>NW_027181992.1:2500-645000 GCF_029961685.1 Aristolochia californica | reverse complement strand
TAAGGTTGACCTATTTTATTCTCTTAATTTATTTTTTTGCTTGAGTGTGCCATCAATTGCATTCTAGCTGGCTGAGAGCCAGGAAACTTCATACTGAGCTAACATTCAAGAAGGAAAGGAAGGGTGGGGGAGAAAAATCCCCCACTTTGTCATTTGTTATGTTTTTGTATATCTCAGAATGACTTACTAAGCTCAATTGCTATAATGTTTGGAAAATAGTTGGTTGGTTGTCAATGATTTTTTTGCTCAAATTCCATTGTTCTTCATAAATGAAGTTATTATTCTAGACTTTCAAATATTTTTATGTTGTGGGATCTTGTTTCTTTTTTGCTTTCTTATTTTTAGGTGTCTGGCCTCTTATAAAATTTTGTATGTTTATCATATATTTCAGCAATAAACAGCAATGGTATTCAAATTGTTACTTGATATATTTTAGCAATGAAATTTTATTTCATGATTTTGAGTGTTAATAACATATTCTGTTCAATAATACTCTATTATAGTTAATGGAATCAGGAGCTTTCTTAATTGCATCCAACTTCTCTTTATTATAAAAAAGAATAAAAAAAGTTAGTTTTTGTCCTTCTTTCTTAATTCTCATTGAACTTATATCTACTGTTGTTCTTGGTATAGTGGGGTATTGAGGTTGAATTTCATTTTTTTTCATTTTTATCATTAATTTCTTGGTATTGAGGTTGAATTTCATCAGAATATTAGAAGAGAATGTTGGTGTGCTTATTTCCTTATCTTAGAAGTTTTTAAATTTATATATAAAAAAAGGATCGGTATATTGGACTGGAAACTATTGGGTGCAGGGCTACTGGCTCAAAGAGACCCCGCTGCATTGAAAGGCAAGGGTCGTTCCCGATTGTCACAATGTCACGTACCTTCCTCTAAGAATAAACAAGTATCTTAAATTATGTGTAGGATCTTTGTTGTTCGGATAACTTTCTTTTCTTTATGTTTTTAATTTGTAATTTTGTTTTTTTGTAGAAGTAAGAATGTCAACACCTCCTCAATTGACATAAATAATTAACACTAGTTCTAGTGTAACTATAAATAGTGACTCAACTCCACCAGAGTCACTACCCTTTGTCATAGAAGTGGGCCCAGATGAAATTACTATAAATGAGGATGAAGGTGATTCTACTCATACCTCCAAAAGACAAAAAAAGTCTCATGTGTGGTTGGAATTCAAAGAAGTATCACTTAATGGTACAAAAAAGGCTCAGTGTGTTCATTGTAAAATCAATTTGAGTGTTATTAGTAGTGGAGTGACCACACATATGAGTCGACATTTGAAACGTTGCACTAGTAGAAAAGTGGCAATGAGAAAACAAAAAACCTTAAACTTTCAACCAGTGGGAGCGGGGTCTAATGTTGATCAGAGTCCATCTGGACTTCCTTTTATGGATTTTGGAGGAAATTATGATCAAGCTAAAATGAGAGTACTCATTGCTCATTGGATTTTTATGCATGAGCATCCATTCATGATAGTAGAAGAGGAGGGATTTAATTTTGTAATGAAGATGGCAAATATGAATTATGAGAAAATATCCCGGAAGACTATTAAGAAGGAGTGTATGGAGGTGTATGAGGCAGAGAAAAAGAAATTGAAAATTTTGTTAAAAGAGATTAACAAGATTAGTCTTACCACGGATCTTTGGAAGTCTCAAAATCAAAAAATTGAATACATGGTTATTACTGGGCATTTTATTGACAGTAATTGGAAGTTATAAAAATGAGTCTTTAGTTTTGTGCATGTTCCTCCTCCTCGTCGTGGCGTTGATATAGCAGATGTTATTTACAAGTGTTTGAAAGAGTGGGAGATTGAAAATAAAGTTTTTAGTAGTTCAGTTGATAATGCTGCATATAATGATGTTTGTATCAGAGTTTTGAAACAAGATTTTTTAAGGAAAAAAAATTTGGTGTGTGGTGGAAAGTTGTTTCATGTGCGTTGTTGTGCTCATATTTTGAACTTATTAGTCCAAGATGGTCTTGTTCAGATTAAAGATATCATTGATAATGTGCGTGAAAGTGTCAAATTCATAAATCTATCTGAGGCTAGACTTCGCACTTTTTCTGAAATTGTACAACAATTAGAACTTGGTGAAAAGAGGTTGGTTATTGATTGTCCAACTCGTTGGAACTCTACTTATGACATGTTGTCTTCTGCATTAAAATTCAAAGATGCATTCTCTAGATTTAAAGTTAGAGAACCAACATATGATTGTTTGCCAAGTTTTGATGAATGGGAAAAAGTTGACATAGTGTGTGAGATTTTAGAAGTTTTTAATGCACTTACAAATATAATTTCTGGGAGTGACTACCCTACTTCTAATTTGTACCTTAGTGAGGTATATAGGGTAAAAGAAGTTCTGGATTTTCATTCTACAAATGAAAATGTTTTCATTAGGACAATGGTTAGTAGAATGAAAGAGAAATTTGAGAAGTATTGGGGTGAATGCAATTTATTGATGGTTGTTGCTTCAGTTTTGGATCCAAGGGTCAAATTAAAGTTGATCGAAATGTGTTTTCCAGTGATATATTCTATGGAGGAAGCTACAATGAATATAAATTTAATTCGACGCACCTTATATGAGATCTACGATGAATATGTATCCTTATATAATGTGGATATTAGAAATGAAGAGATTGTTTCAAGTACTAGTAGCTCTATGGGTGTTTCCACAAGTCGTAGGCCTTCATCAAGTTCAGGTTGGTCAAAGTTGATGAGTTATATGAAACAAAATGATGCAGTTAATTTACCAAGGTCAGAATTGGAAATTTATCTTGAAGAAGGTGTATATAGTTGTGAGGAAACTTCACAATATGATTTTGATGTTTTAGAATGGTGGAAAGTGAATCATATGAAATTTTGAGTATTATCTAAGATGGCAGCAGACATCCTTGTAATTCCCATATCCACAGTAGCTTCAGAGTCTACATTTAGTGCTGGTGGTAGAGTAATAGACTCATATCGTTCTTCCTTGGCACCAAGTACAGTTCAAGCTTTGATTTGTGGCAGTGATTGGATTCGGGTTCTTCACGGTGTAAAGAAAAATCAAAAGGTGAATTTCTTTGATCAATTTTTTATTATGATATGTTTTAGTATATTTTTTAGTTTTATTTATTAAAATTTTGTTTTATGATTACAGCCTGAGAAGAAGAGTGTAGAGATAATGCTATCAGCTACATGATTTTTCATGTTTCTCTCATCATGGTAATTTTAATATTTTTAACGACATTAAGTAACTAGTAATGGAAGAGTATTTTTTTATCTGACAATAACTAATTTTATTTTTTTGTTTTTGTCGTAGGTGGAGATTTTGCTCATGTAGGGATGTATATTATTTTCTAGCATTAAGAGAAACAATTATAGTTTGTAATTTTATAATGGATTTATAGTTTTTATTTGGGTGATTGTAAATTGATAGTGATATTTTATTTAATTTTGTTGTGTTTGATTATTGTATGAAGTTTATTTATAATATTATGCAATGTATGAAGTGTTTAGACTATTTTATGAAGTGTTTATGGAATGTATAGATAATTTTATGGAGTGTTTATGGAGTGTTTATGGAGTATTTATGGAGTGTTTATGTAGGTATTATGTATATTGATTATGTCCAATTTTAAGTAGAAGTCATGCCGAATTTTATACAGGTATTATATACATAGATTATATTCAATTTTAAGAAGAGGTTATGCCTCAATCTTATACATGTATTATATATATAGGTTATGCTTAATTTTTTGTAGAGGTCATGTCCAATTTTATGTAAAATGTATGTATAATTTTATATATAATTAATTTGATATATATTTTTTGAAAAATTTTAAATGTATGTAGAGGCTCGAGTTCGGCTCGAAGCTCGGCTCGAGCTCGGTTAAGATTTTTGGGCTCGAGCTCGATAACAATTTTAGGCTCGAGACGAAGCTCGGCTCGAAATATTTAAATCAAGCTCGACTCGAACATAGGCAGG
Source organism: Aristolochia californica (assembly GCF_029961685.1). Taxonomy (NCBI): domain Eukaryota; kingdom Viridiplantae; phylum Streptophyta; class Magnoliopsida; order Piperales; family Aristolochiaceae; genus Aristolochia; species Aristolochia californica. The sequence continues at coordinate 641,014 of NW_027181992.1, read as the reverse complement.
TTCGGGCTCGGCTCGGCTCGATGCCACCCCTAAATACACCATTCTTTTTATTGTGCACACTAACGCAAACAAGTACTTTACACTGCACACACTAACACAAACAAGCGATTCACTTTCACTTTCCCTCTCACTTTCCCCAGCACTTACAAAGTGCACTAACCTCCCCTTATTCTCCAACTGACTCTTACTCCAGTAAAAGGTATAGTTGCAAGCACTGTCAACCCATCTCCCCCTTTGCGAGGACATTGTATCCAAGGTATCTTCATCTTCTTCCGCTTAATATGTTTTGTGTGGTTTGTACTCAATCTTACGATTGGTTTTGATCCTCCTCCTCCCCCTCCCCCTCCCCCCTTCACACACACACACACACACACACACACACACACACACACACACACACACACACACACACACACACACACACACACACACACACACACACACACACACACACACACACACACACACACACACACACACACACACACACACATACACACACGTACACCCACGCACACAACCACGCACATGCACACGCATGTACACACGCGCACACACACACTCACACACATGCACATGCACACGCATGTACACACGCACACAACCACGCACATGCACACGCATGTACACACGCGCACACACACACCCACGCACATGCACATGCACACGTGCGCACACACACACACGCACACACACACACACACACACGCATACTCTCTTTCCCACTAAACTACAAAGGAGTGGTCTCTGGTGTTTCCATACTGAGATGAATGGTCGAGCTTGGGATAATTTCAAAAACCCATGTACTTCTGCTCTGCTATGGCGTTCTTCTTCTTCTAAATTAATTATTTTTTCTAGCCAAAAGACGACAATGATGTTTTCCCCAAGCCACGTCTCATGCTAAGGTTTTTTTGGGTCCCCAACTTTTGAAATCATGAAAAGCTTAAGCAGAAACTTGCTTATCTTTCTATCATGTTTTCAAGGGAATATTGTTCTTTTAATTTTGCACCGGAAGTCCATCCTATATCTCTCTGTTTTTTTGTTGTCTTTTGCCTCTCCTTCCAGCTTCAATCATGTATGTCAAGCTTTAACCTAATTTACTTTGCAAATTTAGATTTTTAGACACATAAATTGATTTCAGTATTGAACATTAGTGCACTGCAGTCTTCGAGTTTAATTTCATCGCTTGGTTTGGCCAGCATCTTTTGGGTGTTGTGAATTTGCATTATCTTCGTATACAATTACAGCTATTCTTGTAAGTATCTATCTAAGGAATCAAACACAAACTATATGTAACGGGAGCTCACATATTGTATTTGTGGGTAAACTTTAGGCTAAGTTATTCTTGTAAGTGTCTAAGGAATCAAACACAAACTATATGTAACAAGAGCTTACATATTGTATTTGTAGTAAACTTTAGTCGAAATAAGAATAGAATGATAGCTCCATCATCACCTTTCTTTTCATTCACTCCAATGTTTATATCTTTCTGAATGTTTGTTAACGTTTCCACTAGATGCTTACTTATTGTTTTCACTTGCACAGAAAATTTTGATTTTCTGAAGTGGTTACTCCGGATTGACATCCTTATCGTCTAAGCTTTTTTTTTTTTTATGGAATAGAGTGGAACGGTGAGGTTGTTTTCATCAAAGTATACCTAGAAAATATATTTGAAAATATTTTAGTCGGTTTTCTTCTTCATTCGCATGTTTTGGAATTTCTTATTCATTCTAGCACTTATGCATGTTTTTGATGTTCTAGCGAATCCCGAAACTGGTCATTTACTTCATTTTGCTTTCTCTTTCTTTTTCGCCTACTACTTTATTCAGTAGATTAAAGGAGCTGTTCAAATTGAAAATTTCATGGGTTTATAATCATGTCTTTAATTCCTTTAAAATTCAATATGAGAATATGATTTTTTTATATCACTAATTAATAATTTTTTCGCATTAAAATCTTTAACTGGCTGTTTTCTAATCTTTAAGCCAATTAAAGTCTGTTTTTTTTTTTCTGGGAGAAAGAGGCAATTTTATTCAGAAAAATCCTGTTTATTTTTAATTTTTACTCTATTTTCTTCGTTTTTAATTCTCTCTGTTTTTACTTTTATCTTTTGACTCTCTTTCCTGCTTCGATCATGTATGTCAAGCTTTACATTTAGCACATTTATCTGCAAATAAGCCTGATTTTTCTCACTGCTTGGAGTGCCTCCTTTTTACAGTGTTTCGTGCGGAAATATCAAGGGTTTTGAAATAGCTATTGGATTGCCTTGGTCAACGTTCTTATGCTTACTGTAGGTTTTGAAATTTGTGGCGTAGATACCAAATCTTGAGGATAAGAATGAGTAATTGGAAGTTGCATGAAATGGCTATTGTAGTAGCATATTTAATTTTTTGTTAGAATCCATATTCAACTGAAATTAGAACAAGTTCTTCACTGTTTTAGGTCTTTCTCTCACTCAATTTCATTTGAAATTTGCTTTGTTTTGTGGCTTTAGTTTCTGTTCGTCTTTGCTGCTTTTGGACTTTCTTTCCTGTTCTTCTCCATTTCCGGTGGTTTTGTCCCTTATTTTAATTTTTTAATTTTTTTCTGTTGCTTTCATTCTCAGATAACTTTTCTGTCCTCATTTTCTCTATCTGCTATCAACAGATTTCATCACCCAAAAAAAATCTTTTCCCAGTTTTCTCTTCTGTCTATTAACAAACTTTTGTCCCCGCAATTGCATCCTCATTTTCTTCCATCTGCTACTAACAGATTTCATCACCAAACAAAATTTTCTTTTCCCTATTTTCTCTTCTGTCGGCTATTAACAGACTTCTGTCCCCACAATTTGCATAATTGTATCACTGCTTGGAGTGACTCCTTCTTACCGTGTTTCATGCTGAAGTATCAAAGATTTTGAAATAACTATGTGATTACCTTGGTCAATGTTCTTATGCTTACTGTAGGTTTTGAAATTTGTGGTCTACATACCAAATCTTGAAGATAAGAATGAGTATTTGGAAGTTGCTTGAAATGGCTATTATAGTAGCATATTTATTTTTTATTAGAATCCAAATTGTTATGGTTTGGCAATCATAACATGGTTTTGTTTCAAGTTATGGTCCTGTGGTTTCTCCTATGAAGTTCTGCACCAAAATTTTTGTTATGAAATATGTGCTGTGTCACCTGAGAAAATTGCATCTTATGTAAACAACAAATTAATCTGGCTAAAGTTCAACGAATATGAATTTTTAAATAATTTACCTTGGTGGAGGCCCCTCTCCCATCCAACAACCCTGTTCAAGACGCTGACAGTAATCTTATTTGAACCATCATACAAATTTAAAGATGCAATCTGATTGTATTTACAAATCAACTAATCTGCTTTTTCTGTTGTGCTTTCTATCTGTTGTTTTGTTTTCTGTTTTGATTCTATATACAGGTTTATAGTTCTGTGGATGGTTTTGCTGCTTTTTTATTATTTACTTTTTGCTGTGGTTGTATCAACTCTTTTATAGTTTTTTGGTTGAATTGGTGCTTTTATGGGGTTGTATCTACTCTTTCATCTCTATGACTTCATCCCTTTGAAGCAGATTTTGATTCATATGCCATCAGGCGTGTCCATGGACCCCTTTGCCTTCTGATTTGAGAGAAAAGTAAAACCTAAATTTGTACAGTATTCTTTTTTATGCTGTTGATTTCATCAGATTTATCATTTCTGAAATTAGTTAATTGCCGAAGAAATTTTTGTTTTCCATTTTTTCGAGACAGTTGTCTTCAGTCAAGGTTGATTGGATTTTGTTTTCCATTTCTTCAAAACAGTGCTTTTCAGTTAACTTGTGAGAAGCCAATAATGGCTGATTCATCAGTTAACAGTCCCAGAAGAATGTTGAGTTTGTCAAAAGAGAGGGCGACTGTATCACTTTCTGATTTAGATTCAGAAGAGAAGGTTGAAGAACATGGATTGAAACCTTCTGAAGTTTATGGATTTGTTGGGTCCATTACCACTATAATTGCCACAGGTTTGTGTCCTCACTTATATGCAGTGCCTTCTGGTGGGATTACATCTATTTTGTGTAAAACATCACTGTGAACTATATTCAATTATAGAAGTTTGTAGCCTATTCCATGATCATGACATTCATCTTAACCTTATCCTAGCTATATTAAGCTCCACCATGTGAAATCCCTTCCTCATTCACTGCCCAACTCTTCATCATAAACCATGGCAGGTCTAGCAGCTGTCCTGTATTATTTTGCCTTCAATATCTATGCCATGCGGCTTACGCTGAGCACCTCAGTTGGAAATTTCCCTTTAAACCTTGTTGTATTGATTCCATGAGTTACATCCTCCTCAATCGCCCCTTTGTATATAGTCAAGCAAAGAAAGCCGAAGATCTATTTTAAGTATGGCTTAGCCTCTAGTCTGTAATTAAAGAACTTGTTCACAGAAGTTGCAAGTCGAATTTTCAGTCTTAGTTCTGCTAACTAAATTTTTGGTTCTAAGGTATGTCTCCGCATTTGTAGTTTTCTTATTTAAATTATCTTTATATCTATCAATTGACTTTATACCATCTGCAAATAACATATACCAAGGGGCCTTCACTTGCATGTGGGCAGTTAACTCAGCCATGAATACTTTTAAAATAATAAGGTCTTACCATTGATCCTGGGAGTAAGCCAGAGTTCTGGAGTGTAAGCTTTCTACTCAATATAATACATATTCTTTAAAATCTCATATGCAAAGTAGTTTTTGGGTACCAGAAAATGGGACCAAGTCTTTGCCTGAACTTTTTAACCAGTGATGACTAAATGTTTACCATTATAAAAGAAACAAAATGTACTGCTTGGTCAAATCATACATCTGTTCTTTTGAATAGTACATCTGTTTTTTTAATTTTATGGGAGAACCTAAACAAATGTGAATGCAAATCCAATCGACCTTGGGTGACAGGGCTGAAATGAAGAGCGTTACCTGGTATAGATATGGAAAATCAACTTCTGCAGTGCGTAAGCAGGAGCTTTATTGTGGAAGAACATTTATGCCAAATTAAGTTAACAATAGAAAGCATCCTTAGTCAAAACAGGCCCCTCCCTTTTTTATTGAATGCATTTGACTTCAATATGCTTCAAACAATGAAGGCTTTTGGCAGGAGAAAGTCGTTGAGGAACAGAATAAGCACCTGGTTTCATTGTGGGAAATTTGTTTTTCAACTGAGGTTTGCTAGTGTAGGTCTTAGAAATGAGTTTGGTTACTGCCATGGTTATTTATAGGGCCTTCCTTGTCCATAAATGAAAAAGAAGAAGAAAAACAAAAGTCTCTTCTTCTTACAAATACTTAGTACTGCTAGTCACTGTTGGGGAAATGATATACTGACACTTGTCCATCTAGTTGTGTTGAAAGTACTTGCAATGGTGGCAATAATTAGCTCAGATTATTGTTATTCATAGAGAGGAGAGCTGATTTTTCATTGTATCATCTCTTTCCTTTTTTTTCTTTCTTTATTATTTTTGCTGGCAATAATTTTATCTTTATGGATCTATGATAATGAGCATAATCTAGAGCTCTGGAAGAGCACTGGTTAACCAGTGGTTGTAAAGAATCAAACCTCCAATTGAGTTAATTTCCCCATGGAATGTAAATTGAGCTATTTACTTTTTAATTCTTGTTTATTTTCAATTGAAATAAGTATGAACATTCCTCTGTGTTAAGGAATAGTCCCACATGGATTAGTGAGTACAAAGATCTTGAGTTTATTAGTTGAAAAAGAGGTTTCCTAAGGTGGTTAGTCATTTTGGGATGAGCCTTGGACCCAATTTAACATGGCATCAGAGTCAGTAATCATATATGGGCCTGCACCTAAACTATCTATTTGTAGAAGCCACAAAAAGAAGGCCTACACCTAAACTATCCACTTGTAGAGCCACAAAAGAGGGCCTACACCTAAACTGCCTACTCCTAAATTATCCACTTGTAAAGCCACGAAAAGAGTGTCTACACATGAGGGGGAGTGTTAAAGAATAGTCCCACATGGATTAGTGAGTACAAAGATCTTGAGTTTATTAGTTGGGAAAGTGGCTAGTTATTTTGGGATGGGCCTTGGACCCAATTTAACACTCTGCTTATGAAGAAAATATAATCTTGAGCTCTCGTCTTCGTGTGAAAATGAAATGATATGTCTCACCTTTTCATGATGTGGATAGTTAATTCCACTCCAGCTTTGGTATTTGTGCCTGTAATGTGCAAACATGTCAAATATCTTCTACTCATTCTCCTTTACTTTTGAGATGTAGTTAATGTCTGCTAATAGTCAACTCCTCGTTTTTGTTGTCATTTTTTTAATCTTTAAGACATACTGATGTGTTACATTGTGCCCTGGCAGCCATATTTTTCACCTGGGCTTATGTTCCTGAACCATGGCTGCACTATCTGGGGATTACCTACTACCCTAGCAGGTAGTAAACAACACATATTTGTACTTATTTTCTTATATCTCAAGAAACAATAGCATGCTTCCAATTGTGTTGAGACATTTCTCTTTTGTTTGCCCTTCAAAAAGGAAAAGAAATTGTTTTTCTTTTGCATGTAGGTTTTACTCACAATCTAGTCAGGTAAGTGTATTGTTCTCTCTTTGTCATATTCCTTCTCATCAGACATCCATCTTTTAGGTAAGGAACTTTTCATTATTTTCTATTGTAGCAGAGAGTTCCTACTCTATTAGTGAAATTATTTGGGGCCATATTCAAATTTGTGAAAACCTCAGCAGGTAGGCTGACAAATCTCGCTCAATAAACCTGACTGTCATCCATTGAGTTTGCACACATCTGATCCAACTGCCAGTCATGTGGATTCCCTTCTTAAATGTTCTCCTTCTAGCACTTGAAATGTGATTAGTTTCCTTTGTAGTGGATGCCATTTTGGAGAAGACAACTTATATTGAGGTCACCATTTGTACCCATGAAAGGCAAGATGTACTCTTTCTAAAAGACAATCTTTGCAGAAATAGTAATGCTCCATGGTTTTACTTTATCAATGTCCCCATACATAAATGCTGATGGAAAATATATTAACACAAGAACCATCTCTGGGTCAGTGCCTTGTCTCTCTAGGTTTAAGTGATTTATTCTGTGGATGAAAGATTTTTTAGAAGTTCAGTTTAAATGTCAGTTTATGAGTAGCTGAATGGTTTCTTAGTTCTTTCAGCAGTTTGTTTACAGATTGAACAGCTTCTCATTTAACCGTTAATGGTGTTATTTTTTTTTTTTTTTTTAGTGGACCCTTTTATGACCTTTTCTTTAAATGCTTTCACCTAGCAACATTTCTCTCCCCATACTGAAAATAGTTTGGATTCACCTTGCTTTGGCTGTTAGTAAATTGATCACAGCCATGTTCAAGCCCCTTTCTACTTTAAAAGAAGATAAATAAGATCCTTGTCAGAAGACTTACTGGGGACGAAGACAATATAAAACACTGATATCAGATGCTAAATGTGCCCATGATTATTCATTTCTCAACAATGAATGAACATCGGTCGCTTGTTTGCTAATCAAATTAAAGCTTGGTTGTTGTGGTTCAGGTATTGGGCATTGGCAATGCCAGCATATGTAATTATCACAGTAGTCTTAGCAATCAGCTTTTACATCGGCCTGAATTTCATAGCGACGCCTTCCCCAACTTCCTTAAACACTGTATTTGGTAAGCCTAAAGTAACAAGATGGTCCTCTATATGAAATCTATCGTGGAGAATCCTGCAGTTGATGGAAACAATTTCCACTGCTTAAAAGTCTTTGTATGTGTTCCTGTGTATGATGCAAGTTTAATTATGTAGTTGATTTCTTTTGGCAGATGAATATAGTAGAGACCCTATTACTAGAAGAACTGATGCAGAAGGCGATCAACCAATTGAACCAATCTCAGATATTGCCATCGACCAAATCAATGATCTCATGTTTGGGTCTACATTGTTACAGGAACAGAAGAAAAAGAAAGAGTACACTTGACAGTTTCATTCATTTGTTTGTTCACCCAGTTATCATAAATTGGAAAGCTTCTTTTAGATGTTGAAGATTCTTTCTGACTATTTTATCGTTCTAAAAAACTGAAGAATGGACGTCTTATGAAAGGATCCTAATTCCTGACTATTCAATGTAAAACTCATAAAGACCAGTTGCAGAATGCACTTTCCACGCAACTGTTGAAGCCATTGTTAGTAGTCTGTCTGAAAATTTATATCGCGGAAATTCGTTACTACAAACTTCTGGTGCTCTTTCTTCCAAGAATTATATATTTGTTTTGTTTTCTATTGGTTATTCTTGTATTATTTCTTGAAAAGATTGAAATCAATTTTTTGAAAGAAATAGGCCTTTAGTGTCTGTACATTAAAATGTTTTACAGAAACCGTACTCAAGGAATTACAGTTTCAATGAAGTGGTCATACCAGCAAACACTTCGAAGGCAATTTACCGGTTTGGTTGAGAGGATCGTTTCATGGTAGTTAAATTCGTTGGTTACTCGCGAGCAGGAATCATTATAGAGACTACTGCACAGAAAGAAAGAAAAAGAGCTGAATGGGAATATGATAACTGATATTGAATAGCCTTGGATATGCTGGATGCTCAATGGTTGGCAATGCGTGCTTCATATATGGAATTTAATGTAAGAATCCTCTTTCAATACCACATTGCTCATGAAATTGGTTTTAGCCATCTTAAGCCTATAATATTTGCTCTTTCTTTATTTCTTTCTTCCCTGGAGGTTCTCAAGTCTACAGGATTTACCAGCGTACAAGCTGTTGAGAATATAGCAAAACGTGTCTAGAAACATTTGTTAAGGTTTAATTAGATGTTTTTTTAAATCATTCAGAGTCTTCTTTAACCTGTACTCAAATCTATTTGATGGCGCAAAAAGAATGAACTTATCCAGTCTGAAGGCTCACTACATGCATTGACTTAGATGATTACATCTCTGTACCAACATTTCTAACCAACAAAACACCTGCGAAAGCCCGTGTAGAAGAAGCCTGTATGGTGCTTATCCAACCAAAAACCGAAGACGCCTGTTTAAGATACAGATTGGCACGAGTAGGCTAAAATCCAAATAACTATGAAGCGCTAGCATGATTCTTCTGATCATAATTTCACCACACCCTATTGGGCCCCTTAACAACGAGCTGTCCGTCTATTAGGAAAAGGAAAAATCTAATCACCCTTTCAGTGACTAAGGAAAAATCTAATCACACTTTCAGTGACTAAAAAGTCTGCAGAACCGGTGAAGACCAAACCCAGTATTCTATTGTACTCCTCAGCCTTTTTGAATCCTAGGAAGTGGTGTGCATACGGATTGAGAAATTCACCCGTTCATGTGCAATCTTGAATTGTCTGATAACCAAATCTAACTCAGAAAAATCAGATGCCCCTGATCAACAAATCACCTACTCTATAAGTAGTAGAGCCGCTGTGTTGCATAGCATTTGGAGAGTAGATGGAAATTTGCAACAGCAGCACACCCTGTGATAAGCAAATTTATGCCGTCCACAGCTGCAACTCATTTACTTGAGAGGAGTGATAGGAAAGCATAAAACCATGGCCAAAAGAATCGGAGCAGTGTCATCCAAACACTCAGAAGTTTGGGTAGTAGAATTTCTTCATAGAAGAACAAGAAATGCCAGCATCAAAGTTAAGAAAACTGTTGTGCATGGAACTTTATAGTATAATTACTATATTCACCGAAAACTATTGCAGTCGTTTAGCTGAACTGGATTACACCCACCACCAACAGTCGGCCACATATTGGAAACCCAATGTGAACCAAAGGTAGAAGAGAAAAGATTGATGAAGATTGGAGATAACATGAGACTGCTACTTAACAAACTTCCACCTTGGCCTTCGACGAAGTCAACCAGGTAAATTCTAGCTCCCCCTTAAAAGCCTTTATCAAATGAGGAATCTCATTGTCATACCTATGCACATACCGCTTCAAGAAATCTTCATCACTAAAATGCCACATACGAATCAGTTCTTCTTTCCCCTTAACTATATCTTGAGATCTCAAAATCCTCCACACTCTGCACCTGGGAACAATCCTTTTCTCCATACTATGCATTAAAAGCTTCGGATTTTTAGAAATATCCTCAGGCGTTAAGTTGAGCTGGTTAATAAAGTAATCCATCCCTCGCTTTATCTTCTTCTCGGAACATGTTAGAAAAACGGGCATTCTCCTGAACCCGACAAGGATTTGCTCTTCGGACCACCCTAAACTCTTGAAGAGCTCAAATTTTGTATTCCAAGTTGATTTACTCATCGAACTAATAGCATGTATAGCCAAAACAAAGAAAGGCGACCCGCCCTTGAATCCCAATTCTTCAACCCTACGGATGGTTTCCTCTAAAGTTTCTATCCTCTGCGTCAAAATTCTAGGTTGGGTCATGATCACCAGAGCAATTCTTGATGCAGTTATTCCGCGTTCTGTCATGAGATTGATATTAGGAAGCATTTTCTTTTCGAGGTCGCTAGTAAGAAGCCATCCGGATCGCTTTAAGGCTTTTACAACATTCTCAGGGGCGTGAAGAAATCCCTTGAGAAACTGAAAAGAAGGCACGACTTGGGTCTTTAGGCATCGACTAATCGAGTAAGGGTTCTGAACAACTAAGTCTGGAAGATCTGAAGCAGAAACTCCAAAGTCTCGAATGAATTGTAGTTTCGGTTGCAGGGTTGCCTCTTTTGCGGAGAGGACCCTTGGCCAGGAAGAGATGAGGCGTTGAATGTGGGTCTGGGTGAAGCCGTAGTTTTTCAGACACTGAACGATGGAGTCGGGGCCAGATGTATCCTCCAGTTTTATGCTATTGGATGCCTCGAGGGCTTTCTCAGGCGACAATCCACATGAGCCTATGAGGTAATCTAGCGTAAGAGATGGTTGTAATCTGGAGCTTGCGACGCTTGAAAAAGGATTGAAAAACTGGTAATGAAGAAGAGAAAGAAGGGTTCTGGAATCTCTACAGCTGGTTCGGAGACGTCTACGACAAAAAAGCGCGAGCATCGTGCAGCTGTGTAATTAACTAGAATGTAGAGTTTTCGATTCTTTCACTTACAGGGAGGAAGAAGGCCAGCGCCGAGCCGCTTGAGCAGTGAAAGGTTAAGAAACGAGAAACCCTCGAACCTCGAAGTTTGTAGAACGTTTTCCCGGCTTTTCACTCCAGATCCAGAATTAATACAAAATGAGAGAGGGGCAGTGTGCTGCTCAGTTCGTGCTGACTCGGTTCAACTCATCCTTGTCACTAAGATTCAGTGACTCATCCGATTCGACCCAGACCTTTAATTCACAAGGAAAGTGAATCACGTGTCACTTCGTTCTCTCAGGAACTGCTGAAACTGCTGAAAAGCATAAAAGTAAATTTTACTCCTCCTTCGGTTCTGTTTCGGTGTTTCCTCTCTGCCCTCTCCAACGGTTTTAATTTTCAAGTTATTAGGGTTCTGATCTGCAACTGCAAACTCTGCAAGAACTCATATTTGGATTTGGAAATCACAGCGAATCTATCGTGTCTATTCACATGTAAGTTTTCTTTCTCTCTTTCTTTACAGAATCAATGCCTATTCTATTCAGAAACCTAGTTCAAATCGGGAGTTGGAGTTTTGAACTCAATCATTCAATCTTTCCGAACTTCTCTCTTAGATCCATCTCCAGCCTCTCAAATGCTGGAAATGAATCAACTTTCACATACTCGTACCTTGTCAAGTCATGTGGTTTGTCTCCGGATTCAGCCCATTCAGCTGCCCAGAAGCTCAACCTCAAAGACAGTCTTAACTCCGACCTGGTTCTCACATTCTTTCGAGACCAAGGTTTCACCAAAATGCAGATAAAAACTATTGTCTGCAAAAGTCCAGCCTTACTTGCAGCCAAACCAAGCACCACGCTGAAACCCAAATTTGAATTTTTGCGGCGTTTAGGCCTTTCACGCTCGTGCGTCGCCAAGATCGTCTCTGGTGATCCTAGCATCTTGAGGAGAAGTGTGGCCTCTCACATGGTTTCGTCTATTGCCTTTCTTAGAACAATACTGCATACGGACGAGAATATCATCTCAGCCCTAAAACGCTCCACCCGGATTCTTGTCTATCGTCCTGACAAGATAATGCCCCCTAATATTGAGGTGTTGACAAGTCATTCAGTGCCACTGTCCAATATAGCAAAACTGGTAAAACTTCAACCTGGTGTGTTAATGGGGGAGCCCAGTCGCCTCAATGGAATTGTTTTAAAGCTTAAAGATATGGGTTTCGCACCTTTAAGAATGATGTTTATTAGAGCTCTTCGTGTGTCAATGACCATTAATAAATTGAACTGGGAAAAGAAACTAGAGGCTTTTAGAAGTCTGGGTTGGTCTGATGATGAAATCTTGGCAGCAATCAGAGTTGAACCTTTCTGCATGGCCAATTCGGAGAAGAAAATCAGAAAAGTGATGGAGTATTTTGTGAAAGAGTGGGGTTTTGAACCATCTGCTGTTTCAAAGCGCCCAATTGTTCTTGCACTTAGCTTGGAGAAAAGGATTGTTCCTAGATGTTCTGTTCTACAGGTTTTGCAGTCAAAGGGGTTGATAAAGAGTAGTCTTAGTTTGTTTCCCATACTAGAATTGAATGAGAAGAAATTCTTAGAAAAGTTTATAATCAAGTATAAGGAGGAAGCTCCAGAGATACTGAAGCATATGAGTGGATGAAGACACTTCTATGACTGGAGGTTGCAACATGAAAACCCCTTTTTGTTTTCACTTTGCTAGAATAATATCAATTCTTTGAGTTGGTGATTGCTCCTTGCCAATCTTGTGATTTACTTATTTTGACATACAACATTTAAATTTTCATGCTTTTGAAGATGGAAAACACTGCAATAATTATGCAAGAAGTTATTAATCTTATCACTGTTGTTTAAATGTTGTGCATTTCTACACTGCTTATCGTGATTGCAATTACTAGAGTAATTTTATCAGAAACCAAGCTTGTTAGTATCAGTTCTTGTTCCTATTCAAGAGTGTTTCATGTACAATCCAACCCTAACAAAACCATAATCAGTAGTTCATCAAATATTTCTATTTCTTCTTTTTTTATTCATTTATTTTTTCCTATGAAATATCTCTATATTTTTAAAAGTAAAAGATTATGAAAGAAAAAAAGTTCATGAAACTACTGTTCTGTAAGTGCTAACTCATTTTATTTTCTTGGTAATGGTTATAAGAAAAACATCTCTTATATTTCCTATTATTTTGCCTTTTCAAAGAAACTGAACGATTAAATGTCACTGTTTCTCATGGTTGTATAAAATTGCCTTTGCAAACTTTCTTTTCTGAAGAGTAAAAGGGATAAATTTTGTTCAAACGTAGTTTGGTAGTGCAAACTAGCAGAAGAAAACAAAGGCAAGCATCAATGTTATGACCAGACCTGGAGAAATAGAACTGTAGGAGAGTTCTGTTGTATGTCTTTATTGGCCAACTCTTCCACAACTAAGCTTGCTAGTATCTGTAGAACAATATTCTCAGCCGCAGAAAAGGAGCAAATAAACTAAAAGTCAAGGATGCAAATTTCAGATGTTGGGTGATTTGAACGTAACCCCCATGAAACCTGAAAGCCATTTTCCTTTGCAGATATGCATCATGAAGGTTACTCATGGAATACCTTCTATTCCATACTTTGGCTTATCCATCTCACTGCAAGCTCCTTTGAATAGTACTTGAAAGTTTTTTAATTATACTTCATTGGGTATATGTGCGTGCATGTAATGTTCCTATATGGATGTACCACAGCAACTACAAACCCCATTTTTCTATTCGCATTGCTCTTAAATTTTAGTAATGTTTTCATCTTTGCTCTGAATGTGTATCAAACATACAAGCTCATTCATAAAATTCAAATCTGGGTTGCTGTATCACGTAAGAACTCCCAAGTCAATTGACACAAGTCTGCTGTGGCCCTGCATGTTCTACTTGATCTTAGTCTTTGATTGGATTCTTATCTCAATCATCAATCAGAACGTTGCCCAGAATTTTATTGTTGACCATTAATTGATCAAGATTTTGATTCTAATTATTGGTCAACTGGTGGTTAGATTTTTGCAATCTTGATAATTGATTAATTACTGTTGGGACCCTATGGTTTTGATCTCTTATTTGGGTAGCGATCCAAATATGGCCATCAATCGAAGGCCACAATTTGAAGCTCACCCCATTACATTCTAGACCATTCATTATGTCCCGATTACTATGTTGTGATCCACTTCCTCTTATGAGATGGTTCCCCTCGTATTCTTGTCTACAGCATGTCAAACATAGGCTGCAGAGTCGGTGGGATCAAATTTCAGGGGAGAGTCCTGACAAGAAAAATAATGCCTAAAATGAGTTGTTTGATTGGAGTGAGTGGACAGCATTGTGAAGCCTGTAACTTGAGATTTATTCTCATCGTTATTGGAAAGATGACGGTGATACAGCCCAATGTGCCTATATTGATAGAATAGACATTCAAGAAGGAATAGTATCCATTGATTGAAGAATGAAGATCACTTATTAAAAGAATTTGCATGGTTATTCTCTGGTTTTGTTACAAAACCTGCCTCGTAGATCTTCAGAACTCTGGAAACTCCTCTTCTTGGTACGCAGGTTTCGAGAAGACTCTTCTCGCCTATCAAAAAGTTGTTGGCGTTACCTTGGATGGAGTCCTCTTCTCCGGGCTAAGCAACAAAAGAGCAGAGTAGTGAGAACACCTACTTGGGGTCCTAACCCAACTCATGAAGACTCACTGATTGCCACCATGGCCCTTGCTGCCTTCACAAATTGATGGGTTGAAAGATCAAATGCCATTTCAACAACCATTTCGAAGTTGACAATAAAGCCATCAGAATTCAGCATAAACAGTTCTTGGATTGGTCAAAAGCATTTCTGAAGTTTGACAATTGGGCACTTCGTGTTCCTTTAATATGTTCACATTGAATTATCCCAATTGTATGTCGACAACCTTAATAATGGCAGATTGGTGACCAACAATTGCTAGTGCTAATCTTATCCCTTGTGAGGTCAGAGAGAAGCCAATGAATAGGTTTCCTTCCACAAACAATGATCATAAAATAACAAGAGAAGGTTACTTAAGTTTCCAAGTTCGCAACTTCATTGAGAGTTTAGACATCCAATCTCCTAGCTAAGAGGATCCTTTATATGAAAAAGGCGTCCCCAACAATTGACATCAACTCAACCTGATTCTCTGGTATCATAGTTTATCTTAAGGCCTGTTTCCACACACTTTTAACTGCTACAAGGAAAACACTGGAAGATACTCACAATAAAATAAGATTTCTTATCTACGAAATTTGAAAAAGATTACTGGTATTTTGAGTAAAGTTCTATCTTTCTATCAACATCATACATCATGAATTAAGAAGGTTTAACTTGTCTTGAACTATTTTTTTCTTTTTCATATAAGAAAAAAAAAGAAAAAGAAAAAGTCACTGTAAAACATTCTTCATGGACATCTAAAAAAAACCAAAAATATAAAGACCAGATACCCTTCACCAGACTGGAATCCCAACAACACTACCAAACTCAGAACAAACCTTACCAGATCCAAACCTAAGGAGAAAGCAGTAGAAGCCAAGAGAAAAAAGCTAAGAACAAATGCTGATGGGTTGGGCAACGGGGCCCGCGGAGGAGCTCATCCCCTCAGCGGCACCACCTTGGTGGGCAGCAGGGGTAGTACTAGCGGCGCTGCCACCGATTTTACTGGCGCCCTCGAATCCCTCGAAGAAAGTGTCGATGTTTTCCTCAAATGCCAGATCGTTGAACAGGTCGTTCAAGTCGTTGGACTTGTCGTCCAAGGCAGCGGCCACCAGGAACTGGGAGTCAAAGCCGGAGCAGTCCATGGCGAGGTCCCAGGACTGCCCACCTAGGGCGTCCATGATAGAGTTCCCTTCGATGGGGTCGGGGTCCCCAGGAACGACATACTCCATAGCTTCTGTTTTGTGGGATGCCCCTCGGAAAGGAAAGGAGGCCGGTGAAGGGCGCTGCGGCGGCGGGGGTAGTGACGGCTCTGTCGGCGGTTGTGGTTGAATCTTTAGCTGCCTCAACTTTTGGCTTCTCACGTAGTAGCTGATATCGAAGTTGGTCACCGCGTTTGCTCCCCTGTATTCTATGGCTGCCATGTCGTAAGCCTGAGCTGCTTCTTCCTGTGTTCCTGCATGGCGGAAAAACTGAAAAATCAGAAAAAGAAAATATTTTAACAGCCAGGAACATCTCTCCGGTTACAGAGTCCGAAATGATGGCCGTTTTCTTTGTCTTGTCATCCTATACACGCAGCGTTTGATGCGTTTAGTAAGTGGGACCCATGTTGGGCCCATGCCTTGTGACATGTGTGAAATTTCACGTGCATGGCTGCATGCGCACGCGTCATCGACGGCAAGGATTATGCACGCTTCACGTGAGGTGAAAAGACGGGCGCGCATGCCGAATCACCCCTTCCCCGGTTAATCAAGCATATTCCGGCGACTCTTGCCCGCATGCAGAACCAGAGAGAGCAGAGGGGAAAGGCCAGAGAGAAGCGAGAAGAGACAAGAGAAAGAAACTAAAATCTCACCATAAGTCCCCAGGTAGAGATACTTGTTACCGAAGACACGGCCGATTCTTGCCTCCCACCGACCGTTGTGGTGATGTCTGAAAGCCGGCAGTTTGTCAGATACCGGCAGCCGGGAAAAGCCAAGTGTAAGTCAAGCAATCGATCTATTAAAGAATAAAAAAGTAAAAGAATGAATTAAACTAAATTAATATTTACCGAGCCACTCCCCGATATTTCGAAACTCCTCTGGAAAACCCACTGCTCCTTCTCCTTAAAGTGGCCAGATACTCCTCCTTTGTGAGTTTCTGCATTTCTTCGAACTCTTTCATATAGGTGCTAATCTGCATTCATGTATAGGAAATTTAAGAAATTTTAAGAGAAATTAATTTGAATATAAAACAAAAAGGACTGTAGACGGGATCACGAACAGGGAAATTGAGGATGGTATCAGGTCCCCAGTACTTAATAGCGGCCAGATCGTAAGTATGAGCAGCAGCTTCTTCATCGTCATAGGCACCTGCATTGGGAGCCGTAAAGTGAGATACTTGCATGAAAATGGACATGGAATCGAAGAAAAATAAATGGGTTCAATCGAAATCGGATTCCGCAACTTACCCAGATATACTACAGCATTGTAAAGACGGATTAGCCACAAACAGCAGAAAAAAAAAAGAGATTTAGTCAAGAAGAGAATCATCGCCTGTGGGAAACCAGAAAGCGGAAATGTCCCATTTTTAATCTATGTGAGATGTTTTACCTTGCCTTCCTTTCTTGTTCTGGACAGGATTCCAACTGCCCTTGTCCCACAGATGAGCTTCGTACCTTCCAGTCCACCTGTGCCTAGACATGCAACCAAGGTTCGCGTAAGCCATGAAGAAAAAGAAAATCTGAAGAAGTAAGAACAGTTCAAACATGATAGAAGAAAAAGACGCCAACTTTTATGGTAGATTCCAGCGAGGAAGACCCAGAAAGGATCAACGGAAATTCATTCCAACCAGACTTAATCTCTACATTTAGACTCACAGAGGCATTACTGAGAACTCATTCAAAAGAAACTAACAGGGAGGAAACCACCTTCGTAATTGTTATAAATTTCTGCTGAAGAAGACCTTGAGAGAGTCTACTTATGATCCATCTTTACCTGGTAACACCTCTATACATGGAGCTTCTCTTTCCTCCCCCGCTATTGGTCAAAAGGCGTTTCTCGCCGTTGATGGTTCTCTTTGTACGTTTGATTTTACTTCTGGCCGATTGAGAGGGAGACAGAGCCGTACTAGGATATGGAGAAGAAGAAGACGAAGAAGAAGGAGAAGGAGGAGAACGAGCCACAATAGGCGAAGAGTTCTTCATCTGGAGAAGAAAATGGGGTAAGATTTGTTGGAAAGGACCCTGTGCTCTCTCTCGCTCTCGCTCTCTCTTGGTACCAAGGTGGGCTCACACTCTCAATGGCGACTCCGGAAAGAGAGAGAGGTGGGGGGCTATTTATGGTTTTGTAAGAAAGGCTTTCTAACTTGAGTTAAAATCTTAACCCGGGTTAATTTGGGACCCTACACCTGGCTAGAAGGCCTGTCATGCTTCCAATGGGAGCACACGCTGAGGCTGCTCTCATGCATCGATGCCGCAGTTTGGCGCTGAGGAATCTCTCTCTCTCTTTCTCTCTCTCTGTGGATCGTTTAAATGAAAATGGTGACTCAGAAACGCTCAGGTTTTTTGGTTCAGAAACGTTTTCTGTAGTCTCTTTTGTACCCACTCGAGTGAGTAGCCTATACTTTGGATGGAAGTAAATCTCTCGCAGCCTAACCCACTCGGTGTAGTTGTCCGTTTGGCCATCAAATCTCGGACTTCTTTGTCCAGTTTTTGGGTTTTCTTCTGAGAACTTGCTCGTATCTTCTCTGCAGCAAAAAGTTTAATCTCCTGTTTGCTCAAATTTAAAATTGTACTGGGGATTCTACTTGATGTGCCAGTTCTGATCTCCAGTAACTCCCTATCTACTCTGTGGTTAATTAATTATCTTTTCTGCTTCTGGGAAATCAGGTTGCCAGATTGGAATGCTTGTGTCTGGTGCTTTCAATTCACCACGGTGTACACAGCTTTCGTGCAAGACATTTTCAGAACTACACACTACCAGAAACTTCCTTACTTGGACCTTCGAAGTCCGTTTTGTGGGACACCAAAGCTACTTTTTAGCTTCTCCGTTGAATGGCCCCAACCAGGCTAAACCAGTTGGGTGCTCTACTTCTACCCTGTGGCAATTGACCCATGTTCCAATGGGAAATCGTAGTTCTTTAGTGGTCTTAAGTTCATTAATTGTTATTCTATCCTAGTTAGTTCAAATTAGTTTCATAACACTAGACAAATTTGATATGGTTAATCTGAGTTTTTCAATAGCATCAATAAAGGACTTCAAAGTTCAAGTGAAATCTTAAATTTTTTCTAAACAGAAATGGTTAATAATGCAGAAGTTTTGTATTCATTAAGAGGATTGATAAAACTTTGGAACATTTTACTATTTACTAGAAACTAATATAAAAACTACATGTTGTTTTTTTTTTTTTTTTTTGCTTCTTAAAAAAATATTTTTTATATAAAAGGAAACAAAAGTCCCCGAAAATTATTGATGGATTTCCGATAAAATCATAGCCCGTTATCTCTGCGCAGAGCCTATCTGTCATCACTAATGGAGCATTTAGGATTATCAAACAAGTTTCAAATTACATATAACACACCAAATGAACAATTTAAATGTTTTGAAACTTTTTAGCTGTCACAGGTAACGACATAAAAAATAATAATGATGGGTTGTAATGTTACCACATTATTTGGTGGCTATAGTGATAGTGATTTTCTGATTTTTAATAAAAACTAAAATAAAAAATTACTTAATCAAATATATTATTACGTAGTTGATAGAAGAAATTTCCAGAGAACGAATTTGATTTCTTATTATTGTGTCATTTATCAATTATCAATTAAAAATAATATAATCATAGAATGATATAATAGCACTTTAGTTGATCCCATTAGGAATAAAAGTGTTAAAAGATGGGTCCAAACCCACACATCCAAGTATATTAGAAGATAGGTTCAAACCTATATGACCAAGGAAGACCCACATATCCAAGAGAGTTAGACAATGGGCACAAACCCACAAATCGAAGAAGGCCCATATAGTGATGGCATGAATGTAAATAAAGGGTCATCTCATAAAGATGACATTAATGTAATTAGTTTCAGGTTCAGGGACATAATTATAATATTATGGTTTATTTATCTATAAATTGAACTTCGGAGAGAGGGTTAGGACATAAGTCTATACCCTTTTTTCTTCCTCCTGTTTTCTCCCCAATATGTTGTCTCTCTTTTTCTCCATGAACTAATCCATAAAGTCCTGAAAATCAATATGGTATCAGAGTATTGATTTTAGGATTCTTTCTTTTCTTTGCTCATATTGCTACTTCGGTTTTCTGGTTGATTATATCTCTCTATTACTGGTAGTTGATGGTATCCATTTATCTATGAAATAGTAGTTTGTTTGCATGTTGGTTTTTTTTGCACTGATTCATACATGTTTGGTAGTGTTCTCATTGTGCAAAAGTGCACGTCTACCAACCAGACTCTAGTGTCAGCACAAATTTTCTTACTGCTAGCGCAAGTTTTCTTATATATTTGGAGTAGTTGTTGAAGTTGATTACCAACAGCAGACTTTATACAAACGATGAAGTTTGAAACCAAGTTTCAGTTGGCTGTTTCTAGTCGGCAATCTCTGTTTTTGCTGAGTTGTCTGCATCGTTGAGTCCATTACATTTTTTGACGAGTTAACTTGACTTGGCCCACTTGCTCTTTGATTCTATATACGAGTCGAGGTCCCGAGTTCTCTACTGACTCCTCCCGTGACTCTTCTATATTGGTCTGATTCCTGACTCGGCTCAAATCTGTCCCTTGTCTCCGACTGGAATATTATCTTGAATTACTTGACAACTTCTTACTCGGTCAGCATATTATTTGGTGCACAACTTTCTGATGGACTCTCTGCGGATTATTTCATGTATCCTTTTTAAGGACTTTTATTATTTGGTACATGTTATTTGGGCCCAGGCTCATTCCATTGTTGTTATTGTGTCTCTCTAACTGAGACATTACTATTGAAGGACTTCTCAATTACTGACTATTATCAGTATTGATTATTCTGATAAAAAAAAAACACATGGTGGCCCCAAGTTATTATCTTTCGATGATTCCCCATTACCCTCTTATTATTTTTTAAAATCGCTTATGAGCAATGCCTAGAGACCCACTACCTACTAAGGATAGAAGTGAACCCAACATCCAGCGTGAATCAAGTCTATTATTCACCCAATACCCTAAAAAAGTGGGTAGTCTCTATGCCCCACAGTTGGACTACTTTTTCGCCTTTGAAAATGAGCAGAGATATTTCTGACTATGACTATTTGACTAGAGTATGAACTTTGTCATATAGGTAGAGTGAGAAAAACAAAGATATCTCCAATTTGAGAGAGAGTGTTGGAAGATATGATGGACTGTTATTCTATACACCATTGGCAGGAAATTAAACATTTATGATATTCTCTCACCCCCAGTTTGAGGGAGAGTATTAAAAAATGGGCCCAAACCCACATACCAAGGAAGGCCTAGACAGTGGTAACATGATTGTAAATAAAAAGTCATCTCATAAACATAATTCCAATATGATTTGCCTAGCAAAATTTGGAAGCAGTCCTGCCTTTCCATCAATTGAAGCTCAGAAGAGCTTGCGACTCCGAAATGAAATATATAATACCTGAAAGCTACTGCATCGTGCTTTTCTTTAATTTCATATAGATGTTAAAATGATACTCGGATTTATCCACAATTTTGCCCTTTGATAGATGTTTGGTGTTCATTATAGATGTTTGATTTATCCACAAAATATATGACCTGTAACAGAAAGTAGTCGTTGGCAGCATTATGGAATTTACACAGATTGTCAAGAAAATCTAATTCTACAGAGAAGAAGACCACCAGAGTCTATTCTGTTCCTATAAATTACCTTGTCAAATAGCATTCTCTCAGCTGACATACAGAAACCGTAGTCATCTGCATAGTACCTTGGTCCTGCTTTCCGTGGTTTTGAGCATTCACTATGATACCCCTTTTCAAACGTCTTCACCAAGTTTCTTATGCTATCAACATTATCTGTTTCAGATGATGCCAATGATGTCAGAGCATTTCCATTTTGAATGAGGTTGGGACCTGACAGACTGATTTGATCAAAATTTGTATGCGTTCGGATTATTTCACTGCTACTGCTGCTTGGTGTCAAATCTGGATGGTCGTGTATAAAGGAGGCTTGAGATTGATTATCTGAGTCCTACAAAAGAAAAAGGAAAGCAAAATACTTATAACAATGAAATTGTGGAAATTCCTAGTCTTTACTTAACACTAATTGTAAGAATCTTAGAAACTGCCTTTCAGAAATTTACCTTGTTAATGTGGACACGACCATCAGAAAAGGAAGTAGAGGCAGTTGAACCTCCGTCCAAAGGAAAACCACTGCTTCCCGATGAACAAGTAGGAGCAACTGAGTTGAAAAGTGGATCCTCAGATGCAGAGAAATCAGAACTATCAAAAGTTGAGATTGATACGCATTCATCAAAGTAGTTCATTGCTTCCTC
Organism: Aristolochia californica; assembly: GCF_029961685.1. Classification (NCBI taxonomy): domain Eukaryota; kingdom Viridiplantae; phylum Streptophyta; class Magnoliopsida; order Piperales; family Aristolochiaceae; genus Aristolochia; species Aristolochia californica. The sequence continues at coordinate 618,788 of NW_027181992.1, read as the reverse complement.
TTGCAAACGCTTGGACATCTTACGCCTTTCTATGCTAGTCTGCCATTCCAGTTGACATGCTTATGAATTAATTTAACAAAGTAGTAAAACAGATCCCATTAAGTACATTTAGAGCATCAAATTGCATTAATACCATGTGCGAACATTCCTCCCACCATGTTAGTAATTGTAGGAAACACAAAAGGTTAAAGGGATACCATGAGCAGGTAACCCCTGTAGCTATAAAAGTAAGTCATCCCAGGCAACACATCCAACACCAATTGACATATAATTACTCAATAGAATGGCAGTTGCCATTCATTAATACCCTTCACGTATGTGCAACCCAGTAGAACCCCTTAACCTACCTGACGTAACCCTCACCCAAGAAATTCACAAAGATGACCTGCTATAGTTCTTTTTTTCAATTGTCATTGTCTAGTTGACTCATATAGAGCAATGATCAACAACTTTAGCAGCATATTTTAGTATTAGTCCCACATGAGTACAATAGGTTAATGTTTTGGCTTTTCCTCTTTACACAGAGGGACTTCCTTTTACTTTACCTGATCTATCTACCAAGTATAAAACTGAAGTTTATCCAACATTGGATTTGCCCTAGGTTCAATTAAGTAATTCCTTTTAGTTATTTCTCCACCTGCTTGGGTCCAACCCCAGCATTGACCGAATACAGCAATTGGCTATTCAGAAAGCACATTGAGAACAGAGCTCCATGGCATGGGGGAGTAGGTAGAATGCTACTAGACACATTCACAACGGCAAGCAGATAAGTCCCACGTGCTGACCTCCATACAAGTACTCAACTATTACTCAAAGATGGTTATAATCAACTTGATGTTGAAGGAAAATGCAAAATTCCAGCATACCTTTCTCCTTGGAAGAGAATGACATGTTTCAGGAGTCTTTGGATTGGGCAGAACCTCCTTCAAAATTCTACCCAGTTCTTGCCCCCGCTGCTCTTCAATTGCTAGATCTGCCCGAAGTGTCCTAGCTCGCTCCTGGGACTGCATGTGAAAATCCCCATTCAAAAGAGTGATTCCTTTCCTTCCAAGAAAAATGAAAGTTTTAACAGAATATGTTAAGTAAGAAACCTGTTCAAGCTTTGTTGCATACTCCCTTCTGATATCAGAAAGTAACTCAATCGCATTTGGGTTCACCAACTCTGGAGGAATATCTGTCACATTGGTTGTTGAGAATATAGCAGGGTTCTTTCCTCGAACAGCCTAATACAGTAAGATTAATGCAATGAAGCAATAATAACAATTAAAACTGAAATACCAATAACAACGATCCAATTAATTGAAATTTATAGATGTTAAGTGCATTAGATTTCAGCTTTGGTCTAACAGGGCACTGAGGACCCATTTAGAGCTACTAAAAAAAATCATTTGCAAATGACCAACAAATTGTATAATCTTCACTTTCAAAAATCAAAATCTTTTTTTTACAGGTAAATCATAAATATGATAACATGCAACCCGCAGTTTAAGCAAGATAGCTTCTCACAGCGTGTGTCCTTGCACAGCAGCTTTTACGGTAAATGTGCAACAGTAAATTAGAAAAACAAAAAGAGATCTTTGGTTTAGGTGGTTGTGGTGAGAAACTACAAAATAAACATGTTTCCAGTCAGATTCACAGATTGCAAGAAGAATCCTGAATGAATACTACAAACATGTTAGACCTAAATTAGTAGAGTTAGTGTCCTTAGGGTGCATGCTGACAAGCTTGAGTCTAATAAGGGAGCCTCTGTGTAGGCTGCAATGGTGCCATGAGAAAGACAGAGGGCAATTCAGGCATTAGGAAAATCAGTTGAATTTGGATAAGTGACTATAAAATTAATGAGTTCTGAGTGAATTCAGGCAGAAATCTATTCCAAAAATTAGGCTATGCTTAGGCATGAGTAGATTTGAGGTGGCAAACCCACTTTAACAACCCCCCCAAAAATGATTTTGATCACTCCTATTTCCAGCCCTAATTCTCCCCACCATCTACCTCCCTCACCTCCTGCAGATCCTAATTCCTTCCTCTCTCAATTAAACTCTGTTCCTTCATCCTTCACCACCAAACTTTGTATCTCTGTCCTTTCTTTCCTCCTCTCCATTTCCACAACCTCTTAACCCAAGGACGACTCTTCAACCAGACCTCTCCACCATCACGTCCACATAAACCTTGCTGTCCTCCCTCATGCAAGTAAAGTGAAGCACTTCTCTCCCCTTTAACAAGTAAATGATCACTACCCAAGTAACTGAGACCACAACAAAACTCATAGTCAATTTTTATAATTTTTCTCTAGTGATACGTCTTTATTTTAGCTTCTAAGCACGATATACACATTCCTTCTTGCTGATTGAGATCTGTAGGTTAAATAGTTTGGTTATAACCTAAAACATCAATTACAGGTTGATAACTTACAACAATATGATCTACATAGTCAATGATTAACTCAACAACACAAAAACTTACATTTTCAAGATCATTTCGTATCTCAGAAATGGCCCTTCTCACTTCAGATCGAACAGTTTCATATATTCCATGGCTGTCTGCATCACCTGCTGGATAATCACTCTGAGAAGTCTGTAAAGGAAGCAAAAAACAGCAGAAAATCATGATGTCAAATCCATGATAACAATCAATCAGCCATTATCGTGTAAACAACTAAAGTTCTACTAAATCACAGATTTTGAAACTCAGGCTTTCTCACTCACCTTCATTTGCTCAAAAACTGATCTAATTGTCTTCTCTTCCGCTTCTGAATGAGAATTTGAAGAAACTCCATCCTCCCTATTTGGTGCTCGCATACATGACTAAAGAACCCAATCAACAAATAAATTGAATAACCTCTGTAGTAAGGAAACTGCCAAAAAAAAAAAAAAAAAATATCTCGCTTTTCATGATTTCAAGCAACTTACAGTAGGTCCGTTTGAAGGATCCAAATGTGGGTGCCTACTGGACCATGTTTGCAAACTCTTAGACAGCTTTGTTACCTTGGATGCATTTGTGACCAGATCAGCCTCCCTTTGACTATTCACGACAAAACTATTTTTATTTTTGTTTCGAAAATCCGACGCTACGGTAAGTTCATATTCGACTTCACTCTGCACAAGCAATAAACAAGAAACGCATCATAATTAGTACAAAACCACTAGCAAATACTATCACTGTATTCATAGTCCATCGAATTCAAACCTCAGAATTCCCATGAGAACCTCTTGACACAGATCTACGCCGTCTGCCAATATCCACTCTTGATAGACTTCGTCCCACTTCTCTTCGTGGACCTGAAAATTGTTTCGCAGACTCGGAGCTTCTCGAGACTGACCTACCTCTTCTACCATCCAAAATGTTCCTGTCCGCTGACTTCGGATTACATTCATCAAACCTTGCCAAAGCGTCGCCAAACTTCGAGATTTTTATTGAATTTTCTGGTTCAAACCCTTCCGGCGATGAAGAACTGGTAGTAGAGAACAGGGGATTATCCCGTTTATTCGAAAAATCGACCGTATTTGACGAAGATGATAAAGCGGAGAGATCGGTGTAACTCCTGGATAAAGCGCTAACGCTTCTCGATCTTCGAGGTGCAACTTTCTTCTTTACGTGATCTGTATTGATTTCCTTCGCAGGAGCCGGGGTACTTGAAGAAGTTCCGAAATTTCCCCTCTTAGACGTCGATTTGAATGCCGAGGTCGCCATTTTTCGACCAGATCAAACAAGAGCAGCAAAACCCATTCTTCAATCTTTCAGAAATTCAAATCGAAAAGACAGAAGAAACTTTAAAAAAAAAAAAAAAAGAGCTTGAACACCTCAATAATTCCTCCGTTAGAACTAAAGCAACAGGATATGAGGGAGGAGGTTTCAGAAGAAATTCAAGAAGAGCTCACTTGAACAACACGTTCAGTATCCCAACCATCCGACCTGAAAAATCTCGGAACCAGATGAGACACGGTTCCGAAAAGGCAAGAGGGATTTGGAACGAAGTGGAACCTCGGTAGAAGATAAGACAACCCTAACCAATCTTTTTGAATGAGGAACTATTTCACAATCAGCAGATTTTGAAAGCCAACATTGATTGATGAAGTCATTGCAGGAATAATTTTTGGACGAAACGGGTAGGTGATTGAAAGAGACATATTCCAAGTGGGTAACTTCCTACCGTCTACAAGGTGACTGATAACTTTTTCAATTTGGCATTTTCTTACAAGACCAAACGAGGATCAGTTGCAGTGAGAAGCATAACAGAATCTAAACTATGAAAGGAGCCGACAATTTCTAAATCCTTACTCCTATATGACCAGTTTTCTAATTAATTACAGACGTCGGCTCTTCAAATCATTTGCTTTTTATCTGGGTGTCGTCTTTACATATAACAATAGAACAGCGGATACTCCCAAGCCTATTTCTGCTTTTGTCTTCGAGCAGCGAAAGACTTTCTCCATCTTCCCTCCGAGTTTCTTCCTCTCCCCATCGACTGGTCAGTGGTGATTCTTTCTTTTTGCTTTCTCGTTCCTTGCCCTATGTGTAAGCCATTCTAGTTTTTGCATTTAGTAACGTACATAAACCACAGGTTGGGTTAACGTTGTTTGTCTTTTTTGGTATTGACGTTTCGTTTTTGTTAGTGATTTGGTGGTAATGCGCTCGATCTTTGCCAGCTCCACCCCAAATGGGAGTTTAATATCTCATTACACATTGAACAAAAGAACGCTGCCAATCAATTCCAAATGTTAGCGACAAGCGCTGGTGTGAGGATCACACCGTCGTAGAACATACAGACATGACAAAGGTAATAATATATGGAAAATGTCTCGAGAACAGTAACTCCATATTTGATCTAGGAATCTCTTAACCGTCATGATAAAAACAAAAAAGGGTTGAGATTAATCACTCAACCATTACAAATTTCAAGAAACACTAAAATGCCTTTGGCTGCTGCTATCCTCCTTCCACAAATTTACATAGACCGTGACAGATATCAACTTCTCCGACGATAGCGATAGCTAGGACTTGGAGCATCAGCTTCGTCAAAATCCAAGTTCAGAATAACATCCAAACCACCAAGCTTGCTGAAAGACACCTCTTGAGCAAATGTATAACATCCAAACCACCAAATTTGCTCAAAGACACCTCTTGTGCAAAAGTATTGACAGTCCTCAACTCATTCTCAAGTAAAACAATTACGAGGCTCAACTCACTCTATCATTGTCTGGTGACAATAATGACAAGACTAAACACTAAACAGAAGATATTGCTAAGTACATCAACTAAACCGGAGACTTGAGGTAAAGCAGAAGATAGGAAAAAGCAAAATGCACGCCAAAAATGGCTACCAAAAAGATTCTTCTGACACAAGTAGCATCCACTCCAGCAGCTAATCCGTGTTCCCTCCAATAAGTTCGACTCTTTGAAATCAATAAACTGATTCCAGAATGACAATCTGACTAAAATCATGAGAACAGACTAACCAAAGCAACATCCTGCACATCTAGCATCAGTCTCTCATGGAGGATGTGCTAGATGATTTAAATTGCCAATAGTCAATAATATTAAGCACACCTGGAGGAGGCTGACCTTAAGACGCATTCTATGAAACCTTAGTAAACTTAATATACTGCTTTCTCCCCAAACAGCAAAAAGATTTACCAAACTAAACAGATATCTGGAAGTAAGATTTTAGATGTATTACTCCAAGCAAACTTCCATAAAGATTCAAAAACACTTTAGACCTAAACCCAAAGTTTATGATACATACAACCAAAACCCAATTCTCCTGTAAAAACACAGACAAGAAAATGAACCAGTATTCATTCCTGAGAGAATATTAATCATGACAAAAACCACTTTTTTAAGTATTTATATAAGGAACAAGCCAAAAAACCTAGTCCTTAAGTGCCAAACCTACTCAAACTAAGAATTTATAATGGAATCCAATGTAAGGACCCATTTTAGTGGAATATCCACTGAGCAATTATCAAGTAAAAGTCCATTAGAGTTCTTTTAGAAACTTACAGAAAATCACAAATTCTATCAGAATTTTTTTTTTAATTTCAGTTTGCAACCAGAATAACAGATTTTGGAAGAAAATCATTTTAACTTTCAAAATATAAACATATTGTACCTGAATTACCCAACCCATCAAAATAAAACTTCTCCACACTTTTCATCATCCAAAACGGAGTCCAAACCCAAATACAGTCCATAAAAAAAGAACAACCTAGACCTAGCCACATGTCCAGCTAAAATGTAGCCAGTTTGCCAAGACCTATTGTAACAATGAATGCTTTCATTTATTCTGATAAACTTCAAACACTATATCTATAAATTAATAGAAATTTTTATTTATTTTTCTATTAATTTTTTTAAAGATACAAGTAATTGTAACAAAAACATTACTTTTAAAACCATTGTTCTAGACAGTAGCTCCACAGTCTAACCCAGTTCCATTCATGAAAGGATAACATCCAAAAAAGGTTCAAATTCAACCCAACACAATAAAAAATAAGGACCAATATGAGGACCCAGCTAGTTGAGAACAATCGCAATCATTACTGGACCTATGAAAACTATCCATAATACAAAATATCATGCAGTCACAGTGAAGACAATAATTTACGAGGTAAAATTAAAAGTAAAATGTACTCTACATTATTCTTCTCATTGATCTAATACTAAGTATTTACCTTATCAATGTCAAAGTGGGTGCTTATAACATACCAAGTAAAATGAATTTGAGACGATTTGTGAACTATGACAAGCATCTGATACAGCAAGTAAAACATAAAGCTACACAAGAAGTCTTTGGTCTTTTATACAAATAATAAACCTCCTAATCATTCACGAATTTGTAGTTGACAATTTTTTATAAAAAAAAGCAATCAGCAACTATGACTTGTTGACTATAGATTGATAAATTTCCACTATATTTTTGGCACCAAAATCCATCAAAAACAGATCTGCCAATTTCTTCTTCCCAGATACCCAAAATATAACTAAAATTCTGCTCCCTAGCCCCCAACCTAAACTTATTTATCTCAAGGAAAACTTCAAATCCAATTCCATATTCCTGGACACTAAAATTCTGCTCCCAAGACTCAATGATCTGAACTCACTAACTCCACTCTCCAGGAAAATTTCTAACCCTGAAGTTTAGTTTCATAATGACTTAGACATTAACATATTTGTGTTACAGAGCTGCGAACACAGATCTTAAACAGAGATAAAAATGTTAGATTTAAAAGAAAAAAAAAAAAACAAATGAAAAACCTAATCTACAACTCGTTATTTCAAGAGGTTGAAAAACTCCTAGGCAATAGCACATAATGAAACTAATAATGAGAAGAAGAAGAAGAAGAAGAAGAAGAAGAAAGTGAAGAAGGGAAAAAGTAAATAAACAGTTATACTAGCATAAAGCTGTTGTACTCAATTTTTGAATTTTCTGCAGTGAGACGACCAAATGATCTGCCTGGCATAAGAGTTTTCCATGCAGATCCAAACAAAATAGTTTAATAATAAACATATTTAAAATGAAGTAATATAATCGTAATGGTAATCAGTAATTTTTGTAAACACAAATGTTAAAAAAGTATCCATATTGTAATACACAGGTAAGATTATTAGTTTACACAGTAGAAAAAACCTCCAAAATTTAATCAAATAATTTAGCTGAGAAGCAAAACAAGAGGCAATTCAAGGAAGAGCACCCATTTTTGATTCAGTAAAATCAAATTGTTCATTTGCCTAGACTTAAAAGATACATCGAAGCTTTTACAAAACCAAATAAGAAAGGTAAAAATACAATGTCATTTTAAAGGAAAGAAAAGTTTCAAGTCTTCTTGTGAACCTAAAGTAGTAACTTATATAGTAACCAAATAAGATACTTCATCGCATAAATAGAGACTTCTTTAGCATGAGCACAGAGGCAGGTACTTCAGAAGAACCATCTGTTGATAATTAAAGGGATTGATGCACGTATATATCTGCACAATGAATAAGAAAACCATAAAAAACAAATTTAAAAAAAATTAATATTTCCAAAATAGGAAGTTTCATGCTGGTTCCAGAAAACAAGCAGTTGTAATATAAAACTCAGGAAGCTTCTAACTTTGGATTGCAAATTTTAGAAGTGCAAAATTCCAGTCACTTACCAAATAAACACTAACTAAAAAGTATAGAAAACATGTCTCAACTAATGAGGACCAGACCGTATAAATTACTGGATTCAGGGAAAGGCATCATGAAGAACTCGCAAAAACTGACGAGCTGCAAACAAAAGAACTCTTTATAAATTAAGTCTACTAAAAGATGGCAAATACTTCTCTGTGTGGACATTCTAGGGAGTAAAAACAAGCACCAAATCAAGCAACAATAGAATGAAGATTATGATTTAAATACATAATTCTTCACAAGATGTAACAGAATCTCCTATGCAAAAACGGGACAAGAATGCACGGCATTTTTTAGTGAAAAGGAGCACACAGAAAAGCAAAGGTGGAGATAAACATCCCAAAAATATCTCAAGAAGATGGATGTAAACATTACTTGATCCACAAAATATTCTAACCATAATACCAAAACATTAAAGAGTGCAAACATCAGCACAATTCTCAACAGATAAACTTGTCGAATCTAAACTTGCATAGGCGGTTTCAGCTACCAAACAATTAAAGCATATAAAACTTAAACCATTTTCACATACGAAGCAAAAATCTATCAAACATTTAGTGCCACCTATTAAAATAAACCAACATAATAAGGGATTTGACACCTAGACAATCAGCATTACATAAAGGAAAATAAAAAATATCAGGTTAAGAGAGGAAATAGTACATATTCATTTCATTCTTTAATTAAAAAATATTCTACCAAATAAGGACACACAGACGTTGCTCCTATTGTACAAGTAAACGAAGTTCTTCCTCATGAAATACAAATTTACAGTTTCTAATGAATTACGAACTACTATAATTAAAGGAAAGGTTGCTTCGTGAATTCCTGAATCTAAATCCAACTCAGAAATTGTTCGACACAAAATGGGCATGTAAATACAGCTTATGCAATTCTACCAAAAAAAATAAAAAACCATTCTTTCCTAAATAAAAGGACCAGTAAAGTGTTAATAATAAACTCCTAAAAATGCCTTTAAGAAATAACTCTCTGCCGTTTCCTTAAAATAAACACTTCACTGTTTTTTCAATACTAATCATGAATAAAAACAACATACTCTAAATCAAGAAGTACAAAAATCAATACTAAGCTAAGTGAGTTAGTCATATATAACAAAAGGGCATACCCCCTCAATTCACAACATTTATCAATAAATACTTTTTAAGCCATAAACATTACCTGCCACAACCTACCTAATGGCCCATGTATGGTGCAACCCCACCCAAATGGCCCATACCCTGTTGTGACCTTCCTGCATTAGCTTGCCCCATTGGGTTGTTGGCGTAGCTGCCCTGTATTTGAGGTTGGGTCCCATATCCTCCCATCATATTCGGACTAATATTACTTGGCTGACTAGTGTACCCGGTTTGAATTCCATGACCCGTATTGTTCACCATTGACCCAGGCATGTTCTGATTGACCGGAGCAGCCATCCCGGGAGACCCCAGTGACCCAAAGAAATTTGTTAGCCCAAACCCTGTACCCTGGCTAGCTAGCAAAGCAGCTACAGCCTGACCCAACGGATTAACAGCGGCAGCTGGTGGAGCCCCTTGATTAAAGGCCAAGGCACCCGACGCCGGTGTCATCATGTTCCCAGGAGCTGCATGGTTTCCCACGCCGCCAATGAAATTCGCGTTATCGTTTCGAGTGAAATTGGAGCCAGCAGCAGGGTGATGGCCATGATGAGGATGATGGTGCTGATGCTGTTTGCTCGGCTTCGGTCCATCGATAGCCTTCTGACAATGCAGGATATGCCCATCAAAATTCTTGTGTGGATCCTCTAGCGCTTTCCTGGCACTCTCTACAGTCCTATACACAAACAAAGTAAATCCTTTCGGCTTCCCGGTTTGCTTGTCCAGCCCTAGCGGCCCCTCCTCAATCTCCCCGTACTTGGCGAAGAACTGTAACAATCGTTGCGGATCAATATCCGCAGAAACATTACTGACATAGATTTTACGTTGTGTGTATTCCGAAACAGGAGGTGCTGGAGGCGGCACGGGCCCAGAAGAGGCCAATTGACAGGCAGTCATACGGCTGCCTATACGTTTCTGGGGTTCCATCAGGGCCTTACGGGCTCCGGTCCGATGCTTGAATAATATGAAGCCGTACCCTTTAGATTTCCCGGATAACTTGTCGCATACTGCATTGCAGTCCTCGATCTCGCCATACTTCTTAAAAGCGTTGATTAGGGTTTCAGCAGTGGTGTCCCACCCGAGGCCATGAACAAAAATCTTCCGATGAGCCGGATCCACATCGGCAACCTTATTAACGCGCTCAAGGACATCAGGGTGTTTCAAAGCAGCCTCATGAAGGAGCTCAATTAGCTGTTCCTTCGAGAATGGATCGATGAGTCTCGTCAATGACTCTGAGTCGCTCTCATCCTCGGATGCGTCTGCACTGCCGTCTCCAGTGTCAGAAGTGGCTGCTGAAGTCGTAGGATTGCCCGCATTTTCAGTCGGTTGGGGATCCTTCTGGTCTTCTTCCTCCTCGGGGTCCCCTTCCTCGTCGTCTTCGTCCACTTCTACGACGGCAGGGTCTTGTGCCTGCTCTTCTGGTTCTTCGTCTTGGTTGTTCTCGAGCTTTCGCTTCTTCGCCATGCCGAGATAGAGAAACAGCGAGAGGGAAAATGCAGATCAGGGACTAGGGTTTGGAAGCAAACTTGAGTCACCTGACACGGAATTTCAGACCCTTATACGAGAGTGATTCGAGATTAGGTTTTTACCTTTTCACCTCTCAGTAATCTGGAGACTGGACTCTTATTAAACCCTACTTCCAAAGAATCCAAAGAGAAGGGCAAAATGGATGGAGAGGGTAGCAAGAGTGTAATTTCAAAATGGTCTTGTTAAATGGTAATTTTAAATAAAACATGCCCAGACTTTATTTCAGTAAATATAATTAGTTAAATTAAATTAAATTAATAACTAACAAATTTATTCAACGAAAAAGTTTAGAATGTTTTTAAAAACTCATTATAAAGACATTATAAATTAATAATATTAAATATTAAATATTGAATAACATGCAATCTAAACAATAAGACACAAATTACATTATGTTTGAGCATTTCATAAGCTATAAACATTCTATATGTTAAATATTATTGATACATAAATATATAAAAAATATATTTTATGATTACCTTTAATATATTATTTAAAGGTTTTTGAGTTATTTTCTCATTTATCTTAATTTTTTAACGCTATAAATAAAAGATAATATTAAATATATTTTAAAAAAAAGAATGTATACATTAAACATTAATCCATACAATGTATTTTTAAGTTTTAAATAAACTTTTAAAGTTTATTCTTTTCAATATATTTAAATAAAAAATTATGGTAGATTATAGATGGAAACATCCTTGAGCCTGAGTTAATCACGTCAAAATGATAAAAAAAAATGCTAACAACTTAACAAGAATAACAAGAATGTAAGATAAAACACCATTAAGCAGTGATGAAGGCATCAGTCGTAGTGGTCTTCAATAGTAAGTGGGGGCATCCCTCGTGCAACGCACTTGAGATAAGTGTTACCCTTTGAGCATTACATCCCATATTTTCCACCTAGATTTAGGTTGCAATTTCATAACATGCTCTAAAGTAGGAAAAAATATTATTTTTGTAAAATAAATAAAATATATATGTATATATATATATATAATTAAACTCAATTTATCTATTTGATCGATAGTCCAATTAATTTAGTTGTGGGCCATTGATTGTATGGGATAAATTTACAAGGAGAGGGGAATATTCAGGAAGGAGTTCAAGTTTTAGGGTTTAGGGTTTAGGGTAGAAGAAAGGATGGACGACGGGTTCTACTTCATTTGTGTGGTTTTTGTGTTTATTTAAAAGGTTTAGATCAAATAATAGTTAATTAGGTCCATTTTTGTAAAATTACATTTTTCTCACGTAAATAATAGGATCGACCCATTTCTAATGTTTTTCGGGGTTTGGTACCACTAGCGATTCATGAGGTTACTGAAAGATGTGTATAGCGAGCGTTAAGTCGGTGTGAACCGTGTCGTCTTCCCAGAGTTCATTAATGTGTGAGAACGATGGAAACGAAAGTCAGATCAAACTGCATCAATGAGTTACCTAATTGGTTTAAGGAAATACGTATAAGCAGTTTTTCCTCACTTTCTATAGAGCCGTGAGTATTCTCCAGATGAGTTACCTAATGGCAAAGACTGTACACGCACATACTCACGAGCGCGCGTGGACGCACACTCGCGGCCTCTCGCTCTGTCGTTGGAGCACTTATATAATAAGCCGCGTTTTACCCTGGGTTCCTCTCTTTTCCAGTCGCTTCTTTTTGCGTCTGCAACTGTCACTCTCTTTCCTCCAAAACCCTAATCCCGCCCTTTCTCGCTAACCCTAAAACCCCAACATAACTTTTGGGCCAGCTTGCGTATGCGTATGCGTCTGCGTCTGCGACAAATCTAGTTTCTCAAATTCTTCTGAGAAGGCAAGTCCAATTGCTTGTTTGTACTGACAAGTGTAGACTAAAGTCCGGACCGATCGATCGGCCGATCCAAGACGCTGAAGCCAATACCTGAAAAAGCTGATGTCATGAATTCACTCGACTAGGTCCCTTTTAGGTTAAATTCTGTCTCCGGCAATGGAGTCCATCGTGGTTGTGCCCGTCGATCCTGCCTCCGTTCCTGTCACATCCGACATTGCCTCGAAAGGAGATTCATTGGTGGTTTCTCGTCTCAATAGTGTTTCTCAGGTGGCCGGGGCTGAAAAGATGGGTACTGCTACGAACGAGGCTGACGGTGTGACGGAAGAGAATAAAGAGATGAACGGAGTGAAATCGCCGTGGAAGAAGCCAACGGACGGGAGGATGGCTGAAATTCCAGTGATGGGAGCCGACTCTTGGCCCGCGCTTGATGCCAAGTCCAAACCTCGTCAAAAGAATTCTGATGTTGGGAAAAAGGCAGGGCTAACGCCGTCTTTTCATTCTCCACTGGGAGCCAATGCAGGCGCCCCTCCTCCTCCACCCCCTCCTGTGCAGGTTTGTCAGTCGAACCTCTCTCACTTTTTTTATTTTTCTTTTTTAATTAATTTATATTTTTTTCTCGCCTGAATTCCACAACAAGTTTGTTACCCTTCCCTAGCGTTATATAAAAAAACGATATATTTAGTGTATATTCAGCGAAGCTACCAAGAATTCGGTCCATGTTGCACTAGACGAATCAGATATCGAATTTACTTGGTTCCTAGCTATATTTGGAGAATGCACCCTTTTGCATCTAACTGTATACTCTTTTTCATTTTTTATCCGTTTATTTCAACTTTTTATAGTTATTGGTTACCAAGGCCCATGAGATGTATTAGAATTTCTGATGGTGAGAACGTGATGTATGCTGATCTGAGACACTGGATTATATGTGTTACTTGTGTATTCTTCCATTTAAGTCATGTTTGGCAACTTTTTGGTCCACCAGAGCAGACTCAGTGAAAAGAGTATGGTGCTGATTGATATGTTATAATTTATTGTAGTATAACATAAAATTTAAAGTTAATGGAAATGTCTTTAGTGCTCATGTAGGTTGTCTATCTTTCCTGCAGGGATCTCTGGGGCCTCAGAAATCAGATGGTTTTGGAAATGTTCATGCTTCAAATAAACATCAGCCACCATATCATCATAAGTCAGCATCTAAGCGTAATACATTACCTGCAAATGGTGTACCTCCTCCAAATGGTGTCCCACCCTTTCCTGTTCCCATCTCCTATCCACAGCCAGCAATGCCACCTGTTTATCATGCTGTTGTACCTCCCCCAGCTGTGCCACTTCCTGACTATGCATATCAGCCTTATCCTCCACCTTTTCCAAGTGGAGAACCTCACATGATAAAACATGAATGTGAACCTTTTATTCCTTCTGGTCAGGGAGGATGTGTTGATGCCAATAGAAGTTTTCAGCCTCCACCAAGAGGTGATCCCAATGCCTTTGGTGGCAATTTTCCTAGTAGACGGTATAATGTACATGAACCTGGTGTTCGTTTTAATCCTACATGGCGCCACCAGCGAGGCTTTAATCCAAGAGAGAACATTAACATGCAACCGAACCTGGGGCCTAGGCCTTTTGTCAGGCCGCCTCCACAATTTTTTGCTCCAGCTTCAGGGTTTATAAATGGGTCACCATTTCCCGGTATTTGATCTAATTGAGTGTATTCACTTATCTTACTGGATGTTTTCATGCGTACACCCAATTCTTTGCTTATTCTTACTATACCTGTTAATTGGTGTTGTCTGAATCTGTATATTGCAGGTCCTCCTCAATTGTATTACCTTCCTGCACCACCTCCCGAGTCTCTGAGGGGTCCACATCCTCGCTATGTTTCACATCCTCCACAACCTACCTACCCAGTGCCGTTACTCGATGCATCATCATCTATGAAGGCTAAAATTGCAAAACAGATTGAGTATTATTTTAGGTAATGGTTGAATACCAAGCCATAAGCATGGTTCACATGTTTTGCTCCCTATACTGATAGTTTATCTCTCCACTTTACCAGTGATGAAAATCTGGGAAGGGACCGATACTTGCTTTCTCTACTGGATGAACAAGGATGGGTTTCTATAACTAAAATTGCTGACTTCAACAGAGTAAGTAGTCAGAACCGTAGTATGTCATGTACTTTCTATAAGAATGGATCTTCTCTCATTTTCTCAAGTTATCTTTTTTAAATGAAACTTTGATGCATCATGTTTTTTTTACATTATGATCTTTCACCCTTTTACCCTTGCCCATTTCTTCTTATGCTGGTGTGAAATTCTGCAACATTTAAACTTTGGAGTTGTTTTCTGCACAGGTTAAAAGCATGACAACAGATATTCCTTTAATTCTGGAAGCATTGCGGAACTCCCATACTGTTGAGGTTCAGGTTAGACTACACTCTTTTGTAAGCTATACCGAATGGCAGAATGACAATTATCTGTTTGAATTTTATTTTTTATGGTTTCTCTTTACTAGGGTCCCTTATTTGTTGGGCAGGATGACAAGATTCGTAAACGCAATTGGGTTCCTCCCAATTTCAATATTGCAACGACTAATCAGATTTCTCATGGGCAAGTTGATAATAACTCTTCAAGTCCTCGTGGGTATGTTGATAATAACTCTTCAAGTGGAATTGCTAATGGTGGTTCCTATGATAGTTTTGGATGTGTGGGTGTCTCTGAAAATCACAAGGAGGCTTCATCAAGCAGTAAAAGCCAGGTCCAAAACAATCTAATCCCTCAGGAAGATTCTACAGAAAAAGGTTCTGAGAGTAAATCTGATGTAAGTAATGACAGAGTTGCTCCTGCTGGCAAAACAGAAGCACCCGATGAAGAATATCGGGAATCAAGCTGGAAGCATACTTCTGAGTTGTATCCCGAAAGCGAATCAGGGAGTAGTTGCTCCGAATTGAAGGGTTCAGATACAGGGTGCTGTATCAGCTCTGGAAATTCTGCGAGTCATGGTAATTCTTCTTGCAGTCACAATCCTGAAATAGAACACATGGTTGTTCAGGTGCAGAAATTCGGTGGCCTATCTAAAGATTTTGCCAATGGGCCTTCTGAATTTTCTGGAGAACAAAACACTTTTCTTCTAGATGAAGAGCTGGAGCTGGAACATCCTTCAACAGCTAGAAGAGAAAATCATTCATCATCCAGGAGGTAGATTCTTTTGTCTTTCAAAAGCTATGAAATCTACCTAAATATGCTATGAAGTCTATCTAAATAATTTGATAAGAATGCAGTGTTTTGTCTTTGTGTCCTTTGTCATTTTGGAAGCTTCATATTTCATCTACTTTTCAATTTTCATTTCCCCGGCTACTTTAATCATTCCCTGCGGTTATTTTACGTTGTTTCAAATACACTATATCTGTTGAAAAAACCTCTTCTATGCTGTCCAGGTTTGAGGAAACATTTTTTCATGAAAGCTCTGGTCTTCAATTTTCACCCAACAATTTGTTGTCAACTATCAACCAGATTTTAAAAATTATATGACTTAACTAGCAAATATTTGAGTTGACAGTCTTAAGAGTTTGATATTTTTCTATGGACACTGGATGTATAGACTTGTCCTTAGTTATGTATTTTAGTAGACGGACTTAGCCCTCTTTAAATAGTAAGATTATTTATATACTGTTTGTCGACCTTAGTTAGGTGTATCAGATTGCTACAAGTTCACAACATATATCTTGCTCAAACATATAAGAGGATCTGTTTATTCCTTTGATTCCATTTGTTTCACATAATATTTGTGTAGAATACAAAAATATTTGAATCACAGTTGTGATCTTTTTGGATATTATAATCGACCTTGGAGCCTTTTTTTTGCATTTCTTGAATCTGTTCTGTTCAATTATTCTAGATAAGTATAGTGCACAGCAATTTGTCGGACAGTCATGGTGTAGGGCATGTTATAGTGGTATACAGTGACGGTCATAAGCACAATTGTATTGTTCGGCATGCTGCTGTAAAGTTATAGACTAAGGGCATCTGTGACAGTCATATGGTGGAATTTCTGCCTATCTGTTGGAATGACAGTTTTGTAGTTCTAGGCAGAGTATCTCTTGTTTGCCAAATACATGGGAAACAGGCCTTAGAAGTTATAATGTTTAAAAAGTGACAATGGTAGTGGTATGTACTTCTCTTTTGAAATGTTTCGCAGAAGGATGAATCCTCTATGCTCCCCAAAGGAGTAACTGATTAACTGCTACTGGCAGGCATTGAAGAACTTAATATCTGGAGTAAAATGATAACATAATTGCTTTAAGAAACAAATGTAGCATCAAAATAATAATCAATTAATTAATATTTAAGGCAAAACCTGCTATTGCGGGTGGTGTGCATATATTCATCACATTTTCTAAAGTTTTTTGAAGGCTCATATTCTCTTTTGCAGTACAGAGGCTTAAAGATTAATGTGGAATGTTTACAATGTCATTCAGTCATTAAGTGTTGTGGACTTGACATTTGGAAGTTTTCCATAGGATGCAGGCACCTGTTATAAGAATCATCCGCTATTTCATTAAAAAAATAATAATCTGGTCAGATAATGGCAGAAATTTCTTTTGCATTAAAAAATGGCACAACTTTGCTTGCAGGAAGTGTTACATAAATAGTTAGTATATTGGGAGGAATTATTTGTTATACTGAAATATGATTCTTGCGGGAAGGGGTTATATCCTTGTGTCGTCTTATCTTGTCATGTCTGTTTTGCACAATTATTAAGCATAAGGTTTGGACTTATTGGGGGTTTGGATTTGGTTTTTATCTATTAATATATTTAAGCCCCCAGGCCCAGAGGGTATATATGTGGTCTAAGTTATTTTTATATTACCTGTGTTTTAGTCACTTCTTCTCCTTCTATATCTCAATGGAGTGTCATTCTTCTTTCAGAACTGTGCTTGTTTTGTTTATCATGTTAGGCTTGATGAAGAAGAAGAAGAGATGGATGTCAATGATCACGATGTACAGAGACTTATAATTGTCACCCAGGTTAAAACCTGGAACCCTTTTTCATGTTGTTTCTTAATTATATTATAGGTTACCATTTATATGTTTTTTGTTAGAGTTCCTGTAAGCATGTTTTGCTATATGCAGTACATATTAGCATTTTGATAAATATGTATCCAATTCCAGCCTTGGAAATATGGTTCTATATCAAACTGATTGCTCAACAAAGAGCTAGTTTGTCTGGCTGATGTATGTATGGATTTCTGTCTCCTTGAGGTTCTGTATTTCATTGTTTGTTTGCCTTCCAAAAACAGAATGACATGTGGGTTATTGATCTTTTTCTTTCCTCATGGTTTCAATCTGTTTCCATTTTATCATGTTTATGCCGTGTCACAATTTACATTTTGGCAAGGCGAGTCCATTTGCCTTCAATGTGTTCCTGATGTGATAGGATGAATGACAATTAATTATTTTTGGTTTTCTGTTTCAAATCTTTCCAAGAAGGAAAAGATTGTATTTTTTTGGGATTAACAGATTTTTTTTAATTACTTATTTTAATTTTATTTTTGAATTTTTTTGGTTCCCTGTGGAATTTTGGCGTTTGCCAAGGTATCCTAATTTCTGAAAATGTGGTCCTCTTTAGTGCTTAAGATTTTCCTGGTATCACCAAATAATAAATATCCAAATTTTAGAGGGGATTTCTGTGGTCAAGTGGAAATGAATTTTGTGTAGGATCTCAAGAGTTCAGTGTCATGATTATGTATTATTCCTTATTATAATGTTTATGTTGGGTGTATCTCACATCATAGTTGTGTGCTCTACAGAATATTAGAGTAAATGAAGATGAAAAGAGTGTTGTCCAGAAATCCAAACCCATCTTGGGTGAGCTTGCAAACGCTATTGACGAAGGGCTGTATTACTTTGAGCAGGTTGTTAAGCTCCTAGTGTTATTCATCTTTTTAAATAATTTTTCTTTTCAGTTTTTTTTTTCTCTTCTGATATTGATATGACTCTTGGCATGGGATTCATTTTGTTCAGGAGTTGAGATCGAAACAATCTAATTTTAGAAGAAATCATTATGGGCCAGAGCCAAAAGAAGGAGATTCTAAATCTGCCAGTGGATCTGGATCTTCTCATTCCAAGGCCGCTGGGAACAACATAGAAGAGGGCCCTTCTCGAAGAAGGCAAGGCAAGGGCAGTAATAACAAATATACTTCTCATAAACAGCGGTTATTTCCAAGCAGTTTTAGAAGCCATTGCCATGGTCGTAACCGTCACGGCATTATAGCAGAGAGTCCACCCAGCAATTCAATTGGATTTTTCTTTGGCTCAACCCCTCCTGAAAATCAAGGGTTAGTCCTGCTTATGATGCTTTGTTCTTTTATTAGTATCGCATTCCTAGTGGTTATTTTCAATTTAGACTTACAGTGCTGCTTTAAAATTTTCAATCTCAGATCCATGTCTTCCAGGTTGAGTGCTTCTCCACATGGCCAAGGGATTCTTTCTGGAAGCAGTCCTCCTGTGGGTTCAATGCCGAAACCTTTCCCTCCATTTCAACATCCTAGTCATCAACTTCTAGAAGAAAATGGCTTCAGGCAGCAAAAGTATGTGTCTCATTGAATATATGTAATGTGATCATGATAGTGAAGGTAATTATGTGTGGCTATATGTCGTGTTGAAACTTTTAGGTACCTGAAGTTCCACAAGCGGTGTTTAAATGATCGAAAGAAATTGGGAATTGGTTGCAGCGAGGTTGGTTATGTTTGATTTCAAGTTTTGCTTATATGATTTTGAGAGAGTACACAAGCATGATAATTGAATATCATGCTTGCGTACTATACTTTTTACCGTACAGATTCTTTCATTACACAAATCATATGCTGATGGGAAGAAACTGCCTCATAGAAATAATTATCTTGTTGCAGGATATCTTTTGTAAATAAACTTTTGAAAATTGGCTTTTCTTTTCGTGGTTGAGATAAGCTTTTCTTCTGTAATTTGTACTCATGTAGTTAGTGCAGTATATTTCTTTGACCATTTTAAGTGAATACCCTTGGTTTCTATATTGTGCAGGAAATGAACACATTATATCGATTTTGGTCATTTTTTCTCAGAAATATGTTTTTGCCTTCTATGTATAATGAGTTCCGGAAGCTAGCTTTGGAGGATGCAGCAGCCAAATATAATTATGGAATAGAATGCCTTTTTAGATTTTACAGGTATTGCACAAAAGATATGAAATCTTCAAAAAATAAGTTTAGTAAATAGTTCTACACAACCTCTGGTTTATTGTACTTCATCTGCAACCTAATGTAGCATTCCTGGTTTTTTATGCTATTATTGCACTGGTGGCATTTTTATTTAGTTATGGATTGGAGAAACAATTCAGAGAAGACCTGTACGAGGATTTTGAGCAGCATACCCTTGAATTTTATAAAAAGGGAAATCTGTATGGCCTTGAAAAATACTGGTGAGTTTTTATGTATTGTACTGCTATTGTGACTATTTTGGAAATTGAAAATTAGTAAGCAATTATTTGCTTATGAGGGTGCAGGGCATTCCACCACTATCAGAAGTCACGGGACCAGAAAGAACCTCTGAAGAAGCATCCAGAATTGGAGAGGCTATTGAGGGAAGAGTACCGGAACTTGGATGATTTCAGAGCAAGTGAGAAGGCTGCAAGAGAGGGTGGCAGCAGCGGGCCTGGCAACAAAACAGAGGGATTGAACCTAATTGTAAGTGTGACAAGAAGCAGGTCTAATTTGGGCGGAGAAGTGGAGTTAGCTGCACACTGAAGCAAATGAGAGGTGCGAACGGGGTTGAATAGAATTTTGGAGTAGAAGAGTTGAAGATTATTATAATGTATTTTTGGTTTTACAAATCTGTTTAGCCCTAGGGCATTTTTGTGCAGATTTTGGAGTGTCCCTGCGGGTAAAGAAAGTCTTGATTTTTTGGTCAGATTTGTAAATAAAAAAATAATGGCTGTATCTGGGATTGTGGAAATGACCAATAAGAAACTGGATTTCGGCCCAGTCAGTGTCTTGATATCTTTTATCTTATTGATGCCTATATGATGTGTTTGGAAGAGTTATCTGCTGTATGCAAGCCGTGGCTTAAATCATATGCATCAGTCATGAGTGAGCTGCCCTTCCTGGGACATTTGGAAGTATTTGTAATTGCTAGAACGTGAGGAGGAAGGGGGCACATCGATTGCTCCATGGCTTCAGTTTTATTTGGTGTTTTAAATGTGGCATCCGTTTTTCTGAACAGACAGGAACCAAACAACGAAAAGCCTAAGGCTTTCGGTGCTCGGTAAGAAAAATAAATCCGATCTGATTTACATTTTTTATTTTGTCGAAAAATAGAATGGGTATTCAGTAAATTAGACACGATAATATATTTTTTCTGCAAAAGCAAGATATCTTCAAACTGGTACATCTTATTAGTTGTTTGTTCTGCATTATTGGTTTCTTTCTCCAATTTTGTTGTTTGTAACTTCGTAATCCTAAAAAGCTTAATCTTTCATTTCAGAGTCCTCTCAGTTTTTAGCGCTGCTTTGAGTGCATAGCTGGATAGCTGGGGGACCTTGACATTTTTGGCATTTTTGGCAAGGGCAGATCTCACTAATTCATGTGATCCGAATCATTCAATCAAATTACAGAGGCAAGTGACTGGTTGATAAAAAAGATAACACAGTATGGTGTTGTGCCTGTTCGTTAATGAAGAACCAATGTCAAAGCTTGCACCGTCCTCTGATGGGTGATAGAGGGAGTTCTGATATGGTGCTCCCGGTGAGCAGCAGAGGGGGCGGTAATGGCACTCATCCCTTCCATCAATACATCTCATTCGTATTTTTTCCTTTGATTTGGGGGAGAGGAAGGGAGTCGTCCTTTTTTACTCCATGGGAGCTGCATAACCCAGCTTTTTTTAGTAGATCCGGCATTCCAAATTCCACTTGTAAATCCTAACTGGTTACATTTATTACTTGAATGATGTATCAATTATGGTCAGGTCATATTTTTTTTTAATCTTTACTCGTTTTTCAATTCCCACTTTTTTCTTGTTTTCTATGGCTTCAAAGAATTAGGTTATTGACAAGCTGTAAGCAAAAAATATTGTATGGGTAGGCAGAAACTAGTTGAAATTTCTGTTCTTGAGATTTGCTTGCACAAAAAATATACTACTTTTGAAACAGAAACAGTCATTGCTCTCCTGAGAATGACCTATTTACATGAGAGTGAATAGCTTCCACCCAAAAGACTGATCACAATCTCCTCAATTAGAGGTTCCACATTTTTAGTTGTTTCAGCAAATCCCAGCCTAGAACTGTTCCGTTCAATCACTATTTGTAGTGAGACCTTGTTAAATTCGTAAGGAGAAAGTATATAACCAACAAAAATCTCTGGGAAAAAAAAGAAAGAGACAAAGATGAGGAAATAAAAGAATCGAAAAGAAAATGAACAAGAAGAAACCCCATAAACGAAAGCTAAAATGCCTTTGGCTTGACCATTGAGGTCCGGTTGGCTACTTTGGACTCCTTCTGTTGGTCATGTTTATTTTCTACGTTGGTCCAGATTTGAACTCAAAATTTAAATAATTGATAATTAAAGGTAATGATTAAATCCATAAATAATAATTGACCTAGAACAGCTCTAGACTAGGTACGTGTTTGGTTGTTTGATAAGGCCCTAATTTTAGAATTTGTAAGTAATTTATTATTTTGAAGGCTCTTCCATACTTGGGTTGATTCCCAAAAAAATGCTTTCTTTTAACCATTTTGTTAAGTAGCAAAAAAGAAGTACAAATCACTTAGAGAAATAGCTGGTAAGGTAATAGAACAGCTCATTACATTATGGGACCAATATGCTGAAAGGGTTTTAGGGGCAGATTGAAATCCAGTTTCAGCTTATCCCAATTAATTTCTTGACAAACAGAAACTGTAAATTGCAATGCTCCACAGTGCAGTATCTTCTTCTTCATCCTTATTTGTATGTTTCTACCTTGGCATGGTCTGGTCTTTTGATGATTTTCAGCAGCCCAATCTTTCTGGCCAAATGCTACATCTCTTTTGCTGGATAACCTGCTTTATTCTCATCTTTACTCTATTAGTTTACTGATCTAGGGTTTAGTGTTGGTTTCTTTAAGAATATAGGCATTGTACTTCTCAAAAATGCTGCGCTATGGGAAGACAATCTCCATTGAAAGTAGAAGAAGGCTTAACACATTCGACTCTTCCATTCATGGAGAGCCTTGGAGTTCTACAAAGTGTTCAGCTCTGAAGGACTGTGGAGTCTGTACACCTTCCCATCCTCACTGTCTTAATCTGTAATGTCTAGAGAACACAAACTCAAGTACCCAACTCTTTCCTTCTTTTCTTTAATCAATATAAAATAGTATTAAGTAACCTCTCTAAAAGATTCAATTGAGATTGCAGTCCAATGCGTAATCTACTAATTTATCCAGATAGAGGAAGCTCAAAACCATGTTTTGGTGTCAAAATTCAAACACCCAAAAGTTTTTCCTTCCTTTCTGAACTTATAAGAGCAGTACACAAAATGCTGAGGAATATTGGAT
Organism: Aristolochia californica; assembly: GCF_029961685.1. Classification (NCBI taxonomy): domain Eukaryota; kingdom Viridiplantae; phylum Streptophyta; class Magnoliopsida; order Piperales; family Aristolochiaceae; genus Aristolochia; species Aristolochia californica. Next base: position 595,608 of record NW_027181992.1, on the reverse strand, counting down.
GTGGAAACTTTCTGTAATATTGAAAGATATATCATCTGACAAAGAGGTGATAACAATAACAATGAGCTCACAAATGATCATAATCTTTATTTTCTTTCTCTTTTCCAAAGCATAGACAACTCCAAAAGGGTCTTGCACTGTTCTTCCTCATTTTTCAGTGAGAGACTTTGCAGTATTCTGTACAGAAAAAAGAGATTACAAATTTCATGCTCTGTCAAGTAGAAATATTATAGTATCTTTTAACCTTGAATATTCCCAGAAAAGGCCAAAACTGGGGATACAATGCGGTTAGTAATTATTTCATGCATTACTATTGTTTTCTACTTAGAGCTCTCACAGTTCAGGAAGACCACAACTTCTCCTGTTCTCCACAGTCTTTCATCTTCTGTAAAGCTGATGATGAACCGTGCAATCGGTTGATAATTTGAGAGGAAACCCATGTATGACATGTGTCACATCCCCCCTCCAACCCCAAAGATGGATGGCAATATCTAGGGATTGTGAGCTTCATTAAGATTAATTAATCACTAGTTTTTAACTGTAATGGGTTCCAAAGTATCTTGTGCATTAAAAAATGCCACTATGGAAGGACTGGTGAAGATTTGTCCTTTTAGTGAGCTCAAACGAGGGTCAAGAGTCGGCCCTCTAGTTATAAGATTTTAAGGATATCAATACCACATTAAAAGATGACATGGGTCTGGTATATGGTTCAGATACTGGTACACGATACCTGATACTGATACAGGCTACCCTGCTGGTGATATCAATAAAAAAGAAGAAAGATTTGGGCGTTGGGTAGGTGAAGAGTCTTCGGCAAAATATAAAGCTACAGACCTTCCTTAAAATGCAAGACATGAAGATTTCGAATGGTACTACTGAGTAAATAAATCTTTGATTAATCTTTTCATTAAGGGACTCCGTTCCGTCCAAGAAAATAAAATTAAAATGGAGATGATTTTGTGTTAAAAAAGTGCTCGTTGGGAAGATAAATAAGTTTTTAAGGAATGATGGTCTCGGCAGGGTATATAGCGCTTTTAAGGTATGTAGGCGTTTCGTGCCATGCATGTGTGACAACTGGTAATCTCTGAAATATTTTTAAGCGCGTGCAATAGTTAATATCTGAATCCCAACTCATTTTTGTACGCGCAGTCCCCAGTGATTGCAAGGCTTTAAAAAGGAGATACGAGAAGCTGTTTTGGTAGTGGAGCTCTTCTGGGGGGGAGGCTTTATCTCTGCTTCTTAGCATCCAAGGGAAGCATGAGCCAGCCAGTCGTTTGGTTTGTCTTTGAGAAGAAGAAATACCTTAATCATGGATTATCCATCTGGTCAGGCATATCTTTGCGATTAGAGAAAGAACTTTATTGTGGCACAGCTGGGTTGCAAGATGAGTTGAATGATTTATTATCGACAAACCGGTGCTTAGTTTTGATGGCTTTTAATCGTTAATAATGTGGAGAGTGTGAATGGATCGAACAGAATTCGTTTCTGCTTTTCATGTGATTTCTGGGGATCAACCTGGGCGTGTGAACTATAAGATCCATGAACTGTATTTGAGAGAGAGAAAGAGATGCTCGGTTTTACAATCTCAAATAATCCTGTGCAGGCGGAACTGGGGTTTATTCTCAGTGCATGACTACTTAGTTTTTATATTAGAAGTAACCTCTCCAGTCTTTCTTCTCTGTTCCGAGATCATCGGAGAGTTTAATGAAGAGAAATCTCTAGGCTATGAGTATTGACTACAAGTAGTGTCTGTTCGTGACTTCACCAGCTTCTTTATTCTTGACGAGTTACTTCTCAACTAATTCTCTGTGTTGTTGCGGTATCCTTACAAAATCAGAAAAATAGGCCCAACTCTTGTCCTTCTTCTTCTACATTTCTTTCAAACTTGCAACTCACACTTAACAATCTCCTGGATGGCTCGGTCACAGCCTTGGTCTCAAGGATAGACTTTCCTTGTTTGCCCAATCCTCTGAGGTCATTAAATTGACTAAAGGAGATTTAACCTGTGACTCCCTGCCTCAGTCACTAATCCCATTTGTAGAAGGCTTGTTACTTGCACCTGTGTAATCAATTGGAGTTTGGTTGTTTGTGATTAATATTGCATGATTTATCTAACAAGTGTTCTTTTAACTTAGTTTTAAAGTAAAAAATGGTAACCCTTGAACAAGGATTTCTCATAGTTTTGGTGTAATTGTTTTAAAGTCGGACTCCTTTATCTTTTATCACAACTCCATTAATTACCATTTCATCACTAGAAAAATCTACAGCGAACATGAACTATAAATACATGGGATAGAAGATGAACTACATCTAAATCATTTAATTTAAAACCTATGTCTGCTTAAATTAGATGGATTTGAATTAATTTTTTTCCTATGTTGAAATAAATAAGAGTCTTTCACTTGGATACGTTCCCGTCATTCTATCTTCTTCTTTTTCTTTCTTGTTTTTCTAAACAGTAATGGAAGTAAAATGATCCTGAAAAGAAGTTCTACAATTTCCTAGTCACTGATACGGGTTTCATTTGCCTGCTCCAATTTTGTGCTGCCCTTTTTATCTTTTTGTGTTTTTTTTTTCATTCGGGAACTGATCAAATCCGAAAATTTGTTAAAACTTTGGATTAAAAGTAGTTTTCTTTCTCTGTTGGTCACAGATAGAGGGAAGACTAAAGTCTGTCATGTGGGTCCCTAAAACGCCCGTGGATGTACGTGGGCCGAAAACTTAGGTTTCCTGAAAATGGCTATTCGGCGTTTCGGCTTTTTGGTTGCAGAGCACCTGTCCCACTGCGAATCTGTGAAATCGTAATTTGACAGAGGTGAAATGAGGGTTCTTTTGATTCAGATCGGATCCCACTGCGTGTAAGTACAATGGGTCGTTTTAGTTAAAGTCAGAGGTTTGGATTATGGAATAGTTTGTCCGAGAGAAAAAAAGGGAAGGAATTTATTGACTGATTGATTTTTTTCTAAGCTCCTTGACTCTTTGCTCCGGTTGAGGTGGCTTGCGCGAGTTCTCTTCTGTTTCTTAAGTTTTTGTTTCCCATTTCCGATGTTGGTTCATGTTTCATCTCAGTTTGAATATGAAATTCGACGGCTTTGGTTCTGTTGTTGAGAGTTTTGGCATCCTGGGATCTTTCTCTTGTACTCTTTTTTCAGTGGTGGACTGGATTCATTTTGCATGCCTTGGAGCTTTTAATGGCGTGATACTTTCCTTCACCTTGAATTTATGTTGGTCGTAAATGCTCTCTTCTGTTTAAAGCTTGGATGTCTATTCCCCATTTATCAGTTCATTTTTGGTTCGTCTTTCCTAGAAAGTTCTCTGTGTTGGGCTTGCGACAGTTTCGGGGAGTGCTTTTCTCTTCTTTGATTTTTGGTTGATTCGTGTTTAACAATGGGGGTGTTCTTTCAGAGCGAAAAGTGAGAATCTATGTCCCATGTTATGGACGTCATTGCTGTTAGGGGTTTCTTTATGTGTTAGTTTTCTCTATTTGTTGTTGCGTAATCCCTTGCATATAGCACCTATTCTTTTGTTAGTTCTGTTTCTTTCCACTTTTGGATTGAGATTGGTAAGCGTTCGTGTATTGGAATAAGATTTATTGTCAGAGTGGGGTTTTTTTACAGAAAGAAAGCAATTTTTTGGCTGTCAGTTTCTTTTGTAATAGAATCGTTTGTCTCTAATACACAGTTTCTAGGTTCCCATCTATTTCTTTAGAAAGGAAATTTATATATGTCAACTTTTAAGCTTTATTTGTGTTCTGTTGTTGGTGTCATAGAAAATTTGGTGGGTTTTGTGATTCTAGAAACTAAAATTGTAGTCACTTATAGGGCTTTTGGCTTGCTTCAACCACGGTGTGTGTGAGAATTTTGGAGAATCCATATTTGTTGGGTGTAAGAGTTCTGGGTGCTTCATTTTTAGTAGCTGCAAGAGTTTCCAAAGCATTTGGGTGCAACCCTGTGAATCAGGATCCATAGGATGGGATCTCAGGGTGGTGGTCAACAGTCACAGTTTCAAAGTCTAGCTCGGCAAAGCTCTTTGTACAGCCTTACCCTTGACGAAGTTCAAAACCAGCTGGGTGATTTAGGCAAACCCCTTAGTAGTATGAATCTTGATGAACTTCTTAAGAATGTCTGGACAGCTGAATCAAACCAAGCCGGGGGGATGGATATTGAAAGTGCATCTACTGGCGGTCCAATAGTAAACAACTCAGGTTTACAGCACCAGAGTAGTGTTACCCTAACTCAGGTCCTGAGCAAAAAGACTGTCGATGAGGTGTGGAGAGATATTCAGCAAGGTCAAAGTAAGAATAAAGAACAGAGGAAAGTTCAAGAAAGGCAGCCAACTCTTGGAGAAATGACTCTGGAGGACTTCCTGGTTAAAGCAGGAGTTGTGGCTGAGGGTTCAGAAAAGAAACAAAGGGGGGAGGGAGAGCTGAAGGGTTTGGATCTTTCACAAGGAGTATGTAATATAAACCCTGCTGTACCCGTTGATACCTTGTCTGGTTCGCAGAATTACTCACAACAAGCACCATGGCTACAGTATCAATACCAACAACAAGCTCAACCTCAACAGCAAAGCATGATCAACACATATATGCCTGGCCGGCCAGTCCCTCAACAATTGTCTATCAGTCAGAATCCTCTTATGGATGTGTCATATCCAGAAAATCAAATGTCCATTTCATCCCCATTGATGGGCACGTTATCAGATACACAAACACCAGGGAGGAAAAGGGTTGCTCATAGGGATATGACTGAGAAGACAGTGGAGAGGAGGCAGAAGAGAATGATTAAGAACAGGGAATCTGCTGCTCGCTCTCGAGCTCGGAAGCAGGTTAGTTTATGTTTTTTTTATCGAGTCATCTGATGTTGTTTCTTTATTTCGTTTACTATTTATTCATTTGTGAAGATGTTGCTCATTAATTTGCCAAAAAAACAGGCTTACACAAATGAACTGGAGAATAAGGTTTCCCGTCTGGAAGAAGAAAATGAAAGGCTCAAGAAACAAAAGGTAAATATTATATTTTCTGCTATCTCTGTTGTTGTCATAAATCATTTCGTTCTTCATTTGCATTCAATTAGATGTAAATGGTTTCTTGTGGATTGCGTGTTAGCGTTGTGTAGTTAAGCTAGATAATCATTAAAAAGCGGCAAATAAACAAACTAGAGATTGGGTATAACCCTGTTTCGGCCACAGTTATTTATTTCTTGTGCTCAAAATATTGACCTGTCTGGGAAGTGCATCTGTTGGTGCTGTTGCAGTTGTAACTGAAACTTGTGGCCTTATAGCTGTAGTGGAATGCTGCTATCATTTTTGCTCCTTCTTTCTTTATTTTTAAGCAAAACCTCTCTTCATGGTGTGACTTTGACCTCTACTTCTGGTTTTTCACTTAGTGTGTTCCTAAGTGATAATTTTTACCCCCCTGATTGAATTTTTGATAATTCTGAACCGTGATAGTTTCAAATGACATTGTCATGGCACTGAACTGGAAATAAAAACTAGACAAGGTTAGACAGGATTGTGCAGAAAGATCTGTTTTTAGTTGAGATCCACCATCCCCACCATTTGTACCTAGATATTCTCAACTCATTTTATTCTCTTGCTGCTTTGATAAAATATTAACAGAATGATCTTGTTCTGTTACTTGTAGGAGCTGGAGAGGATTTTACATTGTACACCACCGCCAGAACCGAAGTATCAACTCAGACGAACAAGTTCAGCCCCTTTTTGAATCATGTTTATACGTGAAAATTTTGTAGATTTGGGGATGGTGGGCATTTTCTTTCCTTATAAAGTTGTACTATTACAAATGCTGGGCAGCTCGGTGTTTCAGAGCTTGGGCACTATCTGTATAAGTTTTCGAATACATCCATGGAACACTATTTATGAGCTGCTTTGCTTTTTGAAGCTGTCGAGTGTTCTTTGATGCTCTGATCTAAAATTCGCATTCTCTCCCCTGTAATATTCCAATAAAAATCCACATAGTTTGTTCCCATTACTTTTCTCAAACAAGGAGAAGCATTTACATCCTATCAAGCCAGTTGATCAAATAAGAAACGGTTACGATTCTGGTTACATTTTCGACTTCAAGCGTAAGAAGAAAATACAAACAAATGAAGCTGGTATTATCATTTCACGGCAGACTGGCAATTAGAAAAAAGAAAATAGAAAAAATGAAATTAGCACTCGTATGGATGTGCTTCAGAATTTCCTTTTCTGTCCCTCCAATTGGAAAGGCACTTTGAGGGGCATATGGGCTGAATGAGAATCCAGTAGTTCTACATAGAGCCGCCTCTGCTATACTTGAAACTGTGGCACCGATCCACAAGGCATTTAGAAGATCTTACTCCCAGCCCTCATTATCAGGAAATATGAATCCGAGGTCCTCGTTATCTCTGTAAACTTGAACCAATGCTGCTGCTTTGTATGCAAACAACCCAAACATGGCAGGGACAAGCTGCAAAAGGCTCAAATATTAACCAATTGTTATCTAATCCTGGTGGTTCAGTCAAAGTGATTGGTTATGTACATAACCAAGAGAAAAGTCAGGACCCTTTACCTGGAAGTCAAAAAAGTCACTGTAGAAATGATGTGAAAGTCCCCAGAGTCCATAAATTGCTGCAGGTATTACAAGCCTAGGTGATGAAAGCGCAAGCGCACTACCCCTCACTGTTTTTTCAAGGAAATTCTTCAGGTCTTCACTTCTTATACCGATTCTGGTTTACAGATGCACACTCGTGGGTTCAATAGATTCTTAACATGTGAATTCAAGTTTTCAGTAGATTCTTAGCATAAGATCAAAGCACTAGTGACATCGAAGATAAAGTGAAGTTATAGAGCTCACTTCTTTGATTTCTTCTGCAAAAAAATTGGAGGAATGTCTTCCTTGGATATACAGTCCACATGATAATAAAGCTGTTGGAGATACAAACAACTGCACCACAAGTTGGTTAGAACATGCATAGAGGAAAAGAGAGCAAATAACAGAAATACAAAGAAAAAAAATATTGAGGACGTGCAAAGATGTAAAAAGATGTGTGCAAGAAGCTGTATATTTCTTTTTTCATAAAAAAAAGAAGCTTTATATTTTTAGCTTTGCGTCAACTATTTTTAGGTTCATTAGAGAATCTGTTAATGAAAGATAGTGTATAGATTTAGTTCTTTAACCATGAACAGTGTTTAATAGTACCCTTATCTATCAGAAGAATAACAGTCGAAGAAACTGAAGCATTTCAGAGGAAAATAGGATTAACCATAGCTAATCCCAACAAATCTCAGACAAAACTATGATATGACGATTGTGTTAGTATCATGGCTGTAGGCTGTGATGAGCTGTGTATTGGCCATTGTATTTTAGTAATTCCTACCAGACTATTAAACCTATCAACTTATTATCCAATATCTTTGGATCCAAGGTACCTCATACAACTTATTATCCAATATCTTTGGATCCAAGGTACCAAGGTACCTCATTTAACTTATTAACCAATATCTTTGGATCCAAGGTACCTCATTTAAATTTTAAAAGATTTTTCTCAACAAATAAATCAGCTATAAGTCACCTCAGGTTAGGAAAAAAATAAAAAATCAACTAACCTAAAAACAACGCCAAGAGCATAGCTGATACTGGCCTGTTAAGAAAAACGTAAAATGTTTTAAGCAGCTTACTAGTATACTGAGTGACCCAAACCAGTAGAAACAAGTCAAAACATTCAGGCATTTATTAGTTAAGCTGACATTGATAAAATAAGTCTTCACAAGTATCTGACTTTGCTGTGAGATATACCTGGACAGATAAGGTTAGTAGGCAATATCCACTGCAGGCAGCCCCAATACCAGTAGTTAAAAGCAACAGCTCCCTTTTCAGCTGCAAACCAGTGCAGAAAAGACTTCAACACTCGCCTAAAGAACATAAGATAACTTGGAAAAGATAGATACAATTACTACCGCATCATATTTGAGAAGGTTTAGTCTCTTTCTTTTCTCACTGTCATTCTGCCAATTCTGTCGTTAACATAAAAATCAGTTAATGTTTTACCACTCAGAAACATTGTTGACATATGTATGACTGAGAGCTCTCAGGAATAAACTAAAATTAACATTGCAAGGATAAACGCCTATAGGAGACCTTAACATCATATTTCCTATTATTAGGAGCAATACTGTCACCAGAGATCCACTTGTGTGTTTTGGTCAGTTTCAAATATCCCCCAGAGTTTTCATCTTCTGCGACCTATAAAAAGGAAAAAACACCATTAGTTATTCAAAAGAGTGTTGAGGAAAATATTTTGGACTTTCAATCTAACTAACTTCACATAGGATGAGACTTTCAATTATGTAGTATTTCAAATTCATTTATGGAGCAGAGACTATTACAATCAAAGGTAGTTGGTTTTTTGGTTTAGGGAAAAAATTATCCTAAATTTAATTATTTTTTTAAATGATACTGATCCTAAATTTAATTGAATAGAACAAAATAAGCTCATATGAATTTCACATGGTAACCAACCTCATCAAGTCCCTGACTATTGTCCATTGTACTGGTTTCTGGACTAATGAAACTTTTGTTCCTTGTCCAAAGTCTATCTGAAGCTTTTGATATGATATCCCCATTCAACTGTCTCTCCTTCAAGAAAATCTGCAAAATTTCTTCTCCTGCAAGGGCACTTTCTGAATAGAAACAAGGAAACCAATCATGTTCCATTTTCAAATATATCCAGACTAAAGCAGCAAAACTGACGCTCAATTAATTTGAAGAGAATCATAACCAAAAAGACTCTCAATAGATAAAATAATTAAAAAATTCAAGCTATTGATCACCAATTTTGTTTTAAGAAAATTGGGAGAATAGTTAAAATTATGAAGTTAAAAGTGCAGCTGACATAGCAAATAAAGACAATGATGCAGGACAACCTTGCTAAGATTGGATTATAATGTGTTTTGTATATAACTACTAACTACTTATCTGTCCAAATCAATTAAGGTAAAGTAACCTCCATTCCATTCATTGAATTACAAGAAGACTATATTGTCTGAAGGCAACAGAGCTGATAGCCCAGTTTACTGAAGCAAGGTTGGAGAATTAACTCATCTCATCCCGCTTTCTTCTACTCCAACTGAACAGGTTTTCTTTGTTCTCTGAAATCAGAGACCCTTCTCAATATGGAAAGAATTAGAATTCTATCAGCTCTATGGCTGCTGATTGACAGTACCAATCACTTGGTGGATTAAAGAAACAGTTCAGTACCACTCAGCATAAAAAAAAAAGCTAAAAACTAGATGCAAGTCTTCCAAAATGAAGGTCCTTTTCCAGCATGAATCTCTTTATCTTCTGAGTGAAGGTGGACTGCAGCAAAGTTTCGTGTGCTTATCCAGAGAGGATATATCATTCACAGCGAATACAAGTGCAGCTTTGCAGCACCATAAAATAAAAACAATGTAAATGCTTGTCTACTTTAGGATATCACAATATCCAGAATTCATAACGTGGAAATGTACGTTTGACTAAATTGTTCAAACAGTTGTGGAAAAACGAACAAAACACTATTTTCATTTTCAGGGGCTGGCACGAGCAACTCAAGTATTCATTATGGCATTAGCTAATTCAAATCACTGAAGAGAAATGGACAACTTCACAGGTTTCTCTTTTTTACTTCCAAGGATAAATTTAGGATAAGCTTTGAAATGTAAAAAACCAACTTGTCTTTTTTTGTTAATGTGTTCAAAAGGTATCTCAGAAAAAAAAAAAAAAAAGAGTAACTCGAAATGACAGAAAGTAATTTAAATCACATACCTGAAAGAGAACTTCTCAAGGCAGAAACTCGTGGGGATTTGCCGGAAATACGACGAATATCGTACAATGGAAAGGTTTTAATAATGTGATAACATGGATTTCTTCGGTCAGTGCTGGTCACGCCGAGCAACCCAACACTAAAAAGAGTATCCATCTTCACGAAGCCGCTCTTGGGAAGTGCCCGGTAAAATATCTAATTCAGCAGTTCGGCTCGAACGGACCACGCTATCTTCCCATCCAAGGACATTCAGGAAAATCTTTGGTCGGCGAGGCAGAGGACGATAGTTTTTGGGCAAAGGGGTAAGCATCTTCAGCAATTCCTCCGGGCTGTTCCTTGGGTTCATAGCATTTCCCATAAAGATGAGAATACTTTCGTCTCTTTAAAAAGGTTTTACATTTACAGGATTTTTCTGCATGTACTGAGGTTTCAAATAAGGGGGTTAGTGCATTTTCACGGTGAAATAGAGTAATATATGTACTTAGGTTTCTAAATTATCACTCTTAAATGAGTAATATAATATTAAAAGTCATGAATATCATAAATAATCAAATAGGGTATTTTATTAATAAAATAAGATAGATTTTAGTTTATTTTAAATTAAAACAATAATTACAAATTAAAATAAAATTATTAAATTATTTTTTCGTGTTAGTGTGTTCAATGTAAAGTGTAGTATAAACTATTTTTTGTGTTAGTGTGTACAATGAAAAATATATTGGAAAGTGGATAATGAGTTTATTAATAAAATAATTTGATGGATTTAACTTTATTAAGATAGTTTTATTTAAATTTTAATTAATAAAATAAGTTAAATAATTTCAAATTTTAAAATAATATTAATTAAATTAAATATAAATAATGTATACCTAAAAAAACGTGGTTACTTTTAATAAAGTCTAGATACTTAATCAAATTCTTATTGTTATAATATCTAAATTATCACTTTTAAATTAGTAATTTAATATAATATAATATTAAAAGTCATGAATATAATAAATAACTAAATAGGATATTTTATCAATAAAATAAGATAGATTTTAGTTTAGTTTAAATTAATATAATAATAACAAATTAAAATAAAATTATTCAATTATTTTTTTGTGTTAGTGTGTTCAATGTAAAATTTTTTTTTTTTTTTTTTTTGTTAGTGTGCACAATGAAAAATATAGTGGAAAGTGGAGAATGACTTTATTAATAAAATACTCTAATGGATTTAACTTGATTAAGATAGTTTTATTTCCCTTTTTAATTAATAAAGTAAGTTAAATAATTTCAAATTTTAAAATAATATTAAATAAATTAAATATATATATATATAAAAAATATATCTAAACAAACATGGTTACTTTTATAAAGTCTAGATACTTAATCAAAATCTTATTGTTATAATATCTAAATTATCACTCTTAAATTAGTAATTTAATATAATATTAAAAGTCATGAATATAATATATAATTAAATATGGTATTTTATTAATAAAATAAGATAGATTTTAGTTTAGTTTAAATTAATACAATAATTACAAATTTAAAAAATATTAATTTAATTAAGTATAAATATAGAATAATTAAACAAAAATATTTAATTTTATAATGTTTAGATAATTGATTAAATTCTTACCTTTATAATATCTTAATTATCACCCTAAAATGGTGTTTTTAGAAAACACCTCTTTACTTTCACAAACCGGCTACAACATCCACAAAGCGCTTCCATAAAGCGTGGAAGGTTCGATTACTAACAAAGCTCTTGCCGAAAAATTAAAGGGGATATTACAAAGTGGTGAAATTTTTGAACAAAGGTTTTTCAAAGAGACGATGAGGTTTTGGGAGTGCAAGGATTGGAGGGCGAGAGGAGCATTGAGAGAGCGAGTATTGAGAAGGAAACAGAGGAGCATCGAGAGAGACAGTCCATCGGGAGGGATGCAAAGAGCGTCGAGAGAGAGTGAGTGAAAGTGAACCCTCAGATTTCATTTTGACTAGTTTTGCACGAGAGCTAGTGAAAATGAATTACATATATCATTCACTTTCACTATCCCTGTCAGGGCGTTCACTAACAATTTTGGGTAAGTGGAAATGAATTCGAATTCACTTTCATTTTCCCTTAGCATGCACTAAAAGGACTTGAAAGTGAATTACTGTGTTAGTGTGCACAATGAAAAATATAGTGGAAAGTGGAGAAGGATTTTATTAATAAAATAATTTGATAGATTTAACCTTATTAAGATACTTTTATTTAAAATTTAATTAATAAAAATAAATAAATAATTTAAAATTTTAAAATAAAATATTAATTTAATCAATGTAAAAAATAATATAGCTAAAAAAACATGTTTACTTTTATAACTTATAGATACTTAATTAAATTCTTGCTTTTATAATATCTAAATTATCACTCTTAAAATTTTAATATAATATAATATTAAAATTATGAATATATATAGGGTATTTTAATATATAAAAATACTTTGATAGATTTAAATTTTATAAGATGGTTTTATTTAACTTTAATATTAATAAAATAAGATAGATTTTAGTTTAGTGTAAATTAATAAAATAATTACAAAGTAAAATAAAAATATTCATTTAATTAGTTACAAAAAAAGAATACTTAAAACAAAAAAATGTTTAATTTTATAATGTCTAGATATTTGATCAAATTCTTACTTTTAAAATATCTAAATTATCACTCTTAAATTATAAATTTAATAAATATTAAAAGTCATTAATTTATATAAAAAAATAAATAGGATATTTTATTACATAAAAATACGTTGTTAGATTAAAATTTTATTAAAAAATTAGAGGATTTTAGTTTAGTCTAAATTAATAAAATAATTACAAAGTAAAATAAAAATTATAATTTAATCAGCTTATGAAATTTTGCTTTGAGAGAGGAGGCGATTTTGACAGGTTGAGAGGAGTTGATGATATTGTCGGTTTAGGGTTTAGAACGGAAAGAGTATGAACGAAGGGGAACAAAGTAGACAGGTGAGAGACTAACGGCTAACGAAGGAGTCGAGAGTGAGGAGCAAAGATGTGGCTGCAAGGAAGAGAGGGTGGTTGAACAGAAAGAGTTGAGGGTGAGGAGTGTTGGGAGGAAGGCGGTGAGAGGAAGGCATCGAGGATTGGGTGGTGAGAGGAAGGCGTCGAGCGAGAGGTAAGGAGTCGAGAAGAAGTCTAGAGTCGAAGGAGTGTCGAGAGAGAGCGAGTGAAAATGAAATCCGAGGGTAAACTCTTGAATTTTACTTTCATTCATTTTACACGAGAGCGAATGAAAGTGAATTACACAGATAATTCAACTTCACTCGTGGAGCGTGTACTAATAATTTTGGGTACCCTCACAGTGCACTAGCCAGACAATGACAAACAATTACGGATCGGAAATGATTTATATTAAAAACTGATACAAGCAAAGCAATCAGTCATTGAACTAGAAGGGTGAAATGGAATAGTAACATCTTGAATTAAAATAGATAGATAAATTGTAAATCAGTCTCACTCATATTTGATTTTATGGACATGTGTTAATAAATGTATTCTTATTTTTATTATACTTTGTATTTTTGTTTTTTTAACAAATGGGTCAACAAGGGAGGGGAACCAGGAGGACTTGTAGGAGTAAAGGGCAAAGGTAGGGTTTTCCACAATGAATTTGAAATGAAGTGAAAAATTCAATTCATCTTAAATGAAGTGATTCAACTTCAACTCATCCTTGGGTGTTAGTGTAGACGAGTTCAAGTGCACTGGAAAACAGATTCCAGTGTTAGTACCCCCAAATGAAAAGTATGATATAAATGAGAGAATGAGTAACCTTTTATAATATACTTAAATAGAATATATACCTAAACAGATAATTAACCAAAATACATATGGTTACTACACTTATAAGTGATTTAACGTGTAGTATTAAAATATATTAATATCCCAATTTATGAAAAACTATATTATATTACTTAATGATTATAGTTTATTATAAATTAATACAATAATTATGTGATTACGTGTGAATAGAATAAATTATTAAAAATAAATAAATAAAAGTAAAAAATAACATAAGAGAATAAAATAAATAATTAATTAATTTTTAATAACATAAGATATATTTTAACATTAAAAACCACTAATTTAATACAGTATTAAAAAATAATATAATAAATAAATAAATATTATTTTATCAATAACATAATATATATTTTATGTATTATTATTTAATAATATATTGTCACAAAATTTAAAACCATAGGTTTTATTAACTATAGCAATGGGATAATTAAACCAAAAAAATTTATCAAAAAAATTATTTTAAAAATATTTTAATTATGACTATTAAATCACTAATTTAATACAGTAATTATAAATAAATATATTGAATAAATAAAAATAATTATTTTATAAATAAAAAATATAGATTATTATTTTTATGACGATGGTTTAATTTTTTCTAACTTAGGAAAAATTAAACTTTGTCTTCCTCATGGTGCGCGTCGTCTTCCTCAGCGCTGATGATGGCGGGAGACTACGGCGGGCCAACAGGCAACGGCGACGGCGGCGGCGCCCCGACAGTACGCCGAAAGGGAGAAGAGAGGGAGGTCGAGAGAGAAGAGAGGTGCTCTGCAACAGAGGCTCGACCTCCCGTGCTCTGTGACGGAGGTCGAGAGGGAGAGGAGAGGGAGGCCGAGAGGGAGAAGAGAAAAAATAAATTTGGGGGAGGAAGCCGAGCAGGAGGAAATTTTTTCGCGGGGGAGGAGGGGAGGGAGAAACGCGCATCCCGCGCTTCATGTCAATGATTCGAAAAAAAAGTCTGAATCAACTTTCCTCGATTTTTGCCTGTTCAATTACCTAACATAATTCAAAATAAGTAGAATTCATTCTATACTAACAGCTTAATCTAATGAACTAAATAATGCGAGAGTAATTCATTCTGGTTCATTTTGGACTAACCCAAAATGGTTAAGTAATTATCCATTATTATGTAATGTAAGGGAGAAGGCTTGTTGTTCCTTCATTTTTAGACATGCTTTCCTCATTCCTCTAAATATTGGAAGGAAAATAATTATTATAAATAAGGGTAGATTTATTAATTTATTTTCATTAAAAAAGAGCGTAGTTGACTTATTTTATAAAGTTTGAATTCTATCTCCTTGTCAAACATGAACTTATGGGTGTGTTTGTCTCAATTGTAAGGTGTAGAAAAAATGTAACGGATTTTTTGCCATTTGTAAAAAAATTCTTGTGCTTGTGCCATTTTGGGAGACATAAAAAATTTTTATTTGATTTCTCTTGACTCCTCTTACCTTTAAGAAATGTTTGCAATGAAAGAAAAATGAGTTTGTTGTTAGTCCAAAAGAAAACTACAGAAAAAAATGCCTCTTATTTTAATTTTAATTTTATTATTTTTAAAAATATAATTTATTTCTAAGGTAAAGACAAACATCATAATTGATTTTTCCTTTATTTCCTATTGCAGCACAAGCACAAGAAAATTGGTTAAAAGAAGTTTGATTCCATTAGAAATTTTTCTCGTTGAGAAAGCTCCCCATGAAAAATACTTCAACAATTTAATTCCTTCATTACATATCAATTCTATATAAAAAAAATAAAAACTTCTACCCTGCAGGCTGCAATCATATTCCTCTTGATGATAGGAGAGTGAGATGGAGGGAAGAATTGAATTTAGAGTCATTTTTAAAACATCAAACAGAGACATTTATCAAAATCCACAGTTTTTAATATAATTGAAACACATATTAGTTTAACCAAACTTGAATTCTTTTTTAAGGGAGGGTTAGCCAACATGAACCAGGAGATGAAATTCACCTACCAGCTTCATCTGAATGACATAATTTATCGGGATGAAGTTTCTCGACGCTTAAAGAGTGGAATCAGGAATCCACCCATTTTTTCAAATCATCCACTTGAAGCCATCAAAAAGCGTCTCTTCCTCCTGAATTTTTTTTCTTCCTCTCTTGGCCTCCCTCTCTCTTCTCCCTCTCAGCCTCCCCTTCTTCTCCCTGTCGGTCTGGGACGTCATCCCTTCGTCCGTCGTGTGATGAGCGAAAGAGGCTAGTGACGATCGACGAGAGACAGAGGCCGGCGATGAGAGATCGGGCCTCTAAGGTGAAAGGGCAGCATTAGCTGGCGCGGGATGAGCCAGCAACGTCGATGATGGCGGCCAACGGGGGTTGACGGTGGCTGCCATCGAACCCCCGCTGCGCATGGCTGGAGGTTGAAGAGGACCTCCAACCCGTAGAAACATATTATATTTATTGAATAAAATTCTATTTTTTGAATACATTGATAAAATGAGATATTTATAATTTATTTATTATATTCATTTTTATTACTATATTAAATTAGTGATTTAAGAGTGGTCAATTATTTCTTTTTTATTTAAAATATATATTATGTTATTAATAAATAAATAAATTTATTATATTCGCTTATGTTATTTTTTAATTTTTATTTATTTTTTATAATTAATCATGTGCACAGTTAATAGGCTCACGTAATTACTGTATTAATGTACAATAAAGTGTAATAATTAAATAATTTAATATCCAAATTAATTAATTAGTATATTAATATATTTTAATTATATATTAAATTAATTATTAATATAGTAATCATGTTTGTTTTATCTAATTATGTGTTTAGGTATTATGTTTTATTCAAGTATATTATTACAAGTTACTCATTCTCTTGTTTTTGTTATATTTCTCATTTTGGGGCACTAACATTGGAAACTATTTTCCATTGCACATGAACTCGGCTACATTAACACCAAATTTGAAGTTAAAGTTCATGTCCCCCCACCCCTAAACATAAATTATCTATAAGAACCCATTGAGCCTTTTGATTCATTAGTGAGTCCAAATTTGGCTCTCTTGTCAGTTATTTGTCGTCAGTAAAGGTAAATTGGGGGGGGGGGGGGGGGGCATAGTCAACTTGACTATGAGATGAACTTTAGCCATATTACTCAGTTCATCTCCTGACGTCATTAGTGAAGCGCCAGACTTCAAGTCATCTCGATGACTAAGATGAAGTTGAACATCATCTCCATGTTATAATTTATGGAATCTGGTTTTCGACCTTTTTTGCCAATCATCCAGATGAAGTAAACGCCGGGGTTTGAACCCTCGACGTTTTCCCCCCCTCTCTCGCTCTCTTCTCATTTTCATTTTTTTCTCCCTCTCTCGTCTCCCTGCGCCCCCGAGGTCTCTGCTCCCCCTCTTCTCACGGATTTGCTCTCCGACCTCCGTCTCTCGGTCTTCTCCTTTTTATTTTGTTCTCCCTCTCTCCCACACCCCCTCTCTCGTCTCCGTGCGCCCCCGAGGTCTCTGCTTCCTCTCTTTTGTAGGACTCGCTCTTCGGTTTCCCTCTCTCTCTTCTCCCTCTCTTCTCCCTCTCTTCTCCCTTTCGGCCTCCCACTCCCTTCTCCCTCTCGCTATTCTCTTTCCCCAAAAATACCTTTCGATTTTGTTCGATTTCCCCCATTTCAATTTCGAATTTCTTCAATTTTGACATTTGGGCATCGATTGCTTAATTTCTACTTCGATTAGGCATCAATTTCCCCATTCGGCTTCAGTTTTCCCCAAATTTAAGAAGGTATGACTAAACCCAATTTTTTTTATTAAATTAATATTGCATTTGATTTAGTTTTAATTTCAGTGCCTAATTTGGGGTTATTTGTGCATAACTGTCGGATTTAGAGGAATTACTTCTGGCCAGCCATGCAAATATCAGAATGCGTATCATGCCCTCCGGGAAATTGTTTCCCATGAAGGTCCGGCTGCATTGTTTAGAGGAATTACTGCAAACATACTATCAGGGGTAGTTGGTGCTGGAGTCCTGGCAGGATATGATCAGCTGCATCACATCGCTTCCGAATATGGCTATGGTTTTGATCAATCCGTCAGAGGTTTGAAATGACAAGAGTGAAGTTCCTTGTTTGCACATCTGTCTCTACATTGCTTCCTGCAAACTTAGGGTGGGCTATGAGGCATTGAGCCTCTGTATACATAAGCCTTCATTGGCTCATGTCAAATGTAAATATGGCTTTGTACTTTAATTGTTACATGAAGTAAAATTTGATGCATTTATTTGATGGTCACATTGGTCTGGAATTCGTCTTCTGTGATATTTCCTTTT
The DNA here is from genome assembly GCF_029961685.1 of Aristolochia californica. Lineage (NCBI taxonomy): Eukaryota > Viridiplantae > Streptophyta > Magnoliopsida > Piperales > Aristolochiaceae > Aristolochia > Aristolochia californica. The sequence goes on along the minus strand of NW_027181992.1, from coordinate 577,669 downwards.
TGTGTGTTATGAGTTGACTATCAAAGGAAACTTTTAACTAACAGTTTGTCATTCTTACAATCATTCTCCATGCTCAGTTCTTCATTGGATCTCAGCCGGTTTAAGAGGTTTACACTGATTCCCAAATTTCAACTTTTCTTATGCACTCGGTTCATGTTAGCCAAATTCTTCTTTAGATAAGAGTCTCTAAGCTTAGCGATATTAAAATTTGGAGTTAAGAGGACTATATAGGGGGTTTGGGGTTTCAATTACTGGAATCACCATTTACAGGGGACTATAAACAATAATCATTAACTAATATAATATATAATTCAATTAATTAGTATATTAATATATTTTAGTTATACATTAAATTAGTTATTCGTATAGTAATAATATTTGTTTTACCTAATTTAGTATTTAATTATTATATTTTAATTAAGTATACTATTACAAGTTACTAATTCTCTTATTTTCCACATTTTTCTCATTTGGGGGCACTAACACTGAAAACTGTTTTCCAGTGCATATGAACTCGTCCACACTAACACCCAGTTCGAAAATGAAGTTCATGTAGATGCATGAAATGAAGATGAAGATGAAGATGAAGATAAAGATGAACTTCAAATTTTCGTTTTGTTGAGTAACCCCCCTATGTCATATCAATGTTACAACTTCTTGAAAGAGAGCCTCGCATTCTTTTGTGTGGAGGTCTGGAAGAGGTTAATGGGATTCGGTGCAATTTGGCGGCCATTTAAGTGAGCTCTTAGGCTTGTCCTTGTCTCATGTCTAGGACTGGTTTTCATAAGTAGAGTGAGTGGATATGCTGAACCAAGTCGTCCTTGATCTGATGAATCATGTGATTAGGAAGAGGTTATCTATTACATCGCAAGCCAGATCACTAGTTTTTATGTGGTCACGAATGGAAGATCCAGGAATTTTTTTAACAACTGTTGTTTGAAAGCAAATGCTGCTTGTCTTTAAGAACAGAAAGGACAACTCTCACCAGTATTAAGATTTGATGTATTGCCATCTCTTTCTTGCATCGAAACCTTCACTCTATCATGAACTTCTCCGAACTTCAAAAAAAAATTAAATTGTAAAAAAAATGCAATTTTTGCTTGAGAAGAAGTGAAAACCATAACAAATTTTCCAGAACAGCGTCTTAATTGTGATAGTAAAAAAAAAAAAAACTGTGCAGAGAACTAGCTTGTTCCTGGATTCAGATCAGATGGTGTGGTAAAAATTGGAAGCAAACCTACCCTCCCGACAGAGCAGAAAGCCCTCGTGGATATTCACGATAGAGCTGATATTTTTGGCAAGAGCAAGACTTCGCTGAAATATTTACACGTCGAAACTAACCTTTTCCGGGCTCTAGAGGCAGCATCATGCATGAAGAGGTGTTTTTATACTCTCAATATGATCCAACAAATCTAAATTCTTCTTTCTCATGCAAGGCTAAGAGGTGTTTTTCGACTATGATCGCAGGAAACTCTGGGTCTTATGGATTCTTGGAGAGATATTCTCGTTTGTATTTGTTGTAGGAAAACAAAATAACAAAAAAGTCTAATTTTTATTGAAAAACTGGTATTCTTGCGTTTATACAACCATAGGAAACAATTGAAAATTTAATTAAGATTTTAATGTTTCTTAATTTATTTTTTCGTGATTTCCTGTTGGAGTAATAGAACATTTATTCTCGCAATTTTTTACCGTCCCCAAAAATCAAAATTTTATTAAAACCAGAGACTTGTAGCTTACAGATCACATACACTTTTTGTTTTTTCTCAACATCAATAGTTTCCTCTTCGAAGAATCATGAGCCTTGAGGATGCGGGGGTCAAGCTAGGGGTGAAAGAAAAAAACGTCCTTAATTCTTCTTCAACTTCCTCCATTCCTCCTTGCAGAGATCGTCTACAAAGCGGGCATGTGGCTCCTCCGGCCGAGCACCAGCGGTCCAAGCAGGCGGTGTCGAAGACATGACCGCAACTCAGCTCAGTGGTGTCTCCTCCGTGATTCATCTTAGAGATGCAAACAGCGCAGTCTTCTTCCTCCGTACCTCTTACTCTGCGCCTGTTATTGATGCTAATCTCCCCCTGACGCTCCCAACCGCTCGAACCTTTAGCTTCTGCGTTCGGCTGCCGGAATGGGAAGCTCGAATCCGTCACGGAATGGGTGCCGACAAAGAGGTAGAGCTGGGCGACAACGGAACGGATTGCGGACATGGAGAGACACATAAGGGATAGGGAGAAGAGTAAAAAGACAGGAATAAGAGGTGGGCACGCTGAAAAGGCAGAAGCTTCCATGGCAGGCATTCTAGCAGAAGGCTGGGTGCTCATTCATTTTATAACTAGCCTGGTTTCTTGTAGAATAGGACGAGTTTACTTGTATCAAATAGAAATTACTAGAGAAGGAGATCCACACAAATAGCTTTTGACTCACACATTGGTTTAACCTTGTCTTCTTTGTTCAATTTTCCTTTTTGCCTCTCATGAAGCAGATACAGGGCTGTTAATGCATGGAAGAAAGCTTTAATTCCTTCTCATAGGTAGGGGCAAAGAAAGCTTTAATTCCTTCTCATAGATAGGGGCAAAGAAAGCTTTAATTCCTTCTAATAGGTAGGTGGGAAGAAAGCTTTAATTCCTTCTAATAGGTAGGTGCGAAGAAAACTTGAATTCCTTCTGATAGTAAGGGGCCCGGGAGTTGTTAATGTGGAATTAAACTAGGACAGACAACCCACGTACCTCAGCAACGTTGTCAAAAGAGAAAGGAGATTAAAAAGGAGTTGTTAATATGGAATTGAGCTGGGACAGACAAACCAACTACCTCAGCAACGTTGTCAAAAGAGACAGGAGAATATATTGCCGTATGGATACCTAACCAATGTTGTAAAAAGAGAAAGGAGAATAAGAAAACACAGTATGGATATGGGCGAAACCTGTACATGCAACTCCAGCCGACATTTTAATGCATTTTACTGGACATGCAATTCAATCAGAGTTACTATAAGATTTTCCTGAGATTGCCAGGTAAGGCTATTGTATTTATTTTCGTCACTGATTCTTCCTCTCTTCTCTGCCGATGATCAAAGGTTGTCAAACTCTGTCGGTGGACTCGGGTAACACAGGTTTTAGGGAAAGTAAGACCATCTAGAGAGGAAACTAATTTCCTTGTTAAGGGTGTTATTATATCATACCAGTCATGAGAGAATTGTTATGGTACAATACTGTTAAGGAATAGTCTCACATGGATTAAAAAATACAAAGATATTGAATTTATTAGTTGGAAAATAGGCTTCTTAAGTTGGCTAGTCATTTTGGGATGGGTGTTGGACCCAACTTCACATGTTAAAGAATAGTCTCATGTGGATTAATGAGTACAGAGATTTTGAGGGCCTATACATGAGGGAGAGTGTTAAAGAATAGTCCCATATAGATTAATGAGTACAAAAATCTTGAGTTTATTAGTTGGAAAATAGGCTTCCTAAGTTGCTTAGTCATTAAACCAATCTACAGGACGGGTTATTATCGATTTACTTGGATTCAAAGTTAGCATAAGTTTTCACCGACGCCCTTTCATTTATAAAACATGCATGCGATAATCCAAGAGAAGATGAAGACATGAAGGCTATACACTTAGAACATAATACTAATAAGAAAGAAAATAAGACTTGTGGATTGGAAAACTCGTTAAAAAGAATGTTTTAATAATGGCTGCTGAGAGGAAAGGAGACACCATCTTTATCATTAATAAATAAGGAAGGTAATAAATGGTGCCAAAGGTTAAAAGTTCCTGAGATTTTCAAGAGTCTTTATCAGATAATCTTGTCTTTTGCATGTTAGTCGAAGACTTCGAATGGTGCAAACATAGAAAAACTAGCTGGTTTTGCTTTTCTCGAGACATCATTGGTTTACTTTTAATTGTTCATATTAGGTTTGTTTGCTTGAGAATCTGATCGAAGTTTGAGAAAAAGCGTGTTTTGCAACTATTGCAACATAACAGGTAGATCAGTTTTTTTTCCAACAAAGAACTATTCGTTTTCATTAGAGCAGGGTGGAGATCGAGTTGGACCATTTTCAGTTCATGGTTCAGCTGATCAAGGGCAACTGGTCATCTTCTCTTTTAGCTCCAGAACGAGAAATTAATTCCAGTGAGAAAGATGTATTTTCAGTGGTTTGAACTTGGCAGATTTCTATTTTCAGTTGCTAGAGATCTCAGTATTGTCATCTGCAGCATTTACTAGACTAATTTAAGGTTTAAACCAGGTCGAACATATCAGATTTTATGCTGACCACCATGAACATATGAGCAGTAAAAACAGTAGTTACAGAAAAAAAAAAAAACTGACGAACTTCGAGCATAAAGATGATAGATGAAGGGTGTAAAATAAACACATTTTCATATAAATAATTTTCAACTGATATAATTGATCAGTACTATAAACATGCGATCGTTCTCCCATTTCTCCGTTGCATAAACTTTTTATTGCTGATTACAATTGCATTGAGGGAGAACCGTATAACTCAACTTACAGTTCAGATTTATACAGTAATTCAATCACCTTAACCACCACATATCACGATCTGATCTGGTGGTTGCTAGAAAGGCTGTGTACTTGAGCACGATCACTTCATCTGTCTTCTCCGCTTCTCCATCTTTGGACCTGTCTTCTTTGATCTCCTCGTTGCTTTCACCCTCCAATCTTCTGCGAACTGGGAACTCATAATCTTCTCCAGACCGCGTTTTGGCCAGAAGGGTGAAAAGGATTGAAGTACCCAAGAAAAGAAGGAGAAGGGGAACCGAGAAGTCCAGCGCCGAGACTTCCATGGTTGAAAAGCAGAACAAGTCCTCAGCTGAGAATATGGAGGAGATTGCAGAGACAACTTCCCTGCGGAGAATGTAGAGAAGAGTAGAGAAGGTCCCAGCTGAGAATGTCGTAGGAATGTAAGGGTAAGAGATGATAATATATAGGCTTTGGGCGTGAATTTTTTTCTTCTCCCACGTTTTGTTGCCTTCGTCTTCTTCTTTCAGTCACTGTTTCAGGGCGAACTGGTAAAAAGTGGCAGGATATATTTGTTTTTCACGCGCATGGTCGTTGATTTCATATAGCAGAACATGACCTAACCGCTTTCAATTCTGTAAGGTGTCAGCCGAACTAATTAAAAGATTAAATAAGGAAAGTGACGCTCAGAAAGCGTAAGCAAAAGGTCTGAAGCAGAAAATTTTGGCAGAACTCTTGGATTTTCCTACTGTTGATCGCAGAGACGAATAGCCCTTTTTTCTATGATGTTTCCTTTGAGCGTCAGGATTGCACCTTTTCGTCATTATCCCCAATAAGTCAAGCCGGGAATTAATATGGTAAAACTTGAACGGCGGACTAGACAACTTCTGCAACTTTACTTAAACGACCGGTATATCATCGTTTCCATGCAAAAACTATTTACTTATTCATCATTCCTGTCAACAATCAATTCATTGATGGGCTCAGGTGCGATGATTTTTAGTGGAAGGATATGGTAGCAGGTTCACAAAAATTGAACAGGAAGAGTATAACATCTAAATTTGACCGAGTACTAGAGCGACATTTTTTCCAGTAAGGCTGCAGACAAAAAATACATATATTTATAAATATATTCGGGTGATGAAAGCTTGTTCGAGGTCGCTAAGATTTCCACAAGAGAGAAAGAGTGGGCACTGAGAAGACTATCGTCGAGCACCCTGCAAGTCTGCGAGCACGTGTTGGTCTAAGAAGCAAAAGCTGGTCTCCGCCGGCAAAGCCGCAGTCACCGGAACTGAACTGCCGAGGGGGAACGCATGAATGTTTCCTTGGCTGCGCCTCTTTTCCCGTAAACTCCAAAATTTTATATGATTTATAACCATAAAGAATCTTTAGACACGTTTTAATATTTGAGATGGACCCGATCATGAGGACATCTTAAGTTCTACATAAGCTTAACCCGACCGGACTGGGCTGGTCTGCTCTGGTCTACATGTGAAAAGCATGGTTATGTATAAATAATAATTATTCTGAAATAGTCTGGAATTTTCTATTATTCTAAGGACTTTTCTCAATATTTTCTATGATATCACGTGGACTGATAATTAATTAACCAGAATTATTTTATAATTTTATAATTATTATTTTTTTATTAAATTCTTCTATAGATTAATTAGCTTCTCATCCCCAAAATAAAAATGGGGATCTAAATAAACTATTTGAGGGACCATTTGTATAGTGATAGGAAAGTAAAATGACATAAAAAATATTTTCTCTTTGACTAATTTTCTCATTAATAATTTTTCTTTAATAAAAATATCTTTTTGGTCGGTTTTCTTTCATTTATACTATAATAGGAATGGGTCTAATCTTGTCTGCTAAACCAGGCTTCGAAAATCAGAAAAATGGACCAGGTTAGGTTTTTTACCCTCTGTAATCATTATTTAACGTGATTCTTGATCATTTATTAATTAGAATAATGTTGATTTTCACAACTCCATGGATTTAGCTCATGGAGAAAAAGAGAAAGAAACTCATTAGGAGAAAACAGGAGGAAGAAGTGTTTAACCCTGAAATTTTAGCTTAATTACATCAATGCAATCTCTATGAGATGACCCTTTATTTACTATCATGCCATCAATGTATATGGGCCTATGGGCCTTCTCTTTGATCTATGGGCCTTGAGCCTATCTTCTTTATCTCTTGGATCCATGGGTCTTCCTTGGTCTTATGTGCTTGGGCCCTGTCTTCCAACAAATAATTTGCATATAAATGGTCAAAAGGACAAATTATTCCCTCGCGGCCACAACTCAAGACCCTTTCTCAGCTTTTTCTTTTAACTCCTAACACTCCCAACTGACACACAAGAAAATGGATTTCTACAAATAAATGTTTCTGGCAAATTATATTTCGCTGGCGGAAATACTTATTCCAATCAACTTCAAAATTCAGTTGCCGTGCAAGGAAAACAAATTCCCAAGAAAGTCTCTCCTTTGTAGGAAACACTTTTCCCCAAAAATATATAAATTCGCTGGGAATTTTTTTCAAGTGAAATAATCTTTACATTGTTCCCAATGAATTTTTAAAATCTCTAGGAAAGGTGTTATTAATTTAAATGAAATTCATAAAAAGTTTCCATAGTTTCTAAATATAAATTATATTAATATTAACTAATTAAATTATTTATTTTACATAATAAATTAATTTACTTATGTATATACAATTTTGATAATTTTTTTTAATTTTTTGTATCTTAACTAAAACTAAAAATTAGAAAAATAAATTAATAAATAAGATATACATAAATTGATTTTATATCAACATAAGAACAAGCAAAATTATTCAAGTTAAACTAAAATAAAATAATTAATTATTGAAATAAATTAAAATTTATTATTAAGTAAAAATTATGTAATTAGTTTATTATAAAATGCATATATTTGTTGGAATTAAAATTAAATAACATGAATAAATTTAATTTTATAAAAATAAAAATAATTAAAAATATATAAGATGGTTTACGTTATTGAATTCAATGATTTATTCTATTAAAATGAATCTATTAAATTATATTTATATAAAAAAAATTAGAATGAAATTGAAATTACATTATACTAAATTGATCATCATTAGATGAAACTTAATTAATACTATGGTATGCAATATTATTTACTTCTTCTCATAATGTTCCGCACATTGGAGGTTCGACGGGTCGTGACTGTCGATCTGTTTTTTGTGTATTTTGGAGAGGACGACTCCCCACAGCCGGAGTTTTCGATTCACAAGAGGGGTCCGCAGCAGAGGACAAGAGTCCTTCTTCCTTCACTGGATTGGAGCCCACCAACATCGTCGCTTAAAGAACTCACTCACTCTAATATCATGATAATTTTTCGCTAGAAAATTATCTTCCTCTTTCGTATTGATTTCTTATTATTGACATATATATATATATATATATATATAATACAAATTACAGATCCTGTAATCTCTCATAGGGTAACTCAAAGAGGAGGATTTCCTCCTCTTTTTCCTCGGAATACAGCTCATGCCAACACGAATGACCTTAATTTTGGTTTACAAGTGCTAAAAAACCCAATCATATAGTGTTTTATCTAATCCCCTTTGTATTATGTAGTCTTTGTTTCTTGTTGTTAAACAACTTTTGGACTGTTTATTTGTTTAATCTGGCTCCATTCCATTAAGGGACAAGTGCACAAAAAAATAAAATAAAATCACAGAGCTCATATTGCAATACTATAATACACACGGATGGTGAAGCAAATATATACTCTTACAAGGAAAATCTTGCAGGAAGTTCATATACCAAGCACGATCTTTTCTCTATACCACTGCAACAGATTACCTAATCCACCAAATATCACGACGGTCTCTGGTAGCTAACTGAGACCAATATTTCAAAATTACGACCTCCTGCATCTTCTCCACTTGGACATCATCCGAATTGATGTCTCCATCCTCCTCAGCAGCTTCTTGACCCGACGACCCCACGATCAACTCTTTCAGCCTTCTGCCAGAAAACACAAGAACAACCGAAGCTTTCAGAAACCGGGTTTTAGCTCCAAGGAGGGAGAGTTGCAGCACGGGTGCGATAAACGGTTCTGAGAGAAGAAACGAAGTGGCCCAAAAAAGGAAGAAGAGGGGTAGGAAGTATGGGAGCAGCAGCGCTGAAACCGCTTCCATTGTAATACGTGGACAGGAAAAGATGAGGGAAATGGAAAACAGAGAGAGTAATATATAGAGTTCTGAATCGATGCAGTTAGCTCAACGAGATTCACGATTTCATTGTTTTTCATGTTTCAGGGGCGGCGAGAGCTGAGCCAAACATTTTTCAGCAGTGCACCAGAAGGCAGTCAAGAGGAGTCTTTTCAAGTAGACGCAGACCCTTACTGATTTTGTAATTTATGTTGAAGCAAATGCGACAAGTACTGCGTACGAGGGTGTCTCGTCCATTCACGACTCATCCTCGACAGATCTAACATGTTTCACGACGATCATTTACGTGGTTGAATCTATACCTCTATGCTAGATTCCACGTGGTTGAATCTATACCTCTGGCCACGAAGAAATTACCACAACGAAGCTTTCATCTCTTTATAAGGGGGGGTTAGTCAACTTGAAGGACGAGATGATCTTCAACCACATAACGCCCTTCAACACTTGAAGTCGGAGAGCAGATGAAGCTTCATCTCGATGCAGGGGATGAAGGGGTCCTTCATCTCCACGGTTTAATTTCAATCATGTGGAAGAAGACCCTTTTTGATCTTCTTCGAATTGAAGGACGGGTGACGCTCATATTTTTCCCTCTCTCTCCTTGCACCCCCCATCACGCGTCATCATTTTTCTTTTTTCTTCCTCTCTCCCGCACTCCCTTCCCTCTCTCGTCTCCCTGCGCCCCCTGACGTTGATCTCGTCCTTCGTCTCCCTGCGCCCCCGACATTGATCTCGTCCTTCGTCTTCGACTGCTCATCCTCGCGGCCTTCAATGGGTGGGGCGGAGCGACAAATCGCTTTTTTCTCTTTGCTTTCTGGAGACAGGGTGTCTAACAACCAAATGGGTACCAAGGATGCAAAGTGTTCGTGCTGTGGTGCGACCGTAGATGAAGGACTATACTCGCCGTATTTGCTGTTGAAGCCTTCCTAGGATGTTTTAGATTATGCGCCTAAAGGAAATTTGGTCAAGGAAAAAAGTACAGAGGCTGATAATTCTGATGATTTTAATGATGTAAAGTACTTGGATCCGTCCAAACCGGATTCCCTGAGAGACGTCGACGACGATGAAATCAGGAAAAGAATTGAAATGGCAGAAAATCGACCGCTTTTTGATTTTTCCGAAGGCAAAGTTCCTCAGGGAATAGAAAAAATGGCAGAGGAAACAGATGAAAAAGGTGCCCTTATGCAGCCGGAGCAAGATCTTGTGGATGATCATCCATCTATGCATTTGGAAGGTACCACTGTTTGGGAGTCAGGTGAGGATAATGGATTTTCGATTCAATTAAGTTGTAGAGAGGATCCATCTTTCATTATCCTCTCTCCTCGTTCTGAACACCGACCTGTTGAGGATCTTATCGTTCCGATTGAATCGGTCGATTCTATGACTGCAAAGAGCCATAGCGGTCCAAAAATCAATAACGAGGATGAACAACTCAGTCATCTTGAAGAATTTGACGTTGCCGAACCCGAAATTCAGAATCACTGTAGGCCAACTATGCAAGTTGAGACCACATTTGAAGTCATGGACGAAACTGTGATTGAAGAGGTTGAATCAGTGCGGGGAAATGAATCGTCTTTGCGCTTTCCAGAGAGTGAGTACATTGGAGACTCGATTCAAGATAAAGGTGACGGCATTGCTCAGACACACGAAATTCAAAGTCTTCCAGGTAGTGTGAAGGGGATAGAAGCAATCGTGAAGGATTCTGATGAATATTCTGGTAAGAATATTAAAGGCACGAACTCGTTATTTGAATAATTTTTTTTAGGTTATTTTAAAAGTTGTATATGTATTTATTTATTATTTTATTTTATTTTATAACTATATTAAACTTCATATTTAAGTCTCTGGTAAATAAAATATAATTAAAGTATGCATTTGATTAATGTATCATCATTAATTATGTCAAAATATATTATTAATTAATACAATACAAATCTATCTTATGTTATTAATATAATATTTTTTATTTATTAATCATAATTTTTTTGATTTACTCTATTGTATTAGTGATTTAATAGTGGTAATTAAAATATTGTTAACTCAAACACTTTGGTTTAATTAGTTTATTTTTATAATTATTAAAATCAATTATTTTAAATTTCTAAGATGAAGATGAAGATGAAGTTGTCCACACTAACACCCTATTTCAAAGATTTCGAAGATGAAGTTGTCCACACTAGCACAAAGATGAAGATCATGTAGATACTTAAGAGGAAGATGAAGATAAAGATCAAATTTTCATTTTGTTGACTAACTCCCCCTAAATGACATCGTGATCATGTTTAACACGTTCGTCAGTTGACTTTTTTTCGCGGTGAGATATTTCTGATTTCGATGACCACACTTCCCTTTTAAGTTTTTTTTTTTAAATTAATGACATGTTTAAAAATGCTGCTTCAATTTGAGACATGAGAAGTACTACACCACATAGGCAAACATATAAGATGCGGAATATTGTTATTTTATACGAGAATATCATATAGGGAATTTCACTTCAATACCCATTTAAAATAAAATATTTTTAAAAATACCAATGTCATCAAAATATTTCTAAAACTACCCAACTTTGACCGGTCAAATGCCTATGTGTGCAGTCAAAAGCGACACATAAGTTTTGACTACTTATGTGTCACCACATCATCAGTGCAGTAAACATAGATCGACATATCATCTACCATGTCATTATTTTACCACGTCATCTGCCTCGTAATCTGACACGTCATTAAATAATCCTCACCATATTCCACCGCATTGTTTTTCAAAATAAGTTATTTTAAATGCCTTATGTGTCCCCTGTCATCTTTCTCCTCTCCTCTCCTCTCGCCCTTTCACCGTCGCCGCCGCTCAGCCTCCTCTCCTCTCCTCTCACCCTCTCGCCGCCGCCGCCGCCGCCGCTCGGCCTCCTCTCCTCTCCTCTCCACTCCCCCCTCTCGCAGTGCCTGCTGCCGCCGCTCGCCCTCGATGCCCGCCTCACAATAAAAAAATTAAAAAATATTTTAAATCGATAATAAAATATGTTAAATTAGTAAGAGTAAAATTTTTTAATTAATTATATATTTATTTTATTTTTATTTTTTAAAATATAAGGTAATAATAAATTTGAAAAAAAACGTATTGATAAATTTGATTTTTAAACTCAAAACTTAAATTTTCAAATTTTTTTATTAAAATAATTTTTAAATCGATAATAAAAAGGTGTTAAAATGGTAAGAGTAAGATTTTTTATAACTTATTATTTTAAATATAAGGTAATAAAAAGTGTACCGGTACGTTTATTTTTTAAACTCAAGTAAAATTTTTATGTTTTTTCAGTTAATAAATATTTTAAATTTATAATAAAAGGTGTTGTAAGATTTTTAATTAACTAATATATATTTTTAATAATTTATTTTTTAAAATAATGTGATAAAAATTATAGAAATAAATTATATTTTTAAACTCTAAAATAATTTTTAGGCTTCGAGACATAACATTTATTATTTTCCCAAAGATAAATGTCCAATATTGTAGATATTAGGTAATAAAAAATGTATCTGATTTTTTTTATTTTTTAAAAAATATATTTAAATTTTATTTAATGACGTGTCAGCTTACGTGGCAGATGACGTGGTAAAATAATGGCGTGGCAGATGGCGTGTCGATCTATGTTTACTGCACTGATGATGTGGTGACACATAAGCAGTTAAAGCTTATGTGTCGCTTTTGACTGCACACATAGGCATTTGACCGGTCAAAGTTGGGTAGTTTTAGAAATATTTTGATGACGTCAGTATTTTTAAAAATATTTTATTTTAAATGGGTATTTAAGTGAAATTCCCTATCATATATATCATTTGCAACAAACTTAGAGTTCATGATAGATGAACTTATTACTATATCTATATTATTTGGTTTAAACTGGGATTACTGACATTACCTCCTCACTTGAAGGAGAGTGTTAATTTGTAAAACAACTGTAAATGCACTGTAAACGGGTGATTTCTTGTATAAATTTAGTATTGGCTATTCTGATGAAAAAGAAAGTATATGGTGGCCCTAGAATATTATCTTCCAGGTAATTACCTGTTTTTTTCCTTAATTGACATTTCTTACTCCTATCATTTGAGAGTCGGTGTTCTGGAGGGTTACGGTGATGGAGGATTTTTATTATATTTTTTAGTACTATGTATAGACCCACTGCCTAATGAAGATAGGAATGTGTCTTACATCCAACATGAGTTATGATTGGAGTATGGACGGCTTAGAGTGATTTTTTTTCTCACTTATCTTATGCCAACACCAGCGTGAGGGGGGTCTTGGAAGGTATGTAGGATTGCCATTTTATACGAAAATATCCTATACACCATTTACAACAAATTGGGAGTTTATGAAGAAAAATCTTATTACTACATCTATGTTATTTGGTTCAAACTGGGATCAATGAGATTACCTCCCAGCTTGAGGAGGGAATGTTAATGTGTAAAAGAGTTGTAAACAAGGAATAGCTGTAAATGTCATGTATAAATTTAGGTGCTTTGAATAAACTGATAAAGGATTCCAAAAATACCTCTTTCCTGTTTTTAACAAACATACTTCTCTCTGTTCTCTTTTATCTCGAAACTTTTCCATTGCAGCAAAGGAAACACCCAGTACAATCGGAAGTGTTTATTTTATTTTGCAGCTTCTGAGAAAGACAAATTTTTTTTACCTGATCCACCATTTATCACGGTCAGTGGAGGTTAACTGAGACGAATATTTGAAAATTATGACTTCCTGCATCTCGTCTGCTCTCACTTCCATGGAGCGGCGTTCTTCCTCCGCTATGGCTGATTCCTCACCCGACCATATCAGCTCTTTCAGCCTGCTGGCAGAACCGAAGAGGGAGAGTGACAGCAGGGGTTCTGAGAGAAGAACCAATGTGACAACAAGAAGAAAGCACAGGGATAGAAAATATGAGAACCCTGAAACCCACTCCATCATAAGCAGTGGGAAGGAAAAGGTTGGGAGAAAGAAGAAACAACGTCGCTCATTATATAACGAGTTTTTGGTGCAGATAGCTGGTTTTGATGTGCCGGTAGGTCTCTTTTATTTTCCGTGGCGGAGTAAGCTGATCGATCACCAGCAAAAAAACAAGGAAACAGAAGGAGACTGTTACCATCCTTGCATTTAAAATGAATACCGGCTTTGAACGAAAATAATGTAATCTATCACATAATATTTACTCAATCAAACAAAATACCTTTCAAGCCGATGGTGGAACATATCTATTTTTGTTTTATAAAAAAATAAAAAATTCCCGTAAATATGTGTAATATTATTTTTATAATTTAATATTCAAAAGTGTAATAATTTAAAGAATTAAACATGCTCTTTTATATATTAGATATTTTAAAATAAATTATCTATTTTATACATAGAAAAGAAATGTGCGATATGTATCTGAATCTCCTCATGGATACTGTCCCCCCGGATATCCATGTTAAGTCTTCTCGAACCGAGCCGGTTCGCGAGTAGCTCGGTGTCAGCACGGTTCAATTCATTATTTCTCGAGCTTGAGCTCCGAAATCGGCTTGTTTAAATTAACGAGCAGAGCTCAAGCGAAGCCAGGTTCGGTTCGTTGGCTCGCGAGGCGACTTGAAGTGAGTCAGGATTGGGATTGGGAGCAGGAGCAAGAGCGTGAGCGAGAGTGAGGGGGGGAGAAATTTTCCTCCCCTCGTTAACGTTGAGCCCCTCCCGTTGGCTGTTGTCACCGCCTCTATTACTGTTGATTGCTGCTCGTCGACCGCCTCTGTGGCCGTCCATTCGATTTCTTCCTCTCCTTGTCGTTGCCTCTGTTTTCATCGCCGCTGCTTCCGTCACTGTCACCGCCGTCATCCCCAACGACAGGTCCTCCCCGGCGTCGTAACCCCTTCCCTCCGCATCGTCTTGGCGGAAAACCATAGCCAATAAGTTTAGAGGAGAAATAATCTCCCCCCTCCCCCGCGTGAAAATGATTTCGCATGTGCGAGATCATAAAGTAAAAATAAAAAATAAATTTTTTTCTTAAACTCTCCTTCCTCGTAGCTCTTGAACAAATTAAAAATATATTTTATAGAAATAAGCTTAGATGAACTATTAATATCTCATGTTTTTTGTAAACATTTTTCTAATTAAAAATTCTTATTAAAAAATCATATAATTTCTAAGTAAAATTTTTCTGCCAAGATGGGGTAGAAAACTGTATAAAAAATTTTTAAATAAGTATTTAACAGTTGATGTTATAATACTTTTAGCATGAAGCAATTTTCATTGTAATTTTATGTTTAACATTTTATTTGATTAAAAATGTATCGATAATTATAATAATATATTAGATTGATTATTAATTTATATTTTTTCCCTAAAAGAGGCAATAAGAGGTCCGTTTAACTTTCCTAAGAAAAATTTAAAATATTTCTTGTAATTTTCTAATAAGTCACTAATAGTAATATGATTTAATTTAAATTATTTATAGTTTTTACTTGGGTGATTGTAAATTGATATTGATATTGCATTTAATTTTGTTGTGTTTGATTATTGTATGAAGTTTATTCATAATGTTATGCAGTGTATCGAGTGTTTAGACTATATTATGTACTATATTATGTAGTGTATGGAGTGTATAAACAATTTCACGGAGTGTTTATGGAATATATAGACAATTTTATAGAGTGTTTATACAAGTATTATGTATATAAATTATGCCCAATTTTAAATAGAGGTCATACCGAATTTTATATAGGTATTATATACATAGATTATACTTAATTTTAAGTAAAGGTCATTCCCAATCTTATACATATTGGTTTATGACCAATTTTATGTAAAATTTATATATAATTTTATATATATTTTTAAAAATATTTTAAATGTACACTAATGCTTAAACTCGGTTAAAATTTTTGGGCTGGAACTCAAGATGAGGTTGCTCGGCTTATAATGTGGGCCCGACAGGAACACTACGATGTCTTGGGCTTAGGGGTTGCCGGCTTGTACTCTTTTGACAAAAGGTCATGAATCGAGGGATTGATAAAAGGCTCAAGATTTTAAGCTCTCACATTGCTGCCATGGCTTCTGAGAAGGAAGCTGCACTTGCGGCTGTTTCTAGTGCTGATGGTCCAACCATGTAAGCCGTTGATTTTTTTTTCTTTGTGGGCGTTTTTTATGAGACACTCTTCATCGACTTCTTTGATTTTTTTTCCGTCTTCTAGTTAGGAATTCTATGACTTGGGGTTCAGTTTGAATGGAGGAAGTAGATGCTCTTTTGTTTCTTGGTTTTTAAGTGGAAAAAAAATATGCTTTTGTTTCTTGGTTTTTAAGTGGAAAAAAAAAATATGCTTTTGTTTCTTGCTTTTCGATGTTCAATTTTTGGATATGAGTTGATGTTTTGTGGGTGTCTGTCTTGTTGGTGAGTTGGAGGGAAGGAAGGTGTAATTTTGTTGCTTTCCGGAGCTTGCAAATGCATTACGTAAGTTATAAACTTTCGGGAGGTGGAGTAATGACTCTACCCGATTGGTGCACAGCCACCATCATCATCAGAGCTGTTACCCGCTATGGTGGTATCAGCGGCTTGAATCTTGTACCATTTGTTCTATCGATCATGTGTTGTCTCCGTGTTGGATCTTTCTAAACCTATTTTTTCTGTCTCTATCAATGCCATTCTTGACCGACCTTCATTTCTTGTTAGGCATCCTTACCTAACTGTATTTTCCTTTGTTTTGTAAATGGAAAAGTCTTCTGGGTTGAGGTTTCATTGTTTCTGTCGTTTCTCTTGACTATTATCATCTACAAGCTCCAGTCCTGTAATCAGCTAAAGACCAACCCAACCATGTGGGCCATCTATTGGTATCCATTTCATTACTGATCTTAGATCTCATTTAATTGACTGTTGAATTCTAATTTGGAAAAACAGATGCTTTGAGCTCCGCTCTTTTTTTGGTCTGAAGCTAGGTGTAATGTCAAGCTTTATAAGTATATGACTGTTTATGGCAATAGTGCTCTGCACTTGTTGTTAAACTAAGAAATTACCAAAATTCAGCATTTAAGTTTGTGAAATGCTTATGTACTTCTCTGATTCTAGTTCCGAGAGGCGTTTTAAACATGGCCATTTCTTTCGGTTCTTTACTGGTACAGGGGTTGCATGGATAACTTTGATATCTGTTGCCAAAATGTGAGCACTTTAAGCTCAATTTTCCTGTTAAACTTAAAGACTGACCTAAGTTCTCTTAAACATCCTAACAATTGATTGAGATTTTAGTTTCTTGATTTTTCAGCTGGCTTCTTTGTGTCTCCTATAAACCTAATAATTTAGAAGAGGGCAGCTCTAGAATTTGATGTTTTTGTTCTTACTACTGAACTGGAAGTATGTTTTTCACATGGTGCTCTTGGACTAACGACTGCTATGTGAAAATTTTGAACGACATTTTATATGCAGATTTGATAAAATCATAAGGAAGGAAATTCCTGCTAATGTTGTTTACGAAGATGACAAGGTAGCATTCTTCTTACTTGAGATGCTTTCTTCATTTCTTTGATCATCTATTTTGGGTTGGGGCAGAATCATAATGGTACTAGATGGGATTTTGTAACTCATGAGCATGTTCCCTAAATTAATTACATTCTTCTGTTTCTGAGGAGGAGAGGCATCAATACAGTTTGCATATCTCCTCACAAAATAAAGCAAGTAATAATTAAGGAAATCTAAGAGCTCAAGAATGATGCATATATACTCTAGGTGGTGACCAGTTGTTATCTTTCTTTCTTTTTTATAATTTAAATTTAGCAATGTAAAATATTAGCATTGTTGACTGGTGAAGTATTGGTAGAACTTTGGTATTTTATCTGCTTGTGAACTTGCTTATAAGCTGTCCTTGTTAGGAATCTATACCTGCTGATTACACTTGCCACATTAACATTAAAGAAAATTTGCCTCTTCTGAGGCACAGAGTGGATGCACTGGTTGCATTTGAGTTCTTGAAGGCCACAGAGGCATCACCAACCTAATATGGTTGTGGGGTTGCTTCTTCTCCCAGTTTCGTCAATCTGTGGTTTCATTCAAAAAGCTACTTGTTTTCTTATCCAGGAATCTATGGACTTCTGACATTATCTTTTTTTTTTTTTAAATTATTTCTTTTAGGCACTTGCATTCAGGGACTTAAGTCCTCAAGCTCCTACACATATTTTGATCATCCCCAAAATTAAGGATGGTTTGAGTGGGCTGTCCAAGGTAGGCCCCGATACTTATGAAATTTTAATGGCTCTAGACTGTACCTTCTCTTTACTTATTTTATGATTATGATGTTTTGGTTGGTAAAGAGGCTTGGCTCATAAATAGAAAATTGACAAAGAAACGATTGTGGAATTAGTGTCCATTTTTAGGAAGCTTACTTGTTCTTTCTGAAGTTACCTACTTACTCCCAAGGCTTGGACATTGTCTAGATACCCTGAAGAAGGTTCCTTTTAGGTGAAGATCTCCTAATGTATATGATGGGTGAACTTCTAGTTGTTTAGTCTTCATAAGATAAGTTTTTTTTAAGGAGAATCTTGTAATTCTTGCATTTAGAAAAGAAAAAAAAATTGCATGCATGCTAGATAAATCATAGATGGCTCATTTGATGTTTTTATGCATTCCTTGTTCATTAGCTACTGTAATTTTACAGTGAGGGTTTCTTTCAAAAAAAAATTTACAGTGAGAGTCTAAAGGAACCTTTTCCCTAACTCTCGCTGAATTCCATTGCTCTTCCTCTCTTCTCCCATCATTTCTTTATCTTCTTTCCTTTGCTCTGCTCCTCTCTCAATTATGAATAGTAATTCCAGTAACATAGCAAATCTGTGATTTTACAATAAATATCCTAGAAGGCTAGAAATCTGTTTTACTAATTGGTATCTATAATAATAGCTTAGTAATTCAATTTGAAATTTTCTAATCCCTCTAGATTATTTTTAAACAAAACTTGCAATTACGGAAGATGTAAAGAGAACATCCCTTGAGCTCTTCCTATATCATGAGTTCAGTACAAAAAGGAAGAGCAGACGGGAAGAAAAGGAAATTCTTAGGAGAGGTTAATATTTAGACACAAGTTAAAATAAAGGCTTATATCACTTCTATTGGTTGGTGAAGGCACATGATGTAAAAACTAAATAACCTGGTAAGCAAGACAATATCTGTTGTGTTAATGGGAAGAATTGGCTCTTTGGTCAATTGGCTTATGTGGTCATGGCAACTTCCTAAAGCTCCTGAATCTCTGATAGTCATTTTTGAGTTCTAGTCAGTAGGAGCTGTCAACTAAGTCATGGGTCTTCGTAGACTTGTCTGGGCAGTACCCTGTTTAATTGGTGTTTACCCCTGATTGCTGTTGCTCGTTACTGGTTAACTCTCTAAAACTACAATAAACTGTGTTGAGTTGTTATAAACTTATTGTGAGGTTGGTTTTAGCTCAATCATTTGTTTTCTCTAGGTTTGAATTTTTAGGAGAGTTTTTTAATTAATGTTGTGTTAAGGTTTCTTGGCATCTATTTCGTTTGCTTTTTTGCAGGCAGAGGAAAGGCATTGCGAAATCCTTGGCTACCTTCTGTACATTGCCAAAGTTGTTGCTAAACAGGAAGGACTTGATAAGGGCTTCAGAATTGTCATTAATGATGGACCTGATGGATGTATGTACCCTTCCATGTTTCGTTTCTAATCGAAGGTTTTTTGGGGTTTCACTGCTCACTCAACCTTTGGATTTTTTTTTTTTTCTTTTTTCTTCTTCTTCTTTTTATTTTTTATTCTTGCATTTCACAGGTCAATCCGTATATCATCTTCACATTCACCTAATTGGGGGACGTCAAATGAACTGGCCCCCTGGCTAGGAAGGTCTCAAGAGTCTGTGTAAGTGGTAGATGGATCAATGAAAGATCGTTTGCCTTCAAATGGTGATGCCTATATAGGACTCCATCGACTGCAATACCATTCAGCAATGAATAAAATAAAAATCTTTTTCTGCCTGTGTTCGAAGTGTGATGAGATATGAGAGATGTTTCATATGACTACAGACCCGTTTACTTATATTGTTTCTGCTGGATTGTTATTATCGAAGATCAACGTTTCAAACTCCAAAATCCAGACTCACAATTAAAATTTTATATGTTTGCTCCTAGAGTGACAGGGATACATGTGATACTCGCTTCTCTTCTCTCCCTTTGTGGTTTTTTAACTTTTCACTCTCATATGTTTTCATCTCCTTTCTCTTCTCTAGTCTCCTCTGCTGACATGATCTGCATGAGCGAAACAGTGTTACCCGCATGGCCGATACAGGCGTCAAAGAAAATAAGAACTCTCAAAGAAGTCTTTGAATAGGCAGGCATCTCATAATGTTTCATTAAATGCACTAGTCAATCAGGTACCAAAACTTTTAGTCCGATAGAGAGAGTCAAACCAGGACTCAAGGTAAGGATTAGATTCGGTGTGAGTAGAAGGTGAGTCACCACTTGTAAAAGGGTCGAGCCTCATCCGTAGAACCCAACCCACCCAACCCACCCAACCCACCCAATTTTAAATATGTCGGACCCGATCGAGTTGTACGTCTAACTCAGGAAGTGGCAAAAACATGTCATCCAGGATCCACCCACCACAGGCTTCGAGTTGGCTGGAGTTTCTCAAGCCCACACTTGACATTACAAATGACTAAACAAAACACACTAGGCCCATAGATTTTTTTCTATGGACCCTCGTATCAAAGGGCTGGCCCGACCTAGATGACGTCGTTACGAGGGTAGTTTCGTAGTTTATTCCAAGTGGCGTCCCTTTCTTGAAGTAACAAGTTAACAACACGGAAAGATGAAGCGTTGTATTTAGGGTTTTGCACATTTGCAGACTAATACGGTGGCTGGAAGCGAAGAGCGGCAGGCTGAGAAGAAGGTTCAACTGTCATGGTTCTCAAGTACGATCTCTTCTTTCCTTCTGACTTTTGTTACTGGGTTCTATTTCCCTCTAATTTACTCCCACAAAACTCAAATCCTGATGCTTTTTTCCCCTAATGTTTACTTTCTTTATATTTTAGATCTATGTTTTTGGGGTCTGGTTTTGATATCCGCTCAGTTAGATATGTAGTTTTTCGTAAGGTGGTCGTATTCGTACTAGTAAATAGAAAGATGAACTCGTTTCTTGGGCTAGAGACCGGATTTGTTCCGATAAAACGTTTTTTGCTCAGCCAGGTCGAAGCTCTTCCTCTGGTGAAGCGTTACTAGAATCTTTATTTCATTTTTATCTGCAGTGACTTAATTTTAAAGAATCTATTAACTTTTTTATTCTTTGTTTTCGTGAACTTCTTCTTCTGAGTTTATCCACTAAGAAACGGAGAAAATGACTGAAGCAGAAGTCTTAAGTTTTGAGGTTTGTTTGTGAGCAGCCGATTTAGTCTGTATTTGACAGCAAACTGAAAATGGAGATGAAAATGTTGTATTGTGAATTATTTTTCCGTTTTAATCATGAACAGTTTTTATCTGATGCTGAAAACAGATTATCTTTCTAATCAAGATAGAAATTATAGATTACAATTTCCAGAGCGTGTACTGATTTGGAAGCCTTTTTTTTTTTTTTTCTTTTTTCCCGAAAGACTTTTCTTAATTCAGAACTTCAATAGGCATTTATCACAGAGTTAGATAGTGATTGATGAGTGGAATTGCATAGCAATTTGATCGGTATGATATGCTGGCATTGTATGTAATATGTGCGTTTTGATTGACGCATTCGATGTGTATCTTCTGTAATTATGTAACATTCTATACTACTGTATCGAATGATTTGTTTAATTGTCCTTCTATTAAAAGAGTTGTATTTCATTAAAGAAAATGAAATAGCCTATTGGTTTCACATTGTTTGATATACTAGTGTTTTAGCTTTATTGAACCACTTGATTTCTTTCCAGAACTGAACTTTGCCGCTTCAGCGGTGCCAAGATATACCCTGGAAAGGGAATCAGATTTGTACGAGCTGATTCTCAGGTAAAAATTTTAAAACTCTCTGCTCTTGAGTTGGATGTCTGTGTGCATATATAAGATTATACTTTTAGTTTTTCTTTGCTTTCTTCTTTAGTTCACTACTTGCGTTCTCAAACTTGTCTGTTTTCATATTAGGTCTTTCTATTTGCGAATTCAAAATGTAAGAGGTACTTCCATAACCGTCTGAAGCCATCAAAGCTTACCTGGACTGCCATGTACAGGAAGCAGCATAAGAAGGTAAATTGTCTTTCTTTTCAAAGCATAAGAAGAATCATTTTAGTTTGCACAGACTGTTTTCAAATGTAATGTGTTTGGTGTTATAAGAACGTAGGGATGGAGTCTCGATCTGATGTTATGTCAGATGTTTAGATGCTCTGTTTCTCTTGTGAGATGTCACTTAGATGGGCATTAGTGAAGCTTTATATTGTATGTATGGCTTAACTATATTTTCTTTAAATGATCTGTCTTGCAGGATATTCACGCTGAAACTGTAAGGAAGAGGAGGCGTGCAACAAAGAAACCTTACTCCAGGTCGATTGTTGGGGCGACTTTGGAGGTGATCCAGAAGAGAAGAACTGAGAAGGCTGAAGTCAGAGATGCTGCTCGTGAAGCAGCCCTGCGGTGCGACTCTACCAAGAATTTTTCATGATCTTTTATCCCTTTTTAGCTTTTCTTAGGAAAGATTTCAGTGATTTCGCTACTAATATGTCACCATATTTCTTGCAGTGAAATTAAAGAGAGGATAAAAAAAACCAAGGATGAAAAGAAGGCCAAGAAAGCAGAGGTGATGGCCAAAGTGCAAAAAAGTCAGGCCAAGGGTAACGCACCTAAAGGAGGAGCTGCCCCAAAAGGCCCCAAGCTTGGTGGTGGCGGTGGAAAGCGCTGAGGGCTAGTGACATGAGAATATTGTTACTAGTGCATATTTCTGAAAGTTTTTGTAGGATTATCCTCGGTAGGCAAGCTGTTTTTTTGACTGACTTATTCAAATCCTTTACGGGGTGGCGTATTATTTTCGTTTCATATAGGACACGGAGTTGTCATTGCACATTTAATTTCAAGTATTCAGTGGACTAAGAGCTTGTTATTCCAGCTTCCATTTTGGTTGTCAATCTTAACCGGGCCCTTGAGGAGGCAGGTTCGCGGCCTGCGTTGCCTTGTTTTCGGAAAGGGATCACAACTGGGCCTCGTATACTTCGTTGATGTTGTGAGCTCAAAATGCGAAAAAATGACATTCTGGTGTTACTTCTGCGCCTTGAGAGGCACCAGCAGAGCAAGTGTGCGGTATGTAGTAAATGGGGACCGATAGTCGGCAAATAACTGAGAAATCGACATCACAGCATATTATCATTCTGACGATGCTCGTTACTCGATATTTGTGCCCCTAATTGGCAAATAATAATATTTCAGGACTCTACTTCAGCAAGATATGTGCCAAAAATCGATCTTGGGCTCGAGTGTTCTATCAGGGTCGCTATTAAGTATGGAAGGGCACCTGTTGACAAGTTTTGCCACAAGATCTTTACGAAAACCATGCTTTAAAAAAAGGGGAGAAGACTGCATCAGGTCTATCGGAGGTCTGTAACTAGACTTTTTTAGAAGCTAAAACTGCTGATTCCAATGATAACCCACATGAATTTACGGGGTACGAAGCTGTAAAAGAGGGTAAAGATGGTTGCGATGAGTCTGAGAAGTGGGAGACTAGCCTAACATGAGGGGTTCTAATACTAGAAACACGAGACGTTGTCTGTGCGGAACTGTTATGAATTAGTTTTGGTACAAGATGACGAACCATCTGCTCTGAACCGAATATGAGAAAAGGACCGGTGTTAACGAGCTACACTTCACAACATTCGTTATCCCATATGAAATAAATCATAGATAATCAAAACAGATAAAAAATTCACCCCTTATCTGTTCTGTACCCATTGCCATCCCTCGCTTTCACTCAGCTGCTTGATAAATATCCTACACCGAAACAACCTAGATATTTAATAAAGTTCAAGGGATCCAAATTAAGACAGATTACAGATGCAAAAGCAGCAGCCAAAACAAACTACCAACATTCTCGAGTCCACAAAAAATGGCAGCTTCAGTCTTTTCATCCACGCCCTCTGCCTCTGCCTCTACCTCTACCTCTACTTCTACCTCTACCTCTTCCAAGGCCACCACCTCTTGATCTTCCTGGGAAACCGTTCCTAACCGAAGGAAGGCCCAAAGGTTTGATTCCCCTTCTATTTCCTTCC
The DNA here is from genome assembly GCF_029961685.1 of Aristolochia californica. NCBI lineage: Eukaryota > Viridiplantae > Streptophyta > Magnoliopsida > Piperales > Aristolochiaceae > Aristolochia > Aristolochia californica. The sequence continues at coordinate 553,741 of NW_027181992.1, read as the reverse complement.
CGTGGGTCCCCGTCCCCTGTTTTTTTGGCTGAACTTTTGGAAAAGAAGGATATTTCTCGGGAACCACCCACCCCCATCTTCACATTGCCTGGGGTATCTTCGTGTTGCTGCTTTTCAAGTGCAGCCACACGCTCCCCTAAGGGAAGAGCATCCTCCTCAGAAAGAGACGCTTTATTCCAAAATGCAGCGGCGTGACGCTCATCCTTTACTTCATACAACCTGCATGTAACAGACAATTTACACATTTAGCCTGCTTTAGTGTTCATAAAATTGAGTATCTTCTTCGATTGCATGAATATACAGCATCCACAAGATCTCCAATACTAATTAGATCTCTAGTTTAAAAAAAATTAAGAACAGTTTCAGCCACTAACAAGTGAGGTTGCTTGCCCGACTCAAACCAGACTAACCCATAGAACCCTTAAAACGTAGATATCATCAAACGTCCAGCAAAGGGAGCTGACTATATGAAATACACTCAGCAATAATAAGAGAGAAAGAAATGTTGACAAGACTTTGGACAACACCTTCTATGACAAAAACCAAAGAAATGACCAGGAAATCTGGGGATGGAATTAGAACAGAGGAGAAAATATGAAGAGATATGCAGAATGAAACAATAGATAGCCACATATATCTGCTTTCGATAGAAGAGCAGCAAAGAGAAATAGAACTGGAAAAAAAGCAAGAGAAGCTTTCCTGAGACCAAAGCCTGTTAACAGTGTCACGCTGATCAACCTATCATCAAATCATACAAGCCAGTACTCACATAAACTTCCATTTCTTTAGTCCTAGATGAGAACAGCTATTACAAGAAATGGTGCCAATAACAGGTCAACAAATGAAATATTTAAGGATACCTAAACATGTTGACTATCTAGTCCAGAAACATTACTTTTTTCCATTAGAAAAGAAAACATAAACAAAAGATTCAAAGTTACATCTTCAGGCAAATTGGTCTCCAACAAAGTAGAAAAGCTCCAAGCTAAATCAGTAGGCAAACAAAGCAAAACGAAGGTCCAAAACTATGCAAAATTTTCATGATATGGTTAGAAACAACCGACCTTGGAACTCTAGAAATCTTCTGGTTCTTCGTTTTCTTCTGACCAGCTTCACCATCCAAGGATGAGGGTGCATCTGAGATGTCTGAATCACTAACACCAGCTTCTTCTTCATCCTGCAGAACTTGCTCAAAGTGCTCCTCAATTAGTGATGGCTGCTTCTTACCAGCTTGAAGATGCAGAGCCTGATATTCTTGCGAGTATTCATCCACTTCAAAGTTCTGCCAATAAAAAAAGCTTAATAATTATAAACAAGAAAACCAAACCTGGTCCCTAAGGACTCTGCTTACTAAAATTCTCCTCCTGTCACTAGTCACTAGCAGTTCTCGACACTGCTGAGGATTAACACTCACCTTGTTTTCAAACAATACTGTAAATCGCTCATCTTTGAGCAACTCATTGCCAACTCCCTTCTTCTTCTTGGATGACTTCTTCTTTGTGATGGTATCTTCATTGGTTTCCTCTCCAACTTCATTTTCTTCATTTTCAAGGAGACGAGCAGCAAGACCTCTATTTATTTTGGGCAGTTTCCTTTTTATCTGAAAAAAAAATAGTCAATCCAAAAATGCAGCTGCATAATAATTTCACATTTAAGTTAAAGACAACTACAAAATAACATACAAGCATACATAGGTACATACTGATCATAAAGGAGAGCATGTACACTTTTCTTGTTTACAATAGTTGATAACGTATTTAAGTTAAAGACAACTACAAAATAACATACAAGCATACATAGGTACATACTGATCATAAAGGAGAGCATGTACACTTTTCTTGTTTACAATAGTTGATAACGTACAATGTATGAACTTTTCCTGGCAAACAATAAAGAAAACAGAAGCTCAATATAGAAGAAAAGGACAGACCGTAATGCGAGAAGCACGCTCAGCCTCTATCTTCTCTTGTTTTCGCTTCTCTATATATGCTTCATACGCAAAAGGATTTGCCAAAGCTTTTGCCTATTTGTGTATCAAGAAATACCCTTTTAGATTGTATAAAATTTTGTAACTGAAAATATAAATAATGAAGATGTAAGTTAGCAAGACCTTTTGATATAACCTATAATCAATAAAGAAACCATGCATATAAGCTCTTAAGAGGTTGGTGCCAATTAGGTTTGTTAAATTTAGTTGCTCCAGATCTTCCTTTGTCAAAAATTTGAAATTATCATAGATGGACGTTTGCTGTGCATCCTCTTCCATCTCTTCCTGTAAAATAGATGAGCCACCAACCATTGATATATCAACATAGATACATCTTTCCAGAAAAGAAAAAGAAAATGTGGAGGCAATTTCAAAAGAGGGAAGGCTTTTTCTTAAGCGCAGTCAATAATTACAGAAACACCAACATACCGTTAATGCATCCAACATGGAGCACCACTTTGGGACTGGGCCAAGAGCAGGTAAGAAGTAGGATGGTATCTGGCTGCAATCTAGAGCCAACATAATCAGTCCACTCTCTGGGACAACACATACATCATTAATACCTCCATCAGATGGCTCAATGCTGGTCATAGCCTCTCCCTAGAAGCAGAGTAAAATAGTCATGTGAGAGGTGAGTCCACTTAAATATGCAAAAGGATTATCTTGCTCGCCCATCGAAGTTCCTTACCGTCTCAGGGTCCCAGACCTTTACAGTATGCTTATCTGTAGATATAAGTTTGGGTTTAGCAGTATTCAGGGTTTGATGCCACTTAATGTCCAATATTGCACTCCCATACCTAAATAAGCGAATTATTGCAGGATGTTGTAGGTAAAAAAGTAAAACAAGTAAAACAGATGGAAGAAGTCAAATAAGTAAAACTGATGAATTAAAAATTGCATTTAAAAAACACCCACTCATGATCTTTAACTCGAATGGGATGTGAAGAACGCAAATCATAAAGCAAGACCTGCAGAATTAATAAGAGGTATGAGTCTGATACTTTAGTAAACACAATCAAAACATTATAACATTTCATAGTAACAACAGATGCATTTCTTTTTCTAAAGGAGTCTGGATACTTCTAGAAAATAAAACCAACACATTATAAGATTTCATAGTAACAACATATACATTTCTTTTTCTATAGAATGACAGATGCTTCCACATGAAAGTCTGATAAAGGACTCTGCCTGTTAGAGGAAATAATGCTCTACAATGAAAGAATAAAAATAGAGAAAATAATATGTTAAAAAACAAATACTTCTAAGCCATAGGTGTTCATGATGAATATACATATGTATGCATGTTTAATTCATGTGTCTGTACATGTGCATATATATTTTCTGTAGATGATTAACATAGTGAAAAGTTAAGTTAAAGAGATTTTCTACATACCGAGAAAATTTTGAAATTGAGGATCAATGGGCTCAGGGCAGTAGGATCAATTGAATTCTCATCACTTTATCTAGTCCAACAAATACCCACTAATACATTTCCTAGAAGGCATAGTGCAAATAAAACACCTAAAAATATTTTACCATCATGTTCAAAAAAGTGTTCAGGAGATTTTTTTCACACTATTGAAATTATATCTGCTTTTGCAATGATGTGATTCTGTCATACCTCAGCACAAAATCACAAATAAAAATATTATTACAGATTGAAAACTGCAGTAAGAGAATTTATGTTCGCCTTGCCTTTCCAGTACTACTTCCAACAGCCATTAGGTAGCCTCCAACATCATCAAATTGTAGAGCAGTAACCTCCTGCATAATTACTGAAGTATTAGTTTACAAGAACAAAGCCTGCCGAACTCCATAATAAACAAAAAATAAAGGACAGGAATCAATAAAAAAACAAGCAGCTTTACCGAATCAACATCACCACCATGTACAACTGCATTAATCCTGCCAACAGATGATTTCACTCTCATATCAAAGCATTCTAGTGCCCCATCTTCACCACCACAAGCAACTAGCCCATGAAGTTTGCTGAAGTTGATTTCGAAAACAAAAGCAAGCATCGTCAGCTTAAAAAAATAAATAAACAAAAAAATGCAAGCATCAGCTTAAAAAAATTGTATAGAATACTTGTGTAAAGCAGAATCTCAATATACAATCAAGATATACAAAAAAAATCCATCATGCTCTCCTACTACCTTCGTGTCACTACATTAATTGCTGGAGATTGAGATGTGAGTGACGTAAGGAAACGCCCCTGAGAATTGGTGAAGAAGATATTAATATCTGAATTGACTAATGTTAAATCAAAATCCTTCATTTCTTGAAATATTCTTCCTTTTCACTTAACAATGCAAATATGAGGTGGTCACAATGGGAGTTCAGAAGTGAAATCTCAAGAACTTTCATCAGGGAAATCAAGCATTCTGTCAACCTCTGTCTCAAACTTCCAACTTTGATTGAAACAGAATCTTCACTATTTCTAGTGTTGGAAGTCTGAAACTCGAAGCTGAAAGTCACAAAAAAGCGGGCAAAAAACGAGAATTTAGATTATTTCTCATCTTAAGCTCATCTTTTTTTTTCTAAAACATTGAGGAAGAGAATTCTTTAGAGAGTTCAAATAAGAACATGATGTACATGAGTAAAAAAATCTTTAGAGAGTTCAAATAAGAGCATGATGTACATAAGCACAAACAGAGAGAGGTATAGATCATAAAAATGCAATATAATATCAACATGAAGTGAAGATATTATCCAATCATAAAGGTAGTGAGCTGCTGATAGCAAGATGCTAGAGAGAAGCTCCTGCCCGTGCAAGTAAATTCACGTCGCTGCACATCCAGATATGTGCTGCCATGTGAGAGTCAAAGGTCTGCAGATGTCTCCTCAATCTCATCTAAATATACCTAAGTTCACTTCATCCACACTATCCATAAGGCATAACATTTTTAAACCCACCCATTTCTACATTTTTAAAGCACCAATAGCTATGATTAACACTAAAAAATTGAGCTTTCTGGAGGTGGACAGAAGTGATTGCTCAGTCAGAAAAAGATTAGTCTGGCAGAGAAGTTGAGAGAAAAAAATTAAAGAAAACCTGTTCCAAATTAATCCTGTAGAGATCTGGAGAAGAGGCAGCACAAAGCAAGTCACATGAACAACAATCATATGCAAAGTCCCTTCCCATCCTGTTAAAGAATCATTAAGAAAAAAATAAGAGAACATCAAAAGCTTCAAAAGCAAATAACACCAACCTCCACCCTAAGGAAAAAAACAAACAGAGGTAAATAAAATATAAAAGAAATTAATGGAGAAACAAACTACAAGGTAAATGGTAGAGGAGCTACAAGTTCAGAAGTGCTCATCAAAATCATTCCTTGAAGAAAGTTATCCATTAAACGCATTAGTTTCCACACTGTAGAGATGACCAATGACAATGTAGTCACAGATAATCAATCAGAGAACAGTCTGGGCATGAAACAGGTTCAGAGTTGATTTTTTCAGAACCTTCAGAAGGATTCTTGGACTGACAAGAAGCACAGACTTCTGTGTACTTCATGGGGTGCTTCCATGTTAATGATAACCAATACAGTTCCTAGTTTAAATCCTTTAAATTCAAACTTCTGTGCAGAAACCAATACCTCTTAACCTGAAGACATGGTAATATCTATCATTGAGAAACCTAGAGCCCTACTCTCTGAAGCAATCTTTCTTCTTTTCTTTTTTTCTAGTTTTTGAAATTATGTTTTTTTTCTGAGTGACTATTCTAAAGAATGTAATAATTTTGCCATGGTCAAAGGAATTAGATCCAGAACTCCTGATACATCAATCCTTTCACAAAACACCAGGTTATCTGTACTGAACTTCGCAGTAGCATAAGAAAAACAATCAATTCAATTGGTCAGACATGCCAAGAACAGTTAGGCAGCAGTTGCTCTAAATCTCCTTCCAGGATCCCCTCAATCTGCATAGCTCATAACATTTCCAACTACAGAAGCACTAAACGAGAAACAACAATTCAAATGAAAATGACATGGAACTTTAGATAAAACACAGAACACTCTGCCAAAACAGGTAAGCAGCAATGGAAATACATCATAGATACTGCAAACATGTTCATTCTTTTAAAGGACAAGGGACAAGGTATAATCTTTAAAGCACAGAAATAACCTCGGAATCCTCAAACTGTAGTGACTACCAAATTTTGTATGTAGACGAACAGATCGATCAGCACAGAGAAATGCAATTTTAGAATAATCACCACACAGCACCTAGTCAATTAACAACCATGATCAGTTATCAAAAACAAAAACATCATCCTGTCAGATTTTGCAACAAATAAACGTGGAACCTTTTTCTTTGTTCATCAAGTGAAATCTTCAATTTATTTAAAAGAAAAGAAGGACAATCACAGCAGTGCCTTAACCACAGGCTATAAGGGATGGACAGGGAACGTAACGGTACCTGAAAATTTAGTATCTCAGAATCCAGATGCCGTTCAAATTTCATTGAGAGTTGACTATAGTCATATACTTTAACCTGTGGAGGGTAAATACCTGCATTCCAAAGATCAAGCGACATGACAGACTTGGAGTGAACTTCAAAAACCAACAGAAGAGAATCTAGCAGAACACAAACTCTCAGGAAAAAAAAGTCAAAAGTAAGACCCACAGCATCGCAGCAAAAAATGTGAGACTAAGAAAGGATCTCTAAATTATGTTTTACTAGAAAAGGATTTTGTATTTTGACAAACTGTACAATTCAGTGAATTAAATTATTGTGTGTGAATTACAAACATAAACACACTGACATAATGTCCCAAGCAACCTTGTTACAATAGCAGCCATCTGAAAGACTACAAGAGACAAACAAAAAACAAATCTGCTTGGAAAAGAAACAGGCTCTCTTAAGAAAAAGATTTACCCTTTCTTTGGTCACTGTCACAATAAACTTAAAAAATAATCTGCTTAATTCACCTTTTCACTTAAAAATAAAGGTGTAACTGTCCTAACACAAGTCTATGGAAAGACTTCCCACAGGATTTTCTAAGAGAAAACCTTCTCTCAAAGAATTGCAGTCTTTTTTTCTTTCGTTATCAATGCAAAGATTTACCCTTTCTTTGGTCACTGTCACAATAAACTTAAAAAATAATCTGCTTAATTCACCTTTTCACTTAAAAATAAAGGTGTAACTGTCCTGACACAAGTCTATGGAAAGATTTCCCACAGGATTTTCTAAGAGAACCTTCTCTCAAAGAATTGCAGTCTTTTTTTCTTTCGTTCTCAATGCAAAGATTTACCCTTTCTTTGGTCACTGTCACAATAAACTTAAAAAATAATCTGCTTAATTCACCTTTTCACTTAAAAGTAAAGTTGTAACTGTTCTGACACAAGTCTATGGAAATATTTCCCACAGGATTTTCTAAGAGAAAACCTTCTCTCAAAGAATTGCAGTCGTTTTTTCTTTCATTCTCAATGCAAAGATTTACCCTTGCTTTGGTCACTGTCACGATAAACTTAAAAAAATAATCTGCTTAATTCACCTATTCACTTAAAAATAAAGGTGTAACTGTCCTGACACAAGTCTATGGAAAGATTTTATAAGAGAACCTTCTATCAAAGAATTGCAGTTTTTTTTTTTTTTCATTCTCAATGCAGAATCACTTCCGACTCAAACGAAATAAAAAATGACAATTAAAAAATAAGCATCTATACTATGCTATCTTAGATTATTTCAAACACAAAAGCAATGAAATATCACTAAATATAAGAACCTGAAGCAATCAGGAATTGCCCATCAGGAGTAGGTTTAATTTTGGTAGTGGCAGTCTCGAACCACAAATCCTGCAGCACATCAACTCTTTGCTGGTAGCCTGATTATATAAGAAAACCAATAGTGCATAACAATAATTAAATATTTTATCCCGGACGTAATAAAATTTAAAGCTTCAAGATAATTCCAGAAAATGGTACAGGAATAAATTAAAAAGTAAAACATTATGCATAATAAGGGCAATAAAAGGGAAAAGACATTACAATAATCACATAAACATCATGTCTATTTGCAAAGAGCCTAAACCAAACAGTAGAAAGAATTCAGAATCTTTTATGATCATCTTTCTACTTTGCACATTCTAACTATCAGAACAAATATTTTGATTTTTTTTTTTGCCCCATACTCTTTGTTAATAGTCATAGAAAAGTAAATATATTTCTTTTGCTCTCAGAAATAGATACTGAATTTCATTGAAAAAAAGGTAGAAAGTAACCATAGAAGGTACAAAAGTAGCTTATAAGTCAATCCAAATGTGAATGCCCAAGACAAATACAGGCACCTCATGGAAGCACTTTCATAGGTAGGCCAACTCAAAGGAGACGCTAGGCTTGAACAGTTGCCTAATGTAGTACAGGTGAATCATGTAATGTTCTTTGTGTGCAGTCTTTCTTCAGATCTAAATGTAATAAGCTTATAATTGATACATTGTTACACATGCCTAGTAACGTTCTTAAAGATGACAAATGCATTTGAACTAAGACGCTCTGGTTAGGTTATTGACTCAGTTGGAAAGCAATATCTTAAGTCAAATAATTGCAACCGACAAGCTTTTTCCAATTTCCAGATAGGCATTGTCCATTGCCACAATCAAGTCCTACTTACCTGCCCCTCAAACAGGAATCACCCATGCTACTACAGAACAGCACTTTCAGAAGGAAAGGAAGAATTTTGTTTTTCCTACTTAAATGACATTCTGAGGCATCACTAACATTCTCTAAGTTAATCAAGGTAACATACTGAAGTTTTGATTTAACAAAGAAAAGTAACCAACAGTAGCAGATGACTAGTACACACAAGGCTATAGGCTTTTAGATACAAGCATTGATCACGACTTCACTAATCTCCGTTTAAACGATTCAATAGTTTCACAATTCACACGGAATTAGAGAAAGTCAAACAACAAAGAGAGAAGAAAAATATCAAAAGTTCACCTTTGTTATTTCTAAGTGCTTTCAACTTTTTGGGAGGAAGCCACGTCGCCAAGGACCGCTGCCCTGAAACCCAATACATCTGGACGCCATTTACAGCAGTGGATTTAAGTGAGTTACCGGGAGCCGCTTTGGCGCTACTTCCCAAATTACTCATGTTTGGCAATCCCTACAGAAACAAATACACACAATTAAATATGGAAACACGGTGACTACTTCGGGGGGAACATAGAGTTTGCCGGGGTAGAACAAGAAAGGGAAGAAATAAGGTAATGAACTGCAACTCAATACCAATGATACATGTGAGGAGAAACGTCAAACTAGTCAACAGTTGAAGAAAAAAAAAAAAAACAACCAAAATCAGACGCCGCACCTGGTTGTAGCTGTTGTTCTGTTCAGTTCTCCAGAAGAATAGATACTTCTCCTCTGGTCTCTTAAGCCCCGGTAACGTTCTCAGAGTTCTCGTTAAGCAGGTTCGCCGCTGCGGCGCTGCTCTAATGCTGGCTCTTTGGTAAACCCTGTGCCGGGAAAGAAAATAAACAACAAACTGAGTCGATAGATGTTTGAGGCCCAAGGGAATACGAAACAAGAGGAATAAAGATCCGGAAAGACACGTGAATCCGCTCACGGCCACTGATCAAAATCAGTCCACCCATTAAAGCCCAACCCAGATGGGCTTTTGGGTCGGGCTGTTGGACCTTAGTGAATTAAACTACGTATAAACACACAAATACACAGATGTACATACATACAGTCATACATACGTATAGATTATACACAGAGACGAATGATTTTCAACAATCATTCCCAACCGACCAAATAATGCGTGATTCCAAGTCAGATGTCGCAATTATTTGTTAAGCATTCAATCTCTTCTTTTAGACGTGTTCACAAGTCTTTTCAGAAAAGTAATCCTATGCTTGGCTTGATTGATGCCTTGGCGTAAGAAAAATCAAACCTTCCATCTAGAAATTCATAACAAAATCAGAGTCCGTACCCTCGTATCATCTTCTTCGATCGTCGTTTTCCAACTTTTCTGTAGGAAAAATTCCTCCCAGGGCAGTTAGGTCCTTATGAGAAGCATGCGTGTTTCTGGAAAGTCCTGCACGTTCTTGATTGATTTCCACCATTAGACCTTGACCTCACTGGCATTAATCCATTTAATAAAAGAAGAGAAAAAACAGAATTCTTGACATCCTTAATGAGGTTCGAGACTTCAGCAGTTGGTAGGCGTTGAATAGATCCTTAATGGCAAAGTTTGCTTCTTCTTCGTCTAATTTAAACACTGGCCTTCAGACCGCTTGCTTTGAGTTCCTGACATCCGGTGTCCGAGACTGAGAAGCCTTTCGCGCTTTGGAGAGAATATTACTGTATCTTCTATCCTTGAACTTTCTATTCACGGGTAAATAATTACGTTACGTATTGCTGAATCGATTTTCAAAATTTCCTGTTTTTTCATCTAATCAACAGTTGTTCTCTTAGTTTCATTTTCTTTTATGCGAGTGATAGCTTCAACGCATCATGGAATAAACCCATTTTTCATTCATCTATCACCGGTGCCATTTCTGAAAACTTCCTTACTCTTCTTCTTCTCCGTCAATGGTCACGGCCTTGTCTCTCAGTTTTATGATGTTTGATGCTACTTTTAACTGTTTTTTTTTTCCGTTCAAAATGACCAGACTATCGACGAGATGAATTCTGCAAATAACACTGTTCAGGAGCCGAGTCCCCCATTGCAGACGAACACGATGAAGAAATCCTGGTCAACCGATTCGCTGTCGAGCCAAGCCGGTACCAAATCTTGTGTTTGTTCTCCCACAAAACACGCGGGCTCGTTTCGGTGCAGGCTTCACCGCCACTCCAACCACAACATCTCTTCCACCCTATTCGCAGATCACCACAAACCTTCGGCCACATCAGAACAGTCGGAAGATAGTTGATTCAATTGTTGAAGAGTTTTTATTTTTACTTTTTATTTTTTCGGAAATTCAGGATGATAACTCAGTGTTTTTTTATCCATGGTTTTCATGTCGATGAACAAATGCTTTTTGATTTCTAATTAATTCTTCACATATAGATAGAAGCTTCAAACAGACTGGCGAAGACATTTGATTCTGATTGCACTGATATGAATTCAACTGGTCCAAGTTAATGGCACATTAAAAATCTGAAAAAATAAATAAATTACATAACACAGAGATCATGTCGCTAACATACCACCCCTGGTTGAGCAAAATGTACAAGTGCCTCTCTGAGCGCACACCACCTCGAATGAAAAATAACCTTCGTCAAAACCATCGAACCAGGTGTCAGAGGAACGTGGTTTCTCAGACGAAGCGGACAGAAAATGTCTGTAATGGCTACTCTGACCACAACTTCAGAAACCGAAAACCAGCTCCACGGAAACAACAGAATCAGTTGGCGTGGGCGCTGCAATCTCCCTCATAGTCTCCCCTTCTTACATGCCCACTTTGACGATATACTCTAATTTACAGAACAGTATAAAAAAGACGACCCTAATTTGAGAAAATACATCATGATGAGGTAAATAAGAGTAATTATTAACCAACTAAAAAAGAATTGACAAGTAATTAAAATAAAGGATATTTTTATAATAAAATTTATGCTAACTAGGCTCACCGGTTAACGAGCCAAACTTGTAAAATATCAGGTTTAACTTATTATGCTTTACTTAACTAGCCTTAATTTATGTTTGAACTCCGGAGTGGATTTTAATGGTGCCAGCCACTTACTTCGGGAAAACCGTTGATTCTTCACGGTTTACACAATCGATGAGCAGCAGGCAAACGACATTAAAACTTGAAAAAGCTGAAGCCAGAAAAGACACATGAAAGAAAGACTTTGTCGAGGCAAAAGATTGAAATGGAGGTAGGTGATTGTTGGCCTACATTGTTCTGGTTACGGGCTTTTCAATATTATCTTCTTCCCTTTTTCAATGGTTTAAAGTGCAACCTGTCAAAATTGTTTCGCCTCGAAGCTCGAAGAAGTAACTCAATTCCTCAAACTGCTTCCCTAGGACCCACTGTATTTTGCAAACCGAAAGCTCAAAAACCACCAAAGCTTTCGTCGGATTACAAGATCCCATGGACTTTCTCCTCTCCTGCATATATAATCCTCTCCCGATTCTCTTCTTCCCATACCCAACTCAGTTTCCAAGGTAAAAGATAACAACAGATCGATTACTTCTCGTTCGATGGCTTCTCTAGTTCTTCTTCTATCTGAGGTTCTTCGACCTGAGGACGCAAATTTGGTCGTCGGGTGGTCATCTCCAGCCTCACCTTTTCCCTCTGCTACTGGGTCCAGTCAGGGGAACAGGGTCGACAAGAAAACGATGCAAAGCTCCTCCGGGAGCCGCGACAGTCGGGTACAAATCGTTGAAGATTTGTCTGAGATGAAGTTCTCTGTGGAATCGATTTGGCCTTGAAGAGAAGAAACAGATTGTCTTGATAATTGTCAATTCCGTTTATAGATTGTAATTTGTGAATTAGGTGGTAAGTTTTGAGAGAGCTTCACTCGTTCTTTCTTCTTCTTCTTTTTTATCTTTCTCAATCTCACTTCACTCCATTTTTTCTAGGCCTCTCTTCGAATTTCACTTACTAATGGGAAATCCCTGCAGTAAAACATGAATTTCGCAAGAGACTCAAAAGGAAGTCTTGTATTTAACAAAAAAAGCATGTCGACTGCTTTATATAGATCAAAAACAAAATTCATTTGATTTAATAAGACCCAAAACAGGACACCACTGATGACCTCTTTTCTCGAGAGGGCAGAGCATATAAGTTCTAACAGAAGAACATGGAATTCTTCATGCTGTTCTTAAGATCGAACACCTTTGGCTCACAAGAGGAGCTCTCTGTAAGCTTCATGAATTTCAACAAGATCGGTGCAACTGTCCGTAACACAAATTGACCGAGTAATGTTAGTTAAACCAAGGATTTGTCCTTCCAATCTTATTTCGTCCCTCGCGCGTCGCCATTGAAGAAAGCTTGCCGAAAGAAAAGGCCGTTCCTCTTGAATAAAAGGTGAGAATCGACAAACAAATTCGCGGAAGTCATACTAACGTAAAATTTCTCATTATCTGATTCTCTGCGTAGTGTCCTTGTACTACGTCTAAAAATGCATCGGCCGGTAGGAGGAGTGTATCGGCCATATCGGATTTCAGGGTGTCCGATGTGTCCGATAGGCATAAAAAACTGATACGCACCTCTGTAAGCGGATCCATTCGACATGGGCCTAAACTGAATGGGCTCCGTGAAGTCTAACAATGTGAAACTCTAGAGAGAGGAGGAGTCGGTGATTTTGAAAATTGGACGGCTAATGTCAGCTGCTTATGATAATCGACGGATGAGATAAGAGTCCGAAAACGATACGGTCTCTTACGCTGAGAAAACACCTGAAACCCTAGACAGCGGTCGTCTATTTAAATGGAACCTCAGCAGCGTTGTGAACGAAACCCTAGTTAACCTTTCGCTCTCTTTGCTTTGTTTTTCATTGTTTCTTCGTTTGTGTCTGCTCGTTTTTTTCCCTCTTCTGTTTCTCAACTGTGCGGCAAATGAGGAAGCTCAGTTTTATGGGTAATTTGCGTCTGAATATCCCTTGATGCTAACACCTTGGAGATCTGATGCCTAATACATAAAAGAGTCCTTTTTCTCTGTGATTTAGAAGATATCTCAAAAACTTGTTGTTGAATATTTTGCGTCAAGACTCGTTGAAGCAACTGCAGGCATGATTAGGTGCTTTTCTAGTTAACGTTTAGATGCCAGGCTGAAGTTCTTCAGCCATTTCGCAGGTTCTGCAACTCGGAGTGATTTTGAGATTTACTCTCCATGATATTTTTCTTGTTGATTTACTGATTTTTGAACTCGATAATTTTTGTTTAGATTATTCTCATCTGCTAATAGTTTTGTTTGGGAGAGTGAAATGATGATTGATTTATTTCCCTATTGGTTTGATGGCCGGAATGATGGCAATCAAAGTATTAGCTCTAGCTGATCACTCTCTTCTTCAACTGTCGATTCTTTTTGGTGTCTAGGGTTTTAGGGTCCCGTTGAATAGAGAAAGATGGGCCTTTTACCTGTCTCGTTCCACCTGCAATTGGTGTAAAAAATCTTCAATTTTGGTCCTTATAATTTCAAACAAGTAGTGAATGCGGTCTTAATAACTAATAATCAGAGGGTTAAGATAATGGTAAATGCTATTAGATCTAATTTTTTGGAAACTAAAATAATTCATGTGCCAAGGGGAAGTTTAAGAAAATTAATTTTTTATTATCTGAATAAAATCAATTACCTAAAGTGGTTTTTGATAATTTATTTCGACTATTAAGTAAAAAAATTGGGAAAGTTTTAATAAAAAATTATGGCTGCCATTGTTTCTTTTTTGTGCTGTCAAAAGACAAATTTTAAAAATAGGAGTATTATGATAATATTTAAACTTTTTAAATAATAAAGTTACAATTATTAGTTAAAGTATAATTATAAAACTTTTAAAAAATATAATATCGATACGGCGGAATTATGGACCGTGTCATCTACCATGTAGCGGAGGAGAGTATATTTTAGGTTTAATGTGCATGCCATTAAATTAATAATGTATAAACTACCATTTCTTTTTCATTAAATATGTGTCAAAGTTGCTTTTGTTCGAATTGAATGAAGGGTAATTGTCCCTGGAACCATTTAGCCGGTTCAATCAAGTTTGATGATTGTTTACATCAAAATGACATCATTATGATGTCATTTATAAAAGATTAATAAAATAATAATTCTGAGTGGGTAAGAATCTCTTTCCCATCATAAATGACATTTCATAATCTGCAGGTTGAGGCATTTTACTCTCTATTTTTTTTTTTTCGTAGAAAATTCAAATGTGGCGTATCTTATGATGAAAACGGAACACTCCTTTGCCGCCGAAAATCGTAAATAATTCAACTAGAGAGCCCGCTCCCGAAAGGCGATTTAATTTTTCGCAACGGATAGATGGAAACCGCCACCTGTCACTCACATTAATTATACTTTAATTACTTTAATTACCAAAAACTCCTTCCCATCTATCGCGTGCCTACGAAAGAGCTAAGTTAAACAGTGTGTATTGTAGAGAGTCTATGAGAGGTGGGCCCAGTTTTGTTTTTTTTCGCACCTTGAAAATGGATGAGTTTATTTTTCCCTTTTTAAGAAAGTACGCAATCTGCTGCTTCGTTTTACGTTCTTTGGTCATTTTGGTAATGTTACCGGAAGCGCAAGATTATTCCGGTAATAAATTAGCTTCCCAAATTACCCCCAGATTATTCCGGCAAGATTATTTTTCCTTAAACGGCTACAGGAAGATAGCTTCTATTGATTCGGAGGTCTTTTCGTAGTTTCCAAGTAATTCAGGTGCATTAATTTTGACTCAGGTACAGAATCCTCTTTCTGCCGTTTTCATTTTCTTAGCCGCTTTTAAACGCGCTCCGATTCGTCGTTATCAACAGAAAATTGGCAAATTGATTCCAAACTCCGGAATTCTTCGCAAGTTGCCGGGGTTTTGTTCACTGGGAGGAGCCGTTAAGGAAGTCTGAACTGCCTGAGTATTCTTTGCTGCTCCGAATCTCCTCTCGGTCCTGAGGTTTGGGTTTGTTCGAATTTCGAAAAGCAGTGGGAGATTTGTTTGTTAAGTTTTAACGGCAAAGTTATACCTCTGTTGGTTTTTGATTAATTTTTCATTAAATCATTTAATTCTGTAATAACTGAGGAATCGTTTGATTTTTCAAGATTTGGGAATACGTTTTAGTACTTTCAAAGTACCAGATACGGTCCCGGAGTGGATCGTCTTCCTGTAAGAGAGCGGACATGATCTCCAGGTATTCCGCGATCCTTTTCTTTTTAAATTTTATTTTTTGGTTCTGATTTTCAGAGCTCGACGTTTTAGTTCTTTCTCCTATTTCGGATAGCTCTTTTCATTTTTCCTTTATTGTTTTGTTGAAGACGCCAAGTTCTTGCAGTGGTTCTTCGGACATTGATATCTTTCTTTTGCATGAGAATCAGAAGCTCTCCTTACAATTTCTGTTAACACTAGTGAGCTTCAGAGTAATCGCTGTATTTAAAAAGCATATTGAATTATGTTAAGTATATAGTTTTTGCTCAGTTCCATCTCAGCCACCATCTTTAAGACAGTTGCACGTGTCTCCGCTCTCTCCGCTGAATGGATGGGTTAGGGGTTTTAGGGGCGTAGAAGAGAAGACGGGCATTTTGGTCACTTTGAGATGAATCCTCTGGTCCTGACCTCGTGCACGGCGTCGTAATGAAAATCCAAATAGTTTCTGTCAGAGAAAAAGATTCTAAGTTATTTCTGACTGCTTCCCGTTGATTTTGAGAGAGTACAGACTTCCATGCTCAACAAACGTTACAAACCTCTGGGAACTGTTCGATATGTTATATTTAATTAAGCTGTTAGGAGGGTATCGTCTCAGAAGTTCCAACGTACATTTTTTTCCTAGTTTTGTTTCTTTTAGACCTCTCGTAGTTACCTGTTCTTTTTGCTTCTCTGGTGGTTCTGTTCTTTAGTGCAATACATCTTCTTCCTAAGTTTTATGTTCATGTGAACCATTCTCTCTTCTCAGTCACTTCTTTTGCGTTCTTGAGTGGTCAACCATTCTCTAATAGTTTGAAGTTAAAAGTTTGTCAAATTATCTTTCAAAGTCACTTTTTGTTCACTATTGGAGATGACCATCTAATAAAACGGATACAATCTGTTCCCCCTCTTCTGTCTGTTTTAGCTTTGAATTTGATTCGTTCTTTGACTTGATGGTGCCTATATCAGAGGATTTTGCTAGAGAGCAATTACTGTCATTTTTCTTCTCTTTAGTTTATAAGCTTCTGGTAGTATTAGCAGTTACACTGGCGATTCATGAGCTATTTCTTATATTTCTGTGAGATTTGCGGAATTTCTTAAAGGGCTTTATCAAATTTTTTGGTTTGATGTTCTTATTCTTGAGCACGTGCAAACTATTAAATTTTAACCACATTGAGCTAGTCATGAAGTCATGAAGATCTTCGTCTGTGTCCTTGAAATTTATTCTTGTGAAGTTTATGCATGAATTACCTTAGAAGTTGGATTTCAGTATTCATCTGAGCCTGTCTCTTTTTTTTTTGGTTTTTTTTCTTTCTTTCTATTCTGGAGTTTGTTGGTGGTTTATATCAAGCTCAAGATAGTAGAATCCTGATTCTTCTCGTGTTCTCTGAAGTTATCTTTGTGGGAAGTGTTCCTGCTTTTTCTTCTTTTTGCTTGTATCATAGCTTAGATATTGTCTGGACTTGGTTGAAGCATTATTGAATGAGCATCTTGTGAGTTCTAAGATTTCTTTCGAGCTCCCTGAATATCTTCTTTGCTTTGACAAACTCAAGCTTCCTCTTCAAGTGTTCCTGTGTTTTAATTTTTTGCTAGCTCTGGAATATTTTATCTGGTACAGTTTATGTTAAAATGTTATGTTGATATGAATTTCTTTTCTAAACCTTCGTTTAATCTAGTCCTTCTATATGTTTAGATTTTATAACTTTTATTTTTCTTTTGGTTTAAAATGATATTTCCCTGAGAAAATCATTTGGTGAACCGTTTCCAAGTATATTTAGATATCTTTTATACACTAATTTCGTCATTTTTGGAGCTTCATGTAGATTTCTTCTCATAATGGTTGCTTATTTTTTCTCGGACTCTGATTCTAAGGTTTTTTTTTTTTGGCAGTTTGTGGATTCAATTTGAGATTCAATCACAGAGTTTATGGTCTATGTGACTGCACTAGTCAGTTTCAGTCAAAGCTTCAACATGAGAAAATTGTTTTTCTTTCGATCTTCTGGTTCCAGTAATGGAAACAGCAATCCACCTTCACCACAAGACAAGGTGTATTGGGAAAAACCTTTTGAATGTAATGAGATAAGTCATGCAAATAAGCAGTCTCGTGATACAACTGAAAGTTCAAAGAACTTGAGTTCTAAACCAAGAAAACAACAAAGTTCTGGTAGCTCAGTCTTGAGAAGGAGTCTTTCGTTTTCATCTCCAAACACATCTAGTGATCCAGGAAAATGGATCTTTGATCCTAGTGACACTAATAGATCTACTTCAATCGGGAGCCCTGGTCTGTATCAAGAACTTGATGGTCCTACCAGGTAAATGTTTTTAATTTGGTGAATTGATTTCCAATATTTTGTTTTAATTTATTTGAAGTATTACTTGTATCCTGTCTCTTATTACTTCACACTTTTCAAGGTATCATTCGCTGACTCCAGAAAGGATCATCAAGCCTAGAAGTGACAACCAGATGTTGGTTCTAGAATCAGTTGAAAAGCATGACCCTTCTGGCTCCTCCAGGAGTTTTGCTGATTCACCAGGGAACTCACCTTGTGGCTCTCCAGTTCCGCCAAAGTGTCAAGCTCCTCGATCATCTCAAGTCTCTAACAAAGTCTTGGACCTTTATATTGATGGAGAACACCCAAAAAAAGGACCTAGAAGTGACTCTTCCCAGAGAAGCACCCCTTGTACTAGGAAGGATGGTCCTTTAGCAGAAAGCAGGGTCCTTCCTGGCTCAAGACGACCACCACGGGTTCAGTCTAGGGGACCCACTTCTCCAACAAACCATAAGGGGCATTTAAGATCCTACTCATTTCGAGAAACAAAAGATGTTCATCCTCTTCATTTGAGAGGTTTTCCTGGAGAAGATATGTGGCCTTCTTCCCCACACAGGCTTGCAAAGAGTGTGGTTGAGAGACTAACAGAAGTATTTCCTCTAAAATCCAGACATAAATCAGAAGAATTGAGCTCTGAAACCTCTTCCACGACTGTTGAAGACATCTTTGAAGACCACTCTGAGCTTCATCCCAGTTTAAACCCAAACTGCTTCCCAGAGAAAAGTTTTCAAGTATCAGGTGGACCTCATGAAGCAACTGGCAGGTATTGCTTAAAGGGGAACTCAACATTAGAAAGACAGAGCCTTTTACATGGGAATGAATTTGTGAATACTAGACATGAGCAGATGCAATTGAGAAAGGAAGAGGAGATGGATCTGGAGTTATGTAGGAAAGGGAAGGAGGCTGAAGAGCGATTCCTACTTATGTTGAAAGAGCTTGAAGAGGGGAAGCTCCCGATTGGAAGCATCATAAATGAGATGAGAAACTTGGCTTTTGATGTCTCTGCTGAAACACAAAGGCAAATAACAGAGAGAGCTTGGGCTAGAGAAGCACTTAGGCTTGCAAAAATGGAACTAGATTCGAGGTCAAGGATGCTAGAGAAGGAGAAGAATGAGTTGCAGGCTAGTTTGGAGGAGGAATTGGTTAGAAGGTCTAGAGAGTGGTCTGTGAAGCTTGAAAAATATCAATCAGAAGAGCAGAGGTTGAGAGAAAGGGTACAGGAGCTAGCCGAGCAAAATGTCTCACTGCAAAGAGAGGTTTCATTGTTTAACAGGAGAGACATGGAGGCCAGAAGCAAAATAACGGACCTGGAGTCACAGCTAAATTGTGTAACTCTTAAAATGGAAGAATTGGGATCAGAGAATTGTAAGCTTCGAAAAGCTGTAGCAGATCTTCAAGATGTAACTGAAGGTGCAGAATCTGATCGAGACTCTATTTCACAAAGATATAGAGAAAAGGAAAAGGAAATTAAGGATTTACAGAAAGATGTAGCGAGATTACAAAGGATCTGCACTGAACAAGAGAAGACAATTAGTGGGTTGCGGCAGGGAGTCATTGAGGAGATTGACATAAAATCTTCAGGAAAGTGTGACGGCTTGGTTAAATTGCAACTGGAGCAGGTGAGACTAACTGGTGTGGAACAGACTCTGCGGAAGGAGATAGAATCTTTCAAAGCGGAAGTGGACTCCCTCAGGCATGAGAATATTAGTCTCTTGGATAGGTTAAATGGTGGAAGGTCCTCATCATTTAGGCTTGAAGAGCAATTGCGTGCACAGGTTGAATATTTTCAAAATCAGTGCTTCTCATTGCTTGATGAAGGTAATCACATTTATGCGAAGTTATTGGAATTCGTTAAAGTGTGTCAGAATGATGACAGAATGGAGAAAGGACTGGTTTATGAGTTGGATAGTTATTCCATTTTGGAGCATGATATGAAGCTGCAAAGTTTTAGGAAGGGGGTTGAAAATGTCAGGAGAGGTTTGCAAATATTATCTACAATGTTGCAAGATAAGTTTGAGCTTGATGCAACTGTATGTGAGTCACCTGCTTCAGAAGGTCAAGCATTGAAGGTAATTCATATAATAGCTGCTTTCTCGTGCATAACTTCTTGTATTGGTTTCCTTTTAAATTTAATATAAGCTTAGTCTCTGTTCTGTAATCTAATCCGTGGATGCCATTGTACCAACTTTAATGGGTCGTTTTGTTGACTACTCATCTACTTTGTTTTCCAAGTCTCGTTAATTGTGCTGTTAATTTTTATTTAGGAGCATGACTTGGAACGTGAACTGAAGGTTGAAATTCTGTTGACAAAGGCATTAAAGGAAAAGTTGCACTCTCAAAATTTGGAACTTGAGCAATTGAGGTCAGACCTGGCAACTTCAGTGAGAGGCAATGACCTCTTAAGATGTGAAATCCAGAGGGCTAAAGATGTTGTATCTTCCTTAGCCCATAAAATGAAAGATCTTGAGCTTAAGGTGAGCAGTTGATAATTATATATTTGGAATTATTACTTGAATACTTGAACAGCGTTGTGTTTCCTTCTGTATTTGCAACTTACGAATGACTGAGGCAATACCTGATGAACAGATGTTGAGAAAAGATGAGATGATAAATCAACTACAAATGGAGTTGCAGCAGAGTATGAAGGAGTTGACAGTAACTCGGGGAATTTTGCCCAAAGTTTCTGAAGAAAGAGATATGATGTGGGAGGAAGTTAAACAGTACAATGAGAAAAACATGCTACTAAACTGTGAAGTGGCTTCCTTGAAAAAGAAAATAGAAGCTCTCGATGAAGATATACTATTCAAGGAGGGTCAGATTACAATATTGAAGGACAGCCTGAACAAGACACCATTTGACATTCTGTATGATCCCAGTTCTAACAAAGACTTCATTTTATGATGATCAATCTGGATTTTTTTGGTAAACATATCCAGAGCTTAATGTGGGAGGTTTTCCTTCCAGTTTATTTGCAGGGTTGGGGTGATCCCAGGAATTCTTTTTGTAGTAAACAGAAAAAATATCTTTTCTGTTTACATTTTGTGGTGTGTCTTGTATAGTAGTGTGTGCTGGTTCATGTCTCTTTGTAGAGGAGACATTGCTTTGCAAGTGTAGATGTAAAATTGAAGGGGCTTTGAAATTTGAAAATCTTGGGTAGAAAGAACTACCCTTCTTATGTTTCGATTCCATTTGTAAACAAAGTTTCAGTTGGATGTATCTAAAATGGTATATTCTCACCAAGTGAATGGATTATAGCCATTATTTTATTTTTTTTACCCTCCATTATGAATAAATTCTCATTCTATTAAATAGGTTGTAAATATTTTTGTTTGGTAGATTCTGTTTATGCTGCCGTAGAAAATGGATTTTTTTTTCTCTGTGTTTATGCTGTTATAGGAATAATAAATAAATAATAATAATATAAAGTGAATTTTTAAATCCGAAAAATGAAACAAACACGACGACATTTTGGTCCAATAAAAAAAATTTATCAGGTATTTTTTCTTGTGAAAACTTTTAGAATGTAATTTAAAAGAAGGCCCATTAAGAGAGGCAACTTGGAATATTGGTCTCTAGCTTCTTTTGTGAATGGGCCTATTGTTAAGACTTCAAATGGAATCTTTTTTGCAAGTGGCGTACTGTCTAGGAGCTAAAGATTGTTTTCTTGAAACGGAAGCTACATAAAATGACTATTTAAGTAGGAGCCTTCCCCTTGTCTCTGGCTCCTGCGTACTACAAACCTCGACAGGAAGAAAAAAGAAGAGGAAACACCCCAAGACTCACCATGAGCCGCGGTACTGGTGCTGGGTACGATCGACACATAACTATCTTCTCCCCGGAAGGTCGTCTCTACCAAGTCGGTAGGTTTCTCTTTCTATTTTTTTAGCTTTTTAAATCGATGAAAAGGAATTTGTAGGTGTCTAGGTTTTCTTGAAATGGCGTTTGTGTTTGTATCTTCTATGCGGCATTTGAATGGGATCGGCGACGGGACTAGCTGGACTAGGGTTTGGATTAATGAAGTGGGATGAGTGGCTGGCAGATCAGATATTCTTCGCGTTTTTTGGACGGAAAAATTCTTGATTGCTTACTTGGATTTCAGAATATGCGTTTAAGGCGGTGAAGGCCTCTGGGATTACGTCAATTGGGGTTCGTGGGAAGGATTCAGTTTGCGTTGTTACTCAGAAGAAGGTCCCGGTAAGTGCCTTCGACTTCTCGTTTCGTTTAGTTTGAGGCTTAAAGTCTGTCTTACTTTGGTTGCAAAAAAAAAAAATCTCGTACAGGACAAGCTGTTGGATCAGACAAGTGTAACGCATCTTTTTCCCATTACCAAGCACCTCGGATTACTTGCTACTGGCATGACAGGTTTAGCTTTTAAAGCTGATTTTTTTTTTCATTTCTTATGTTTTCTAGTTATTTTAGTTGACTTTTCTGAGGCGTAGAAAGTTTTTTTTTTCTGAATTTTGGAACTTATTCTTACTTATTTCTCTTTCAAAATTTACTGATCTCTGTATTTGTAGGAAGTTACATGTGGTTTTGGTGTTGATAATTGTTTGTCAATTCTCTTGAGTTCTGTTGCTTCTGTGATAAACAACTTAATTTCTTATTGCTAAAGTTGCTATACGATTTCCAGCTGATGCAAGGTCATTGGTCCAACAAGCAAGGAAAGAAGCAGCTGAATATCGTTTTAGATGGGGATATTATATGCCTGCAGATGTATTAGCAAAGTGGTACAATGAATTTACCCTGTCGGTCACTGTTGTCTACAATTAGTTGATACAGCTTTCTATTCTTTTATTAATTTTTTAAATATTTTTGAGAAAATGTTGAACTGTATTTTCATACTTCTTTATTCTTTCACTTGTGATTGTTAAAAAATTCTGAGTTGGACTAATCTTGTATGACTAATAGCATACGTTGCAAAATAAGGATATAATGACCATATGCAGAAGTTAGGGTACCTATTTTGCAGCTAGCACATTTTAGATGAATTAGTGACACCTTTTCGTTACAAAAGTTGATTATTAATTTCATATTGAGCAAGTAAAGTGTTTCGTTTCTAATTTCCAGAAGGTCGAACAAAGAAATTTCAGAGAAGTATAAATTTAACCTCCCAGAGTAGTTTTTGCTTCTTCCTAGAGTATTGTAACATAATAGTCCATGATATTAATATGTCCCACACGTGTGCCTGTAGCTTCTGTGGTTCTACTGCGGTTTCCACTTGCAATGATGGCATAAATATGCATCATATGGCCTGAAAGTATAGAACCAGTGAAAGTTCCTATCGGTTAAAACACAGATTGTTAGTCAACTAGTGTGTGTGACAACCTAAAAATTGGAAGCAGAGAGTATGCACTGCTTTACTTTTGACTTTATTTTGTCACGTAAGGAATGGGCTTGGAAAACTATTCACACTTCAGTCCTATTCTATAGCCATATTTAAGCACAAAAATGCAGAAATTGGTACCAGACAACTTTTACCCCCACTAATTGTAAAAATTGGAGAAGCCTCCTGTCCACACACACACACACACACACACCCCACCCCCCCAAAGACAAAAAGTATATGTTATTTTTTTATTTAACTTGTTTGTTTGATGCTGTTTCAAACAATTCAAACATCCTCAAAATGGTATCTGCTTTTTGGTCTTTATTGAGTATGTCAGTCAACTTGTTTGGTTTTTGAGTTGTTGGTTTATGATTCCAATTCTGAACGTCACCAAGTAGATCACTCATTGTAGCTTATTATGGAGTTCCTATCTACATTTTGTCGAACTATAATTTCTGGCATTGATTTTCAGAAGCTCTTATCAGTGTACTGTGTAGTCTCAATCAGCATTGTTTTTCTTTTGTTAAGGATCTTAGCAAGCCAGCAAAATCAAATTGATAAACTCGTTTTATACTTATTGGATTTTTTTATTGATTAAGTCTTCCAGTTTTTAGTCATAGTGAAATGATGTCCCTTTGCATGCACAATAGGAAAAACTGCTGGATCTTTATCGCTAACTCGTTGTTTTCTCTTGAATGAGTTTCAGAAGAACTATTGTGCTAACGAATTTCATTTATTAAATACATCCAGGATTGCTGATAAATCACAGATCTATACTCAACATGCGTATATGAGACCTCTTGGAGTAGGTCTGTTTGGTCTTTTCTGCCAATTTCTTTCCCTATGTTGAGTTGTAATATTGATGAATGAGCTTTACTTTGCTCTATTGTCATGTAAAAGCTTTGGTGCTTCTGCATGTATTTTTCTTCATAATCATATTTTCCTTTGAATCATGAAGCTGCTATGGTGCTGGGAATTGATGCTGAAAAAGGGCCTCAACTCTTCAAATGTGATCCAGCTGGCCACTTTTTTGGTCACAAGGTATTTCATAGCAGTTTGTGACAGTCTTTAGTTTGTTAAATTATATCTTTATCATTCAACTTTTAAGGGAAAAATACCTTTTTGATGTTGATTTGGCTTCTGTGATTCACAAGGGTATTGTGTTTAGTTATAAACAGTAACATTTGCTCCTGGGTCATGGCCTGACCACTTTTTTAGAAGGTGATCCAGCCCAGGCCATCTAAGTGTTCTATGGAGATTTAGAGGCCAGACTGGACTGGATCTATCCAAGTAGATTGTGTTCTTAATATTCCTGAAACCTGGGCAGTCACAACTGTTTGTCTGAGACCCAGTAAGCTTTTTTTGCAAAAAGAGTGGAGACAGTCTTACATGTACAGCTCTTTTATGTTTTCCAAAATTCAGATCCATTGAAGTTAATGGTAAAAATAGATTTTGAGATAGTTGTAGTTGTTTAAGTTACAAGTTCCGTCTGAGGAAACCTCAATACTTTCTCATGTCGTTTTCTTTTAAGCTGGCAGCATATCAGTAGATGCCTAGTTGAGTTCTTTCCTTTTAAAGGCCCATAATATTACTCTGATTGGTTAGTGCAATCATTTAACTGTTCCACATATACTACATAACACCAATTGGGCTTGTTAGCACTTTTACTTCTATTTTTACTCTTTTATTTAGTTTACTCTTTTAATAAATGCATATAATTAATCATTTAAAAAATGCATATAATTATGATGTCATCAATGCTTAACTCAGTGGGTCAACCAGTTAAACCAGCTGTGGTCACCTTCCTGTGTTGGTTTTACAACATTGGTCTTGACTGTCCTAGGATTTATTTTTGTTTGAAGCATTTTTTAATAAGCTGTCTAAATATATTCTTTTTTTATTTCTTCATCAGGCTACAAGCGCTGGTCTTAAAGAACAAGAAGCAATAAATTTCTTGGAGAAAAAAATGAAGAATAATCCTGCATTCTCCTATGAGGAAACTGTTCAGGTTTGTGCAAATCATCTGAAATCTTGACTTGCTTCAGCTCTTCTGTTTTCAAACAATTTTTTGGTTTTATGTTCCCTTCTAATGTCTGTTGAGTCCGGTATGTTGAAATTGCAAGTGAGTCATTAAGGCTTGAATAGTGCTTTGGACTTGGAAGGGGTTGGGAGGGGAAGCAGTCAACGACTTTGCTTATAGTTGGAATTTTCAAACAACTTGATTGCTGTGATTGATTAATGGCTTCTTATTAACAAGAAAAAAGTTCTTTGCATCCATGCAGAAAGACAGTTTAGCACAGCTGGTTTTGCTTCTAAGCAGAAACTACTGGAAAAAATCACCAGAAGTCATACATAAAAAATGAATTGAGTGTGTTTATCACTCTACTGCTGCACTCAAATAAGCATGATGTTAGTTTCTAGTTTCTTCTTTATCAAATCTTTTATATATCTCCTGGGGAAACTTTTATAATCCAACTGATTCATTTGTTATACAAATCCATTTTGACATTGAAAATCTTATAATTGCTTTGACATTTGCTGCTTCATGGCCCCTGCCATGGCATTGACAGAAAGGTGGTGGTACTTGTGAAGGTTATGTTGTTGGTTTTCTTGAAAAAGATAAGCTGTTTTAGTCCTTCAATTTGGTTGAAATTGTAAGACCTTTTGTTGATGATAGCAGTGTACTAGCTTTTGAAATGTCAGGAATATGATAGCTTGTTTATCCTTTGAAACAGGCATTATTCTCACAGTCATGTGACATTGAACGATTCTTCCTTATGATTCTTGTTTGCTCTCATGTTTGTGATAAATAGTTCTCATAAATGCATTATTTACCAAACTGACAATTCTCTTTTGTTTTGTAAAGACTGCAATATCAGCCTTGCAATCGGTCCTGCAGGAGGATTTCAAGCCTACTGAGATTGAGGTAGGTCATTTTGCATCACGTTACTGTGGCAGGTCTAACTACAAAGATTGAATTTCTCATAATCAATATGTATGTTTTGGCTGAAAGGTTGGTTTGTTAGTTGATAACTAGCTTGAATATGTTTTACAGGTTGGTGTGGTTGGAAAAGAGAATCCAGTTTTCAGAGTATTGTCAACGGAGGAAATTGACGAACACTTGACGGCCATCAGTGAGCGTGACTAAGGAGAAGGATTGTTTGTTAATGAATGGTTGTTTGAGAAGTGTCTCGGGATTTTTATTGGGCTATGTTGAACCTGTTAAAGTTGAAAATCTAGTAGTGGGAAGGCTTCAAAGCTGCTTTTTAGGTTTAGACAATGCTTATTTAAGCCTAAACAAAATCTTGTAGGGAGCGTACAACCTTGACTTGATTGTTGATCGTCCAATGATCAAACTCCTGCAATTGCATTTTACCCATTTGACTATAAGATTTCTGGTTTACACGCGCTAGGGGGATCTCGGCCATAGGTGGGGTAAGTTTTTGTCATTGGATGATCGAAGAAATAAGCAGTAAAAAGTGCTTGTTTCTCGCCACTGGTTGGTGATCTCTTCATCTGGACATGGCCCAGGACACAGTAAATGAGGCTTTTCACGTTAGTCCGTGATTAATCAAGGGCATGGATTACTGTTTGTTTGTCTGATTAATACATCTGAGCTCATCAACTCTGTTGATAGTCTTCTGTCAAGGTTTTTCCGAACTTTGTCCAGAGAACAGAAGTTTTCTATGCACATCTTTTCTCCCAGCAACAATGTCATTTCAAAATCAGACCGAACTCGGAAAAAGAGACGGAGCTTCGCCGATAGCTCAGAAAGCCACTGGACTCGAGGAAAAAACAGTCTAACAGAGGAACGAGGTAGCGAAAGGAGATGACTAACAGTTAAAAATCTATTTGAATCTCACATATTATCAATTAAATATACGAAGTTTCTCTTTCTGGACTCAGTTGTCGGAGATTTTAAAAATCTCTTTTGACATCGATTTATCTGTGCATTAACCCCATGAGCTCGACATACATTGGAGTAAACATTTCTCCTCCCTCCGTCTAGGCTCTAAGCTACGACGAGTCGAAGGGAAAGTTTTTCCTATCAACTTTCTCGACGGACATTAATAGTTCAAAATTTTAGGAGTTCAAATTTTTTTGCACGATCTAGTCAGTCGTGAGTCAGATAATGATTGTTCATGGGTTACAGCGTTACAGCTTTTCTTTACCAAGATCATCAACCAAACAGATCGAACATTTCTCGTGGCGACATGCGAACCGGAATGTTTCTGAAAAATCTTCAGATATTTCACCCGGGAGTGCGACAGTGAGATTATGAAAATTTCCATTCTATGACCAAACCCACTAATATGTATTTTGCTTCAGAAAGTTAACATCACCTCCTTGTTGTGGAACTTCTTCTTCTTTCTTGATTTAGAATTTACATGGATCATTCTCTCAATTAAAAACTAACATCTGCGCTATGTACATCTCTGTCACCTCCTCCTATCTTGGACTCGAAAAAATTGACAAAAAAAGAAAATAAAATGAATGAATGAAAGCAGTGGATTCATCTGCCCCTAACCCTGTACCTCTGCAAAATTAAAGAAAAAGACTTTTAAGGTCTTCCTTCCTAAGATGATCCCTCCCCTTTACAAGCTCCTTACTTCAATGTCAACAAGCAAACCAGCAATGGGGTTGAGAAACTCAAAAAGCCTTGCCGAGTTACCTGTTCTGAATCGGATTGGAATTACTGGGTGGCGCCTTTCTTAAGCTTGCTCCGACTGCTTTCTTGACATCCTTCATTTCTCCTCCTGGGTTCTTTACATTTACAGAAACTGAACCAGCAGATAGAATACATCTCCTCGGATATCTTCTTTGCCTGATCAGAATCTTTCCTTCATGGGGAACGGACAATAGGAAACATGTAACGAAGAGGATGAAAGCCACTGTGAAGAGAGAAGCCAAAGCTCTGCTGCTGAATTTCATTGTGGTGCTCCGAACAGAAGGCGATAACTGACTCAAGGAAGAGATGGTTAAAATGGAGGAGTTAGATTTATACGGGATCTGTATGGCTTATGTTATTAAATATGGGAATCATGTGTCACTCACTACACAAGGTTGTCTTCTGGACATGTGTTGTGCCAAATATTACAATCTTAGCACCAGACCAGGCAAAAAAACCTTGTTTAAACAAGGAAACAAGCCCACCATCATGCAAGTAATGTAGTTGTAGGCAGATTAGAGACTATATTTGTGAAAGGGTAATCTAGGATGTAACCGAACTTCACTTACATGGGCTATGCTTTTTACTTCAGAAAAAACTAAAGGTGGTGACATCATCAGCACCCCTCTTCCTCTAGGAAGCAGCTGATCATGTGACATTGATTTGAGTATTCCATATCTCTTGCTTCCTCACAATCCTCACATATTAGACTACAAGAGTCAAGTGACCAAGCACACGGCATCAAATCAGAGAGCTAATTCATTTATTCTCCTTTTCTATTTTAATCTCTTGTACCTCTCACGCAGCTTCGTTTAGCTGGGTTGCTTATCCTTCCACTAGTCCCCACGTTACCTTCTGAGAAAATGCCTTTCTAACCTCAAGAACTAAAGAAGCCTTTTCCCAAATTCCAATGGCAAATATACTGTAGTATCATGTGCCTAGATTTTTTCATTGGGATCTTGTTACAGTCATCTCTAGGGAGGAAATTTGTCATGCTATACAGTGGCGAATCGGGTGGAATGGGATTGGGATGGCTAGGATTTTCCAGTTTATGACTTCTTCTTTTCTGAAACTGGGGCAACTCAGACTGTTCAATTGGTGAAGAGGATTCCATTCTGGTAGTCTCGTTGGAGATTGACAAAATCAGTCTTTGATACCAATTTGACAAAAATCGTGTACGAGTTCAGTAGGAAAGAGAAGAGACCAGTTTTTTTTTTTTTCCACGAGTCAAAGATGAGCTGAGTGAAGAACGTGGGCGCATCTGCAAGTTGGAGGCTTTTAAAGCAAAACCCACCTGCTCAAACCATTAGCCATCTTAAGAAACGAATATAGAAACCAATGTTTGCCTTCCTTGTAGCCCCTTGTTCTGTTCTTCCCGCACTTCGTATCAACTATGGGGATTCATGTTTGTTTTCTGGACGGCCGGAGAGCTTTCACCATTTGTTATCTGAGGTCCCACGGCTTCCCTTCGAAGCAAAGCAGTGTAAACACAAGATAAAATAATTTTACAGGATACCATCATTGCAGTTTATCTTCTGGAAAGGTTGCAACCGAAAGAAGATTTTGGAGCATTTGTGTTGGAGTTTCTGGGTGGTAAGATTCACCTCAAAACTCATTTTTCTTCATATTTGCTCGTTTATAATAGTTATGTCAGGTCATTACAGAAATATCACTGGTTACTGTGGAGATGAACACGGTTGTAAATCATCTTTATATCTGTCGTAACTCAACATTTTTTAAGAGATTCCCAAAGTCATTTGTTTCCATGTATGCAATGCAGATTTGCCAGACTGGAAGCCTCACAATCGTCCAGATTCTTCAACTTCGACAGAAATATGAACTCCATTTTCACATCTAATGTCTTATACGTCACAATTCTGGATCTCTTTGTGGTCCAATTTCCCGTCCTCTAGTGAAGTTGGGAAGAAATTACTTTGCCACTGCTTCTCATGAATGCCCAACTGAGATCCAACAAATATTACCGGAAATAGGTTCATTACTCAGAGATTAGGTGCTTTTGATGTAGTTCCTTTTGTGCTTTTAAAAAAAGATCAACGTTCAAGCTGCATGCGAATGGAGTACTGAAGACAGACAGCTAAAATTTGTCCACTTGGGGTAGACTCTGGTTAATAAAACTACAGAAAACAGACGCCAGTATACTGGTGACGGAGACATGATCAAGACGATCGATTAGGGGTTACCAACAGATCTTCAATTAGGACGGTGATTTTGTATCTATGATCATAGCAATACCGGAGGTAGCAAGCCACAGATTTATCTTCAAACCTAGTGTTTAAAGCAGAACTTAGGCCTTGGAAGCGATCGACCACTGTCCGCACCCAGTCTTCCTTCTTTCTTTTCTTCGGTTCAACTCGCGGAGCGACAATCTCAGTTCGATTGGCACCGTTCTTTATCATTCTTTCAAACAGATTGATCCGGTCCCGAACAGACAACCGTCTTTCGGTCTCCGGCAGACAGAGCGGGTCTTTTGCTTCGTCACCGATGGGCTGACCGGAAACAGCTGGCTTGCGTTGGACAGTGAGTGCTTGTTGTTGATGGGATTCACCGTCTATGGCTTCCCATGATGGGTTCGTCAAGTCGAATCGCTGTAGATGTGGTAGAAAGATTAATTTGTTGCTATCTTTCCTGCATGAATAAAAAACGCTCAGATGAAAAGAATTATTTAAAGAATTGAGAAATGAAGAGGATAACCATTTATTCATTTATTACTTCGTATCAATTACAATTAGGGCACTCACCGAGCTGATTTAGCTGCCGCCGGTAAAAAGGTCTGACCAGTTTGGAGCAGAATAGAGTCGTTCGATCCTCCCTTTGCAGAAAAGCGGGAGTTATGGTTTTTCAGTATTAAGATACGACCGTTTAGTGTAATCCCACCTGAAATATTATAAAAAAAAAAGAAGAAAATCAAAGAAAACATGAAATTTTGAGATTGAGAAAATTGAATACGAACTGAATCCGCCAAACTCTCACCTGAAACAGCAACAACATATCCAACGAGAACACCGTAAGAAAATGTGACAAGGCAGACAGTGAAGAAGCTGGCAGGCATCATTTCCGAGTACTTCTCTCCAGTGCAGTCCACCGACAAGGGATCGTTTCTCGTGTACGAATTGCGAAATGCAAGAGAAAGAGTAACGACTAGGAGGACGAAGGCGACGTAGATAGTGCACATCCGACGGAGCTGCTGCATCTTCTTCGAGGCTATTGGAGAACTTTCTTGCAAGATTTGCAAGTGGTTAGGGAGACCACTGTGATCATTTATTTCGAGTGGGAAGAGAAGAATTTGAATTCCCCGGTGAGAGAATTCCTGCCTTCCGTCACGGCCAGTATTGAATCAGGAGATTTTAATGGAAATGTCTTAAGATTTTGAAATAAAAACATCCGTTTGCATGTCAAGCATTAAAGAAGACCGTTATTACCCGCCTTGTTCGTTTTGACTGTTGACTTTACATTTGCAATTCCTGCGGAGATTCAGTCCGGTTCCGTTGGGGGGGATAGTTTTTTCTCAAAAATAAAAAATTTAAAAAGTACAGGTTTCCTGATTTAAAGGATTTTTATTTTATTTATTTTTATAATGCGAAGTGTTTTCTTGTTAACTACCAGCACAAATTAGGTATCACGATTAAGACTAAATGAATATTTTAATATGCTAACACAGCGAAACCTACGCTAGGGTTTGATACGGGTTATGTGGGGTTGCAGGCTTGCAGGAGAGGAGCATTTAAAAAAACTCCTTGGTCAGTCGTCTAGAGTCATCATTGGAAGACGAAGAACGAATGGTTAAGAACCAGGTTCCAAAATGATACCCGGGATACTCATTCCCACTCCTCACGAATACGTAAATCCCCTAGATTTGATGGCAGATCTATCCAGTTAAGAGACGTGAACTTGTTCCAAAGAGAAAAGAAAACAAAGAGCTCCACAATGTATCCTGTTTTCTGGGATAATTGGCAACCAACAAGCTCCTCCAAGCAACCAAGGCCCCACCAACTGAAAACTGGTATGATATAGATACATGGAATAAGTTAAAATCGGAAACAGGGAGCAATTTTGTGCATCAGTTTTTCCGAGTAATACTCGAGTACTCGGCTACGCTTCACTGACCAAAGTTCACCAAATTAACTAGAATCTAAACGAAAATTAAAAAGATGAAGACAAATGTTACAAAAAGCTACTAATTTACAAAGTCCCATTCCTCTCATTGGCTCATTGGCGAGGAACTGGAGGGGTAGTTGGCGCATGATTCTGCCCATAAAATCCCATTCCTGGAGGCGGCTGGTAGAACCCTGTTGTGACTGAATGTTGCTGCTGTTGTAGCTGTGACTGAGTAGCTGGCCTTAGTAAGCCTATGAGCATATTACTAGGTGGAGGCGGCGGAGGTGGGAGGCTGCTGCCACTGCTTGTGTTGAATGCATACGGTGTTACACCGACCATCAAACCATTTGATTGCACAAACTGTTGTACGTGAGGTGGGCCAGGTGGCAAAGGTGGTGGTGGTGGTTGAAATGGTGGCTGTGGCTGATTGTTTTGTAGCATAGAATTCAAGTAGGTGCTGCTTGTTATTTCAGACACAGGCATGGGCTTTTCAAGCTTGGGTCGCTTCTCTGGTGGGAATACGGACAAAGTGGTTGAGAAGGGGCTAGATTTTGACCCCCCACTGCTCAACGAAGAAGCAGCAGCAGCAGCTTCTTCTGCAGCAAGAGACGACAGGACAGATGAGAGCATCTGAGCTGAGGATGTAGATGCAGCAAGCTTTGCAGCCATAGCAGCTGCTGCTGCTTTCTTATGCTGTTCATCTGTTATTGAGGTTGCAATTGTAAAAGATGTGGTTGTTTGAGGATGTGGTGATTGAGGGGCAGTGCTTGACTGGACTGGAGTTGGGTTAGGCTCTGGAGCAGATGCAGAATCTGAAGGTGGGGTAGAGGCAGCAGCAGCAATGGAAGTAGAAGTAGGGGTAGGGTTAGAACCAACACCAAGGCCAGAGATGAGAATGGAAGATGAAGAAAGCCTCTGTCGCATGCTTGTTGCTAATTCAGTCTGCACTTGAGCAATCTGCCAAACAAACACAATCAGCAAACACAAAATAGTCCCATGGAGAAAAAAAAAAAAAAAAACACCCATGCAGAACTGTATGCACCAAACCACTCGCTCCAGTGTTATCAAACCAGGACCTGACCTGGCCACTGTCCAAGTCTGAGGGTTAAACCCAGGGAGGAAGAAACCAGCGGATCCGGCCAATTTCCCCCCTGGCTACATATATGTAGTAATAAGCTCCCCCATCACGGTGTCCCAACTAGGGCACCGACTCTCATAGGTAGAAATGGGTGATAAATACCTGTCATTCACAAGATGGCGATGTGATACATGATAAATGTCTGTCATTCACAAGACAACGATAAAATACGTGATAAGTGGGTAATACCTGTCATTCACAAGACGGTGATAAAAGACCCATGGATACATAAAAAAGTTTCAATGGACTTAAAACACCCATAACTGACATCATCACAAATCAGTTGGTGGTCAAAGCCAACTGAACCTGGTCAGCACACCAAGTTAGTCTTATAACATTTGGCGTGCACTGGTTCGGCACAATCCTCAAAAATTTTGGTTGATATCTGCTAGATTCCTTCAAAGTTTTAGGAAAAATTTCTTAAATACACGTTACAATACCTGCCTTTACACTGAATCATAGAGGTATATGTATTATGTAACAGTGTTTACACTAAATCATGCTTTTGTTATAAATTTATTTTAAGACAAACTTTTAAGGCTATGACCAACTTTTTTTTTTAATTTGAATATTGAATTACAGAAACTACACCTCAAACCATGATGAGACTTGAATTCAACAGCTCAATAGTTCATACTAGAAACCCTACTATATAACCATCGAGCCAAAGACCCAATCCACTATAACCACTATTGTAAAAAGAAAGGCCACGACTCTTGGAAAGACTGGTGGACAGCATAACAACAGTTCAAATTTGTCATGAGCAGAACATAAAAATTGCAAGTAAAATGACTGATGATTGAGCCCTTTCTCTATATATATAAAAAAAAAAGAGAGAAGCAGAAGTTGATGATAGTGACGACTGAAAATACTCACCTGCACCTGAGTGCAAATAACCTCTAGCTTTGATTCCTGAAAATTTGCATTCAAGTCCAGATTACATGAATATGTAGTTTGTATGTAAGATAAATCTCCTCACCACTAAAACAAAAGGAAACCGTACTGCTAAAGAACATTCAATTCCATTTTAATAAAGATTTTACCTGTTCTTGAAGTGCTTCTTTCAGCCGAGCAATCAAGGCACACCTTTTTGCTTCTATACTTCCTAATTGTTGCATACATTGCTTGAGAGCAGTTTCCAACTCTTCAATTTCATTGGCCAGTGAAGACTCCTGCTGATTACCTGAGATAAGAGATCACGTGATACTTAACTAGTCAAATACATGCTTTCAATTCATAAAAATGCGCTTGTAGTCGACTTCACCACCACCAGCATTGCCTTATCATAAATTTTTCAAATTTTTGTACCATAAAAATATGGTAACATAAATTTCTGTGTTTAACATGTAAAATTAATTTTCTTTTATGAAGAATTAATATCTTAAACCCAAGCAATGAGATATATATAAGTCAAAGAGAGTACTTGTCCAATATAGTCACACAATAATGGCCTACATTATACTGCAATCCTGAAATAACATGTTTGTTAGTCCTCAAACTATGATTCATTAACGTTGTTCTTCTTCCAGTAAAGTTAATAATGTGAAGTTTTTCCGGCACCTTTCTCACATATAGCATGTGAAAAGATGGTTCAACCCTAAAAGTAACTTTTCCAAAATGGAGGCGACACAAAAAACTACAACCGTTTAGAACCGTCTAGAACTCCTCGAGTAGTCTTTTTGTTAAACCCCAAAGTTAGGTAGTTTTTCTGCCTTTAAAATTGAGTGAAGTGTGTTTTAGACTATAACCGTTTTAACTGGTGTATGGAGAGTCTCTTTGTTAAGCCCTAAAGTTAGGCAATTTTTCCTCCTTTAAAATTAAGCAGTGTATTCTAGACTATGACCGTTTTGACTAGTGTATGGGACTTTGTCGTACGGCTAGAAGTAATTTTCTTCTCTCACATTGTGTTTTGTCCAAGTTGGGTCTATATGTCCTTTTTATCCAGCTTTAGGGGGAGAAGTAGATGAAGAAGTACAAGAAAGAGGTATTTTGTTCCATATATTGTGGTAATTTTTATATGACCAAAATACTTAAGAAAAGGGGAGCACAAAAAATGAAGTTTTTGCATCTATGAAGAATTTCTTTTCAGCAAAAGAAGATTGAAGACTAAGAATATATTTCCTTGCAAGCTAAAGTTTTAAACTCCACCTTGAGGGGGAGTGTTAAAGAACAACTATGAAAAAGTCTTACATGACTCTCACAGCAAGAAATCTCACAGAGCGAGAATTATTATAGTGGAGTCTTGTAGGAGTCTCACAAGATGAGATCTCATAGAAGAGTCTCAGTTAAAGATGTTTTAGTTATGTTAAGTTGTTCAATTATTCTAAGAGTTATCTTTTAGTGTTAAACTTTGGTGTAAGTGGGATAAGGGTAGTTTAATTGTAATTGGATTCTACTTATTTTCTCTATTATAAATAGATGCATGTACTCAAATTACAACAAGGTAGTGAAGTTTTTCTCTTTTCCAGAAATTCAAAGTTTTTCACATTAAATATTTTGTAACACAGATTCCACAAAAACAAAATGTCACCACCATCATCATGTCTAAACTATGTTAGCATAGGCCACATAACTTCATCCTAATGAACCATATGTGAGGTGCATATCTATTGGCTTCAAATCCTTCCTCATAATATCCATCTATATCAATTTTGCCCTACCTCTACTTATTGGTGGTCTATGGACCTACATTTAAAAAACTTCTCAACAATGCATCTTCAGGTCTACAAACATGTCAAGATCCTTGAAAAGATTAATACAAAAGAAAAAGATACTAAAAATAGGACTTACCATGAGTACAAGCATCATCAACATCTTTTTCCATCTTTTCCACACGACGAACAACAGCTCTACATTTGCTCAAGGTTGTATCTTCATTGACATGTTCATCGTGAATAGATTGAAACGCAGTTACTATTTTCTCAGGCATGCCTCCAACAGCTATTTTCTGAATAAAAATTCACATAAGACTCAAATGATATCCACATTCAACTGAGGTAAAAGACGTAGAGTGTGGAGAGGAAGTAAAGGAGTTGAAGCATAAAAACTCTCACGATTCTTATTGAATTTGCATCCTTCTTCACTATTTTGATAGAATTAGAACTCTTTCCATTGTTCTCCACTGAAACTGGAGGCTCCTTAGGTGGGTCTGTCCCAAACGTTTCATCTTTGAGACCTTGACCACGAGATCCAAAAACTTTCCTTTCTTCCCATATATCTACCTAAAAAAATCAGCACAATAAAAACAGATAAGATAAGGAAGTTCTACATGTAATTCCCATAAAGAAGAATACCTTGCAGGTGACAAGAATCAATATTCCACATTAGCGACTTAAAAAGGAAAAATAGAGATGAAGGAAAAAAAAAACATAAACAGTTGGGAACCTTTTGCACTATGTAGTTACAACCAAAACCAAAAGTTCAAGCTTCTTGCATTACAAGCTTTTTTTTTTAGAACATGCAATATGAACATTTTAATCAAGATAACTGGATCTTATGTTTAAATAAAAGGTGAGGCCAATGGACTTGTTCTTTATAATGATGGAAAAGGGATTTTACTAAGAAAGCTCCCGAAGGAGAAAAGTGCAAACAAGAGAAAAGCACAAGTGCTGGAAGGTAAGTGCTGACAGAGAGAGCTAATAATGTAATCAGCTAAGCTAATAACCAACTTCCAATTGCTCATGATAAGGGATCCATGTTGTGATGAAAATGAAGAAGAAAAAAGCTTTTAATACAATTGCTTAAATCACAACTACAATTACAATTTTTTTTTTTTTTTATAAAGATGTAATTCATTAAAAAGGCGAAAAATTACAAAGAGATAGGGAGCAAATCACAACTACAATTACAAAATATACAACATAGGATGCTGAATGAAAGTAAAGTTGATTAACTCCTAGAGTTAAAGTAGACTCTAATATAGGAGAGATTTGAGCAAAACAATAAGAGAATGAATCTGGACATTATTCAACAATGAATCTACCCCTTCAAGCTGGTTTATAAATGTTGAACATTCCCAGCTTGTCACTTAGGAAGTCAAATTGCGTGATTGAAGACTCTTCATGAAGATATTTGTCACATATTGTTTGGTAGGAATAAACAAAATACACAATGCTCTTTTATCTAGCTTATTTTTTAAGAAATGTTGATCGATCTCAATGCGTTTTATCCTCACATGTTGTCCTGGATTATAGGAAATGCTAATATTTGTCTTGTTATCTAAGTATAACTTCATAAGTTGGTTAAACACAACCTTCAACTCACTTAGAAGCTGTTTTATCTACAGAAGCTCACATATCCTTTGTAATAGCCTAGAACTCATATTCAACACTGTTTCTAGCCACCACAATCTGCTTTTTGCTTCTCCAAGGCACTAGATTCCTTCCTACAAAATTGCAATATCTAGATGTAGACCTCCTATAATCTATACTTCCAGCCCAATCAATATCATTGAATGCCTCAACACATACATTGTCACTCTTCTTGAACACTAATCCCTTTCTTGGAGTGCATTTAAGATATCTAAAAATCTTATAAACTGCATTTAAGTGCTCTTCATAAGAAGAGCGCATGAATTGACTCATAACACACATTGCAAAAGCAATGTCAGGTCGAGTATGGGATAAGTAAATCAATTTCCAACTAATCGTTGATATTGTCCCTTATTAACCTCTGCACTGGCATTTGCACCCATGGGTGTTTAGTTGGCTTGAACCCTAGCATACCGGTTTCATTGAGAAGATCTAAGATATATTTTCATTGAAACACAAGATTCCTTCCTTAGTTCTTGCCACCTCCATGCCCAATAAACACCTCAAAGATCCAAGGTCTTTGATTTGAAATTCTTTGGCCAGAAAGAGCTTCTCCTGTTCAACAAGATTATCACCTGTTAGGATAATATCATCCATATACACAACAAGTATAGCAATCTTCCAGCCATTAGTGTGATTTGCTTGACTCTGACCAATCAAACCATGCTCTAGGGAGATTGTTTAAGACCATATGGTGACCTCTAGAATTTATAGACCTTTTTTGCACCAAATAAACCTTCAAATCCTGGCATATTCACTTCCTCTTCTAATTCATCATTGAGGAAAACATTCATCACATCCAACTTGTAGCAATGGTCAGTCCATAATAACTACAAGAGACAACAGGATTCTGATATTATTCATTTTGCAACAAGAGTAAAAGTCTTCTGATAATCTATTCCATACATCTGAGTATATCCCTTTGCTACCAGCCTTGCTTTGCACCTTTCCATTAACCCATCACCCTTATATTTCACTGTGCAAACCCGGTTACAACCAACTGGATTTTTTCCTTTGGGAAGACATACCAACTCCCAAGTCCAATTCTTCTCTAACGCCTTTATCTCCTCAAGAACAACCTCTTTAGACTCAGGAACAGCAAGAGCATCTTGTATAGACTTAGGAATTTCTGTTTTAGACAAGTTAGAAACAAAAGCTCCAGAGTTTGAGGGCAATATGTGATAGAACACAAAGCGAAATATAGGATGATTTGTGCACAACCTTATGCCTTTTCTATGAGCAATGGAGACATTAAGGTCTTGAAAATCAAAGATTTTGGACACAAGGAAGAATCTGAATTATCTGATGTACTCGGAATTGAATCCTGGCTGTTTATTTTAGGCTGCTGCTCCTTGTCAGTTATGCATCCTTGTATAGACACTGTGTTTTTCTCAATTAGTATTTCTCTCCCTGAATCAGATTGTTTAGTTTCTAGCACAATAGACTCGTGTTCAAGAAGACAATTTGTGATAGGGAAAATCTGGGGTTAAGGAGACGAAGTGGTTATTTTTTTACAAGAGGAAACAAAATAGACAAGCAAGGGGACAACTGTTTCCCACAACTTTTCTTCATCCAAATGATTCTCCCCCTAAAGAGAAGTTTGGGAGAAAAAAGATTGATCTTCAAAGAAAGTAACATCCATACTCAGATAGACCCGGTTGGTGGCAGATCAAAATACTTTTATCGCTTTTGAGTTGATGAGTATCTAAGAAAGACATATTTACGAGCTCTTGGGTCAAGTTTACTACGGACATGATCATGTGAACATGAACAAACACAACATAACCATAAACCTTGGGAGATAAATCATTGAAGAATCATGCATGAGAGAAGATCTTGAAACTGACTTACTCCGGACGGCATTCGATTGATGATGTAAGATGCAGTAAGAACAACTCCCTAGAAGTGTTTAGGAACCCTAGTGGTAAACATAATTACCCGAGCTACGTCTAAAAGGTGTTTGTTCTTACGTTTAACAATACCATTTTGTTAAAGTGTGTCGACACAAGTTTGGTGTACAATAACTTTTTCTATGTGAAATTGGCCAAGAATGGAACAGAAATTTTCTTTGCCATTATTGGTTTTTTGGATTTTAATTTTGGTATGGAATTGGGTTTTAATCATAGTATAGAAATTTTGCACTTAGGTAGCCTCAAATTTTTCTTTCAAAAGATACACCCAACAAACCTAAGTATGGTCATGTATGAATTTAATGAACCATTGTGTCTCCATTATATTTTTCACTCTCGATGACCCCGAAATGTTGCTATGTATGAGAAAAAAGGTTGGGATTATTTGTAAGTGTTGAAAAACAAGAACAAGGGCATTTTGGTCATTTTACCTTGTTGTTACATGATATTAGATATATAGAGAATTAGGGTTTCACATGTCAAACTATGTCTACGAACCAAATTTCATGTAAAGAGAACACGTAGAATAAGATATATAGAGAATTAGGGTTTTCACATAAAGTAGGGGCAATGTTGTAAATTGACCCTACCTACTAAACCCTAAATCTATAAAAAGAAGCTGGAGGTTTCTCACAACAACAGCAACAGGAATAGATAGTCGTGCCATACATTGGGAAATCTGTTGTTGTTGTTGTTAAATCAATTTATGTAATTCATCAAGTGTACCAGGTGGGATTGTAGTTTCAAACCCTGGTGTTGTACCTTCATGTGTACTAGCATTT
The DNA here is from genome assembly GCF_029961685.1 of Aristolochia californica. Classification (NCBI taxonomy): domain Eukaryota; kingdom Viridiplantae; phylum Streptophyta; class Magnoliopsida; order Piperales; family Aristolochiaceae; genus Aristolochia; species Aristolochia californica. The sequence continues at coordinate 513,380 of NW_027181992.1, read as the reverse complement.
ACCCAAGGCTTCCCAAAATTTTCCCAACATCTATCTGAGTAATGATTGGTGCATCCACAGTGAACATACTTGTGCTAAGATTTACCATCTACTTGGCTTTGGCCTCTACTAGAATTATCTCTACCTCTGCCTCTATCAGCCCCTGTACATCCCTTGGACGTGTCAATAGAATTAGATGTTATAGCCGATGTATTAAGGGCAATAGCTTCACCAGCTTTAGTATCTTTTCCAGCTCTAGGCACAACAAATTTGTCAGCTCTTTGTACCCTATTAAAGGTAGTAGAGAGGTTAGTTATTTCATTTGAGGCCCAAATTTATACCTTTATTCTATCAAATTCAGCACCCAATCCATCTAGAAATTTCGCCACAAAGTTGACTCTGTTGTTTTCAAAGTTCCCTTTCATCCATAGTAAAAGGATGAAAAACATTAATTCCCTGCCAGATACTCAAAAAAGAACTATAGAAGTCTGTCATAGTTTTGTTACCCCTTTTCAAGCCAAAAAAATTTGTATATAATTCATAAACCCTGGAAAGATTGCTCTCTTGTCCATAAAGAGCTTCCAAGGACAGCCACATAGCCTTGGAAGTTTCAAAGTTCATAATTTGGCTCCTGATATTAAATTTCATGTTGATGACAAGCCAAGTCATCACTTGACTATCTTCAACCTCCCAATCATCATCCTGATGAACAGGATTGTCATCTCTAATAAATTTTAACTTTTTCCTGCCCTTGAAGTACATTCTAAGATCTGGACCAAGTAAGGTAGCTATCACCATTCAACCTATCAGAGGTGATAGTGATAATATATTTACCATCAGGATTATATGACCCCTTTGTTGGAGTGTAAACCTCACCAGAGTCAGCAATATCAGATATAAAAGATCAAATAAAGCCTACAAAAATTTCCAAATCAACTAGCTACAGTGGGCCCTACCACGTAACAAAATACAATTAGGGCAGTTCCAAGATGTGCGCAGATCAAAACAGTCCAGAAATTCCAACAAGGGAATTAGATTCAAAAGAAAAAGTGCATTGGAACCTACTCTAGGGCTAATGTCAGCAAGGCTCATATGACATCAGCAATTACAGTTCTGGAATTTTGGCGCACACCTCCAAATCAGCATAAAAGAGCCTCTTTTGGCAGATTAGAACATCAGAATATGTTCTTAGAACAATAGGACCAGTAATCCTAGGGTTATGGCAGAGAAAAAAGGAGAAAAAAATTAGATTTTTACTAACTAGTAACCAAAAATCTGGAAAAAGATTTTCCTTTATATAAATTTCTGCTTCAAAGAGGAGAAAAAACTCACAAATATCCTTCCCAGGTGCGATTTACTGCTTTGATACCATGTTAAAAGTAAGAAGAAGAAAGGTTGAAGAGAGAGAATGAGAAGGAGAGAGCCTATAGAAGAGAAATTGAGAAATGAAAACTCAAAATTCGTGGTTGGACTTCCTCCAGCTTCTATTTATAGATTTAGGGTTGAGTAGGTAAAATCAATTTACAACATTGCCCCTATTTTAAGTGAAAACCCTAATTCTCTATATCTCCTATTCTACGTGTCCCTTTTACATGAAATTTGGTCTATAGACATAGTTTGACATGTAGAATAAGATTACATCACGAAATATAAATAACGACAAGGTAAAATGACCAAAATGCTCTTGTTCTTGTTTTTCAACAATTTCATTTTCAACTTTTAAATACTGTGTAGTCCCAACTTTGTCTCAAGAAAATTTTCTTGTGTTGTGGAATTGCTTGTGTCAATCCCATTGTTAGAGTTCATTAGGTTGTTGTTTTGCTATATATAGGTGATTTTTTGCTCTTAGTGACTTTTATTATTCCCCTTGAGTGGGTTTTTGTCATCCTTTAGTGACTAGCTTTCTTTGCTTAGTGATTATTACTACTAATTTGTATTTGTATACCTTTATGTCAGTTTCTAATTTCCTTATTTGTGTCACCATATTTCCTTTATCATTTTCTTGGGTTTTGTCCTCTAGGGTTGTGAAAGTTTGTACCACTTTAGTATTTATTAAGTGGAAGATGGAGGAAGATGACTATAATAGTTTTTTTTATATTCAAGTTAGGATCATTGCCATATACTCCTGAGATTGAGGGAGAGAAAGGAATAATTTATATTCTTAATACGAGTTCAAAAGTTGAAGACATCAGAAGCCACCATAAATTTTGAAGTTGTCGAAGCCACATAAATCACAATTATTTTTAAGACCAATTGTTTGATGAAGATTAATTTTTGTATTTCTTTTTATGCTTAAAATGGGAATTGAGAGACAATTTTGTAACAAGTTGAAGCTATGTGCTCTAGCCTGAGGGGGAATGCTGGAAAGTATATTAGAGTTCTGTTTAGTTTGTTTTCAAGGAAAGTCACATTCTAGGGTTTAAGGGAGAGCAGGGACATAAATGTATTGTTCATACTGTTTAAATTATAAACAGGGGAGAAGGGTCTACAAACCCTAATCATGCCCATCTCTTTTCTTCCTACAAATGTCAACAAAGTGAAGAGGGCAAAGCCAGAGCATGAGGCTGAAAGGGAACAACATTGCAGGCTATCACATTAGTGAAGGGAGTAACCTCATTTATGCTCACATTTATGTCAAATACCGAAGGTTTTGGCTAGCTCATTTGTTGACAAGAGTTGAGTCAATATACAGATAAGAGGGTGATAAGAGTCTTAAACTGTAAGGGGTAGAACTGTCATTTTTGAATTGTTAGACAGCACAAGTATGCCATTAGATGGGGGCGTTGAGGTACTTTGTGAATATTAGACGTTGTGGTTGGAGTTAGGTCAGTAAGAGGGCATCCACTGCTTGTGGACCCACCAAACAGTAGTAGCTTGTGATTATATTAACACAAGCACTCCAAGGAAGCACCAGAATTGAAAACCCAAAATAATTTATTTTGTGTGTCTATTTCTCTAGTTCTCTATGCTTCCATTTAATCCTGAAAGCCTAGCCTCTCTCACAACAACCTAGCCATTAATACAGCCAAGACTCAAGTTTAGATCAGGACATCTCCATTAAGCCTAGGCTTTTAATTGGTATCAGAGCAGTGACGGGCCAAGGGTGACATTTTCGGATCAACTGACAAGAAGTTCAACTCGGACAATGGTGGGTATTTTGACATCCTTTTTGTTTCTGCAGGAGACAAAAGGCCAGACAGCCCTAGCCTTGTAGTGCTCTCTCTTTTTTCTCTACAAGTTCTATTGAGGACAACAGTTTTCTGAGTTCATGCAGCATTGTTTCAAAATCTCAAGGCAACTCATATCATCCTTGGGGCCACATCTCTCTTGCTCATAGAACCTTCAATGGTTCTAAAGGAACTGCAGTGCCGCTGTCCATAGGAGAGGTTGCCATGTGACACTGGCATTCCAACAGAAATCTCAGACTTGGGAAACATGTAGGGTAGGCAATCCACAACATATTGTCCAATCCAAGATACAAAAAGCCTAATTTGGATCAAATCCAAGCCACCTTTAAAAATCATGCAAAAATTCTGAATACATGACAACCAAAAAAAACGAAAGAATAAAACAAACCATTGGACTTCTTTTAGCATGAGCTTAGATCTCTCCTTCCTGGGCCAAAAGATTTTCTGCATTCAGAGGCCCCCTACAAGAGGAGGGTGATTCCATGGTTGTTGTTAGTTGGTGACTCATCGTGATGCCTTTGGACATACTTGGCTGAAGCTCAAGGCATTTGTTCTAACTTTTCTATTTCTTGGTATGGTACCCCTGGATCAGCAAATAGTCTAGCCAAATCTCTTGCTAAAGAGGGGATTTAAAAATGTTAAGGAATAGTCCCACATAGATTAGTGAGTAAAAAGATCTTGAGTTTATTAGTTGGTAAAGAGGTTTTGGCTAGTCATTTTGGGATAGGCCTTGGACCCAACTTAACAAGAAACAACAACTTGTTGCATGGCAGCTGGCCTCATCGGCCTAATTGTTTTTGCTGCACTTGCAGCTTTGTTCTGTTGTATTCTTATCATTCCACAAATAAAGGACTTAACTCATCCTATGCTGTAGAAAATATTTAATAATGGGGATAAGTATAATAATAAAAATGAAGTCGTTCATATAATTTATTTTTTGAAGTTTAAACCCTCGTTGTAATGTTCATACCACACATCAAATAAGTAGGAAAATTTATATGAAGAAATAACACATCAACAAAACTGACATGGGTTCTCACACAACCAGGGGGAGTACAAGAGCCCCTCCCCATGTTGAGACAAAAGGAGGAGGTATATAACAATTCAACCGACAGTATTTTGTGCTTGAACTGCACATGGCCACCTTTTCAGGTCAATATCGAGACCAGTTGTAATAACACTGATGTAAATGAAGTAAGTGTTAGAGAATTTTAGTAGTTAACCTACTTCTGTATTTACATTATCTGTTGTTTTTCTTACTAGTTAATTTTTTATTTGATTTGGGGCCTACACTATCAGTTGGTTAATGGTGTAAAATTATTAGAAAGCACCAAATGAGGCAGCCTAATTTCAAACCCAAAGTGGATCATTAGGACTAAGAGGGTTTGCTCTCGTTGAATTGGGCCAAGGTCCTGAATTCCACAAACTAAGCCACTACGCGCTCAATTTTCCAGAAATTTTATCCACTTTTGGTGTTAAGTAAATTCGTCAAGACAATAGTTTGATCAAGGTTTATAACAAGTATGCTTCTTGTACAAAATAAAAAAATAAAAAATAAAGAAAGAGCACAAGCAAGAGAAATGCACAAATTATGTCAGCAGGAATGGCCATTTTTAATTTTCTTCCTCAACCAATATAAATGGCAAATTTTACCATTGAGCTGGCAATTCAGATAAAGATCAAAACAGGATAAAAACTAAAAAGTAAAGAGATTGCCTTTGACCTATCACTTGATCCAAACTAACTGAAAAGAGAAAAACATCACTACTCTTAAAGCAAATAAGAAAACAAAGATAACTGATTACCAGCCTAGCAACCACACTCTTCTCATGCTCATCACCATTCTCAACTACATCTTTCAGCACCTTTGGAAGGACTTTCCAGAACTCATTCACAAATTCACTTCCCTTCCGTCTACTATTCTGTAAGATGTCATTCGCCAAGTATAGAAAAGGCACACGCTGCTCCTTCTGGCAGCTATTGAACAATTTCTCCCATGTTTCAACTACCTGTTTCGCTTTCTTCCGGTGAACAATGCACCAATGTGACAAGGCTATTTCAAAGTTAAGAAAAACATAAACAAAAAATTGTAACCAACAAAAAAAAAAATCACTTGTCCTTATAAGAATACAAAATGCAGAATGGAATTACGAGACAACAGTAAATGTATGGGCATAAAGAGAACTTTATAAGTAATCAACAGTATAAAAGCACTGTAAAGAACCAAAATTGGATTTTACAGAGACTTACAGAGTTATCTTTATGAATCATTCATCTTCATGGAACCGACCATTGAAAAAATTCACCTCTATCTGTACAGGGCTTACATCAGTCTTCTCCCTTTCTCTTCTTCCTTCTACCCCACCACCATTTTTTTCCCTTCCAGGTCTCCCATCCCTTCATTCCGGCTGCAAATATTTTTATTTTTATCAGCTTCTTATTTTCACATACACTGGGGATAAGCTAACTATCCCGTGCTGTTGTTCATTACTAGTATTATCCCAACTATTCTCAGTTGACTGTGACTGAAACAAATTTCTTCATGCCATGGAGATCCTACATAACTCCTCCCTTCCCCCTTCGCTCCACCATCTCCACCCTTCTCCCTCCCACCCAGCTCCTCGAACCCAAACTGCCACTTTTTCCACCATCCCTTCTGTTCTGCCTACTATTACTGTTTCCTCGTTTTCTCCTCTATTGGAGCTACTGCCACCAATCTCAATGTTGTTCATAATTGATTTTATTTGTCATAGCTTTAAGACCTCCAACCATCAGCTGGAGTGTTTTTTTTATTTTTTTTTGCAGTCTAACAGCAGCAAGTCAACCATTCAGCATTAAACGTTACATGTAAATAAGAGACAACCAAATGAGGAGGATACTTTCAATGCTTTGCTGTGAATTGTTGAGTTTAGAAAGCTTCTCAGCTAAAATCTGGCCATTAAACACGTTATTCATCTTGTCTTTGCCAACAATCAGGCAAACAAAATAATCCTGTACAATGCATTAATATGCAACCAAATTATTTTCTATGCAAAAAAGTGAATTAACCATTCTAAAATTTAAGAAGAAAACCTGACACTCTTTTTTCGAATATTAAGAAAAACTTAAAACAAAACGAAAACATTTATCACAAAAACACTTATACATGAATATTACTTTTTCAGAACCATGATGCCCGCAAGAACAAAAACATAAATGCGTTCCTTAACCAAATAAAAGGAGTTAAAATTCAAAGAATTCCAAAGACCTCATACATTTGATGTTTTGTCACAAAGAGGACAAATTAGGTCTTCTGTAATAGAACCCCAACATAGTGCAGATTTTGTTATTTGCAATATAAGTAGAATATAATTACCAATCTAAGCTTATAAAATACATCTAATATGTATGTGTGTGTATGTATATATATATTAAGAAATATTGAGAGAAATAAGGTTGAGAGTGAGAGGAGAAGAAGAGAAGAGGAGGAGGCAACTTTTGGGGAAGTCATGAGTTCTGGATTAGGGGAAAAGTTCGAGCCCCCTAACTCTTTCTATTAACTAAAGTGAATTGTGGAGGAAAAGACTCCTCAACCCCTCTAACATATATACCTTATATCCCCATATATACAAGTCCAAATATTATAAAAAATGGACCATAGGCATTTCTAAACTTCATTAAAGTAATGTCACTCTTCTAGATACAATCAGAAAAATGTGAAATGATCAAACTACCCTTCCAGTATATTTAACAGTTCCCCTCAAGTTGGAGCATATATATCAGTAGTCCTGGCTTGGTATAAAAAGTCCCAAACTCTCACCTATCTAAAACTTTAGTAAATACATCACAAAGTTGATCACCTGATCGAACATAAGGAGTATCAACTCCTTTTTCATTACTGCATCTCGAACGAAATAACAATTCACCACAATGTGTTCGGTTCTTTCATTAAAATATTGAGTTGCTAGCAATAAAAATGGTAACCTGATTGTCACAGTACATTGTCATCAATACATGGACCTGAAAATTCAACTCTTGCAAAACTTATCTCACCACTTCATTTCACTGATTGTATGGGTCATAGCTCTATATTCGGCTTCAACACTAGACCGGGCCACTATATTCTGTTTTTTGCTTTTTCATCAGACTTAGGTTACTTCCTACAAATACATAGTAACCAATAGTAGATTTCCTAACTAGTTTAGAGCTTGCATGGTTAGAATCTGAGAAGACATCTATTTTCGTATGATTGTGGGATTTAAAAAATAACCATTTCCAAGGGAGCCCTTGAAGCACAATAATATTCTTTGAGCTACCTCTAAGTGAACCTTGCAGGAACATTCCATGAACTAGCTTACTGTGGCTTACCACAGTAACTGGAAAAAATATACTTGGTCTTGTGACAGTGGCATAGATCAGTTTTCCAACTAATCTACGACATACAGTATTATCATTGAGTTCTTCATGGTGCTCATCATGAAGGTCATTTCCAACTTCTATGAGTGTTTCTACAGGCTTTGCACCTAGTTGACCATACTCTTGTAGCCTGTCAATGACATTACCCACTCCCTAAACAAGTAACACTAGGGGTGGCATCGAACCGAGCCGGTTGGCGAGCGGCTCGGTTCCGACTCGGTTTGATTCGATTTATCTGGATCTTGAACCGAGTTCGAGATCTAGATAAGGCTTGTTTGAGTTAACGAGCCGAGCTCGACTGAACCATGGTTCGGTTCGAAAGCTCACGAGCCGGCTCGTTAACTTAACGAGGGTCTGGAAGGCGGGAGCAGGAGGCGTCTTCGACTCTTCAAGTTTGACTTCAATTTCTTCCTTCCCTTGTCTGCCATCGCCGATCCTTATCACCACCAAGCCCCTCCCATCCGTTGTTGTGGCCACCTCCATCGCCGTCGACAGTTGCTCATTGACCGCCTTCGTCGCAAACTCCCTTACCCCCGCGTCGTCACGATAGCCGCTACCTTCGCCGCCGCCTCCGTCACACCAGTCAGCCCCGACGACAACTCCTCGTTGGCACCACTAGACCCCCCTGCCCCCCGCGTCGTCTTGGTAGAAAACCAGACACCTAAGTTATGGGAGAAATAATTTTTCCCCCCTGCGCGCGAGAAGACATCGTGCGATTTCGCACGTGCGAGATCACAAGCACGTGAAAAAAAAAATTGTTTCTTGAACTCCAACTGTCTCTTCCTCATGGCTCTTGAAGAGACTCAAATTGTTTGAGGTACTCTCTTAATGCTAACCCCACTCAAGTTTTTCAGAAGAACAGATTGGTATCATTTCAGAATTGTTGCTATATGAATCCATGCTCCGAAGAAAAAACAAAAATGGGCATGTGATTGAGTCATCCAAAACCATTTTTCTTAAACTTTTTCTCTGTCTCGATGATCTGGTTTTCCAATCCTTGAATCAGAACAATCTGATTCAGTACAAATGGACAAAGCTAGCATTGCTTTTCAAAGGAATGTTTTTGTGTTTGATTATTTAATAAATTTTATGCATAATTATGCAGCTTTTGTGAATAATTTTATGCAATGTATAGATAATTTTATGCAGGGTTAATATACAGAGGTTATGTCCACTTTTAAGTAGAGGTTATACCCAATTTTATGTAAAATGTATGCATAATTTTATATACAGTTTATTTGACTTGTATTTTATGCAAAATTTTAAATGTAGGTTGGAGCTTGAACTCGGCTCAAGCTCGAGCTCGATCACAATTTTAGACTCCAGGCTAGGCTCGGCTCAAGCTTAAGTTCGAAATATTTAAATCAAGCTCGACTCAAACATAGGCAGGTTTGGGCTCGGCTCGATTCGATGCCACCCCTAGGTAACACAGACCCATAAGTCAAGTGTAACATGCTTAACCAAAGAAGAATCGTTTAGACCAGCAAACAAGGATGACATACCTGACCTACGAGTAGATGTTCCCGAGTCAATCACCCAGGAGGATCCAAGACGCACATATAATGCAGACATACCTGAGTTGGCCAGAGTGGTCATAGTAAGTGGAGGTTGTGCACTCGATACTGAAGATGAAGGAGGTGAGATAGATGTAAGATGAGTCATGCGTTGAACCAACTGTTGCATCTCATCAAGGGCTCTTGGGGAAAATACCACCTATTTGTCCAATAAGGGCTTAGTCTACTCAAAAGAGAACTTGTCCAAGTGGGTTTCCCAAACTTAATCCGGCATTCGTTTAGAGAAATGATTAGTGCATCCATAGTGGAGACACTTTCTCTCACTTTTACCATTTGTCTGACCTCGGCCTCTACCTCGAGAACTACTTCCTCAACCTCGAGTAGACTCTGGCTAACCAAAGGAATTCAATGCTGAAATATTAACACACTTATTGTCCTTGTTTCCTCTATAGACATAACCGGAATCTTTGCTCTCATAACTCAACCGAATGTTGTGGAAAGTAATGACACATCATCTGAAGCTAATAATTGAGGCCTGACTGGATCAAATTCTGATCTCAACCCATCTAAAAATTTTGCAGTAAAAACTTGCTTCAGTAGTAAATGGGTGGAACTTGTATCAGTAAGAAATTTTTCTAAATTCTTTGTCATCAGTAGTAAATGGGTGAAACACGTGGTCTCTTGCATAATACCTTTTAGTTCACTGTAATAGTCCATGACTGATCTCTCCTCCCTGTTAAGGCTAAAGAATCTAGAATATAGCTCATAGAACCTGGACAGGTTACTCTCCTGAGCATATGTTGATTCCAAGGATACCCACATCTCCTCGGTTGTTTCATAGTTAATAATCTGGTTTCTCAGCCTCGAATCCATACTGTTCGATAACCAAGTCATTACTTAACAATCTTCCGCTTCCCAATCATTCATAATGAGGATGGGAGGATCATCTCGAATAAATTCAGATTTCCTTTTGGCCTTGAGGTAGATTCAAACAAATTTGGACAAACTCAGATAGTTGCATCCGTTCAACCTCTCAGGTGTAATTAATATGGAATCTTTCCCATCTGAATTCACAACATCTGTCCCTGGGGTAATAATTTCACCAAACTCAGCCATAGGGACAAAGTATTCTGCAATTAAGTGACAATTTCACTTCCGACGCAAGTGTATCAACAATAGCTATGTGGGCCCCACTTCAAACTAGAGTTAGGTAAAAAAATCAATGTGTGCCAAACAGCCAATACCAGAGAATGTGACCTATTCTGCAACTAAACCAAAGATATGCAGCAAAATTCCATTAATGAGGGCTGACTTTACGCAATTAATGATGACACAAGCAATAGGTCATAGAATAGGGTGCGCACAGTGAGAAAGAAGTCAATCGTACTTCAGCAAACCCTCATGAGGGAAAAAACAGACATAATACTGCTTAATCAGCAGTAAGAACTATCAACCCTAGGGTCATGGCAGGAAAGAACACAAAAAGATGAGATTTTACCAACCAGACCACACCGGACTTGAAATCCCCCTTCTTATGAGATCATGGGCTTCAAGAGAGAACAGATATGCTTCAAACGCTGGTACTATGGACCGATCTGCCCTAATATCATGTGACATATTGAGAGAAATAGGGTTGAGAGAGAGAGGAGAAGAAGAAAAGAGGAGGAGCCAATTTTGGAGAAGTCGTGAATTCGGGATTAGGGGAAAAGCTAGAGCCCCTTAACTCCTTTTATTAACTTAAGTGGGTTGTAGAGAAAAAGATTCCTCTACTCCTCTAACATGTACACCTTATATCTCCATATATACAAGTTCAAAAATCATGAAAATTGGACCATAGGCCTTTCTATAATTCATGAAACTAATGATACTATTTTAGATATAATCAGACTAATGTGAATTGACAAAACTACCCTTCCAGTACATTTAACATTATATATAGAGAAAGAGAGAGAGAAAGAGAGAATTACTTAAAGATATAATATTACCAAATAGACACCTTTTTTTATGTTGAGCCCCATACCCTGGTGAAACTCAAACCCAATACCTCATACTAAAAACCCTGTATGTGATCCTTGAGCCAAAGGCCCAATCCACAAGGGGCAACTAATTCCAACTCAGCCACATTCTATATCTTTCTACTTAACCTTTTTGTTCCTGGGTTATTGTAGAATAAGTGAACTATCAACTTCAGATTCAAGTGGACAAAGGCCTAAAATAAACAAGTGACAGAGATAATGAACCTATGAGCATATGGCTAGTGCTCAGCACCTACTGCTTTCTTATCCCATTTCATCTCAAATCACTCCTTTGTTATTTCCATTATTGACAGCCTTCTCAAGGCAACTGCTGTTGCAAGGATAAAATAAGGTATTCCACTGAAATGAAGGAGGTCAATGTTGTGGTGTGGGATCAGTAGCATCAGCTCATTCCCTGTTGGGATAGAGTACTCTGACACACATTGGTTAAAATATGAAGATATGTAATACAATTTCTGTCTAAATAACATGAACCTATTATATTCATTTAAATGTCGGTTAATTATATAATAGAAAAGTGGACGATGCTTTTGTGAGGCACCCAAAAAAATGATTTCTGGGATCACCTCCAATAATGGGTGTCTATGCGGAAGCTCACAACCCCCCAACCCAATATATGAAATCTCTAACAAATTTCCTGTTTGCCACTTGTGAAGAGCTCAATCAAGTCTTTTCAGTATCCAGCTACCTGAAGCTGTAAAAACATACTGCCTCATCATTGAAGTACCAAATAATTCTATTCCACATCAAGCTACTTCAACATTTGTTGATTTCATATTACCACCAAGAGAAACAATCAGATAATATTAACAAAAAAGCTCCCACTGAGCACTAACTTCAATCGGGCATAGTTTGCCTACCAGAGATGACCTGTGAAAGTGATCATTTCTGCCTTTAGACATTTGATGATGCCAAAATCATACAGGCAATACCCTCTTCTTGCTTTATCCATTCTATGGTTAACTGTCAAAAGACAACTAAATCAAATAATGAATGCTTACCGCAGGCTATAGCTGAATGTTAACAAGCAGTTGACACTGGTTGTAGACAGCACAAACACCAATTACCAGAACCCTAAAATAATGTCTGCTCTCCATGTATAGATGTTAGAAAACAGTATCGGGGATAGTTTCGTCATTTTACATGTATATATTTTCTAATGAGGACATTATGTTACTCATCATATCGAGATGTGTCTATGGTTCAATTTTTTTGTAATTTGGATATGTATGTTAGGAGTTATGAGTCTTTAAGAGTATTGAGGGTATTTATGTCTTCATACCATTTTTGCTTAATTTGAATAAGAGATTTGGGGTCGTGCACGTACTCCAACAAAAGCTCTCCCATTGCTCTCTTTTCAGAAACTTTACTCTCCTTCTCCTTTCTTCTCTCAATCTCCTTCAATTCATCATTTATCAATAGACTTTTCCTTTCAGCAGAAGAAAGAGGATCTTTCTTCTACCGAAAAAGTAAATGCTTGGATGGGTTCAGGCTGTTTAAATTTTTTTTTTTTTTAATGAGGATGTTTAAATACTTATGGTATACTTTATACAGCATGGGTTGGTCTTTTGGTGCTGTGCATAACTCTTCAGGCTAAGGCCTTCTTAGAAGATGTAATTTTAGTTTACTATATTTTCCGAGGTTTCTCAGAAAGTAATGTTCTTATGGAATCTCGTTTCCTAGGGTGCAAGGGGAAGCAGTTGTAATTTGCTACTAAAGTTTATAAGTTATGAATACAACTGCTACTAAAGTTTATAAGTTATGAATAGGATAGAGGGATCTCTAACTGATCCATCTAACAGCCTTCTCTCTTTTCTCACATTCTCTCCTTCTCTTCTCAAATTACTCATCCTCTCCCACTCTTCGTCAGTTTCACAAATCTCACATGGTATCAAAGCAGTGGTTCTAACTTCAACATACAAAAGAAGACAGATGAAAACGAAGAAGAGAAAGAAAAAGAGGAAGAGAAGAGGACAAAAGGAATAAGAAGAAGAAAGAGAGCAGGAGATAAATTTACCAGTTTCTGAGTTTTCTCTTTATTGATTTCTTCTTATACTACTTTTTATTTGACCTCTTCTCATTGTTTTTTTTCTTCATTGTGATGGGTCATTTTATTAGCCAAAGTTGTGCTGGTCTGGTCTCTGGTCTGTTTTGTTACTTGTCATCTGGTCTCGTTATTGCTTGTTGTTTTCTTCTTGTTCCAAAGCATGAGTTAAATGAACCACCCCCACCCGCCCAACTGTTGCTGTTATTATTCAGACCACCCTTATTCTCAACAGTTAGTTGATCCACTTCCTCCTAAATCTGACTAAAAGCTTGAAAGGATACTTTCATCTTTTCTTTCCCCAACCAAACACTCACTCCCCAACCAAACACTCACTCATGACCTTGGAGGTGTCAAGCGGGACACCTTGGGACCAGTAAAAGTCAAACACCTTGTGCTTGTACTTCTTGACTGATGCCAGTTTGGGTTGTTCGGAATCTATTAACGATTTTTAGTGACCATCTCCAAGCAGAATTGCCTACTTGCGTTCCAGTCCTCATGGACCAGATGGAGAACAAGATAACTAGACTGAGTTATACCATCACATTCACCATCCAAAGGATGTAGCCTCTTTGAATTTTCTCTTGTAGCAGTCCCCAATTACATCTCAATTTGTGTAGATAACTCTCTATTTTATAGAAAGTTCCCTTTGTGCTTTGGGATGTGATAGTCTCAATCTATAGTTTGAGTTCCTTGAATTGGTCTCCTTGTTGAGTGGTATACAGGGTGATTCCGTGTTTGTGTCAAACTCATCTTTTTTTGGTCACCCATCTTTTTCTACTTTTTCTACTTTTTCTCTTGTAATGCCCTCTAGTTACGATAGTGAGAGTCCATCTCTAGACTCTCTAAGCTATTTTTTGCTCTATGTGCGTTGTCCAATTAGAAGTCTTGAGATAGTGTGCAAACAGTTACTTGTAAGTTGAAGGAAGAAGTTTAATATTAACATGAATCTAATGTTCTCAATCTGGTTCTCCAAGATATGTACTGCCCAACTTGAGGGGGAGATATCGTATAAGTGTGTGTTTGTGTTAATGGAATTACAGTACAAGATTCTATGGTATTAGTGAATTTGGTGTAAAAATCAATAATCATTTCCCTACGTAGTGCAGACAACATCAAACCCATGTAGCAATTGCATGCCGGGTATTCAATAAGTGCATTTTGAATATCAATTGGGAGATCTTTTCACTTATGCTTAGAGTGGGAATAGTGTCACTTATTTCCTCACTAGTAGAAGTTATACCCTCAATTTTTGAGGGAGAGTGTTAGAAAATGTAATTTTCATTTACTTAATTTTCTTGGGTTACTAGGAAAGTATTTTCTTGTGGAATCTTGTTTTCTGACGTGTAAAGGAGAGCAGGGGCATTATTGTAAGTTGCTACTAAAATTTAAGTTATAAATGGAAGAGAGTGGTCTCCAACTCCTAATATCTCCAACAGCCTTCTCTATCTTCTCTCTCCTCCCACATTCTCTCTCTCTTCTCAAGCTACTCGTCCTCTCTCTCTCTCTTCTTGAGTTTTACAAATCTCCACAGGCCTTTTGGCCCATCTTCTTCTATAAGCATGTTTTTTCTTTTCTTATGTCATATAATAGAAAGCCTAGGCTTCCAAAGTTTCAACCTACAGGATGAAAAATCGGCCATTGCCATTCTCCATGTTATCCACTTATCCACGTGATGTCCATGTAGACAGTAGCACCGGTAAATATTACATTAATTTTCATAAATTTCTGCTTATTGACCATTCAAAATAAGTTGAAAACGCTTCCTAAGGAGGGCTTTTTATTATCGAGAAAGTTATGTTTTTTGCCATATAAAATGTTTTCCAATCATGTGAAGAAAACGTTCGCAAGCAAGGCATGTCCCTAAAAATTCTGTCCATATTGCTGTTAGTTTCATGGTACAATGCCAACATATTCAACATGACCGACTCCTACAGGTTTCTAAACACTTGCCAAGAAAACGCTATGCATATTGAAACATGCTCTCGTCAAAATCGCGACCAAGTAAGGCCGTAATGACCAAACTTCAGCAAACTGGTCAGCTACAAATAACACTTACCAGCGAGACTTAGATAAACCAAAAACAATTGAAAACACAGAAACTTCTCCAATGAAAAAACGGGATAACTAACCCGGTAGCCAATCGAAATGCCATGCAGAATAACCAACTATCCAGCCTTCTAAATTTGCGCGCAGGAATGTGAAAAAAGACCGAACAGAATTCAAGGGGCAGACCTCAAATTCCAAATTGTGGGCAGCTTCTGACCGATAAGCTTTCAGTCCTTAAAAGCTAAGTAAGTTCAAAACTTTTAATGGGGTAAACCCTAGGTCCAGAGCATCGCATATAGGTGTGAGTTGGAGATTCTCGCCGAGCCCTAGATCCTTTCGGGTGAAAATCTATCGAGAGTGTGATTCGGGTTTTTATACCACGGACGATAATGAGGAGATGAGATATAACGTATCTGCAGCTGACAAGCCGCAAGACTTTACGTTTCTTCGTTTCGGGTGGTTTGCTGCGGGTGTTTCAGCGACACGAGGAGGTTGTCTTTGGAGCCGAGATAAACGCTTCATATGAAGGCACTTGCCAGTTGCCACGCTACGGTACTGTTAGTAAGAACGACGTTCAGGCACAATGCACCCGGGCAACCCACACTAGTTTAGAAGAACCCCGGGCTCTCTCTCTTTACTTCATTATGCCCTCCATTATGCCCCTCTCTAATGATAATCATAAAATCTGCACAAAGAGCATGGAGATGTTTATCTCGTGAGTTTTATTAATAAATAAATAAAATAAAATATAACAATGACATACTAATGTTATCTCAAGTCAACTTAGGGGGGTTAGTGCACATTACTCAGGACGTGATTTTCATGCGCATTACGCAGTTCATGTCCTGATGTCGTTAGAGAGCGCCGAAATTCATGTCATATATATGAATATACATGACTCAAGAGTTCATGTCTTAAGAGTAACGGGCGGAAAGCACTTTCCGCCGATTTTGAGAATCATCCACATGACTTTCGCGCGGGCTCTCTCCGGCTCTACCGTGTCACTCGTTTTTTTTTCATTTCGCTCGGTTCGTTCCCGCACAGACACTCTCGTTCCCGCAGCCCTCTAGTCGATGCTGGTTATGCAAATCTATGAGGATTTTTTGCTCCATATCGAGGAACTCGATATCATTTGCAATAATTTGGAGATAATATTCCTAATAATGAAAAAAAATTATTCAATTGAAGACACTCGTCTTTGCGGAATACTATTGAGAGAACTTTTGGTGCTTTAAAAGCTCGATTTCAAATGTTGAAAGGCACTCCTCCATTCTCTTTTAAGGTGTAGACAAAAATTGTTTTTGCTTGTTATATATTGCACGATTATATACGTACAAAGGATTACAATGATATATTTTATTTGGAAGATGATGATTCGGATGATGAGTTTGGTGGAGGAGGTGATGGGGTTTAATTATGTGCGACGGACGATACATACAGCGATGATAGCGATGGTCTTGTGGAAGAGGATACCCAAGTAACAAGCTTTCGGAGGCAGTGTGCATTAGAATCCACAAGAGCCACACAATTTTGAGATGACATAGCGATTTGCATGTGGAATGATAACTGATGATTGTATCTTTTATTGTATTTGAACATGTGTTGTTCTTATGTACTAAACTTGTAATTTGATGATTTTAATGATAATCACAAAATGGTTATTATAATAAAACTCTATTACATTAGTAAAAAAGTTGTATATTTATTTATATATTATATTTATTAAATTTTTTTACTATATTAAACTAGATATTTAAGTCTGATAAATAAAATATAGTTACAATATGTATTTGATCAATTGATTAATTTTAATTTTTTGGAAATATATTATCAATTAATACTACGCATATTACGTTTTTAATAAAATAATTATTTATTTACTCGTTAAAATTATTTTTTTATTTATTGTATTATATTAGTGATTTAATAGTGGTAATATTACGTACAAATATATAGTGTATTAAAGTTATGATTAGATCAATTTTTCCTCTTAAAACATTCATTTTTAGGTTATATTATATCATATGTTATTGATAAATTAATAGGTAAACATATTACTTTCGTTTTTGTTATTTATAACGTTATTTATTTATTACTTATAATTAATCATGTGCGTATTTCATTGCCTCACGTAATTACTATATTAATGCACAATAACATATCTAATTCAATTAATAAATATATTAATATATTTTAATTATACATTAAATAAGTTACTTGTGCCGTAATAATGACGATTTTACCTAATTTGGGGTTCGAGGATTATGTTGTAATTATAAGTGTGCTATACAGGTTTAGGGATTTTCTTGTTTTTTATGTTTTCTAATCAGTGGGCACTATTCACTGAAAACTGTTTTCCTATACACGAAGACGTCAACACTAACACTAAATGCGAAGATGATCTTCATGTACATGACTGACATGATCTTCATGTTGGACATGAACTTGATATTCAAGAATCCATTTGGGGCACTAACCCCCCCTATCAAAGTTAGGTGGTCCCGATCCACCTGGGTTAAGTACTCTGCTTTCTACACCTAACAGATTGGTATTTTGGGTTGTATTAGCTAGGCGTTTGAAACGGTATCAGAGCTAGACACCACGTTCCGCATTCAAATCCTAGCTGAAGCAGTATGGAATGGGAACGGTGGGTGTCAGAGTTAGGTGGTTCCGGTCCACCTGGGTTAGGTTTCGTCCACCCTGGTCCACCTAGGTTAAGTACTCTGTTTTTCGCACCTAACATACTGGTATTTTGGGTTGTATTGGCTAGACGTTTTACATCTCCTTTCATCCTTTAAGTTTTATTCTTCTTCCTTTCTTCCTTGTTTATTATTTTATTTATTCTTCTTATTTCTTCTTCTTCTTTATTACCTCACTTGCCTAAGGTTGTTACATGGAGTCCTCCAAATTTAAAAAATAAGAAAATATTCCCATGAACCAATTTTTTGTTAGCATTTGTGCCTTCTTGTGTGGACGAAGATTTTATTTAATTTTGATCTATTTCTGTTGTCTTTAAGAAATATTAAAATTGATGGTAATAATAAGTTATTTAATGCTCTAGTCAGAAATTATAGAAAAATAAAAAAAACAGTACTAATGTGGTTTTGATCACTCACCTTTTAATTTAATATCATTTTAGTTATAATATAAACATAAACACTATAACTAGTTTTCAATCATTTTTAATGGTGTCACAAATACAAGAAAATCGATAAAAGTCTTTTTTAATAATTTTGTTTCTAATGATATTTTTGAAAAGAGGAGAGGTAAAAGAGCTCCCCCATGAAGGCCATGGGGGGGAGGGGTTTATTTAAGGGGCTTTCTTTTAAGCGATCAGTGCGACCGTATTCGAGAATACAGCATTGAGAGTGCCGTATTTTCTCGCTAAACAAATTTATGGATCGAAGCACGACCTGAAAGGCGAGTGATTTTGGAGGGAAAACCATGGATGAAACGCTATATCTTCAACTTCACAAGCTCTGGCCATTGAAATCAGAGGAAACCCTTGAGCACGTTCTCCAGACATTATGGAAAACCCGAAAAACTGGTCTCACTTCCATGCAAAAATCTTATATTCAGTCCCTTCTCGATCTTTCCTCTGTCGAAGAGCTCGACCCGGTACTCTCCTTTACCACTATAGCTTCATTAGTTTACTTCAGAAAAATTTCCCCAGGAATTTACTGTATTATACTTTCAAAACCGTAGGAACTTACCCGTTCATGAAATGAAGCTGTGGATTAACTATAAATTTGTTGCTACATACTATTTAAGTGGCTATTTTCCTCATATTTCACGAATTTTCTCACGGTTTATTCTACGCAAGGTTTCAGGGTGACATATATTGACTACTTATTAATGTTACAGTCGAGTTTTCCGTTTACACACAAATAGGAAAAACTTCGTTCCAGTCGCATTGTGCAAATAGTCTTGGCTCACTGATAATTTATCATTATTTTTTCATTGGATGAACTGTTTGTTTGACGCAAATTGACGCTCTCGTGCGTTTAATGTGTTCTAATCTACATTGACAAGCGTAGCACCCTAAATACGGGGTTGTTGGACAAGCAAACTTTCCGAAGGGTGCTCGCTGCATATTGAATTGGGAATGAAATCATTAGAATGTTGGTCATTTCCGGAACTCACTTGTAAATAGATAATGGTGTCTATATTTCTTACAAATGTTTTCTTCTGATATTGTAACTAATTTATTATTGGTTGAGCTTGCTTTAATTTGATTTCATTTTATATGTAATGCCTTTGGACTCTTGACTGTAGGTTTTGGCATGCCTTCGTTCACTGATTAGAAAGTGCACACATGAGAACCTTGTTGGAGATGATATCCAAAAGCTATTCCCTATTGACCTCTCTCTTGAACTCCAGAGTATTCTGGCACTGTTACTGCAAAAATATGAGCATCACTGGAAGGAGGAAACCTTGAAAGATCAGGTATACATTTGATTAAGGTTACCTTAGTTACTATTTTTTTTTTTTGCGGTTAACCTCTTGCACATGGATTCTGTTAGTGCTCTTTCAATGATGATAAGCATGGAATGTTCTAATCAATCGAGAAACATTAGGGATGCCCAGATATGCATTTTTTTTTTTCCAAATGGAAAGTCTGATTGTATATCTGGATAGGTGTTTCTCCCCTAACGCCAAACCATCCAGGCATGTTTGACTTCTTGACAGGCATCTGGATGGATATGATTAGTTTCAAAGAAAAATAAAGAAAATAAACAATGTTGTCGAAGGCATCTAGGTTTTCTGCTCTTAGATGTACGGAGTGAAGTATTTACGCCGATATAGAATACTTCTGGTTTGCTTTAGAGAGGCTTTTTTTTGACTGTAGAAAACCTTTTGATATTCTCTACATTATCTAAATCTATACAGTGACGCTTCTTTTTGTTGCATCCTTCTACTTAT
Source organism: Aristolochia californica (assembly GCF_029961685.1). Classification (NCBI taxonomy): domain Eukaryota; kingdom Viridiplantae; phylum Streptophyta; class Magnoliopsida; order Piperales; family Aristolochiaceae; genus Aristolochia; species Aristolochia californica. The sequence goes on along the minus strand of NW_027181992.1, from coordinate 493,252 downwards.
TACAGGAAATCATGATTGATACATACACATGATATTATGTGTATGTATTTAAGTCTATGTCTGCATATATACATCATACATTCATATGTTACGCATGAACATATGGCTCTTGCTTTTTCTGGACCTTCAACCCTCGTAGTTCTCGTTCCCTCTGTCTTGACCATCTGAGGCCGACGGGTGCTCCTTTGTGAATGAATCTCTTCCCATTTGCTGAGTCATAGTTCTATTTCACTGGATTGCTCTTTAGTTACTGGTTCCCTTTGGTTCTTGGCCTTAACACTTACTTTCAGGTGTAGGTTCCCTTACCTCTGATCATGGATCCATCCTGAGACAGAATTAAAAAATTCTTAATCTAACTGCTGTTGTCTTTCTCATTCTCAGTCCCTCTATCTATACATTTATACTTGTGCGAAAGTGAATTGAAATCTTTGTATCTGTGTATCACAATATATGCATATGATTATTCAACCTAGGAAAGGAAAAAAAAACATAAATTGGAAAATAGGAAAATAAAGCAAATGCTAAGTGCTACTGTTTTTTTCATTTCTGAAAAAAAGAAAAATTACAAATTAAAATAAGCTTTTATTGTTGACTATGGACAACTACAACTAGTCACAAGTTTGAAATAAAATAATAGCATTTTTGTCAGTGTTGAAAAAGTATTAGTGGATCGAAGGTGAGCAAATCATGGAGAAGACAATAAAAATAGAGTGCTTGGCTTGCTTCCCTTTAGAGAGCTCACACAATATTCAGTAAATAGATAATAGCCACAAACATCAGCTTTGTCAGTTTCTCATTTGCCCTTTTTTCTACTTCTTGGTTCATTGTCATAACATTCTAAGAACTTTTGTGCCTTCAGAGTTGGCTACAAGAATTATCCTGCATTTGCCAAACTCTTCACTAATGCTAAAGTGAGATTGTCCTTTGGTAGACCCCTAATCCGTCAAGTCTACAGCAGAAGGGGTAAGGGGAATAAGGCAGACAAAGGAAAGTGGGTCTCCTGCAATATAGAGACTGTCCTTTAAAGGACAGTTGGTTGCTGAAACATGAATAAAAAGGGGGTCGTTGGGACGGAGAAGTTAGGAATCAAAAAGATAGTTGGAGGTTTTAGACCCTTGAAGTCGAGAGGAGGATTTGGGCACAACAGCAACTCTGAGTTCTTATGGTAAACCCTAAACCCTAAATCCTTATCTGGTTTCCATCATTCTGGTATCAAAGTAGTTTGGGCTGGGGTATGGTGAAATCGAAAATGGAAAGCTGAGTGGATTCATTGGAGGAGGAAATTTCGGAACTGAAGAACTGAAATCCGACATGATGTCAATTCAGGAGCTTCTAATGGAGGTTTGAGAAGGGATGCACACTGGAATGAGAGGAAAATCACCAATCGGACAAACCTCGACAACTCAAACTAGAAGACGCTACGGGGGAGGGCAAACTGGGGAATAGAGCATGGAATAGAGGGGATGGAGATTAGATTTACCGATTTTCTCTTGAGATTACCCATGTGGGTGGCTATAACATCCTGATTGCTACTTTGCTGTGAACGGAGTTGAGGAGGACAAAATTCCATCTGTGGTGGTCTGTCTGGAAGGTAAGGTTCTAAATTGGTTCTAGATGGTGGACAGAGAGCTCTGATGCATCACACTTACGAGTGGTGCTCCTTCGACAGTTCAATCCCTCTCAAACGAGAGATCTGTATGAGGTCCTCCTTGCATTTTGGCAAGACAACACCATTGTTGCATGCCAGGAGCAGTTTGAGCTACTCTCAGCATGGTTCGTCGACGACTCAGACGAGCTCCTCATGGGGTCTTTTATCAATGGCCTTTGAGACAATGGTCGAGCCAAGCTACGAGTCAACCCGCTTGAGTCACTACTTGCCTCAGGGAAGCCGCTCACCAAATTGATGAGCACAACTCGGACTTGGGTTGCACATGCGATTTTAAGTAGTGTGGGCTCAGGATGGTGGGGTTGGCGTGGATCATGGGACTGAACAAGATGTCTCCATCCTGGATCACACCTAGCATCAACCTGCTTTCCCACCGACACCTCTGCGACACTAGCCACTAGCGATGACGACAAGACGTGATTTTGGGTACAAACACCTCTTCGATGCAGAAATTTAGGAGAAATGGGAAAAGGGGTTGTGCTTCCACTGCGACGAGAAATTCTCCCTAGGACATTGCTGCCGGTTGCGCTAGATGCACGTCATGATCGTCTTCGACGAAGAGGATGCACCACAAGATAACGACGATGCCTCAACCATAGAAATGGAGCCCCTCTTCACGGAGGGGTCACCTTGAGCAACACTCTCAAATTATAGGGCTCCATCGGCCAGCGGGACGTCATCGTCCTCATTGACAGCGGCGCCTCACATAATTTCGTCAGCATCGATCTCGTCCACGAGCTAGTTCTCCCAGTAGTGCATAGCCGACCCTTCGATGTTATTGTCGTCGATGGGTATTGTATCAGAGGTAAAGTTTTGTGTTTGGATCTTGAACTCGTTATCCTAGACATCACCATCAAGCAACACTTCCATCTCTTCGCCATGGAAGCACCTGATGTGGTCCTTGGGGTGGCCTGGCTCTGACTACTGGGTGGTGTTTGCCTGAACTAGAGAAACCTCTCCATGACATTCAAACTACAGGTAAGGAAGGTGCAAACCAGGCGACCCGACATTAGTTAATGTTGAAGTGTCAATGAAGGTGATGACCAGAATTCTGGAGATTGAAGGGCAGGGATGCCTCCTGGAATTTCATGAGTTTTACGGGGAGCATGAAGACCTGTCAGAGGAGGTTTCATTTGAGATTGTTGGTCTTCTCACTGATCCCCCAGGTGTTTGAATCCATACCCGCATTGCCACCAGCATGACCCTTCGACCACTTCATTCCATTATGGGTTGGAGAACCACCACCCAACATCTGAACCTATCATTACCCCTTCTATCAAAAGACTAAGATCGAGAGGATTGTACAAGAGATGTTAACTGACGGGATAACCCGCCACAGCAACAACCCTTTTTCTAGTGCAATGCTTTTAGTTAAAAAAAGAGACTAGTGTTGTGTTGACTACAGAGCCCTCAACAAAATTACTATACCAAACAAATTCTCTATCCCAACCATTGAGGAACTCTTGCATGAACTGGGAGGAACACATCTTTACAAAGCAGGACTCGCAATCTGGATATCACCAGATCGGGGTGAAGGATGAGGACAACTCAAAACAGCACTCCGCACTCATGAGGGGCACTATGATTTCTTAGTGATGTTATTCGGCCTCAGCAATGCATCTTCCACTTTTCAAGCCTTGATGAATCTAATCTTCTAACTGCACCTCCGTAAGTTTATATTGGTCTTCTTTGACGATATTTGATTTATAGTCTTGATCATGTTGCACACTTGTCCCATTTGAGGATCACTCTCCAACTATTAGGAGACAATCACAGGTTGTGAAACCCAAGAACTGCTCCTTTGGCAGGCACTAGTTCAATTACTTGATTTCATCTCCATATAAGGTGTCTTGGTTGACCCTTCCAAAATCACAACCATGTTCCAATGGAAAACCCCCATCAAATGTCAAGGGTCTCCGCAGCTTTCTGAACCCCATCGGATACTATCGTTGGTTTTTAGAAAGATACTGTAAAATTGTGGAGCTCCTCACCCAATTGCTCAAAAAAGATGCCTTCCAATGGACGGACAATGTCCAAATAACATTTGACAAGTTGAAGCACGCCATGACTACAGTGTTGATGCTTGCTATGCTGACTTCTCTAAACAATTCATTTTTGAGACTGATGCCTCCGGCATGGAAATTGAGGCTGTACTCGTGCAAGAAAGGCACCCTCTGCGTACTTAAGTCAAGCCCCCTCACATAGGGCCTGTTTGAAATCTGTCTACGAGCATGAACTTATGGCCATCGTCTTCATTGTCCAAAAATGGTGGCATTATCTTCTTGGCTGACACTTTATCATCTACACTGAATAGAAGAGTCTACGTTTTCCTTATGGATCAACATTTGATGGGAGAGGAACAATAAAAATGGTTTACAAAACTCATGACGTTAGATTTTGAAATCAATTAAAAAACCAAGTGTAGATAACAAGTCTACGTTTTTCTTATGGATCAACGTTTTTCTTATGGATCAACGTTTGATGGGAGAGGAACAATAAAAATGGGTTACAAAACTCATGGGGTTTTGACTTTGAGATCAATTAAAAAACCAGGTGCAGATACAAGGTTGCCTATGCACTATCACACAAGGAAGAATCCATGGACATATCAGCTCTCTCCTTGGTATGTTTTTCCGGTCTCAAAGAACTTGAGCATGAGATCCACAAAGACGACAGCCTTCGCGAAATTCTGCAAGAGTTGCTAGTAGACAGCACTAGCCACCCTCACTACCACATCGTCAAAGGCTGTTTGATCTACAAAAACCACTTAGTGCTTCCATCTACTGCTGTTTGTATTCCCCGCTACTCAAGGAATTCCATTCTGTCCCTTCCGAAGAACATTCAGGGTACTATTGCACCTATAGGTGCATTGCCAATGTGGTATATTGGACATGCCTTAAACGAGACGTGCAATGCTTGGTAGCAACCTGGAGGGTCGAACAAATATAATGCCCTTGCACTGTAGGACTGCTCCAACCGTTCCCCATCCCCAACCAGGTATGCGAGGATATCTCCCTCGATTTCCTCGGAGGTCTCCCCAAGGCCCAAGGGTTCGAAACAATTCTGGTGGTCGTTGACAGGTTGACCAAGTATAGCCATTTCCTCTTCCTCAGTCACCCCTATACTGCCACTCAAGTCTCATCCTTGTTCATCCACGAAATCATTTGCTTGCATGGGTTTCCTCAGTCCATAGTGTCTGATCGAGAACGGATCTTCATTAGCACTTTTTAGAAGGGTGTCTTCAAGTAATCAGGCACTCAACTCTGCATGAGCTCCACTTATCACCCACAAATAAATGGACAGACTGAACTAGTCAACAAATGCTTGACCACCTACCTTCATTGTTTTGTGAGTAGCCACCCTCAGCACTGGCCCAAATGGACAACTTGGGCTGAATTCTGGTACAACACCACCTACGACCGAGCTGCCAGCATGACTCCTTTCCGGGCTCCTTATGGGAGGGATCCACCGACACTCTTCTGGTACTCCATTGGCACCTCTCCGGTGGTTGAAGTCAATCAGCAGCTCTAGGATTGCAATGCTATTCTGGTAGAACTCAAGGCCAATCTAGACAAAACTCAAGCGTGGGTGAAGGCCTATTCTGATGGCAAACACAAGGAACTGCACTTCCAAGTAGATGACCTTGTTGACCTCAAATGACAGCCCTATTGACTCTGGTCCTTGCCTCGCAAACCCAATGAAAAACTCAGCCCCGTTTTGGTGAAGTGGCTTATCGGCTCAACTTACCCCCATATTCCCGCATCCACCCCGTTTTCCACATCAGCCAACTAAAAAACCCAGCCAATCATCCCCATTTCCAGCCAGCCCTTATCCCGATGCTTAACAAATGATATGGTTCTCTCTATCCGGCCAGCCCACATCCTCTGTACCCGGCAACTGCAAGATGACACCTATGAAGTGTTAGTCCAATGGAAAGATCTCCCTGACTCTGAAGCTACATGGGAACCCTATGCCACTATCATGTTCCATACAGCAGCAGAAGTTGGAAGGGGAATAAGGCAGACAAAGGGAAGTGGGTCACCCAAAGGTCCACTGCAGAAGCTCCACCTGGCAACAGCGAAACTGTCCTTTAAAGGACATTTAGGTACTGAAACATGAATACAAAGGGGGTCGTGAGGACGGAGAAGGTAGGACTAAAAAAGATAGCTGGAGGTTCTATACCCTTGAAATCTAGAGGAGGATTTGGGCACAACAGCAACTCTGAGTTCTGGTCTCGGTTCGTCTACAGCAGCAAGTACGAGCTCTTCAACCTTCTGGTTTCCGTCACCCTTCTCATACCATTCCCCACTGCTTCCATCTTGTCATTTTCTGTCTTATTTTGTTCTGGTCCGTCAACTTGCGTTGACTAGACCCTTGTCAATAGTACTTTATTATGCCTCTGTCGACATGGCTATAAAAATCTCCATAAAGCATGGCATGTCTAAAAACTGACTTTTCTCTGACATCACGTAAAGCAGATCATTTGGTGGCCATTGACAATATTTTTCGTCCTTATGATTGATTTGCTATTTTAACCTTCTAAAATTTTTCCTTGGTGCACTTTCCGATGTCTACTTACAATTAGAAAAGGTTTTGGAGCAATGTTGGGGCTAATGTAGTCTTTTTTATGGTCTGGACCTGGTACATGTACTTGATCATTTTTCCTTATATTTTTTCCTTTTTTTTGGTAAACATGTAAACATTCATTTTATGTTACTGATTTGCTGTCTTTGCTTCCTAGCCTCCATGGCAAAGGACAAGAGTTTCTTACCAGGTAAAAGCTAGTAAACCACCTACACTCGCACCTTTTGCAGCTTCAGAAATGCCTGCCGCAATGTGGCCTCGTCAGGATGACCCTATCAGCCAGATTAACCATACTGGTTCGGTTGATGATGTAAATCTTCCATGCCTGGCTCCTATGAATTTGCAGCAGGGTGATGGTCCACATGACAATCTGGTATGACACATGGCTAGCAACTTGTGGTTTTGTTTGCAGAATTAGTATGATGAGGAAATTTGTTCCCTTTACGTTTATTTTTCATGTTGTGGCTTCATAACCATTAAGCTGTCTCTCTCTTTTTTTTTTTTGTGAGAATAAAAATGTGTGAAGTGGGAAAATGTCCCACATGGAGAAGTTTTAAGAGAAGTGAATGAGTTGTAAGGTTGAGTAATAGGTTTCCTAAATAGCTAGTTATTTTGAGATGGAACCGTGTTCAACCCAATAGTGGTATCAGAGTAGGTTGAGTGCATGGGTCGAGGCTCAGTGTGCGATCCCCAGGTTATTTGTGTATCGAGGCCTCTATGAGGTGAGAGTCAGGTTGTTTATATATAGTGGCCACACTGCAAGCCTGTTACACGTAAGCTTAGACGTGAAGGGAAGTGTGAAGTGGGAAAGAAGTTCCACTTTGAAAAGTCTTAAGGTAAGTAACTGAATTACAAAGTGAGTAAAAGGCTTCTTAAGTGGCTAATCATTTTGAGATGGAACTAAGCTCAACCCAACAAAATGGACAAACAGTCATTTTAATCTCTTCGTCTTGCATGCATGAACCTTTTCCATTGTCTTTTTAATCTCTTCCACATCTGGGACATAAGACTACTGAACATTTTTGGCGGCGACTCTTGTAGGGAAATGCTGTGTCCAACCATGGGGACTACACAGGTCCTATAAATAGAATTTAGCATGGAAATTTGAAGACCGCAATTAGTCTTTCTGGAATTTGAAAACAATGGTTCTTTTTGCATTGTTTTCCAAACTCTTGTTTTTCTTTCCTCAATATAATATCTACAGGCTCGTTGATGGATGAACTTATCATCATTATCTTAAGATATAGAATTTGACATCCAATGATTCATTATTTGATATTTAGGTGACTATTCCCTGTCTGAAGTCAATGACTTGGACATTGGAGAATCGGAGTTCAACATCAGCTAATAGAGTGGCAGTCATCATCCTGAAGGTACCTTGCATTTTTTTTTGTTGTTGTTTCATGCAGTCAACTTTTGGGCCATATTAAAACAGTTGTTGGTCCACTTTAGGTATAAGAATCAGTTTTCCTAGAAAGCATGGTGGTAGCTACACCAGGTCATTGTCTCCTGTTGTGGTTCAACAAATGCCATTCCTTGTTGGAAGGCCACATTGTGCTGTTTTCCTGAATGCCCATGTCTCAGTTGCTTGTGTACAATGATTGAACATATTGTATGTTCTCACTACTAATTAACTCTCATCCTGTTCCTTTTGATCTGGATTTGTTTTTGTTTATTTTCTATTGCAGCTGCAAGATTTTAGCAAGACACCATGTGTTGAAACAACGGTGAAGTTTCAGCTCTCAAGAGACACACTGGAGGCCATGTTGAGATCATTGGCTTACATCAGTGATCAGCTGTCTAACAGTGTAAGTGTTTTTTGCCCTATCTTTGTGGTTGGATAGCTAAATCTATCTGGATTTCAAGGTTTTTATGTGAAATTCAAACTACCACTCCGTTATCGATGAAATGGTTCCTGAAATTCTTTTATTTTTCATAATGATTCTTGTTAAATTGGGTCTAATGCCCATCCCAAAATGAGTAGCCATACTATAAGAGAAAAATGTAATATTGAAAATCTAAGAAATGACCAAAATACCCCTGAACTTGTATTTTAATACTCCCCCTCAAGCTGGAGAGTAAATATCAAATAATCCCAGCTTGTTACTAAAGGATACATGTTCATGTCTCCCCAAAGGCTTGGTAAATATATCTCCCAACTGGTCTGAAACCAAACTCAAGAAGCACAAACTTAATCCACTAATTGTATGAGTCATTGCTCGATACTCGGCCTCTGCACTGGACTTAGCCACAACTGTCTGTTTCTTACTTTTCCAACTTTACAGGTTGCCTCCAACAAAACAACAATAGCTTGATGTAGAACGTCTATCTATCTTACACCCAGCATAATCTGCATCAGAATACCCAACTACATCAAATTTCCCATTTTGAATATGCAGAAGACCTTTTCCAGGTGCACCCTTCAAGTACTTCAAAATCCTCTTAGCAGCTTCTAAATGGATTTTTTGAGGATTTTCCATGAATTGGCTCACAACTCCCACAACAAATGAAATATCTAGCCTGGTAACTGTAGCATAGATCAGTTTACCTACTAATCGTCAGTATTGAGTTTTATCCTTGAGTGTAGGACCCTGGGTGTCATGTAGATTATGATTAACTTCCATGGGGGTGTCTATAGGTTTAGCACCTAATAAACCATACTCCTGTAACATATCCAATATATATTTTCTCTGAGGAAAAACAATACCTCGCTTGCTACGTGCGATTTCATTGCCAAGGAAGTACTTGAGAGAGCTCAAATCCTTTGTCTGAAAATGTGTGGCCAGATATTGTTTAGCTTTTGTAATACCATCAAAATCATTACTAGATTACACAATGTCATATACATAGACAACCAAAACCACCATACCAATCTTCCTTTTAAGTAGGAACATAGAATGATCACAATGACTCTTATAAAATCAAACCAGGCCTATGGACTCTGTTTAAGTCCATAAATAACCTTTTGCAACTTACACACCTTTTCTGTCTCCCCCTGAGCAACATACCCAGGAGGTTGCTCCATATATACTTCCTCATGCAGATCACCATATAAAAAGGCATTCTTCACATCGAATTGAAAGAGAGGCCAACCCTTATTAACAACCACAAATATTAAGATACGTACTGAAGTAAGTTGGGCCACAAGAGAGAATGTCTCCAAGACATCAACTCCAAAAGTCTGCGTATACCCTTTCACTACCAGTCGAGCTTTGTACCGTTCAATAGAGCCATCAACATTATATTTGATAGTATAAACCCAACGACACCCCACAATAGCTGCTCCTGCAGGTGGATCACATAGATTCCATGTTCCCCGAGACACCAAAGCACTCATCTCATCATCCATAGTTTGTTTCTATTCTGGAGAGCACAAGGCTTCTTGCACTAAACGAGGTATATGGGAAGTAGACGATGACATAGCAAAAGACTTGAAGGATGGGGACAAAAAATCAAGTGACACATATTTGGATTTCGGATGAGAAGTACAAGATCGTTTACCTTTTCGTAGACTAATAGACAGGTCCAAATCATAGACAACATGATCTGTAGGCAATGAGGAAGCTGGTGGATCATGAGAAGAGAGCTTTGTAGAGGTAACTGCTGGAGGCACTGCGGGAGTACGAGAGCGACGACTGTAAACACGAAGAGGCAATGAAGAACTCGATGACGTTGGTACATCCAAAACTGCAATAGGAACAAGACAGTCTGTAGGAGATTCAAGTGATACAGGAAGCTCAATAGATGATGAAAAATATGGAGTATGTTCAAAAAAGGTCACATCGGCTGACGCATATGTTTTTCGTCGAATAGAATCATAACATTTGTACCCTTTTTGTTGACGAAAATATCTCAAAAAAACACATTTGACAGACCGAGGTGACAACTTATCGACTAAAGTTTCAAACATATGAACAAAACAGGTACATTCAAAAATACGAGGAACCACACCAAATAATTTACAATTGGATTTTAAAATCTGAAGTGGAACTTGACCAATCAAAACAATTGAGGGCATACGATTAACCAAGTAGCATGAAGTTAAAACTGCATCTCCCCAAAAAAATTTAGGAACATTCATATGCAATAATAGTGTCCTTGTAACTTCAAGGAGATGTCTATTTTTACGTTCAGCCACCCCATTTTGTTGTGGTGTATAAGGGCAGGATGTTTGATGGGTAATACCATAAGAATTACAAAATACTAAACATTTATGGTTAAGATATTCTAAACCATTGTCAGTACGAAGTACATGAACACATGCACCAAGTTGATTTTTTATTTCATTGAAAAAATTGAGGAATACATCAAATACTTCGGACATCTCCCGTAGGAGATACACCCAAGTGACTCTACTGAAATCATCAATGAACGACACAAAATACTTAAAACCAAATGGGCTAGGAACCCGACATGAACCCCATACATCAGAGTGGATTCGCAATCAAATGAAATATCGGCTGGCAGAGAAGGAAAAGACTGACGCAACTTAGCTGGTGAGGGATGTCCCAAGCGCAGATGCCACAAGTACGAAGAATTTGTAGTAGTGAGAGCTACAACTTGAGAAACGGATACATCATCCAGCATGTAGAGTCCTCTTGCTTCTTAATCAGGGTTTATGATAGGACAAAAATGCCCCTCAATACTCAAAATTACATATCTCCTAAAATACATGTCTAAATTGAATGAAAATTTAACTAGAGATAAAATAAGACTCTTTATCTAATAGCCATATATCTATCAGAGCAGGTACTCATATGTGGGCCTACACCTAAACTATCTACTTATAGAGCCACAAAAAAGGGCCTACACCTAATCTATCTACTTGTAGAGCCACAAAAAAAGGGTTTACACCTAAACTATCCACTTGTAGAGCTACAAAAGAAGACTTACACCTAAACTATCCACTTGTAGAGCTACAAAAGAGGGCCTACACCTAAACTATCCACTTGTAGATCCACAAAAGAGGGCCTACACCTAAACTATCCACTTATAGATCCACAAAAGAGGGCTTACACCTAAAACTATCCACTTGTAGAGCCACAAAAGTGGGCCTACACCTAAATTATCCATTTGTAGAGCTACAAAAAGAGGGCCTACATATGAGGGGGAGTGTTAAGGAATAATCCCACATATATTAATGAGTACAAAGATCTTGAGTTTATTAGTTGGGAAATAGTTCTTAAGTTTACTAGTCATTTTGGGATAGGGCCTTGACCCAATTTAACAATTCTAATTAAAAATTTTAAAAAGTAATTAGCGTTTTCTTTCAAGGCTAGCAACATAGTTATTTAGGGTATTTCATTTGTTAGGAACATTAGATGAAGCTTTTGTTACTCATATCACATTTTCAGAGGATTTTGATCAATGTGGGTTTTAAAGAAGGCTTTATAGATTCAAGGTAAATTCTCTGGCAGGTGGGGCACCCCTCAGAGCCCTTGCTCAAGAAACAGAGGCAGTAGGCTGAGGCTTTTGTCATGGTCACCATTTTCACATGTTCATACAAGCATCATTCGATTCACTACCAGAAGCAATTTCCTGTATAACAGATTCATCTCGGGTGGCAGTAACCTTTGGTGTGAAGGAATAGGGCTATTCTCCTGTCTTATCTTTAAATTTGTAGACATTGTATTTTCATGCAGTAATTTATAGAGCTATTTTTATTATGATTGATGGTAGTTGCCATTTTCATTTTGAGTAGAATATGCAAAGGCAGTAATTCCAATGTGAGTCTGGATTCTTGAACTTGACATGGTGATGGCCTGATGGGCAAGGCTGACGACTCTAACTAGGGCGTGGGGCTTTTTCTTTAACAAAATAATGAGGAGACCAGTGCCGGTGTCAAAATTTAGAAGCAATCTTCCGATCCATGGCGATCATAAGCAGCCCATAATGACCGAGAGGTTAAACGTGTTTTTCTAACGTTTTGAATTTTTATATTATTCTTAACCTCGCTCATTGATCTATTTGTCCCAACAGAAGTATGTCTTGCTGACCCGTAATTTGACTCGGATGAGTTATCCTAGATTCTAAGATGGGCAACTCGTTTTATGGCCAGACCGGGTTGAACTGTACTCTGAGAACCGGCTTCGGCTTGACTTGGACGATTAGACTTATGACCGTAATTCGTCAGGGTTCTTGAGACCCCAAATGAACCCCTCGTCACACCTTAAGGAGATTAAAAAAAATGGCGGTTTAGATGAATCGGAGAGACAGGGCAAGGTAAGGACTGAGAGGCAGCGACGCGTGATCCTTCCACTGCCGACAGCAGGAGGTTCTCGCGGTGCCCTCCTGTCTAAGAACCCTGTTGCCCAAGCCTTCGTTTGGACATCACGTATCCACTGTGCGACTTGGAACGGGCGTATCGCAATTTGCGGATCAGCCCCAACCCTGGGTTTCCGATAATCCATCCACGCCACCTTAATACCCCCGCATGGGTGACAAGTTCTCGCAACTGAACTCGGTGTAATGTAAACGTCCAAAACCAAAGTATAAACCACAATAGACTCCACTTGCTTATCGATGTGGGATTAAACTTCTAAATACTTCGTTAAAGACGAATACACGAGGAGAAGAGTAAATTGGTTTGAACCAAGGAACGGCTCGGAATGAGACCTGAGAGAAAGGCGGAAGAAGCCAGAGTAGATACGAAAAGAAGACTTCAAATAAGTCACATATTTTTGCTGTTAAGGTTTTCTGCAAGAGACCAAATCTGTTCGAGATCTCTTGTAATATCTTTTTCTCTGCCTAAAACTACAGAGCTGTGCTCAGCATTAGGGATGATTTTAACCTCTGCAAACGGTACTTTCAGCTTTAAATTATAGCTGCATTCAGGAGGAACCACCTGGTCTTTGTCGCCTTGGATTACATTGACCAACATCCCCGATTTGCTCAAAATTTCCAAATAATCGTCAATATTTTTCGCCCCTCCGCAGATCACGTTGTGCATAGAGTGCCAAGCGGAATGGTGGGTGTGTCTGGTCGAGTCCATGATCATGAAGTGCAGATCCCTGAAACAATGAACTCGATGCGATTCAATCTAATTCATTTTAAATATCCGAATTAACATGAAAACCCTTCGGAGGTCAGAGCTCCATTTTTACCTTTTCCCTGTGACCAGCTTCAGAATCCATTCCCATATCCTGTGGTTTCTGCAGATGAGTAAGCACACAGTTCTGCCCAAGTGTTCGTACCATGACATAAAAGAAGAACCAAACTGTGATGGTGGCCACAACCTCCTCTCAGCCAGTTTATTGAGGGCAACGTGACTTGCTTTCTCTTTGGATGATGGGAAGTACGGCTGAAAATGAAAAGCCTCAGTGGAAATTTTTCATTAAACTGTACTAGAAATATATATTGAAAATTATCCAATGAAAGATGACTCGGGAGACGGCAGAACTAAAACTGTACTTACTGGTGCAATCAATGTGATTGATTTTACGGAGCGAGGATATTTTGCTGCTAAGGCCAGGGCAATTATACAGCCCATTGAGTGTGCGACTAAATGGAAAGAATCCAATTGATAAGGTTGAATGGCAGATTTCTCGATCATTTCGAGGTGATCTTTCAATCTGTATAAACAATCGCGCGGTTTTGGGCTCTTCCCAAAACCCAAAAGATCCAAAGAAATGAACCTGTAATGGAGTTTCGACTCTTCGGAAAGGTTGGGAAAGACTGTTTCAGTCCAGAAGGAGGAAGAAGACATGAACCCGTGTAGAAAAATCACATTTCCAACTGAACTCCTCCGGCTGTCTCCGTCGTGATCTGTTAAACATTAACAGCAAGAACGGGAAATCAAAACGGAGAAGGTTCATTGGAACGAATAGAAGACTCACAGAGTCCTCCGCAACAGAATTTCTTTAGAATCAAAACTGGAAAAATAGAAATAAAAATTGGAGCTTTCTTAATACCTGATATTGGTTCCCTTATGACAGAATAGAGCTTCTCCTCTGCCTTTTGCCACGACAGGCAAGAGTCGCAACCGCAGTCGGACCACCTGGGTAACTTCACGGTGCCTTTCTTCCTACTTTCCTCTCTTCTGTTTCTTCTGAGTCCGACGAGACCCATTTGCCTGAACATGTTTTTCCGGTCATACAGAGTCACTGAAAGTTGCTCTTCTCCATACATTCCCACATTTGCTCTGCTCTCGCAGTAACACGGATGCGCATTTTCCTCAACAAAATCATCAATGCATCTGTAACAGATGCACAAAAAGGAATCCAACAGATCCAGAATGCAGAAAACAAGAAGGCTGGCTACTTCCATGAGAATGTCCACTGCCTTTCCGGTCCATTTCCCAACTGAAGAGACCAAACGTTTGAGCATCTTTACCGAAGCTGCGAATGCGAGCTCCAAACAGACAGAGGATTGTCATATATAGAGAGCGTTTGGCGTCCGCTGTTGTGCCACGTCGTGGGATTGTAGATTACTTTGGATTGGAAAATGGAACTTACAAGAGAGAGAAGGCCACAAATTGTGCCAACCTTTTATTCCAAGTCAGGGCCTCGTGCCCAACGGAAGGACAAACAAACCGACGGAAAGACGACGCGGCTTTTTTAGGTTTTTTCTTGACGAAGATTCTCGTTCGTCTTTCCGGGAGAGGATACGTAATCTCTCATTTATTACGATATAATATAATAATTTAATTTGTTTTTTTCTTTTAATAAAATTTAATTTAAGGTGAGTTTGAATATAACGGTTATTTCTAATTAATAAAAAATAAGATAAATATATTTAAATGGTTATTAATCATTTATTATTTTAATTTATTTTTATTAGTTATAAAAATAACTTATTTCTAATCGATTTTTTATTATTTTCTATGGAGAAACTGCTTTTTCATAATAAACATTTTAATTATTTTTTAATCATTTAAGTTTCTATAATGGTACATCTGTCCTTAATGTAAATGTTAAACTCCAAGTTACTTATGAAAATTAAGAATTATTAGTAATTTAAATTCACAATTTTATTTATTAATTTATTAAATTGTAAGTTTATTGATCCCTCTAAAAGAAAAGTATTTTTTAAAAATATTTTTTTATCTAAAAAACAATTTTTTAAAATCTGATCTCATGTTTCCAATAATTTTATACAAAAATTAATACTAATTTTATTTACATTGAAACGCATCCTGTCTATTGGAATGCAAGTTGCAACTCGACCATCGCCGCTCAATCCTAATCCTCCAGAACATCCGTCGTCTCCTTCTCCTTGCGGAACCCCAAGCT
This sequence comes from Aristolochia californica, assembly GCF_029961685.1. Lineage (NCBI taxonomy): Eukaryota > Viridiplantae > Streptophyta > Magnoliopsida > Piperales > Aristolochiaceae > Aristolochia > Aristolochia californica. The sequence continues at coordinate 477,772 of NW_027181992.1, read as the reverse complement.
CCCTAAACCCTTACCTTATCACTCTAGCCGTCTCTTCGTTCGACCTTCTCTTGGAAATCTTAGTCTGCGGTTAGACTCGGTCTCCTGTCCCGATTGCTGTAGGCGGGAAGCATGGGTGGTGTCTCGAGGTTCCTCATGTTACTTACAACTCCTTTGCCTCTCTCGTGCTGCCGTCTTTCCACCTTCCGTCTAGCACGTCGTTCTAGACTCGTTTCTCTTGCCTCTTTCCCGACACCTCAAATTCGGAGACTTTCCTCCGCGTCTCAGTCTCGAGGAGGCTTCTCCATGAAAGCTGCCGATCAAATTCACACGCAGACTGGGGTGAGGGAAGATTTTGTGGAGTCAAATGGGTTTTCTCCAATTCCTGAGGTTCCCCTTCCGTGGCTGGAGTGGACGCACTTTATCGAGAATCTTAGGATTGGGGGGTACTTCGATGACATAGGTGGCTCCAATGCAGAAGGTGATGATTTTGCGGTGCTGGAAAGTTTGCCGCCCGAGTTTGTACGAGCTGCGAATGCATGTTTGGCGTTTGCTCGCAACCAGCGGGATCTGTTGAGGTGAGGATTTAGTGGGTCCCGTCAAAATTTCTGATATCATTAAAATGTAAATTTTTTCTACCAAAAAATGTAATTATAGATGCTGAATGGTTTCATTTTCACTTTGCAATTGTAGACTCTCTCTCAAGCTCTTTTCTGGCTGGTACAACTAGTGTAATTTAAGATTGGGATAGAGTTATAATTATCTCACAAAAACTGGGAAATTTTGCTTTGGTTTGGACTAATTGAGGACTTAATGCTGATTCAGGTCTCTTTCGAAGCGTGATATTGAGGTTATAGTTGAGAATGGCTCCGCATTCTTGTTTAAAAATGCTTCAGAGTCAACAAGGCGGTTGAGGACCTTCATAGCCAGCAACGGTACCGATGTGAGTTTGTCATTTCATTTTGTTTCTCTTTTCCTTCTCGTTCTTTTCTTTAAGTTTCTACCCACTCTTCTTAAAAGCATCAAGCTCGTAATAATCAACTAATACGCTGTATGACTTGATGAATGCTGGAGTTTGGCTTTGAAAGACTTAAATCCTTGGCCTTTTCTTCATCTTGAAACATAAAGTCTTGGCCTTCTCTTCTTTCATGTTGGGTATTTTGATGTATTTTATTTGTTGAGATTGGAATATAAAAAAAAGAATATGCTAAATGTGGCATTATTGTCTTTGCTTGCTATCGTGTGGTTAAGCTTCTTTCTGTATAATCCTATCTCAGCAAGATGGACTGCAACGGTCAAGTTTATTGTTTTAAGAGAGTAGACATCTTTTCTGAGTCAGTTCATATACTGGCTTTGGCAGCATTCATTAGAAATAGCAGCTTTTGCATAAACTTGTTGGAGAAACATTTTCCTGTATTGAGGATCTATATGAAAAACTCATCAGTCGTTTTCTGCATTCTGGATAGCAGCTTTTCATGTATGCACCATGTGATGATCGAGGTCTCCTTCACTCCAACTAAATGATATACTTGCATGTACCTCAGCTTTTGCACCTTGTTTGTCCATTTTGTGCACTGATTTAGGCTAAACAATACATGATGATAAGGCGGAGTAAAAGCATCTTTCTCTTGTATTATCAACTTATGGCTGATAGATTGTTGGTTCTATTAGTAGAAGAGTTGAACTGAGAGCATGAATATGACAAATAGAACTCTCTGCCTTTAACCCTTTGATATGCTTAAAGAACTTAATGAAAATTGAAGTAAGCTCATTTACTCTCCTGAAGAATTGACTCTGAAATCCTTCATGATTTGGCCGCATTTTCTTTTGGAAGACTTTTTACGTAGGTAGCTTCTACAATGAAACAAATTAGAGATGGTTTCATCTTATGGTAGTCGCTGACTTCTGCTTCTTTGTTTATGCATGATTTGGCCTGATTTTGTCTTGTATATGCACTTTTCTTGCATGGATGTCACTTGTCTGCCATCAATAGAAAAAATCCCCTTGGTTTATAATGAATCTTTTAATAAATTAGGTTATTTTTTTGTTGGTTTATTAAATCTTTTATGAAATTGGATCATTTTTGCTTGTTGGTTTATCTAGAATTAATCTTGTACAGAATTGAATCATTTTTGCTTGGTAGATGTGGGCAAACAGTATTTTGTAAGTTTCCAATACTTAGTTTTGTACTTTGTTGGTGATCATGTTTGTCGCGTTTGGTAAAAATTTTAGGTGTGGGGACAGGAGGCTGGAACTGTGGATGTTATGCACTTTTTGTTGAGTCATGCCTACAATCGTCTGGTTGTTTCAGACCAGAACAATTATCGGAATAAAGAGCTTGTTGAGGCATCTATTAAAAATCTACTTAATGAATTGATTGGTTTGAGTGGGGCGACCAGACAATTAGATTTTGCAGAACCAGCATCAAGGCAGTTGCCAGTAGGATATGGGCAATCGCCGAGGCCATTTGGACAAAACATTGAAATGAAGAGAGGGGATTGGATTTGCTCCAAGTAAGTTATAGCTGCTTCCTGTTCAGTTTGTGCAATTTCTTGACTGCTAATTTCTTGTATTATATCTACTGATGTGCTCTTCTTCTGAGATGTTAATTGTCTTGCCTAGCACTAGATGATAGATCTTAAGTAAATGGAGGTTTTTCTGTGTAAAATGAGGCCAAATTTTGAAAAATTAGGGATTCATTTAACTACCTTGTCTATTTCCACTATCGTGCAGGTGCACTTTCATGAACTTTGCCAGGAACATGAGGTGCCGTCAGTGTAATGAGGACAGGCCAAAGAGAGTACTAACTGGTGGAGAGTGGGAGTGCCCTCAGTAAGTATGCTTTCTGGTTTTGAGTTTGCCATGTTATGCTGCATTCTTTTTATTTAATGATTTATGAAATGTTCAACTTTGAAATTTTCAGATGTGACTTTTTCAATTATGGGAGGAATGCTGTATGCATAAGGTGTGACTGCAAACGTCCTGGGGAAACCTTTGCATCGCCTTCCGCTAGGTCTAGTTTAGGTCATGGTCTGGAAGAGAATACATTGCGACAGTTTAATGGTAATAACTCTAGTCAATCTGATATTGAGAGGAGGCTGGCGGAAAATGATGAGAAGGCAGCGAGATGGTTCAGTAAGGTTTCTCAGGTGGACAATGTTTCTGATTTGAGTAATGTAGCTGATGAAGACTTTCCTGAAATCATGCCTTTACGTAAAGGAGTGAACAAGTTTGTTGTGAGCACCAGAAAAACACCATTAGAAAGGAGGCTTGCTAATGCTCAATACCTAAAAAACTTGGGCAATGATGGTTCCTCTGAGGGGAGTAACAATGTTGATGGAATCAGGTCAAACAAAACTTCAGAAAGCTCGATTAGTGAAAGTCTGGACCGGATATTGGGATGCTCATCATCTGCTTCTGAAGCTGATAAAGAAGTATCTGGAAGGAGCAATAACCCAAGGATTGCTGGGGAGAGTGCTCCTGTCACTGAAAGGTTTGCTTCTTTGCGTAACAGCGGCAACCCAGGCAATCCAGGGAGAAATTCTGGGCATGTGCCATTTGTCCCATTACCTCCAGATATGTTTGCCGAGCCCCAAAAGCTGCAGGCAGAGGATGCAGATAATGCTGGTACCTCTGCAGGTCCAACAACCGTGGAACCGTCAAGTTCTGGTGATGTTTTCCCCACCAGAAGTGCAGCTACTGAGACAGCAAGCAAGAAAAGTGAGGATCAAGCCGATAAGTCTGAGAGATGGTTTAAAAAAGTTCAGGAGCTGCATGATGTAACTGATCTGGCAAGTGCTATTTCTGATGAGGATTTCCCAGAAATAATGCCAATGCGTAAAGGGGAGAATCGGTTTGTGGTCCCTAAAAAAAAGGACAGATCACTGACCTCCCCCCAATATAAGAGACGTCTGGCTATGGAGCAAGCAAATAATTCCAACTTTGTTCCATTTGTCCCTTTCCCTCCCGACTATTTTACTAAGAAGGACAAGCAGCCCGAGGACAGAGGATCTGTCTCAACTCCTGAGGTTTCTGTGACACCTCCTGTATCATCAACTCCTGAGAGCGTTTTGACATCCTCAGAGAACTTCAGAGTAAATGAGAGTGGCATCCATGTCTCAAAAGGCACTCCAGCACCATACGAGAATTTGAAGGACAACAATGGTGGCAGCCATGACTGGGCACCTGCAGGAAGATCTCCCCCGAACTTTGAGAGTCAGCAAAATAACCAAAATAATTGGAACATGGCTCAGTCTGGGGGGAGCTCGAATGAGGGTGGATTGGGTTCTGGGTATGGGAGACCAACTGGGTACTCGAGGGGGCAATCCAGTGCCGTGGCCGGAAGTGGGAGCTCTTCCCAGCACGCTGAGAGTGGTCAAAGTAGCAAAGAAAGTTGGAATAAAGGATTCTCAGGGAAGAGCTTGGAAGGGTCAGCGGTGAAGGAGTCTGATCCTCTAGACATGTCAGAGGAGGCAAAAGCAGAGAGGTGGTTCAGAAGGGTAGCACAGATAAAGGACATATCCGAATTGAGTCAAATCCCTGATGAAGATTTTCCGTCTATAATGCCAATGAGAAAAGGTGTGAACCGATTCGTAGTTAGCAAGAGGAAGACTCCACTGGAAAGGAGACTAACATCTCAGCAGTACAGGAGGAACTTGCCAATTGTGAATTCTGATCCAGGCTCTGCTCCACCTTCAGACAAGAATTCAAGCTGAAAAAGAAGAAAACAAATTGAAGTAAAAATTTCCAAAAGACAATTATAAGTCTTCCCAAGTTTTGTAGCTCTTGATTACTGTTCGAGTTGTCTCAACCTAAATGCAGAGACGCGAAGATAAGATAAGATACAATCTCTTATAGCTCAGATGATATTTATTGGTTGATTCATCCAGGCAATAAAAAGTGAGATCAGTGAGTGTGTAGGTGGTCTTGGTTTCCCCTGATTATTTTACGCGGCACCTGCTTCGTCTAAATGTTTGTTGAACCCTTACTCCCTTTCAGGGGACGGTGGCTTTGATTTTGTGTTGACTGAACTAGTTTTGTAAGCTCTAATTCTAACCATGGCCGGTCAGAAATAAAAAATCAAACGGAAATCTGACTTAGTTAATGTAAAAGAGAAAGATTCATCCAGATTCATCCAAACATGAGGTAACTTGAACTTCAAATTGAATATATGTACCAGTGAAAACAGCTCGGTGTTGAAAAAGAAAGAAAGAGGAACTGGTAATGACTATAAAAAATAGCATAAAGATGTTACATTTTGATGGGTTAAGTTGTTTGAAACTCTTTTGTTAATAATTTTATTAAAGCTAATTCATTATACATGATCCTGAGTTTATGTGACGCCTCCTGTACCATCTGCACCTGAGAGCGTTTTGGCATATCCTCAGAGAAGTGCAGAGAAAATGAGGGTGTCGCGCATGTCTCCGAAGGCGCTCCAGTTGGAACTTGAGGGACAATAACGGTGGCAGCCATGACTTGGCATCTGTTGGTAGATCTCCCAGAAGTTCGAGAATCGGCAAAAGAACAGAAATAGATGGAACATGGCTGAGTCCGGAGGGAGCTCGAATGAGACTGGATTGGGTTCTGGGTATAGGAGACGAACTGGTAACTCAAAAAAGGAGCAATCGAGTCCCGTGAATGGAAGTGGGAGCTCTGCCCAGCAAGCTGAGAATTATTTCATCAGACTGATCTGTTCGTGCTTGTCATTACAATCTCGGTTTAGATGACGTTTGGTTCGCTTATTAATTCATATGAGATAATATCTGACGATAATTTTTCTGTTCAGAAGTTAACAATAATTTGATCGGACTTAAAACTTTTTGAACCATTAATGGAACCTCATAATTAAGTTAACCTAATCATATCTAGAGTCATGCCGATTAGAATCCTATTTTACTTAAAAATCTTCCCTTTTACTACAATAATTACTCTTAATCATCATGGGTTACACATAATTTCGCATGTGTAAACGCTTCAAGCACTTGCCCGAGGCCTAAACTTCCCTAATTGATTTTCTTATACATGTGGGTCACCACATGTTCGATATCATCATCATTCGTCCTTATCGTTACAACCAAAATCCCCATTGCGGATTCATCAATTAAAATTATCTAAAGTAATCCACCCTAACCATGATTAACATCTGGGCATCATCATCCCTGTCGGCACTTGTGGTACAGCCCAAGTGGCCCTTTGGTAAATTAAAGAGATACGCCGACAGCATTATAGAGAGAGAAAGTTTAATTAGGAGAGAATTTAGGGGTTTAGATTGAGATTAGGTCAGAAACCCACTAACTTTCGTACTTTGAGAATTATCAACTGAATTAAAAAATACTGAAAAGCAAACGTCTCTCTCCGACATTAAAGTTAAGACGAAGAAGGAAGATGCATTGAACTGAACTCAGGTGGATTTTTTTTTTTTTTTAATGCCTCGGCATAAATAACGGACTAGAGATGGCTTCTACTCATAATCAGGCTTAATTAATGATTAAAGTAAGGTTAATCAATTGGTTTGGGCCGCGCAGCAGGAATTTTGATGCTGTTTGGAGTCAACAATGACTGCCTCATGCTCTTTCAGAAAAATCACCCAAGACGTGTGTTTTTTCCTTTTTTATGTGAAGAACCCCGAGTGCAATGAATCTGGATGGTAAGACATGATGTGGAGCCCACCTTAGAAAACAAGACACTAGGGGCCCACTCTTGGTAATTTTCTCCACTAAAAAAGCCTGAAATAATAAAAAAAAAAAAACAGATACAGTGGGTCCAGCATTCGGCATGATGTTCACGATTCTTCGCAAATCGTCACGCCTTTTTCTTAGGTTTTTGTTCGTATTTGTAACAGTAACGCCATTAATGTCCCGACTACAGAAAAAAGTGTCGCCCCCCATTCATCCATCGGTCAAAAAAATGCGCCATTGACGGATTCCTTTCCACGCCACGTTTTTTATGATTTCTTATCTACTCTCGCACGTGGGAGGAACCGCTTGTGCTTGCTTACCCTTGTGGTCGGATATGACTTATCTGGACAGAAATGCATGAAGGGTTTTGCCACATCTTTACGTGATCAGGACCGCTGGACGAACAGCTTACGACTGGGTCCACACAGAGTCTCTATGACCCGGTGGAACGAACTTTTGTTAAAGTTGGACTTAAGTCTACAATTAATAATTTTACTATAAGATCGGTTTATAATGATTAATTAAAACAGTTTTTAACGACCCACGTGAGCTATTTTTCGAGTAGGAAGGAAAGAAAAGTCAATCTTGGGCTTCGGAATAACAGAAGAAGAGAATTACATTTCAAAGACGTCTCTCGCTCTCTCTTTCCTGGGAAGCAGACCCATCTCCTGTCACTCACTTGTCTGTAGCTTCTTCCACGGACGGTCATCTATCAATCCAATTTCTACACCTATTTTCAAGCCTCCCAGGCAATCAAACGGGTAGTTTTCATGCCGACCGAACAAAGACCCATCGTCGGCAGAGAATCTCATCCCTGCGTTTCTCTACGTCCTGTCTTTTATGGTGAATGGTAACGATTCGCGGCCATGATTGAGCGAGTCAGGGCTCTCCTGCAACCCCAACACAGGGCTAACCTAGCTGCTGCTCTGCCAGCCTCAGTACAACTTACTTGTGAGGCATCCCTTATTTGCTATTTCAAGACAAAAGGAATCATGACCCATCTAAGAACGCCTATAGTCTTAGCGAATGATGACGAAGTGGCTGTCGTTTACACTCTCAAGTCCGCATTTATTAACCACTCTGGACTGCAAAACCTCCGTATCTGATCTTCCTTTTCACAAGTACTGCTCCAGTAGCTGAGGAAGCCCAGTTTACTACCCGGCAGAGATTACAGCTTCCTCTACCAGGGGCTTATTTATTGAATGGTAGTGGTGACAGAACCCCTTCATATTCTTTTACTTGAAGTGGGTGAGTACCAGACACAAACTATAATGGCGGAGGAGATTTTCTGCTTCTTGTAGATTTTAAACTTGAGATGTGACTTCTGAGCGTCAGAGGTAGTCCTCAAATTTGGGTCTTTCGAAGAGAAAAAATGGTTTTGCAGATCGCCACCGATGACTTCCACCTCTGTAGTTTCCACTACAAGATTGGCTTACGAGTGACGACGTGACAAACGGGAAATACTGTCAAACAACAGGTCGTTAAACTGTATAAAATATATATATATTTTCTGGTTAAAGAAAGAGAGGTGCCGCTGAGTCTCCGCTGTCTCGCTGACTTTAATTAGACCTTAGAGTCTTTCCAAGTAATTTATTCCCGGATTCTTGTTTTTTTCTGCTATATTAACATAAACCCATTAACAAGCTATTATACCTCTCTCTGAGCCATTTTAAAATCGCTCCAGTGTGTTCTCCCAACCATCTCAATGCTGAAGCCAGTGAGAAACACCATTTCAGGTTTTTACCCTTGTTAAATAAAGCCATTTCTGCTGCTTTTGTCCAACTCAAGTAAAAGTACTGGAACTGGTGGGATTGCAATTGAAAGTTGTTTTTCCTCTTCTTGTCTTTTTCTTTTTTCAGGGCTGGCTACTTGTGCCAGATCCTTAAATTTCGATGATACGACTAGAACCATATTGGGTCTGTCTTCAACTAAAAAAATTATTAACACCACCAAAATCAGAACCATAGTGGTCAGACCCATCATAGTTCATGCGCAATCGATAAAAGTTTGAAGTGGGATTAAATGAGCACCACCAACTCCCACCCATTTTGGAGCTACACAAGGACATTTCAATGTATGAAGAGAGTACAATTATCTTAGTCGTGGAGCGTTTGTATTTAGAAAGAACTAATGGCAGTTGCAGGTAATACAACTTAATGAACCATAGCGAGCAAGATCCAAGATCTTCTTTATGCTATCTTACTCCAATGTCACTTTCATAAAATAAAAAAAACGAAAAACAAGGAAACATGTTTGAGATGATGAAGGTTACGTTTTAGATAAGACATTCAGTCTCTGAAACCTCTTTCGAAGATGCCCATGTCCTAACTCGCGAAAGCTTATTGTGGGAAAGACAAGCTCACTTGGAACACTCAAACCTTCAAAGGTGACTACTTTTTTGGCGTTACTCAAGTGATCTTCTGCCTCGAGGGGATTCGTTTATATTTCGTTTTCATTCCACTGTAGTCTCAATTAGACTCCTTTCTGAGTCTCCACAGGGGAGAGACAATGGCCATGGAGCCCGTTAAGGATTCTCAGAGGGCACTGAATATGATCCATTCTTGGCAATTCTGGTTGTTGGGTAGAGATGGAACTGATTGATGTTGACTGGCAGTAAACAATTTGGTTCTGCCATTTAAGAGTCAATATATACTTAACAGCATCGGACAGGCGATTAGCTAGCTCTGGAAGTTCTTCCACCAACTACAGTTTATGTAACGAATCTATACTCACGGATGATATGGTGATTATTTCATTATAGAATCAGAAACCAGGGGAAGATGAACGGGGGCAATGCCGAACAAAAACAGAGACTTGAAATATTGACAGATGATAAACAGCAAGAGAAAAAATATATGGAAAAGATTAAACTTGTCCCTTTGCTTTTCTGATGAAGACCAAAAATATTCCAGACACTCTTTCACCTTTCTCTCTCTCTCTCTCTCTCTCGACCACCGTACCCATACTGCAGTGACACGCATCTTTACCTTTGTCATATTTTAACTTTAGCTAGGGAAGACCCTCCCCATCTCGAGTTAAAACCTGGAACCATCCTGATGTTTTTCATGTAGCCCCCACACCAAGAAAATCGATGAATGGCAAGCTCAGGTTCTCTCTCCCATGATCACGCTCTGCGTAGGCAAACAGATTCCTTTTGTTGTTGGCCACGGATTCAGCAGCCGAGACATCAGAGTTGGAATCTGAATAACCAGATTGATCAACATTCATCGCCATCATCAGAGGCCCACCGAGGTAATAATACCCATTGCCAGATTCATCGAGCTTGTCACGGTACCCATTTCTTACAGGCACGATCTTTTTCTCATCAGGACCTGCAGCAAAGGCAAAATCATCGGAATGCGAACTCGAGAAAACCAGAAAGAACCCATAAGAAAATGATCAATCTTCGACGAAAAAAAGACCTAGGAAAGATCACTACGATCCCATTAAGCCAAAAGCAGCGACGACAAATCAAATTTGGAAGGTAGACACAGACAAAAGAGAGATGATACTATACTGACACAATACTAATTGCTAGAAAACGTTGAGAAACGGAAAGCAAAAACTAAGCACGAACCAGACCCGGCCATTAGATTGAAAAAGGTAAGGCTAAGAAAAAAATTACATACCGGTGACAAATTCAAACGGTGGTTGCCGTTCGGAGGGGCTGAATCTAGTGAGGAACCCGGGGAGAAACCTACTGGAGGATGAATTAAGGGAGAGATCGGTACAAGTCGACGCGGATTCATCTCGGGTGCTGCTGATGGTGGATTCACTACACGCATTGTTGTTGTCGATCTCCATCTTTTTATGGAGGGCCTGAGAGGAAGGCTTTCTCCTTCTGTAAGCGCTTGACTGCTCTCTGTGCTTCCTAGCCATGATCACATGCCAGTGGTTCTTCACAGCATTGTCGGTTCTACCGGGAAAGAGTCTCGCTATCATCGCCCACTTATTCCCGTACAATCTATGTGCAGCCAAAAGCTTCTCCTCCTCTTCTTCACTAAAAGCTCTCCTGTTGATCCTGGGATCCAGCTGGTTAAACCATCTTAACCGGCAGCTTTTCCCTGCAAATAACCCAAAAACTATGAGAATAGAAACACCCATTTAAGAAAAGCTCAGATTCCACGAATCCTTGTGTTTTGAGAGCCAATATTCAAGACGAAGAGCTCAGGTCGGGGTGGATCACAAAATCGCCTTTTTGGGTGCTTCTATCCTACAAATGAGATGCAAACGCCAGGAACAGAATGAAAAATATAGAAGCAGAAATAGATGTCCATACGAACAGCCGAAAATCCATACAAATGGACTCGAGGGGTTCAAAGTAATCGCCGGTAATATATATATCGGTAAAGATTATTGTCTCTTATCGCGGCAAAGCTCAGACGAAATCAAATTTTATGCACCGTGTAATAACGGTATCATGTCCGCTCACAAAACCGAATGAAATTGAAGAAACAACGAGAGCAGGGTTATCTCTCATATGGAGCGAGACGAGCGAACAAAAGTAAAAAAAGCGAAGAAAATACCAGTCAAGTCTCAACTTTGAAGGCATTAAAAACGGGACGTTAAAACTGGCATTTTTATTTTTCTGGTCTCTTGCCATTCTTGGTTTACCTGATCTTCCTTCAAGCTTCTCGGCGATGAGATTCCAATTCTGAGGGCCGTACTGAGCCACAAGCTCCTTGAGTTTTGCATCTTCAGCTGGCCTCCAATGGCCTCTAGCACAGAGCTTGGACTGCCCACAATCCTGATCTTTCCCCGAAAAATTCTCCCCTTCCCCCTTTTTTTCATCTCCAAAATTCACTTCACTCCCCATAACGCCCTTCTCCTCGTAGGACTGAAAGCTCCAGGCTTTCTTCTGTCTCTCCACAGAGGGGAGCAAAACCTGAAAACTCATTTCCAGGCTGTCACATTCTCTCTCTCCTGAACGAACCACGGAACCAAAGCCAGGAGGGGGAGGGGGAGTTACAAAGCTCGCTCCGACACCGGTACTGAAAGCTTCCATGTCCTTCACGGACTGAAACAGCTCAGTTGGAGCTAGGAAAATACTTTAGAGCAAACAGAAATTCGCAAAAAAACAGTGTAAATCCCAAGAGGATTTCCGGTGAGAACCGCCTTGAGCCAATAAAGCAGAGATTTTGAATGGAGAAATCGAAGAACGCAGAAATGGGTACGATTACCGCAACGAGCCTTTCGCACCTGAAGCTTGTTACAGAAGCAGAAGAGACATTGTGACTGGAAAAACAACAGAAACTGAAGAAGCCGACTGGGTTTTCTCTGAAACGATCAGGTTTTGATCAGGAGAGAAAAAACTAGAAACTGGACCTTGGGTTACCGGTCTCTTCTTTTTCTACGGTGAGGCGGGGATTTTGCGTCTGCAATTCTGCTGCTTAAGAGAACTTTCAGGATCGGAGAGAGCATTTAGAGCCGGAAGGAGAACATAGTAAAAGATTAAAAGAAGAAGACATAGGAAAGAGAGAAGAAATAAAATACGAGAGCATAGAAAAAAAAAATGAGAATAACCAAGATAGAAGAAACCCGCACGACTATCTCTCTCTCTCTCTCTCTCGCTCTCTTTATGGAGAGTCCTTACTTTGAGACTGATTTCTCTGTGGGTTTTGCGTTGCATGTAACTCAAAAACCGCTCGTGTGGGTTCGTTCTCCTCAAATCTGCTTGTCTTCCTGCCCTGTCCCTCTCGACCTTGACAAAAAAACCAGAAATTGCTTGTCTGTTTTCGCAACCTCTGCTTTTCAAAGCAAGAAAAAGCAAACATTTGCTAAAACACCACCGACCCACATGTCCTTCCCTCTAAACTAATACAGCCTTTTTCAAATAAAAATTTCTTGCGGCTCCCCCTTACCTGCTTTTCCTTGGAATGCATATTTTTAAATCCAGTTCTTAATTGCAGCAAAAATAATCAAATACCCATTTCAAATCTCTCTTTCTTAATCCTCAATTCTGCTTCAATCCGTCAAAAACTTTCACGGGTTTCGACACGATTTGTTGGGCAATGGCTGAACTAATATTCTATCTGATCCAGACCCTTTTTAAAGTTTCTCAAATTCGATCATCCCGTAATTAGAATAAGCTTTCACCTGATTAATCTCATTCTTATATGTTAAAAGCAGAAAACCCAAAACCCATTCTTAGTAGTGGTTGTTTTATGAAAACGATTGGATTTCTATATGCCCTTTCTTCCACCTTCGATCACAGTCTCTGTTTCGGTTTTCCCCCATTACTCTAACGTCTAAACCCACTTTCTGTTAAATCCTTTCATGGCAAAAACCATTTCTTCTCACTTTTTTCCGTCAATGCTGAGCACTACTTCCTCCTCTCTGCTCCAATTTAGTTATTTTAAACCTAATCTTACTTTTAACAGTGGTTTCTCTTTGACTGCTGAAATCATTACGGATTTGCTTTTGGAAAACCGATCTCACACTAACCAGTGTTTCGTGGTTTACTAACAAATCTCTTCTAATTAAATAAACGGGGTATAGGATTCCACCATCATCCTACCATGAAATCACCCTGTCGTAAATGCTGCAGCATTCAGGTGGTGGATGATAATTATTTAACTCCAGTTTGAAAAAGCTTCCCCTTTTCTGCATCGTTTTCTTGGGGTCAAATTTAAAAATTACAAAAAATTACAAAAAAAAAAAGTGGGAGGAAGAAAATAAGTAGTAGTCGAAGTAACGCCAAAAGGGCTGTCACACGTTATATGCATTACTAACTAAAAATAGTAAATTCGTATTTTTTTCTGCTCGGAATCTGATGCTGTGCCCTTTTTTGTGAAAAAACTGCCGAACTGTTCCCAAAACAAACTCCCACTCCGCACCCTGCGAAAAAAATTTAAAAACTGACAAATTCGGAATTTCCTGAAAAAAAAAAAACGGTAATTTCGCATCCAAGCTGAAAGTTTTGGGTTCAGAAATCAGAATTCCGCGAATGCAAACCCGTGTTTTTCTTGTGTAGGACTCGAGTCAAACTTTAAGTTGGACTAGGGTACCGTACCCGAGAAAAAGAGGACACCATTATTGGTTTTATGTGGGTCCCCTATTTGCCTGTCTCTTTCTATCCCCTCTTTAATACTGTTCTTTACTTTTTTAAGTAGTCATTATTTATTGCCAACAAAAAGTCATTTTTAGTTGTTAAGCAGGTGATGTATTTAATAGTGGGGTGGTTAAAAGTGAACCCTTCGCTGACCCACGTATTTGAAATAAAAACGGAAACTAACTTAAAACGGTTCATTCATTAAACCGAACCCGAGTCCCTCCCTTATGCGGTGGTTCGATACCAAAATTTGACTTTTAAACCGATTTTTTATTTTTTTATTATATGGTTTGAACTTTTGAGTCAACCACCGTTTTCAATCGGATTGAACCCGATTTGGCCAATTTAATCGAATCGATGACCGGTTCGGTTTGGAAATATTAGTATTTAATGTGAGTAAGAAGAATTAACTTGAAATGAAAAGGTTAATCAGAGAGAAAAGGAATACAGAATTTCAACGGCTATGATGAGCTATATTGACTGTAGCAGAGAGGAATGCAGGTGGCAGGGAGACAGGAGAGAGAGCTGTTTCCCTTCTACCAGATAAGTAAAACGGAAACGAAAAAGAAGAAAAAGTGCAATCGGAAAAGATCTCGTTTTCATTACTCCGAATCTCAGTGGCAGAGGAGAGAGAGTGAGCTGAGGGGGGGGGGGGGGGGACCTGTATCGAAATCGTTACGGATAAGACGCCGTTGGATAGCGAACACGTGTACCTCTGAGCGAAACGCCTCTGCCATAGCGAACCGTTTGATAACCTTTCTGACAAAGCTCTTTTGTTTTGGTTGTTTTCGTCTTCCTTTCTGGTTTCCGCTTCCGCCTTGGCTTTTTCTTCATCTGGTATTGGAAACCGTTTCACTTTTGCATGACCATGAACCGGTTACACGTGCAAGGGGAGCGAAGCAAAGTAAGGCCTTTTAAGAAGGTGAATAGGGGCAATTGAGAACCGTTTGGGGTTCATGTTACGATTTCGCCTCTTTTGAATAGAGGTGGCCATCGACATGTAAGAAATAGCACGAGAATCCCATCCAAAATTTCCAACAGTATTTGTTGCAGTGTTTGTTTGTGAGCGCTCCCCGCCAAATGAAATCACCAGAAACGACGTGGAGTGATGTACCCGCACCACGCAAAAGATCCTCTCCCTTCCCAAACCCAAACAATTTTTTAAATCTTGAGTTCGGCGACAATATACAAATAACACGAGGATACATACTCTCTCTGGCTTCCAGCGTCCTTGAAATAACAAAAAAACGAACACGCACGAGCTGAAGATTCTTCGGGGACTTGGCCCGTCCTTCCCACGTGTAATCTTTCACTTTAATCATTATTCCCCTTCTCTCTTTTACCTTGTTTCCCCGAAGCTGCTATCCTTTTTACTTTTTTAACTTTCCAGTTTCTCTGTTGACAATTTTGACACGTGGACCAGTCATTTGCACGTCCTCGCTCCGCTGTAAAAACACGTGTTGTACTTCAACCTGGCGCGTGTATCTGGTGGTTATCGTCGCCTGGCCAGCCGGGAGAGCTTCGTTGGCAACGCTTTTGGCTTCTCGCCGTCTCCGTCCTAGCGGTAACTTCTTCCGATACACTTTTATTCCAGGTGAGTCGTGACGTCGAACCAAACACGAAATCGCATTAGCCGATGCGCCCACCGCTACGGTTCTTAAAAGTGCCCGGAAACGAGTCAATTTACTCTTTGCATGCAAAAGTACCCCCGACGAAAGTTGTAAGAATCATGCTCTCTCGTTCAATTTTTTCTAGTGTAGAATTCCCGGACTACCCCCTTCATGAGTCTCACAAGTGGAGTGGTTGCAGGGTTATCGTTGGGAGAGAGAGGATAAAAAGCTCGCTCTGTTTCTGGGAATCGGGCCTTGCTCCCTAAAGAGAAGGCCTAACAATTTTATATTTATGTTTTTGGAAGTGGCTAGTGGGCTGAACCCGCACGTGCACCTCTGCCGACCAAGAGAACGTTCTCACTTTCCCGACGACCGGAGCCTCCCCACTCGCCACCATAGATCGAACTCGTTTTCTTAGTAATCATATAAGTTTAAAAAAAAAAAGAAAAAAAGAGAGGAAATGTGGTAGAACATGAACTGGAGCTAAAAAGAGAAAAACGAAGAAAGAGGGAAATGGACAAAAAGGTGATTTCGGTTTTGGTTTTCACCTAATTCCAACTTTTTCAATAAGTCATACAAGTTCAGCTTTAACGGATTAGTCTTTGTAGTGGGATTTGTCACAGTCATGCTCCATCACCTGACCTAACCTCCAAACAGTTTTTCCTCCTTTGGGTCTCCTCCTAGCCCACTTCCTCTTTCCTCGTTTTCTTCCTTGGAATCACAAACGCCTGCGGCTACCAACAACTCTTCCAGTCTTTTTTTTTTTTTTTACATATCAAAATCAATGTGGTTTGTATTCCACCGCGCCTGGACGCCTTTTTATTCCTTGTCTACGGCTGCTGCCTGACCTCAAAATCTGATACACTTTCCTTTTTATTAATTAGCCTATATTAGTTGGTACTAAGTGTATTGGTTACCTTAAAAAATCTAATCAATATCTGATTACGTGGCAATACGGAACCATATTCATGAGTCTCTGATGATTATGAGGGACAGCAGCATATCCATACACATAGTCCATAGAAAGAAAGCATGCTCTCGAGCAAGCGGGAAGAATGATGGAGGGGGATACGACACCTGCTGTGGGACCCAGATGAGTGTCGGCCATCACCGGGAAACGTGGGAATAGTGAGGAAAAAGGATCACCCAAAATCCGATGAAGGATCTCCAAGGGTTAGTTGGGGCTGTCCCTTTTTCTTTGGTAAAAAACAGACACTATGAGCAGCCTTTGTTGAAAAAGAGGGCACCCTATGAGAGAGGGGGAGCACCCACCCTTTTTCATATTTCAAAAGACAAACCAAAGATTGTGTCCTCTCCTTCTTAAGTCTTATCAAATTATCATTCTCAATTCTCACCTACAAAAACAGCTTCCCTTCCCCCTCCCTTTCGGCCTTCCTTCCTCCCTCATCGTGTTTCCTTTTGGACCCCTTTTGAGGAGAATACATGCATGTGCCCCCTTCACTCTCTGTCTACGGTTGCCGTAACACAGTATCCTCACGATTCTTTTGGTTTTGGAGGGGAGTGAAGCTCAGATTCCTGTACACAAGTGATTTCTTTTGAGGATCTTTGCAAACAATGCATGGTGTGTCTGAAGTAAGTGGAGAATAAGTGGGATGCATCATAGAGGCAAAGAGAATCCAATCAATTTAAACCTGCTTCATCGCCCCAGGTTCTGTACATAGTAATCTGTAGTGTTTAGGTGACAAGCAACCGTTTCTTGTCCTCGTTTACAGCTTCCTCAATCCCTAATTACATTTCCGAGAATGACAAGCACCTTTGAAGTTTAAACCCATATAAAAATAATGGACAAAAGCAGCCAAACAGAGTTGGAAAGTGAGAGGGACAGCGAGAGAGAGAGAGATGGTATTCTAGCATAGGAGAGGACGTAGAGTATATGAGGTCCTGCCCCAAGAGCAGCTCTTAGTACGAGGTCAGCGTAAATACCAACCTCTTCGATTAGTATAATGAGATAGCTTTTAGCAACGCATCTTCGATTCTCATCTATCCCCACCATCAGTTCCTAACCCTAATCTCTATAAACCATGCCATCGTTATCTTTCTTTTTTAAAAAAAAAACAAAATGCGAGTTCCGAGTCAATTATTCTATTCGGCTGAAAGATCCAGGCGCCAACCTAGGTCCCTTTCATGAAAGTTGATTGAATTCGCAAAAGCAGAACAGACAGATCTCGTTACACCGACTTTTCTTTCATCTACTGTGACTTTGAAAACCCGTTTAAGAAAGAATAATTGAGTAAAGAGCGGAGGGTCTCCCTGAAAAGATCGAGAGAAGAAGAGCGAGAGAGGGATGAAGGGAGCTCAGTGTCTCGTCGTGAGAGAGAATTTCTATACACCTAGCACTTCCTGCTGAACGTCGTGTTTCCCCCCCTAGTTTTCTCAACTGCCGCAGCGTTGAATTCTAAGATTCTACATTCACTTCATGGATTATTTTGCAACTTGAGTTAATAAAAAGCCTAAGCTAGTGCAGTTGCTGGAAATTAAAAATGGGGAACATTCGATAACTGGGTTCGCATTTGATTCTCTTTCGTTTTCATGGAGGGCGGCATAGTTGAAGACTTGGAGAGATGGGGACATTGAATTTGCCTTGATCGCCGCTTACCAACCAACCCATCAAAGAGTAAAAGTATAAAGAAAACAAAGGGGGTGGAGAGACTTTAGCAGACTCATGTCCTTAGCTAGATTCTTTATTAGGATATTCTCAAACCTACCCACTCTTCTCTGCAAAACGTCAGAGACTTTGTTCGCCATTCTTTACATGCTTCAGTAACTCAAGCATAAGCCTGTTTCTGCTTCTGTTTAGACGTGAAAATTGATGAGCACTTTGGCATCGTCCTCAAGACTTCTTATAATACGTTACTCCGCGAAAAACCATTTAAAATAGAGATAAAAGAAAGAACCTCGAATTGGTTGTCTGTAATATAAACTGAACACCGACGTTCCATCGTCAGAGAATCCGAGGGTTCTTAAAAAAGAAAATAAAAACTTGAAGAAAACAGACATAAATTATATTAGATTTAGTTCCATCCTGTGCGCTCCTGCTACTGGTACTAACATCGACAACTGATATCAAGGTGGGAATGAATGTTGAACATCCTGCCATAAGTGACGTTGATTGAAGATCTTTGTCCTGTGTTGAAGATCCTGCCATAAGAGACGTTGATTGATGATTTTTGCCTTGTTTAGGGCCTTCTTTGCAAAGGATTATGATCCTCCATTACAGGATCAAATCAAACTCCATTATACCTTTTCTGTACAAATCAAATCAATGTAATCAATTGTAATCCATGTAATTGAGATACAACATTTATAAATTAATGGAAAACCCTCACCCCAATCAGTATGGTGAATTTTGAAGTTATTCTCATGGTATTAGAGCTCTTTTGGATCAACATCCCGTGATCCTCAATGGCCTCTGATTTTTCTTCTGATCTTCTTCCCTTCAACACCATGATTCACATGGTCACCATCAAACTTTCATCTTCCAATTATCTCCTATGGAAGAGTCAGTTCCTCCCACTCCTCGATAGTCAAGGCTTGCTGGGTCATGTGGATGGTACCATTTTGCCACCACCTCCTTTCGACCCCCCCACCTCTAAGACACCAAACCCCAAGCACTCATCGTGGAAAACTACTGACCAACGCTTTCTCAGTCTTCTTCTCTCTTCTCTATCCGAAGAAGCTATGGCTGAAGTCGTCGGCCTCTCCACCTCCCGTGAAGTATGACTTGCTATGGAGAATACCTTCAGTCATAGGTCTAAAGCCCATGAAATTCGTCTCAAAGACGATCTTCAATTGATGAAACGAGGAGCTCACTCGGTAATGGTATACGCCCGCACGTTCAAGGTCTTGTGCGACCAACTCCAAGCCATCGGTCATCTAGTTGATGACACCGACAAGGCTCATTGGTTCCTCCGTGGTCTCGGCCTGGAGTTCTCTGGTTTCTCCTCCGCCCAAATGGCCCAAACCCCCTTACCCTATTTTTCTGACATCGCCTCCCCACGAAAAACTTCGAGATTTTTCATAAATCTCTGGAGTCCACAACTCCTTCCACCGCGGCCTTCACTGCCAACTGCGCCCCCTCTCAGTGTTCCGATGGCTCCTCTCGCCAGAGACGGGGTCGCGGAAATAGTCATGGCGGCCACTTCAGCTCTAGAAACAGAGGCGTCTCCAACTCCGACCACTACAACAGCCTGCACGGTGATTCCGGTCACAACCAAGGCCGTCCCACCGCCAGCAACGGTCGCCGTCCCGACGGTGCTAGATCTGCCTCCAGAAAGGCACTATGCCGATCGGTGTCGGCAGCGTTATTTAGGGGAGGATTCATCGGCGCACCTCGCCGAATCGTTTAATCAAGCATGCTCTATGTCCGAAAATGAAAATTCGGACAGGTTCGTGGATACCGGGGCCTCGGCCCACATGACTCCGGCCCACGCCTCATTGGATCAATCAGTCATCTACACGGGTAAGGATCGTGCAATTGTGGGAAATGGCGCGTCCCTACCTATTACCCGTACGGTCACCTTTCTCCTTCCCCAGATCTTCAATTGTTAGATATTTTGGTTGTTCCCCACCTTACTAAAAATCTTTTGTCTATTAGTAAATTAACGAATGATTTTCCTTTATCCGTTACATTTACTAATAATTTTTTCACTGTTCAGAATCGCCAAACGGGAAAGGTGGTGGCAACTGGTAGGTGTGATGGAGGCCTATATCTGTTAGAGCGTAAAAATTCCGCTTTTATTTTCTTTTTGAAAAATAAATCTCTTCATGCCTCCTATGATTTATGGCATGCTCACTTAGGCCATGTGCATCACTTTGCCATTTTTTTATTAAATAAAAATGGACATCTTCTTCTTACTTCCTTATTGCCCTCTTCGCAATTATGTGTTACATGTCAACTTTCCAAAAGTCATCGTTTACCTTATTCTCCCAATGAAAAAAGGTCGTCTAATTTGTTAGAGTTAATTCATTGCGATATATGGGGTCCTTCACTAGTACCATGAAATTTGGGTTTTATTTACTATATTTTGTTTATTGATGATTATTCTCGCTTTACTTGGTTTCATCCATTGAAATTGAAGTCTAATTTTTTTGATACGTTTCTTCAATTTAAAAAATTTGTTGAAAACCAATATTTTGCTCGTATAAAAAATTTCAAAGCGATGGTGGTGCAGAATTTACTAGCACTCGTTTTAAACACCATTTCCGCACTTCAGGAATTCATCATCAATTATCTTGTCCCTACACTCCTGCCCAAAATGACCACGCAGAACGAAAACACCGCATTTGACTGAAACTAGTTTGGCCCTCCTCTTCCATTCCCACATTTCTCCTCGCTATTGGGTTGACGCTTTTAGCACTGCTGCTTACATCATCAACTGATTGCCCACACTGCTTCTCGAAGGTAAGTCCCCCTTTGAACTTATTTATGGTCTTTCTCCAAATTATGAATTTTTTTATCCTTTTGGTTGTCATGTTTACCTATGTTTACGTGATTATATGCCCAATAAATTTTTACCGTGTAATATTCATTGCATCTTTATGGGCTATAGCTCATTGTACAAAGGGTTTTGTTGTCTTGATCCCGCACCTCTAGGCTCTATATAACTCGCCATGCCCAATTTGATGAGACTTATTTCCCATCCCTAGCTTCTTTCCAGATTCAACCTTTATCCTCTCTTCTTCTTTCCAATTTTTTGGAAACCAGTTTATCTTCTCCTGTCATGCCCCTGTCCCTTTCGACACCCCATTCTTGTCATATTACTCAATCTGGCTCCCGTCCCTGTGTTATTTGTACTGATCCCATGGATGAGTCTTTACAAGCCCTTCATTCTCTTACAGGACCCACTTTGCCACACACCACTTCCACTCTCCCTAGCTCCACTGCTTCGCCGCCTACTGCTCCTGTTTCTGCTATTCCGATGGCTTCTCATCCTATGCTCACACGAGCCAAGACTGGTATTTTCAAACTCCGTCACTCGGCTGATTTTGAGTATTCTTGCTCCTCTGGCCTTCTTTATGCTTTCTTAACATCCACTGAGCCTAAAGGGTTCAAATCTGCTGCCAAGAATCCTGCCTGACTTGCCACTATGGATGAAGAAGTTCAAGTTCTACAAAATAATCGTACCTGGACTTTCGTACCTCGACTGACTCATACCAAATATTTGTTTGATGGTTCTATTGAGCGGTTCAAAGCTCGTCTCGTTGCCAAGGGGTTTACACAAGTACTAGGTCTCAACTACGCCGACACCTTCAGTCCTGTCATGAAAACCACCACTATTTGGGTTGTGCTCTCTATTGATGTTACTAATCGATGGTCTCTCTGTCAATTGGATGTCAACAATGCTTTCCTTAATGGTAATCTCAATGAACAAGTCAATATGGAGCAGCCTCCAGGGTTATTGATCATCGCTTTCCTGATCATGTTTGCAAGCTTCAAAAATCTCTCTATGGTCTCAAGCAAGCCCCTCGAGCTTGGTTTCAGCGGTTAAACTCTTTCTTTACTCATCTTGGCTTCCACTATAGTCGAGCTGACCCTTCACTATTCGTTTTTCATCGGCACTCTAACATCCTTTACTTGCTCTTATATGTCAATGATATTCTTATTACGGGAAACAACTCTTCTCTTCTTGATAGCTTTGCCAGCAAACTTCATTCTGAGTTTGCTACAAAGGATTTGGGTTCCTTCTGCTACTTCCTTGGTTTTGAAGCTACACCTACCGCTGATGAACTATTTCTTAGTCAGCTGAAATATGTGCGCGACATCCTTGCCCCGACACAATTACTTAACAGTAAACCTGTCCACACTCCTATGGTGGTTTCTCAGCATCTATCCTCAGTTGGTCAGTTATTTTTGGATCCTACTCATTACCGATCTCTTGTTGGTGCTCTTCAGTATCTGTGACCATCACGCGTCCCAATATTGCTCATGCCGTCAACTCAGTCAGTCAGGTCCTACAGTCTCCCACTGCTGACCATTTCCTTGCTGTTAAGTGCATTCTTCGGTATGTCAAAGGCACTCTCCATTATAGTCTGTCCTCCCGTCTATCTGCTTCGCCGGGATCTTTAGTTGCTTACTCTGATGCTGACTGGGCCGGATGTCATGACACTCGCCGCTCCACCTCAGGTTACTTTATTTACCTTGGTGAGAACTTAGTCTTTTAGAGTGCCAAGAAGCAACTTACAGTTTCTCGTTCCAACTGTGAGTCTGAATATCATGCTCTTGCTCTCAAGGCCGCCGAATTTCTCTGGCTCGCCCATCTTCTTCGAGATCTCCACGTTTCCATTCCCAAGCAGCCTCTTCTCTTATGCTATAACAAAAGCGTTATTTTCTTGAGCTCCAACCTTGTTGTTCACAAGCGGGCCAAAAATGTTGAGTTGGACATCCACTTTCTGCGTGAATTTGTTGTTGCTGGAAAGATTCGCACTCAATATGTGCCCTCTCACTTACAGGTTGCCGATATCTTCACCAAAAACGTCTCTTGGCCTCTCTTTCAATTTTTTCGATTCAAGCTACACGTCTGTCCTAATCCGACGCTTAGCTTGCGAGGGGTTGTTGAAGATCCTGCCATAAGAGACGTTGATTGAAGATCTTTGCCCTATTTAGGGCCTTCCTTGCAGAGGATTATGATCCTCCATTACAGGAGCAAATCAAACTCCATTATACGTTTCTGTACAAATCAAATCAATTTAATCAATTGTAATCCTTGTAATTGAAATACAACATTTGTAAATTAATGGAAGAACCTCACCCAATGTGGTGAATTTTGAAGTTCTTTTCAATGAACATAAGTAATTAAAAGTAGGACGCATTTGGTGCCTGGTTAAAAACTTAAAATGGGAACCACCCTGTGCTGTCCCTGTTAAAGTGGGTATAAGAATTAAGAATATTATTCACCTCCGGGGGTTAAGGACGTTCCGGTGAAAGTTCAATCTTATTTGGTCCTGTAAATATTCGAAGAACTTGAGATTCAAATTGAATTGAAAAAGAAACCAGTTAACCTTAAGTTAGACTTTGAGTTTAACAATAAATTTTGATCAGTCCCATCAATTAAGACTTTGATGGTTCCAAACGGACCCTATATACCGACGACCAGATGCATCCATGCTGTTTAATTTGAATCAGTTTTTCAAATACATTGTCCATGTCGTGCTCAGGCCAAGACAATCTTGAGGCCCATAAGTTTAACCGAGATTTTGCTCGGCAAAGAGCGTGATCCATAGACGAAAAGGTCATTTAGGGCCCATAACTTTCTCGAAATACTCATGCTGGCCTTCATCCAGAATCCGTAAAAGCAAAGGTTTAACAAAGCAATGCACGACAGATTTCGTTCTTGGATAAACAAAAAATGGCGGAAACAGCTCCGATTCTCGCTAATTTCAATCTCAGAGAGTCGCCTGTCGTCTCCCTGTTTCCTCCTTCTCTCTCTGTGCGCCAAGAACTCCGTAAAGCAGTAGCTACTGCTACTAAGATTGAAGCTTTTGAGTAATCTCAGACCCCTCAAGGCTTCTTGTTCTGAGACTGCTTCCATGGATTCCGCTGAAAGTTGTCTTCTTGAGCCCGTAGGTTCGTGTTCTACCCCTTTTTTTTCTGAAATAGCTGTGGGTTGTGGCTTTCTGTGGATTAATTTGTTTTGCTTTTTGTCAGGGCTAGAGCTTTAAGCCTATGGAGTAAATTATTTCGATGTTAAATTAGTAAAAAGATGATGTTTGATCTCTCTTTCACCATCCGAAATCAATTTAAATAAAACAGTGGGAATAACATAAAATGTTTTTTATATCAGAAAAGAAATGCTTCCACTGTCTGCAGTATTTCTATTAAAAAAACCACCGCTGTGCCTACTGTCTAACAAAAAAAAAACTGTTGTTATTCACTGCATTTTGTCTGTTCATTCTGATTTATCACAAATTTTAGGTTGCCCATTAATTCGACCGTCTGGTCGGAATAAAAGAAGTGGGAAGTATTAATAGCATAGCAATCAGATGACGAAAATTATTAGGTATTTCAATTGGCTTTCCCAATTATATCAAGTGATCTCATGTTTCTTTTAGCATTTTAAATTTGCAGTCTTTAGAAAATGTAGTGTGCAATCAGTGAATGATGTTCCAAATAATTCTATTTGGGAACTAATCGAAGTTCTGTAGTGCATTGCAGGGGATGGAGATTCAAGACACATAGGTTATAAGGTCCCAATGCCTGGTGCTTTTGAGATTGTTTCAATGAGTGACTTTTTGTAGTCAACTTGCATTTGAGATATGCTCTAATGACGGTTCTAAAACTTGCACCTAAGAGCTGAGTATTCTTACTGCAAAACTCTCCTCTCCAGAAAGCAGTAATAGTAGGCCGAATTCCTGAGAAGGCTGATTTGGTGCTTCCATTTGCAACAGGTACCCTGGGTGTTTCTAAACATACAATTCACCAACAAGAAAGATTATAGCTTCATTTATGTACTCAAAACCAATTTGGAATCTTTCTGGCCAAAACTGTGTATCAATTTTATCAGCCAATTGGGGAGCAAGCACGACATCGTTTCCTCATTTCTTGTGCTGAAGATTTCAGAGGAACGCTAAATACACTGCTGCTATATTACTTTTTTTTTGGCATAGTGGTCAACTGCATGAATTAGTCACTTTGGACTATTAAGAATGTGCATCACCCTGGATTCAATGTCAGACTCGACCTTAACAACTTAATTTACTCCAAAGTGCAGGCCTGTGTCAAACTTAGTTCATAGATCAAAGTAGTGTCGGTACTAAAGCCAAACAACTTCCATGACATTGTGGTGTTTCTGTGTAAGTTGGGCTATGGTACAACTGAGTGATCTTTTAGGATCAGTCAAGAATGAGATCTGTTGAATTTATGGAAAAGAGAAATACTTCATTGACTTTATTAACTTTTTTATAATCAAAGTACATGAACCTCTATTTATAATAGAGGAAGGTAGTAGAGTCCAATTACAATAAAACTACCTTTGTCCTAATTACACCCAAAATCTAACACTTAAATATAAGTATTAACATAATTAAATAACTCAATATAGATAAAAGACAAACATTGTCAGAGTGGTTCCGTCCACTCATGTTAGAGTTTGTGGTCTGAGTTAGGTACTTGGCTTTCCGCACCTTAAACGGCTAGTCTTTGCGGGTTGTATTGGCTAGGTATCTGACTCATAACTCAAAAGTTAAGCGAGCTTGGGCAAGAGTAATTTTAGGATGGGTGACCTCCTAGGAAGTACTCTTGCCTAGGACTTTAACATGGTATTAGAGTTAGGCACGCCATGGCCCGTGTTCGTATCCCGTGAGAAGCGGCTCCAGAATGGGTGGGGTGGGTGTCAGAGTTGTTCCGTCCACTCTTGTTAGAGTTTGTGGTCTGAGTTAGGTACTTGGCTTTCCACACCTTAAACGGCTAGTCTTTTCGGGTTGTATTGGCTAGGTATCTGACTCAGAACTCAGAAGTTAAGCGAGCTTGGGCAAGAGTAATTCTAGGATAGGTGACCTCCTGGGAAGTACTCTTGCCTAAGATGTTAACAAACATAACTCAAACTAAAAATTTTCTAAGACGTGACCATAAGATAAAAATGCCTTTGTGAGTCCTTCTTGATCTTCCAACTTATGTGATAAGGATGCCAGCTCGTGGTAATCATGGTGGGTCCTACTTCTTATGTGTTTGGGCCTATCTTGTGGGCTTTCCTTGATCGTGTGACCCATCTTATATTACTCTTAGATATGTGGGTTATGTGGGTCTTCTTTGGTCGTGTAGGTTTGGGCTTATCTTCCAACACTCCCCCTCACGCTGTTGCGTCCTTCCATGAGGCCCTGCTAGCATAATATAAGTGAGAGTAAAAATCACTCTTAACCGGTAAGACATTGCTCCATACTACAGTCCTAATGTTGGATGTAGGGCACACTCCGTCTTCTATAGGTAGTGTGCCTATCGGCATTGCTCTGAAGTGTCCACCACTGTGTCCCTCCACAGGACAACGACTCTCAAGTGGTAGGAGTAATAAAAGCCATTACAGGGGAGGTAGTGGGTTTATTTATAATGGTATCCCAATCCGGACACCGACTCTCTTGGTATCCCAACCGTGATATGTTTTAGAGTTAAATTTATCATGGTGTCCCAATCCGGGCACCGACTCTCATGGTGTCCCAACCGTGATATTTTTTAGAGTCAAATAAATTATGGTATGAGAAAAGGTATTGAGGCCACCTCTTCTTCAATAATAATGTCTCGTCCAAAGATACATAATAGTAGCAGCTATAATGTAATACGACCATCTTCCAACACATAACACAAACCAAAATAATAAACCTTGTAGAAGGACCCATGAAATAATCATAATCCTTTTCTTGAATATTTTGGTCACATAAACTTATCCACAACATATGAAATAAAATACCTCATTCTTGTACTTCTTGTACTTCTCCCCCTCAAGCTGAGATCAATGGCAGTGATCCCTGCTTGAACCAAATATTATAGATGCAGTAATAAACCCAAATAACATAGATGTAGTAATAAACCCTTAAACCAGGGTGAAGTGAGATATTTTCTTGATATAGCAACTCAAACAGTGACGTAAAACAAAGGGCAGAAATTCGGATTTTTCAATACAACAGAACACCAACATGACCTTTAATTCTTCCAATGCAAAGATATCTTTAAATATAGATCAGATTGACATGAAATTTTCTCCTGATGAAACTAGACTTAAATACCTTTCATCCAAGTATAATGTATCTTTATAAAATATAATTATCAGAAGATAACTAATCAGATAGATTTCGGTCTCTGTCATCTGGCTGAACTAAACACTGTTTTTCCTTTTTTTTTCAGCATGACCATTGACTCTTCCAAGATCAATATCTCCTTATAAAAAACTTAGATCGAGAATTGGTTGAGTAGGTAAGAAACTAGACTTACAGATCTTTCTTTTGATATATAATTGTCCATATAAAGTCTTGTTCTTGATAGCATAAAATACCTCGGAATTTGAAGTTTTATGTTGTTGCTCAAACCTTTTTTTCAGTTTGACCTTCTCTGCTTCAAATATCGATTTATATTTGTAGATAAATCCGATTGAAAATTGGTTGAATATGTAAGAGAATAGACTTGTATATTTTTCTTTTGATATATATATCTCCATATAAAGTCTCGTTCTTGATAATATAAAATACATTGAAAGTTGAAGCTTCTGCTCGAACTTCTTTTGCAATCTGTCCTTTGCTCATTCAAATATCGATTTCTCTTTGTAGATAACTCCGATTGGAAAACATTATTTTTCCTTGGAAAGTAGACTCAAATATCTTTCCGTCAATATATAATTTCTAATATGAAAATCTCAGTATAGAGGTGAAAAACGCAAAACAAACTATGGGTGCAGGGATTGAAAAAAACAACAACTATGAACTTAGACTTAGGGTTTAGGGTTTAGAGAAAAGGATCTCATTACCTCAGTGGGTTGACCAAGTCAACTCACAGAACCTGCTTTGATACCATGTTGAATTTTTGGAAAAAGAAATACTTCATTGACTTTATTAGCTTTCTTATAATCAAAATACGTGAACCTCTATTTATAATAGAGTAAGGTAGTAGAGTCTAATTACAATAAAACTACCTTTGTCCCAATTACACCCAAACTCTAACACTTAAATATAAGTCCTAACATAATTAAATAACTCAATATAGATAAAAGCCAAACATAACTCAAACTAGAACTCTTCTAGGACGTGACCTTAAGATAAAGATGCCTTTGTGAGTCATTCTTGATCTTCCAACTTATGGATGACCAGCTCGTGGTAATCATGGTGGGTCCTACTTCTTATGTGCTTGGGCCCATCTTGTGGGCCTTCCTTGGTCGTGTGAGCTTGGGCCTATCTTCCAACAGGATCTTGGCAACTTTACTAAGGGTTTCTTGTCTCGACAACTTAAAGCACTGTTCAAGTAAATGGTATTAGTTAAATTATTAAGTTAATAGTTTCAAAATGAGGTAAGTGACCAGGTTACATGCTATGACGGCATACAGACATGATGCATGAGTGGTAGAGGCAAAACCAAAAATGAGTGAAACATGGATAAAATAAACATCAATAGAATCAGTTTGATTATGATTAAATTCATCTTATAACTCTTTTACTTTTCAAAACATTGTCTGGTCTACATGCTCAATTTGAGAGCAAAAATGGTATTTTACAGGCTACGGATTTGGACAGCACGGATGGAACATAGGTTGATGAGAAGAAGTTGCAGCCCGGTGCTGTTACTGCTGTATCACCTGGAAGAATAATTATATTTGGTATGTGGTATTTAAATGCAAAGTTTATGTTGCATATGTTAGTTGATATCTAATGAATTCACCCCCTTAACCAAGGAGAAAAAGTCTGCTGTTCTACTATGGCTATTTTATGTTATCTAGGTCAACTTTGCTTATTTACATTTGAAGATTTATATATGCTATATATGCTATTATGCGTTGTGACTGGTGATGGTTTATGTGCACTTGATTGTAATGGGCATGATTAGAACTTTAAACAACGTTCTCCTCCACTCTCCTAACAATTTCTAATAATCCCTGTGTTGGAGCATTTTCGGATGTATAATTTCTTAGCACCCAAGACTATTCTATGATTTTGTTTTACCCCATTTTAGGTGATATCCACTTAAGCTATGTTTTGTGTGTCAAAGTTGGACTGCATGATTGTATCTAGCAAAAAATCAAGACTGAAGCTCTGATGGCCAATGTTGAAACAAGAAGTTAGGAACAAATTTTCAAGCATGTTTTTAAATTATTTTTTGTCTTTGTTCTGTTTATTTAATAAACAATTTCTGATATTTTCAGAAAGCAATGAGTATAAATTTTATTGTTTTGTGAATAGAGTCTTCTCTTCATGCCGCATAAAGGACAAATCTAACAAAGTCTAGTGGGCAACTAGACAAAAATCGAAGTGGGTCATGCCATGGTGAGTACAACAGCTGGTAACTACTTTTCCTTGCTCTTCATTTATCTTTGTGTAAGTCAAAGTAGACTGGAAATTCATTGCAGGAATCTTCAAGGGAGACACCATTTCAAAAAAAAATAAAAAATCTTCAAGGGAGAGCATTCAAGTCAACTACAAAAATTGGCAATTTCCAATATTGTGACTACACCTGGGATGTCCACAAGATGTTTTGAGATACTAGTCCTTATGAATGGCTAAAAATCGACAAAGGACTTTGGCCTGAAACTGATGAAAATTTGGAAGATGACAGACTGTTCTTCCTGATTGATCCGTTACAGCTTCTATTCGACAACTCACGCTAACAGAAACCTCGTCCATGTTACTTATATTACGAACTTGGCAAAATGTAGCCTTTAAATTATCTAGTTGCCCACTTCCCACTCTTTTACGTTTTTCTCTATGGATCTTAATTGTACATGCTATTTGTTTGTGGAAATGGATTCTTCTTTCTCTGGAACGTATCCTTGGTGCATTACATTATATCCAAGAACTATTGTAACTAAAGATCAATTTACATCCACTAGAATAAATCGAAGAAGTGAACTTTCAGGCAGGCCTTCCTATCACCTTTATTGTCTGGTATACAAATTTATGTAAAACCCAGAAACAGATGCTGGAATTGTTTGAATGGTTACGCGGTATTCTCTAACAAGAACTTAAACTCGTCAAAGTCAATCCTACGATCTCCGTTTCTATCAAAAGTTTTGATCATCTTCCTGCAATTTTCCAACTCCTTACCTTCTTTCAGCTGCAGCTTGTGCATTACTTCTTGCAATTCAACTTCAGTTATAAACCCATCCCCATTCTCATCAAAAACAGAGAAAGCTCCCTTCAGCTCATACATGCTGGCTTCCTTCTCCTCCAACAAAGAGACACCTTGTAAAAACGTGCAGTCTTGACATCTCCCATCCCAGCTCCACCTTTCAGTCTTCTCTGCTTGTTTTCTCATCCCTAGCCTCTCCATCACTTTTTCCATGTCTTCTCTAGTAAACATGTCAGTGCATGGACTACCTCTTTGCCGGCACTCAGCAGCAACCGGGTTCATGCAGAGCAGGCACCCCTCCTCACTGGACCTTCCTCCTGCTCCTTCGACATCAGAAAGGGAAGAATGGGAAGATCCCATACAGCTCATGTAGGACTTTCGTATGTTCTTGAAGAAGATGAGCATCCCCTGCAACAAGAAGGATGCTGTGAAGTTGAGGATAGAAACTGCTACCTGTATGGAGTTCCGGTACATACTGTAGCTGCCGATAAGGTGGACTTGACTCTCTTATATCACAACAGTTATATCTTACTTGCTTTAAAGTGGAACATATGGTCTCACATTTATAGTGTGTCGAAGTGAAAGTTGCTTGTTGGTGAATCCAGAGAAAATGGTGGAAGGAAGTTTCTTGGACATTGGTTCCAAGACTCCCCAAGTTTTCATTTCTTTGTTATGAAAGCGACTCTAGAGAGAACCCAGGAATTTCCGGGAAGAAAAGGTGTAACTTGTTGTGGCTACGAGTGAGGACCAATAACAATGGGTGAAGGTGATTTCTTCGTTGTGCTCACACATACTTTATCATAAAATAAAATTCCTTTTGCCTTTCCGTGTCATCGATCACAACGTAAACACAGGAATGTTCGTTTAAAGACAGAGATGGACAGTCTGCTTAGGGCTTGTGCAAGGGAAAGGTCATTTGAAGATCTACTAATTATGGGATTTTGGCTTTGTCGAGCAGTTCTTGCAGCTAGTACTGTCAACACCACTTGAACGTTGCCATCACTGCTAATCAATGTTTGCGGAAACTTTTTTGAGGATTGATGGAACTTAAAAACCATTGTTGGGATCCATATCTCTGGTTGGCTTCCGAAAACCCAACAATGTTAACAAAACAATTTCCGTCTGTAAAATTTTAAGATAACATAAACTCGGAGGAAATGTTCGACGATAAGTCTAAGAGAAAACCAACTTCTTAATCACGACGATTGGTGACAAGTGGTGGTGTTGTAGGCAGAGAGGGAGGTAAACGGAAGACTCTTTGAGAAACTGAGTTGGTTCAACCACTATATGACCTGCTAACTACTTTTTTAACCCTTTTTGTGTTTATCATATTCCGTCGTAGAGAGACGATTAGGTAGGAGTGGAAGATCCATGGATTCCGTATTGCTTAACCGGAGACGTCAACGAAGTTCCTGGGAAATTGACATCTTAACGCTGGATATGAAAAGAGAAGAGGGAAGCAGACGTGTTTGGGCGGGCGCTTGCGTGAAGAACGACATGGAAGGACTTATCTCAGTCTCCAGTACAGCTTGTGTTACACGATTCGCGGGTAACAATCAGGCATGTGTATGATGAACCCTGACAGTGATGCTAAGACTGATTTTTGTGTCCCTTGGAAACTGCCGCTGAAGTAGTGCTTTAAAACCCAAAGCTTAGCTTCTCGAAGCGCGCATAGATTCGCTTTCATCAATTATTTGTGGACGAAGCTTCATAGAAACAATCAGCAGGTACAAATGCTCATGCCTAAAAGATCCATGGACTCTTTTTCCACGCAATTTCCCACAATTTATGGGTATAACAGATATTACGTGTAGAAACGGTTATTCGGCACCTTGTCTAGAAATATTTGATTTTTTATTAATTGTAACAAAAAAAGCTGGTTCCGTTGTAGTCTAGTTGGTTACGATACTCGGCTCTCACCCGAGAGACCCGGGTTTAAGTCCCGGCAACGGAAGCTTTTTCTTTTCTGTCACGGTCGCTTGCTTAATGGTTAGTTGCAGAGTTTGGAGGAAGGATGCAAAGTAACCTCCACGTAAAAGTGTTGTTTTTAAGCGCTTCCACGACGTTTTGACGTGAAACTTGGTTTTCACGTGTTGGAAACCCGTGCAAGTTTTCCGTCTCGTTGAAGAGCCAATGGCGTTAATCCCCTAGCCCACGGACTTCTTGAGCGGTAATGTTCAGATTTCCATTTCCTGTGTGATTAACAGTATTTATGTCTTAGGTATGTCGTATAAATGTAACTATTTGTGCATTATTCGTTTCACTTTTATGAAATTTTTAGTTCTCCAATTCACTATAACTGACGAAATCAAACCACCAAAGATGTTTCTTTAGTCCCTCTCTCGTCTCCCTACGCCCCCGACGTCGTTGCTGCCATAAAATTGATCGGATTTTCGTCTCCAGCCACCGTCTCAGCTCCCTCTTGTCTCCGGCCTCGTCTCTCGGTCTTCTCTCGGCCTCACCCTCTCTCTCGCACCCCCTCTCTCGTCTCTGTGACTCCCGCTCTTCTCTCGGACTTGCTCTCTCTCGCTTCTCTCTCTCTTATCCCTCCCGACCTCCCTTTCTTCTCTGTCTTCTCCCTCACTTCTCCCTTTCGGCCTCCCACTCCCTTCTCTCTCTGGCTATTATCCTTTTCCCCGAAAATACCTTCCGATTTCATTCGAATTCCCCATTTCCCTTTTGATTTTGGACATTTAGGCATCGATTGCTTAATTTCTACTTCGATTAGGCATCGATTTCCCCATTCGGCATCGATTTCACCCTTCGGCTTCGATTTTCCCAAAATTTCAGAAGGTATGCCTAAACCCTAATTTTTTTCATTAAATTAGTGTTTTATTTGATTTAAATTTATTTTCAGTGCGTAATTGGGGGTTATTTGTGCATTATTGTGGGATTTAGGGTTACGGTTTATAGTCTAAATTCTTGATTCATGTATGGATTATTTTTAGGGTTTGCTGCTTGGTATTTAAGGGTCCCGTAATTAGGGTTTAGGGTTTATGGTTAAGGATTTAGGGTATTTTAGGGATTAGGATTTTTAAGCTATAGGGTTTGGAATTAGGGTGTAGGGTTTAGGGCTTTTAAGGTATTTAGTTCTGGAATTAGTGTTTATGGTTTAGGGCTTTTAAGGTATTCTGTTCTGGAATTAGTGTTTAGGGTTTAGAGTTTAATAGGTGATAGGGTTTAGGGTTTGATGGTTTAGGTTTTTTTATGGTTTGTGTTTCGGGTTTAGGGTTTAGGTTAAGGATTTAGGGTATTTTAGGGATTAGGGTTTTTAAGGTTTTGGGGGTTTTGTGTTTTTAAGCTCTAGGGTTTGGAATTAGGGTGTAGGGTTTAGGGTTTAGGGCTTTTAAGGTATTAAGTTCTGGAATTAGTGTTTAGGGTTTGATGGTTTAGGTTTTTTTTTATGGTTTTGGGTTTCGGGTTTAGGGTTTAGGTTCAGGATTTAGGGTATTTTAGGGTTTAGGGGGTTTTGTGTTTTTAAGCTCTAGGGTTTTTTGGGTTTTGGGTTTGGAATTAGGGTGTAGGGTTTAGGGCTTTTAATGTATTATGTTTTGGAATTAATGTTTAGGGTTTAGAGTTTAGTAGGTGATAGGGTTTAGGGTTTGATGATTTAAGTTTTTTTTTTATAGTTTGTGTTTCCTTAATGGGTAAAGGTTTTCCGATAAAGTTTTTTCCATGAGGACTGTCTCGGATTTAGATTATACATGGTTGCAAGAAGGCAACCAAGTGGTCGACCATATGACATTTGGACCTTTGAAGACGATAGAAAAATGCTCGATCTCTTGGTCGAGCAAGTTAATTTAGGGAACAAGTTGCCTAACGGGGTATGGAAACATGAGGTATATATGGTTTTGGGTTTAGGGTTTAGGGTTTAGGGTTTCACTTTAGGGTTTGATGGTTATGGTTTAGGTTTTATTAAGGGATTTTAGTCCAATTCAAACAAGGTTGAGTTGCCTACACGGGCGTCCATTAGCCAACGAAACCCGACCCCCATCACTGACGAGGTACAGTTCATAGTGACTGCGAAGTTATATGGGGCTCTACGAGGGGTCTTCGGTGAATTTTGACTTGATGTGTGTATGTTCTCATTGTTTAGTGCATATGCAGTAGTGAAAATAATTTAATTAATTTTGAAATGTGTGAGAATGTTGTTGAGAATTTTTCAAGTGCTATGAAATGTTTTTGCCATGTGGTGAGGAGATTCGGGTATTATACATATCCACCACATGGTATTTTTTTTTATGGTTTGTGTTTTTGTGAAGAGTAAAAGTTGTCTGATAAAGTTTTTTCCGTGAGGACCGTCTCGGATTTAGATTATACATGGCTCCATCTCTAGGAACCCGATAT
Organism: Aristolochia californica; assembly: GCF_029961685.1. Taxonomy (NCBI): domain Eukaryota; kingdom Viridiplantae; phylum Streptophyta; class Magnoliopsida; order Piperales; family Aristolochiaceae; genus Aristolochia; species Aristolochia californica. The sequence continues at coordinate 443,332 of NW_027181992.1, read as the reverse complement.
CATTTGCAAGAATTTGGAGATAATATTCCTAGAAATGAAAAAGAATTATTCAACCGAAGACATTCATATTCACGGAATATTATTGATTGAACTTTTGGTGCTTTAAAAGCTCAATTTCAAATGTTAAAAGGCACTCCTCTATTTTCTTTTAAGATCCAGGTGAAAATTGTATATGCTTGTTGCATATTGCACAATTATATACGTGCAGAAGATTATGATGATATATTTGAAGATGATGATTCGGGTGGCGAGCTCGGTGGAGGAGATGCAGTCCAATTAGGTGCAATGGATGATACAGACAGCGACGATTGCGATTATCTTAAGGATGTGGGTAGCCAAGTAACAAGCATTCGGAGGTAGAGTGCATTAGAATCCACAAGAGCCGCACAATTTCGAGATGATAAATGATAGTTGTATCTTATTACTTTTGAACATGCGTCATTTATATGTACTAAACTTGTAACTTGTTGATTTTAATATTAAAGACATGAACTTGTTATTTGAATAAATTTTTAGGTTATTTTCAAAGTTGTATATGTATTTATTTATTATTTTTTTAAATTTTATTACTATATTAAACTTCATATTTAAGTCTCTGGTAAATAAAATATAATTAAAGTATGCATTTGATTAATTAATTACTTTTAATTTTGTCAAAATATATTATTAATTAATACCATGCAAAAAATCTATCTCATGTTATTAATATAATACTTTTTATTCATTAATCATATTTATTTTTTATTTACTCTATTGTATTAGTGATTTAATAGTGGTAATTAAAATATTGTTAACTCAAACACTTGGTTTAATTAACTTATTTTTATAATTAATAAAATCAATGGTTTTAAATTTCGAAGATGAAGATGAAGATGAAATTGTTTACACTAACACTCTATTTCGAAGATGAAGTTGTCCACACTAACACCCATTTCGAAGATGAAGATTATGTAGATACATAAGGGGGGGTTAGTCCCCCAAATGGATACATGAAGATCAAGTTCATGTCCAACATGAAGATCATCTTCACACTTGGTGTTAGTGTTGATGACTTCATGTGCACTGGAAAACAGTTTCCAATGTTAGTTCCCCAACATGAAAAAAACATAAAAAACAAGAGAATCTCTAAACCTTTACAATACACTTAATTACAACAAAATCCTTAAACCCAAAATTAGGTAAAACAACCATTATTACTACACGAATAAGTTATTTAATGAATAATTAAATATATTAATATATTTATTAATTGAATTAGATATTTTATTGTGCATAAATATGGTAATTACATGAGCCAATGAAATATGCACATGATTAATTACAAATAATAAATAAATAACGTTATAAATAACAAAAACAAAAGTAATACGTTGAGTTATTAATTTATTAATAACATATGATATACTTTAACCTAAAAATGAATAATTTAAGAGAAAAAATTGATCTAATCATAAATTTAACACACTATATATTTGTACATAATATATTTTATGTATTATTAATTAATAATATATTATCACAAAATTTTAAACCGTTGGTTTAATTAACTATAGCAATCGGATAATTATGCCAAAATAATTTATCAATTATTTATTTTAACAATATTTTAATTATGACTATTAAATCACTATTTTAATATAGTAATTATAAAATAAATATATTAAATAAATAAAAATAATTATTTTATAAATAAATTTTATAAATTAATGATTTTGATGACGATAGTTTAATTTTTTCTAATGAAAAATTAAACCATCGTCGTCTTCCTCAGCGGTGAGCCAGCGGGCAACGACGACGACAATGGGCCAGTGGGCAACGGCGACGATGGCGTGCAATGCCGATAGAGGCGGCGCTCCGACGGTACGCAGAGAGGGAGAAGAGAGGGAGGCCGAGAAGCTCTGCAACAGATGCTCGACCTCCCGTGCTCTGAGACGGAGGTTGAGAGGGAGAGGAGAGGGAGGATGGCTGTTAAACTGAAGCCGAATGGGGAAATCGATGTCGAATCGAAGCCCAAATGTCAAAATCGAAGAAAACTGAAACTGAAATAAGGAAAATCGCAAGAAATTGGAAGGTCATTTGGGGGAAAAGATAATAGAGTGAGGGAGAAGGGAGTGAGATGTCGAAAGGGAGAAGAGAGGGAGAAAAGACAGAGAGATAAGAGAGAGGGAGAAGCGAGCGGGAGGTTCAGAGGGAGAGGGAGTCCGAGAAGGAGAGAAGGACGCTGTAGAGAGAGAGACCGGAGAGGGACAATGGAGACAAGAGAGGGAGCAGAGAACGAGAGAGGGTTGCGGAACGAAAGAGAGCTGCGGGAACCAGAGAGCGAAAATGAGAGCGACGATGTGTGAGAGACAGAGGCCCGAGAGAGTGTCCCGCCAGTGTCATGTACATGATTCTCAAAATCGGGTTGAAAGCGCTTTTTGTCATTTAATCTTGGGACATGAACTCCTGAGTCATGGATAATCATGTACATGACATGATCTTTGGCGCTCCCTAACGACATCAAGACATGAACTGAGTAATGCACTTGATCTTCATGTCCTGAGTCATGTTCACTAACCCCCCCAAGATGAAGATGAAGATTAAATTTCCAGTTTGTTTACTAACCCTCCCCCCCCCCCCCCCCCCCCCCCCCCCTAAGTTTTTAAATCATCGTGATTTTGAATTTCAAGAAATGGCAAAAATAAGTGGAGTTTATAATATGGGATTTGTATTTTTTATTGATTTAAAAAAATATATATATATATATATTATTAAAATTGAACCGATCAACTATTGGATGAATTGGGTCAAATGGAGCCACCTTCTTATGTTATATATATATATATATATATATTTTTTTTTTTGAGAATGGAAAAAGAGGTTGGTCAAGAAGAATTCAAGTGATACTAGTAGAAGAATAAGTAATTATGGTTATGTTCTGAAATTATACGAATGAAACACTCCGTTGTAGTCTAGTTGGTTAGGATACTCGGCTCTCACCCGAGAGACCCGGGTTCAAGTCCCGGCAACGGAAATAATGATTTTTATTTTACGTTTCATTTCCTACTAATGTGATGATGTATGATTCAAAACCTACTTCACTCATTTTAATATGGAATCCATATAAAAAATCTACTTTAAGATAGATGTGGTATGTTTACCTAAATTTATTTCTAATCAAACTGATTAATCTAACCCCATACCCTATGATTTCACAACAAGCACGTTAACACAAAAAAAAAAACACACTTTACTTGCCTCTAAGTGGCCTTTCACGTTTCAACTCGTGAATCAAGATGAGTTGACTCCAGTTTTGGATACGAATGATTTGGTTCGAGGGTCTGATTCAATCAATGTTATAAAAATATTAAAAAAGTTTCCTGTTCGAAAGTGAGGTCTCATTGGCTTCTCATGTTAGACGTTTCTTGTGGTATCCCTATGGTTCTGGAAGTTTGTCTGCTGTGGTTCTTCTGGCAGGAGTCGTAAAAAATCAAATTGATAATCAGCTCAATATTCCTTCCCAGCAGGAAAATAAAAAAGAAAACTGAAACACTAAAAACTAAAAAGACAAAAAGAAGAAAAACGAGGAAAGAAGATTGATTGATATTCAGCAATTTCACAAAAAACGGCATCTGATGATTTGACAGAGAGAGGAAGTTCCAAAAAATACAGACGAAAATACAAGAGAGAGGACAAAGTCGAAAATTTCTCAGAAGGTAACCTCAGACTGAAAAGATGCATCCATACACGACATGAAATTACGGAAAGGAGAAGCAGATGAGCTTGAGATGCTATAGTTTTCTCTACCTCATTAATGCTTATTTCCTGTACAAGGCTACAGTTTCTACTGTTGGTAAATAACTCCTCTCTTTCTCACTGACCGTCGTTGCCAACAGAAAAATAAGCCGAGGAAAAGAGAAAGTTCGAGGGGGTTTGGAGTCGTTGACGATGACGAAGTAGCAGCGACGTAGGGAGGACGAAGCCTTCAAGTTTCAATTTTCAACTTTTCAAAGCAGCCGCCGGTCAATTTACACTGCCAAGGAATGCCGATTTGGATCATGGGTTCATTCTAGAATATCTCTCTCCTCCTTTCTCGCGTTCGCCGCCCTCTCCCCTGTCTTTGACCCTTCTCTCTCTCTCTCTCGTCCTCCCTTCCTCTTAAATCTCTGTTCTCATTTTGTCTATCATATTGGTTGCAAGAGGCCACCTGCCGTGTCTCTTTCTCTGTCATTGCTCCATAACTAGTAAGTCTCTGAACGATATCTGTAAAGTTAGATGCTTTGCTTTTTTTTTTTTTCTTTTTTTTTTTTCTTTTCTAGTTCTTTCGTTTACTATCTCTGCATTGCGATTATTAAATTTGATTTTTTTGGTGTTTTCGCACACAGAAAACAGAAAAAAGATAGGCTCTTTTTCTCTTTTTGTTGTACTGGTAGTTAATCGAAATCTGCTATTGACTCGAACTAGCTGCAAAAGGATTTAGGCGTCAAATCCGAACCATCTTAGTTTCTGCAGTTTTGTGTTTTGGTCAAGATAAAAGAGCTGCAACTGTTTAACATTATCTTGTCTGACAGACCTTGCAGCTTACTGCTTTGGTTGTTCCGATGCTACTTACTTAGATCTGAACTGGATTTTGAAGGAAGATCTGAATTCGGTTGTGGGTATATTTTCTTTCTGGATGCAGGTGTCGCTTATTCTTGTATCTTTCAACTGAAAAAACAGAAAACAGGAACACTCAATTGGCTTTTTCTTCGGTTAGTTCCGGTTTCGAGCCAAATGATTGGACGCTTTTCAGGTGGGCATCGGCTTCTTGAAATCTGAACCCAGCTCCAGGTTAATTTCGACTTGTAGATTTGGATATTTGGGGCATCTACCAAGGTTTGTCCTCGTAGGTGATGGCCGCTAAGCGGCCTCTTCTAATCCCTTCTCCCCGAACACCGACTGCAGTGGACCTGCCACCTCATAACCCGGATCCAAATCTCTCCTCAAAGCCTATCCACATGGATGATGCTGCCGCTTCAGAGAACTTAGCCTCGGACTCCAATCCACGCCAGGTTCCATATTCATCTGCAAGAAGAAGTACATCTCAGCGGTCAAGACCATCTACTCGTTATTCTATAGATGTCTCTGATGGTCTAGGCCCTGCAAACGCGGGCAGTTCTGCCTCGGGGAACTCAATAGAGAGTATGGGTATCTCAGCATCAAATCGGCGCCGTTATGGTTCAAGAGGGGTGGATTCTGAAGGATTTTCTTCTCAGAGAGAGATAAGTGATGAAGATGCAAGAGTTATCTATATCAATGACCCTGTCAGGACAAACGAAAAGTATGAGTTTACAGGAAATTCAATTCGAACTGCCAAGTACTCAGTTCTGACGTTCTTGCCTCGAAATCTCTTTGAGCAGTTTCACCGTGTAGCTTACATATACTTTCTCATAATTGCTATATTAAATCAGCTTCCTCAGCTTGCTGTATTTGGACGTGCTGCTTCAATCCTTCCATTAGCATTTGTTCTGTCAGTTACAGCAATTAAGGATGCTTATGAAGATTGGAGAAGGCACAGATCTGACCGAATTGAGAACAACAGACTGGCATCCGTCTTGGTTAATGGTCAGTTTCAATTAAAGAAATGGAAAGAAATTCGTGTTGGGGAGATCATTAAAGTTAATGCAAATGAGACGCTCTCTTGTGACATGGTCTTGCTTTCTACTAGTGATCCAACTGGTGTTGCCTATGTCCAAACAATAAATCTAGACGGTGAGTCAAATTTGAAGACTCGTTATGCAAAGCAGGAAACCCTCTCAAGAATGCCTGAAAAAGAGGGAATTGAAGGGTTGATTAGGTGTGAGCGTCCAAATCGCAATATATACGGTTTCATGGCAAATTTGGAAATTAACGGGAGACGTGTATCTCTGGGACCCTCAAATATAGTCCTTCGAGGATGTGAACTTAAGAACACTGCCTGGGCCGTGGGGGTTGTCTTGTATGCTGGTCAGGAGACAAAGGTAATGCTCAATAGTTCAGGGGCACCATCTAAGAGAAGCCGGATGGAAACGCACATGAACCGAGAAACGATACTCTTGTCCCTTTTTCTTATTGGATTATGTTCAATAGTCTCCACTTGTGCAGGAGTTTGGCTCCGGCGCCACCAAGATGAATTGAACTTCTTGCCCTATTACAGGAAGAAAGATTTCTCAGAGGGAGAGGAAGAAGATTACAACTATTATGGATTGGGGTTGGAAATTTTCTTTGCTTTCTTGATGTCTGTCATTGTTTTCCAAATCATGATCCCCATCTCACTTTATATATCTATGGAGTTGGTTCGACTTGGACAGGCCTACTTCATGATCCGAGATGCACACCTTTTTGATGAGGCCTCAAATTCAAGGTTTCAATGTAGGGCGTTAAACATAAATGAGGACCTTGGGCAGATAAAATATGTCTTCTCCGACAAGACTGGGACCTTGACAGAGAACAAAATGGAATTCCAGTGTGCTAGCATCAGAGCCGTAGATTATAATAGTGGGAAAGCTTCTCTAGCCAGTGAGAAAGATGATTATCCTGTTATAGGTAATTGTGAGCCTTTATTCTTCCAGTCCTAATTATTTTATTTTTATCTTGTAGTTTGTTTTCATGACTTATTGATTCTATGTTCCTTTTTTCTCTAACATAGTTGATGGGAAACGACTGGAGCCAAAGATGAAGGTGAAGATTGATCATGAGCTGTTTCAGCTGCTAAGAGGTGGAAAAGAAACAGATGAAGAAAAATATGCTCATGATTTCTTCCTTGCGCTAGCTGCCTGTAATACCATTGTGCCTATAATTGTTGAGACACCAGACCAAGACTTGAGATTGATAGATTATCAAGGAGAATCTCCTGATGAACAGGCTTTGGTTTATGCTGCTGCTTCCTATGGATATGTACTTGTGGAGAGAACATCAGGGCATATAGTTATAGATGTTTTTGGAGACAGACAGAGGTATGGAAGTCTTGCTGGAGTTTATTTTTTAAAATTTTTTTATTGGTCATTACTTGGAAAATACCTTTTAGTTCTTGTGTTGAATTTCTGGAATAGAGAAAAACTTCACTAACTTGATTTAATCTAAGTACATGAGCCCTTATTTATAATAGAAGAAACAAGTAGAATCCAATTACAATTAAACTACCCTTATCCCAGTTATACCCAAAATTAAACACTAAAAGATAAGTTCCATAATAATTGAACAACTGAACATAAATAGAAGACTAAAATAACTAAAACACCTTTAAATGGAGACTCTTCCATGAAACCTCCTCTTGTGAGATTCCTATAAGACTCCACCATAAGAATTCTGGCCCTGTAAAACTTCTTGTTGTAAGAGTCAAGTGAGACTCTTCCATACCTGCTCTTCAATACTCCCCCCTCAAATTGGAGTTTATAATTTCAGTTTGCAATGAAAAAAATTCTTGGTCTTCAATCTTCTTTTGCTAAAAAAAAATCTTCATCGATGCAAAATCTTCATCTTTTGTGCTCCCTCTTTCTTGAATATTTTGGTCACACAAAAATTACCACAACATGTGGAATAAAAAATCTTTTTCTTGTACACCTACTTCTATTTCTTCCCCTCAAGTTGGAAGGTATCGGTATAATCCCAGTTTAAAAAAAAAATCTATATTTATTATCTCCTCCATCAAGGTGTCCCAAGGATAAGAACTCAATTAGACACACTAAAAAAATAAGATGGGTGCTGTATGTATAAAAAAGGTTGAAACCAACCTCATAGGATTTCAAACAAAAGTAGTGATAATAATCACTATAAGGATAACACTTGTCATTTAAATGATGACCATAAAAACGTACTTAAGGATACTTATAAAAAAGTTTCAATGGCCTTACAACGCACATATGAGTATAAAAAGAGAAACCAACCGAATCAACGTACAAGAGGTTGGCCAAAGGGGTATGTGAGAGTCAAAAAAGGATGGTAGGAGAAAAGTAACTGATAAAAAAAGGTTATGTGGGGAATGTAACATAGGAAAAATAACCACCATGATAATAATAAGAAGACTATAACGATAGAAATAACTTAACAAATTTGATCAAGTATGACCTCAAGATAATTTCATGAGGGTGAGCAAAAATATAACTCAGAATCACAAATGGTTTGTTGCTCAAGAAACTAGACTCAAAGAGTTTTAATTTGATACCTAATTTGACACAAAAAAGATTCATTCTTGAATCTTTTATGACCTCTTGATTTTCTTCGTTCTGCAACTTGACCCTTGTCAACTGCAATGTGAATATCTCCTTAAATATAGATCAGATTGACATGAATTTTTTTCTTTTTGAAACTAGACTTCAATAAATTTCATCCAAGTATCAATTTTCTTAATAAAATATACTTTGAGATAAAAAATCTGATAGATTTCAGACTTTGTAATCTGGCCGAACTGATTACTCTTTCTTCTTTGACCAGCATGATCATTGACTCTTCCGAGATAGATATCTCCCTCTAGAAAACACAATTGAGAATTGGTTTGATAACTTAGAAAATAGACTTACAGATCTTTCTTTTGACATATAAATCTTCGTATAAAGTCTCGTTCTTGATGGCATAAAACGGTTCAAAAGTTGAAACTTTTAGTTGTTGCTCGAACCTCTCTTGTAGTCTGACCTTTGCTGCTTCAAATATCGATTTCTCTTTGTATAAAACTTCGATTGCCAAATTTTGTTTTTGCGTTGGATAGTAGACTCGAAGATCTTTCCGTTACTATATAATTTACAATATGAAAAACTCAGTATGGAGGAGTGAACTGCAAGAAAACAACGAATACTGGGACAAGACAGCAAGAAAAAAGATTAAATACAAACCTAAACTACTTGAGATGATAGATCAGAAAGGTATCACATTATCTTTGTCGGTTGACTAAGTCAACTCACAAAACCTGCTGTAATACAATGTTGAATTTCTGGAAAAAAGAAAAATTTCACTAATTTGATGTAATCTGAGTACATGAACCTCTTTTTATAATAAAGGAAATATGTAGAATCCAATTACAGTTAAACTACCCTTATCCCAATTACACCCAAAGTTAAACACTAAAAGATAAGTCCTAGAACAATTGAACAATTGGACATAAATAGAAGACTAACGTAACTAAAATGTTTTAAACTGAGACTCTTCTATTAGGCCTCCTATTGTGAGACTCCTCCATAAGAATTTCTGGTTCTGTAAGACTTCTTGTTGTGAGAATGACATTGTTCTATATTGTTGGAAAAACTCTCTATCAGTCAGATTCCAAAGACTCATGATTACAGAGACCAAGGGTGGAAATTTGATTCATTTTTAAACCTTTCAATGAATATGAGGGTGATACTTGATTCATTTCTAAACCTTTCATGAATATGAGGATGCTATCAAGCAAACTTCGTCAGCATTCTAATATCTTTCATTGGTTGCTCAATATATTGACTTCTTGATATCGGCCTTTGAAGGAATATTCAACTTTACATTAGATAAAGTAAAATGAATTAGAATTAAGACTATTGAGACCCAAAGTTTCTTACAGGAACTTAAGAAAGTCACATGACTAGTAATGATAAATGTGGGAGCGGTTGTAGCAGTAGTTGGATTTTTGTTTAATATCTTCCTATGGGAGTTTTTATTTACTAAGCTTGTGGCTTGTGTGGGTCCCATTTACTGGGCAGTGCAGGTTTGATGTTTTGGGTCTGCATGAATTTGATAGTGACCGCAAGAGAATGTCAGTTATAGTTGGTTGCCCCGATAAATCAGTTAAAGTATTTGTGAAAGGTGCAGATAGTTCCATGTTTGGTGTCATTGATAAATCCTTCAATGCTGACATAATTCGTGCAACTGAGGCCCATCTCTACACTTATTCATCACTTGGTCTCAGAACATTAGTTATTGGCATGAGAGAACTCACAGGACATGATTTTGAGCAGTGGCAGTCAGCCTATGAGAAAGCAAACAATGCTCTAATGGGAAGGGCGAACTTATTGCGATCTGTTGCAGCTAGTATTGAGAGTAGTCTCCTTATATTAGGAGCCTCAGGGATCGAAGATAAGCTCCAACAAGGAGTACCTGGAGCCATAGAAGCTCTAAGGCAAGCTGGGATAAAAGTGTGGGTTTTGACTGGAGATAAGCAAGAAACTGCAATTTCAATTGGTTATTCATGTAAGCTTCTTACAAATGAAATGACCCAGATTATCATAAACACCAATTCGAAGGAATCCTGTAAAAAAAGCCTACAGGATGGAATAGCCATGTCTAAGAAACTTGCAGCATTATCCGTTAGCACATCAAATACAGGAGATGAGGCTACCAGGCGAGTACCATTGGCTTTGATCATTGATGGAAACAGTCTTGTCTATATTCTTGAGACTGAATTGGAAGATGAGGTATGTAGATTTTGACTTTTGTAATGAGAAATTCTCTGGTTGTGTAAATATGCTGAATTGTTTCGTTTTTGGATGGCTAGCTATTTCAATTGGCCACAAGTTGTGGTGTTGTCTTGTGTTGTCGGGTGGCTCCATTGCAAAAAGCTGGCATTGTTGCTCTTATAAAGAACAGGACTGAGGACATGACTCTTGCCATTGGAGATGGTATGTTTGCTTCTGTTTTGCTTTTGTTAGTGGTTCTCAGATTAGTCCATTCTGTGTGAAAGTCAATTGAGAGGCTATTGCACCTAAATTTGATCTCATTATTATTCTGGTGTGTTTGTATGTTGAATGGACAAGCTATTTAAAGGTCAAACAACTAAGAATTGGAACTCCTTTATGTGGACCAATTATTACATTTTCTTCCATCTATTAATATATAACTGGTTGAAGTGCTGTCATTGTTCAGTTGGAAATTATTGACTGTGAAAAATTAACAATGAGGTGCTTCAAACAGTGGGTTTAGCAGCCTCCAACGTGTACAAGCATGTGACTCAATCACCAATTTTGCATTATCACTAACTTGTTATGCTTTGTTATGTTTCCAGGTGCAAATGATGTTTCAATGATCCAAATGGCTGATGTAGGAATTGGTATCAGTGGCCAAGAAGGTAGGCAAGCTGTCATGGCTTCAGATTTTGCCATGGGGCAGTTCAGATTTTTGGTGCCATTGCTGTTGGTTCATGGCCACTGGAATTATCACCGTATGGGCTACATGATATTATACAACTTCTACCGGAACGCTGTGTTTGTGCTTATTCTTTTTTGGTAAGTGTTTGTCTGGCCTTTCAGAATCATTCTACTGAAACTGCTCTCAGTTTCTATGGAAGTCTAGAGAGCATATGAAGAATTAGTCACATGATAACTAAGCTCTGGTGTTTTACCATACCTGCCTGGACTCTGGAGGCAAAGGCTCTTAGTGGTTGGTTTTATACAGGTGTCCTGTCAGTGCCTTGATGCTGAGGTTCTCTTTGTTTTATCCATTTTTATTATTAACACTATTTTAGGATCTAGAATATTTATGTGCACATATTTCTCTGGCAAAATGGAGTCTACCACCCATACCTTCCTTAGAAATTACGAATCTTACACACACCGCCCTCCTTGATTTCCCTTAGATACCTTCAGTAATGAAGTCATCTGTTGCATGACCTTCAAACAGCAAGGCCTACTCATTTGAGCAAGATAACTGTTCCTTGTATACACATTACTTCACGTAGGGCCTATTTTGCATAATATATTTTCAAAGGTGTCAGTTCAGCTTGTCACCTCATGGCTTATCAGAAATCAATAGCAAGTGTGCATGTAGTTTTTGTTATTTCTCCTGTGGTTGGTGTGCTCTAATTAATACAATGATCTTGTTCTGGTCTTCCCTTTAGATCTTAAAAGAGGACCTTTAAGGTTTTTAACATTCCTAGATTTCTTTATACTACTTAAAAATCTCCCTTGGGTGTAGAATGCAATACATCTCGTATGTATCAACTGCGATCAGCTGTAACTAATCCTAGCTTTGTGCTATTGGTGCAGGTATGTACTTTATACTGCATTCACTCTAACAACTGCAATCAACGAGTGGAGTAGTGTGTTATATTCGGTCATCTATACTTCTTTGCCAACAATAGTTATTGGTAGTTTGGACAAAGACTTGAGTAGGAGGACTCTAATGAAGCATCCTCAGCTATATGGAGTAGGGCATAGACAAGAGTATTACAATACAAAATTATTTTGGTTCACCATGCTGGATACCCTATGGCAAAGTTTAGTTATTTTCTATATCCCCTACTTTGGATTTCGATATAGCAGCAGTGATGGTTCAAGCATAGATGTCTCAAGCTTCGGAGATTTATGGACTCTTGCAGTGGTAATACTTGTGAATCTCCACTTGGCAATGGATGTGATCCGGTGGACATGGATTGTACATGCAGTTATATGGGGTTCTATTATTGTGACGTTCATTTGTGTCATTATTATTGATGCTATATCTTCGTTACCTGGTTACTGGTAATCACTTCGTCCTTCTGTTTATCTGTTTTCATGCATCCTTTGCATGTCCATTATTTTGGTGTACATGTGCGTGTTGTTTTAATTTGAAATGTTATAAGTTCACTTCCCTGACAGCATGTAGCATATGATGGTTAAATAAACATCATTTGCGACTTCTTCCTTCCCCGGGGGTGTTGCCGGATGAAACAGGGCTGCCGATTGCATTGCAATTTTCAGCCTGTTAACTCTAATGTTAATTGGCATATGTACTCCTTTGAGAAACCAAAATGGCCAATCTATGCTGAATACAAATTGTAGATTTGTATACCGAGTTGGATTTAGAAAATCCTGCTTGTGTATGTGCACGCATAAGCTTTCATTCATTTCGTTGCATGGTAGCTCTTTAACTCTTTTCCTGTGTTTTTCCAGGGCCATCATCCACATTCTAGATACTGGAGGATTTTGGTTGTGCCTTCTTGCAATCCTAGTGACAGCATTGATACCCAGATTTTTCGTCAAGGTCTTTCTTCAATATTTAAGCCCCGGTGATGTTCAAATTGCCAGAGAAGCTGAGAAGTTCGTTACTTCCAGAGATTTTGCAAGAGTAGAAGTAGAAATGAACCCTGTAAGAAGGACCACACATGATACAACATAGTGAATGTTTTTTCACTGTATTATTTTGTTATCATAATTTTTTGTGTGTATAGTAGCTTATTCTTTGAGGTCTGCATCTCTGGTATCTTCTCACTAGATTGCGAGAATATTCTTCCAATCCTAAGTGTAGATTTGTAATCTTTGCAGATATGTATGTAACATTTGTACTTTTTTGGTACAAGTTCTATTAGAAGAGGAAGGGCGGTTTCTACAGGAATGAATCATCTCATATACTCTTGCATTTTCTTTTGCATCTTTCACGTTACTGTACCAGGTAATTGCTTGGCAGCACAGCTAGAAGAGCATGATTACCGCTTTTCTTGCTTTTTTTTTTTTACCAGTCTACTACAAGACTTGTATAAACAGTTTGAACTCTTTATAAAAAACTACAAATACATTGCGAAGGTTCTTTTATTACAATCACGGAACAATGGAGTTCTGAAACCGAAGCAGTACAATATTTTAGCAGCATGGACAAACTCTCACCTACGGGCGTAGGGCTTGAAAATTATGAAACATTCTCATCCTAGCTTGCGTTAGAGGGTACATTTAATTACATGATAACCTGCTTAGTTTTTTGAATCAGCAAAAGCAGATAATTTTGTTCAAAGTCTTATATTGGTAATTGGATCCTAAATCCTTGTTAGTTAATAATCTATATGCAAGTACAGAAAGAAGCAGAATTAATGACCTGCCAACCCTGAATCTACAGTGTTAACTGAAGTCGTCTTAGGAATAATCTGATTCTACAAGACAGCAAGCTCCAATGCGATTCCAAAATTGTACGTATTCTTGAGAATTTGATTCTTCTTTTTCTGTTTTTTAACGACAGGATATTTGCCGGCTGGTAGTTTAATGCAACCTTGTTGTTCTTCCCAGTCTCTCTTTCTCAGGGTGTCACAAGGTGCTTCCATACGACGCTTGAATTCGTCCATCGTCGTCACTCGTCAGGGGCAGGACCCTTACCCTCTCTTATAAACACAGATTACAGAGGTCGGCTGGATTTGAACTCCTTTGTTCGTATTAGGAAAGAAGCAACATATTTTATTCCCAAATGCATGCGTGCATGTACTGTCTTCCAGTTTTTGACCGCCGAACTGAACATAGAAGCCTTCGTCATCACTGTAATGCCGACGTCTGCGTCTAAAATGTGCTTGCTAGCTTCGTCTCCCAGTCCCAGGGCTTCTTTTGCCATTTATGGGAATTGTCCAAAACCCCAGATAGAGAGAGATTAAAAGAAATCTCCTCCGGCAGACAGAAATGGCGACCTGCCTAACTAACTAAAATAACGAAGCTGCGTTTTCTTTTTTTACTTTTTTATTTTTAATTTTTTAGTTTTTGTTTTGAATGATACGAAGCCGCAGTTTTAAATGATAAACAAGAGGAACATCTCTGCTTTCTCATTTTATTCACAGTCACCGACCCACTCCGGCTGGGAAGCTGCTTCACATGCATCATCTCTTCCTGATCTTTACTGCATGCAACAGGCAGACAGATGTGTGCCGAATAAAAAGCAAAAACAAACACTGAATGGAAAGAGAGAGGATGAAAAGCATCGACCTTGAAAAGGATCCACCGCCGTACTGCACGTCTTAGGGTATTTCATCTGGAGGTGTTCGAGGTGGACAGCCCAGAAGAACCAAGAAATCTCGGTGACCCAGATTCAGGCGAATCAAACTATATCTCAGGAAAGATCAGAAAGTGACCGCATCAGTCGCCGTGCCTACTGTGTCGCCATTCACTCTCGACTGGATGAAATTTAGTTCTATCTTCAGTATAATCGGAATAAGTGTACCAAGGATCTAAACTTTGCGTTTCTCTCTCTCCCATAATCATATTGGAAAGCAATCATTACTCGATCGGGAGACTGTTTCTCGTCCCTGTTATGAACACAGTCAGTGATGATAAAAGTGAAGAGAACGGACTAATTAAAATAAATTAAGCACGTGGAAGGGTGATTAATTTCCATATAAGTCTCGGAAGCTGAAAAGCTTTCGATATTAGATTATTAGTTTCGATGACAGAAGGTTCGAGATCGGCAGCAGGTTTCAGGACAAACAGTACAGCCCAGCGCTACTCGATTCTAGTTTCAGAAGACAGACGACGAAAGATTTAGTAACAGAAGGGCCGTAAAACAGCAACTGAGAGAGAGAGAGAGAGAGTATGCAAGCCATCTGCTCCTGTAAGTTAAATATTGGAAGTGAAGAATATTATAATCTGGAAACATGAAAGCCTACCCTTTATTCAGAAACCAAAGTCGGGAGATCATCATTAAAACAATTGTCAAAAGTTTAAATTTTAAAGACTGAGTTGATGTTTATAGTAAGTTTAATCTTTTAAAGGCCAAAGAAATCTATAAAAAAAAAAAAAAAAAAAAAAAATCTAAACTCATGAACTCAAATAAGTTTTTCCACTTAATTCGGACTGAAAGAAGTTTGGATAGTCAGGATGGACTCTCAAAGTCCGCTAATACAACCAAAACAGGAGGGGCCTGCCACCCTCCTTTCCCTCTTCTTGCATTGGAAGGGGAAGGGGCCACTTCCGTCGACCGGAGCTCAGCCAATGACGAAAAAGGAGGATGCCCCTTCCTCCTCTTCTTCTCTTCCTGCGTCATCGCTAGGGAAAGAGGGGACGACAAAAGGCTCTTAATAGACGGTGGGAGCTAGCTCTGACTGAAGTATAAAAAAATGAGGAATTCAAACACGAGGTGGCAGGTGGCTAGAATTAGACTTTAAGCAACTGAGTTAAAAGTTAAATTAAAAAGAAAACTTTCTGAGAACTGAGTTTGGCAACTGATCAAGTTAAGCAGGGTGAGTCAAAGTGACTCGGACCGAGTATTATATCTTTAGGGTGCTTAGCATGAAAAAGCTGGAATCTGATCTTTAAGAAGATTTAAAAAAGGTTGAGCCATGTTAGTCGTTTTTTATGCCCATTAAGTCTGGATAGCTGCTGTAATCTGTAGGACATTGTTAAGGATTTTTAAGTAATAATAAAGAATTGCCATGAAACCTCGAACACTGTCAATGTTCTGGCTTTCTCTAATTCGTGAGCAGGGTAGAGATGAATCCCTCTTGGTTGAATAAAAGAATCGGAAAGATCATGGGAGATTTTATTTCTGTCTGCAGCTTGTCTTTCCTATTGCTTCAGTTCATATATCAAGAAATACATGTTACTTGTGGTCAGTCGAGAAGGGTTAGGGAAATGACACATGGCATTCAGTCTTTTAAACTGATCATCCCATGCTTCTTCACTATCAGAGCAAATAAACATTATTTTACCCAGGACAAAGTTATGGCAAGTTTTTTACCTTACACCCTCAAATTGAGTTACTTCGGTTATATTTTAGGGGGTATACAGACATCAATTGAAAGAATCCTAGGTGCATTCCATATGGTTTCATATGTTTCTTAAATTTTTATTAAGGATTATTAGGGACATTAATGAGTTACAAGGAAAACTACAGAAACCAGGTTGACCGATGCAAGCTCATTAATGGGTCTTCATTTATTAGGCAACAACAGAACGAAGCCATTTAACCCCATAATTCATGTGCATGAACTTGGTTTCTACTCGTTATCGCCAGTGAACAAAGAATACCAACAGACAGTAATCCACCATTTTTGCTCCCCGTGTTCTTCCACAGAAGCCGCCACCACTACAGTGTCTTCTCCCTTAATGGCACACAACTCTGCGCCCACAGAATGGACAGTTAACCATTTGATATTTATCATCAGAATGTCGACCAACAAGCAGAGTACCCATCTCGCCCTGCTTCTTTGGACCCACTCGAGGACAGACAAATACAGAAGAAAACAAGAGCCAGGATTCCTTAGCATCAAAGAAAAAACGAGGGTCTTTTTCTTTTTGGCGAAGGAAAGAAAAGCCCGAGTTGGTGAGGCTTTAGCCCTACTTTTGGAGACCTTCCTCTTCGGTTCTGGTCCTGTTTTTATACAGCATCAACATGAGGGGTGTATGCTTGTCTCTCCGGATGACGTCAATCCATGTTCTTTGACCACTACTTGAATGATTCTCATTTTCAAATACGTTTTGCCACATCTAGATGGACCCCTCTCCCGAGCAAGAACTCACCGGGCACATTTTTACCGACAATCTTCTATCTTCAACCTCTTTACTGACCCGTGCAGGATTTTAAAGAGTCGACAATATATAAACCCTTACTGGTTTCACGCTGTTGCAAAGACATGCTGATTCAGAATCTGAAATGAAGCTTCTGAGAAAGTTTTGCACATGACGTGTTTGTTGAATTGCTCCTGTGTTTTAGTCGCTAAGAATGTGAAGATGAATGGTTTTGTAGAGACGGTTGCGAAGATAGAGACAGAGAGAATTCGGCAAATCAGCATCACTCAACTGAATTGAATCGTCTCTTTACACCGAACGGGGTCGAATCCGACATCAGAGGCGGTGCCGCGTCTCCGCCCTGACGTCTTCGCTCATTGGGAATACAAGTCTCACTGCTTAGACAAAAAGGTGGACTTTTTTATGGGGGTAATATGGTAATTTCACATTCTATTTTGGACATTCCGTCCTCTCTTGGCTCTTTAAAAATACCGACGAAGCGAGTAGGAGACTAGGAACTGCACCTGTTATAGCGACAGCTTCATTGTCTACTGTCTGCTCTGTTCTCCTTCTCCACTCGTCTTAAGCCCCTCTTCCATTTTGACATTCCTTCTGTTCTTTCTTCAGTTTTCAGTCTTACTCCAAGAACAAGTCGGAGAAACAAAGGAAGGAAGGAAAAGGAAACAACTCATGGAAGAGCATCCCCAAGACACTCAGGGCTCGAACCTAAGTGGGGAGAGGACCGAACCGGTGAGATCACGATGGACGCCGAAGCCTGAACAAATCCTCATATTGGAGTCAATCTTCAACAGCGGGATGGTCAACCCACCAAAAGATGAAACCGTGAGAATAAGGAAGCTCCTCGAGAGGTTTGGCACCGTCGGTGATGCAAATGTCTTCTACTGGTTTCAGAACCGGCGGTCCAGATCTCGCCGCCGCCAGCGGCAGATTCAGGCGGCTAACGCAGCAGACCCGCATGCAGTTCGGCCTCCTGCTGGTGTAATTCGATATGATCCAACTTCTCCTTCCACTGGATGCTTTCCCGCGACCTCTTCTTCTTCGGCCGCCAATTCTCTCGCTTCTCCTGGTTCATCGTATTGCTATATTCCTTCTCCTTCCGCCGCGTCTGGGGGTGTTATTGGCGGTGATGAAAGTGCGAATGAACTCTTCTCCATTCCGCCCCAAATGGGCTTCTCCGAGATTGAACAGAACCCAATAGTTCCATCCATGTTGTGGCCTGGCGATAGTTCAAACTTGCACTATCAACCAGGTGAGCCTATGAACAAGTTTTGATATATGCATAGGGTTATGCCATGAAACTGCATGATATTTGTTTAGCATGGTCAAAAGTTGCGTTTGTGCTTCACTTTTTAAGTCTGATAACAGTCCCGTTAAGCTTAATATGCTGGGCCTCTTTCAAATATGCAGAGAGACAGACTCGTAGGCCGTGATTTTCGACTACATTTCTCTGCTGGAGACGAAAGAAAAAAAAAAAAAAAAAAAAAAAACGCTTTTCTGAATTCTTCTTGAACGTTGCTTTGGATTCAAACCTTGCATTTGGTTCATTGGCAGATACTTCACTAAGATGCAGTTGTACTTTGAGAATCTTATTGAGAATTTTTTGAAGTTCTCCAATTCTAGATGATGTAATTGCATCAGAATCATCGACTGATTCTCTGTGTTTTTTCTCTTTCATTCTCTGCCTGACACACAAGTGCTGTACCAGTTTCTCTTTCGTGAAATGGTGAAGGTTTTTTATGGAAAAATTAGTGTAATATTTCTCCTGTACTGGTTAATGCATTTTCCCATATCGCCATTTCTTTCTCATCTCTGCCATATTGTTATTCAGTTAAGAGGAAATTAGCCATGTATTCATTCTTTTCGGATTTATTTTATGCATTGAGCATGAGATTATTGGAGCAAACAAAATCCTTAGGTCAGAAATTTCACCAAAACTGGTATTGAACCTAACAGAACTCCTAATTCTATGACATGATTCCAGGATTAATCACTGTGTTTATCAATGGAATTCCATCTGAGGTTCCTAGAGGGCCCCTTGACATTAGAGCTATATTTGGCCAAGACGTAATGTTAGTCCATTCTTCTGGAGGGCCCATTCCTCTCAATGAGTTGGGTATTTCCTTACAAAGCTTGGAGTTTGGAGAAAATTATTTCCTGGTAAATTTCTTCTTTTCATATTACTCTTAACGAAAGGGCGCAGAGATTGCTTTGTGGTGTTATTTAAAATAAAAAAAAAGTCCTTGGCTTTTTCATTTTTGTGATTATTCTCTGCGTTCCTTTTGATTTTCTGTTTCTTCCTCATACCTCGAACATGTGTTTGCTAGTTTCTAGCTTGAGACTGGAATCTTTTTCAACCCAAAAAAAGGCGCGTGGAGAAGCAGGAAAGAACTTTTTGGATTTCGGATTATCTGTTGCTGATCGTAAGATGCTCTACAGTTTCCTACGGAACTTAGCACTGGTATTGGCTACAGTTTGAGCCCATTTCACGATCGTTAACAGTGGGAATATGCAACATGTCTTTCTACTTGTTTATTTCTGGAATCCAAAGTTTTAGTTTGTCCTCCTCCAATAAGGGAAAAGGCAATCAAATCTGTGATATATCAAAAGACTTAAAAATGGGGGTTGAAGAGACTCCATTCTCATCTTCCCCATGCGCAAATGAATTTTCTGAGAGTAGCATCACCTGATACCTTGACAAGTTGGAACTTGCTAGTTTTTCACTTGTAAGCTCTAACTCTGTCACTTTTTACCACTGATTTTGTTTATTTACAGGTTTCAAGATCCACATAAATGGAAACCCACCCACACGAAGTTGCACTGACAACAGGAGAAAGCTTTCCTTTTATGTTCTGATGATTCTTTTTGGCTTTACAGTTCATAAATACCTCTGATAGGTTAAAAAATGCCAGGCATGTAGAGATGGAAGGGGAATCTAGAGAACAAATTGTTATTATTTTATAGAAACCGAGGTGTAATGCATGCTAATGCACGGACAGTTTGATGGGTATTTCTTGGAAATGAAAAGGATTTCTACTTTCATTTTCATGGAAAGACATGTTATCCTTGAAAGTGATGCAACCCCATCATCAATACCTTGATTCTCCATGGAGGGTCTCAGGTTTTATTTTTTCCTCTGAAATCGATGCCAACTCGGTTTCTTCCACCGGCATTATGTCGAATCCAAAGAAGACGGATGTTTCTTAGAAGACTTATTTATTTTATTTCTATTTGAACGGACCCATGTGAGACGAGACCTTTCTCTGGACACCGACGGATCTGATTAGATAACATTGGGGAGAGAGATCAGTTGCCACACTGAATAACTCTATTTGGCAAAATTTGGCATCTAGCTGCAGAGATGCCTTCCCACTCTCAGGTGGGACAATTAGAGTCTCATTTTTTTAAAAAAAAAATTATAGTTTCTTCACTTCAACAAGGATATTTGAGAAAAACACATTAATTGTTACAGTCTTTCCTCCTGACCTAGTGTATTCAATCTTCGTTTTTCAAGTTTATTCTCTCCGGTAACAGAATATGAGGGGTTTACATTCAGTTTCCTAATCCAAACCAGAGTCTCCCGTTTGGTCTAAACAGAGAGTACCTTTGAATAAATAACTTGGTTTGGCATGGAAAAACCCCAAATCCTTTATAAATGAGAACAGCACAAGAGCATCAGGCTTCAAAGAAGTTTCAGCCTGAATCTGACTTTGCTTCAACGTATTCAAATGTTCCCGTTGTTCTTGGTCATCGTACTTAGGCACAAGTACTGAGGGAAGTTCCAGATTAGTTGCAACAATTTATGTCTAGGGAGATTTCTCAGGTCTCCCGTGTCGGTTTCTGGCATTCTTTTTGCTACTCGAATATGGGATAACATTCACCTCTTGCTTAACATTTCTAATCAGCTTAGGAGGGACAAAGAAAGAAAAACTTTTTTTTTTTGTGGGAAGCAACAAGCGTGTAATCATCATATGCTACAGATTTGACCATTTTTCCTCTGGCTAACTGAGGGAAATGAATGGTAAACATCGCCTCACCCATACCTTAGGCTTCATCTTAAATCATCTTGCAGGATGCTGTAGTTTCAACAAACTAGAGTGCCAATAGTTGATTCTCCTCACTCAGATCTACAATATCAGTAACATGTATGGTTCCTACTCTAGATGAAGGTGTGAACGGGGGAGAGGGATACAGTCGTTCTCACGCTCATTTATGGATTGTTGATCTTTGACATTAAAATTAATTCAAGGAAAAAAAAAATAAAAAAAACTAGTCAACCACAGTATATTTTATATAATTTAGAAAAAAAAAAACAATGAGAGCCTGGATGGAGCTGACCTTAAATTCAAATAGTAAGAAAGTGCAATACTACCAACCTCAAATCACTTTCAGCTAGTGTACATAAAAATTACACCGTGAAGAAGAAAGTGCCATAAGTCCTAGGAGAAGAGAAACCAAGACTATTTGCCATCTCTGGCAATTTTCTCAGCTGATGAGTTACCTGTGACTTTGACTATCCATCAAAACTTAGTAAGTGCTCATTTTTTAATTTTCTAATGCACATTTGGCACCACTCAACACAATTTGTACAAAATTAGTCCTTACTTTGTAGTAATTCAGATCCGTAGTTTGTGGTAATTTCAGTCTATGTAACTTGTAATCCTTGAAAAGAACTCTCAGTAAATAACATGGTTAGAAACAGTCTGAAGATGAATAGACGATTTATCGGTTTTCTGTGAACCAAAAAGCACCCTAGAGGATAAGTGGAACTAGTATAAACATAAACATAAGAGTGAGAAAAATAGACATGAAAAAAAAATGCAGATTATATGTAGCACTAACTCTTACAAACTTCAGAATTGTTGGGCTTAATTCACACAGAGAGGAACCTAACAAAAATCGGATAGAGATCTTGCCTGGAGTTGAAGTCAGAAGTCCATACATGGTTCTGAATATGCTGTCACTGAAACCATGAATGGATAGGCTAACAGACAACAAGGAGAAGCGATCTACAAACTTCTTGTCTTTGTTTTTCTAAAGCATAAACACCCATAACACATGAACGAGATCACAGTACCGGAGAACTGTATTTAGAAACTGTATTAGTGTGGCAACTATGAACAACTTGCTCATTGCCTTTCCTCCTCTACTATTTACATCATGAACCTCTGAACCGTCATCGAAAATGAAAGCAACCTTCAGAAACCCCTGTCAGCTTAAGAGAAAACCCAACAAGTGACTTTGAGCTTGCTAGCAATTGGTTTCTAAAGCAAGTACATACAGAGAGCCATTATATAAGAACCAGGAGCTAAAAGTTGCACCCCATGTGCTCAGTACAGAAGAAAGAGAAGGCTCATTTGCAAAAAATGGATTAAGGGTAAAAGGCAAAAACCTCTTACGTATTACTTTCTTGAAATGTTTGAGAGCGAGATAAAGCTGCTGGATTAGCCTGCAAAACATGTGAAGCATCCGATGTCTGATTCTGACTTTCCATCTTGGATTGGAAAGATTTGAAGATATGACTTTTGCTTGTCAGTTCATTCTGATCAGGCTTAATACCCAGTGTTGCCCAAATAGAGCTTTTTGCAGCCTCATCAGGGTCATCAATTCTTAGGGTTTTCGGGACCCAAAAACATTTCTCTGTTTTCTCTTCTGCTGGCAAGTTTCCATCCCGAGAGTGTTTCCCTAAGGTTGGCGAACCATTGCCTGAACAGCCACTATTGCTTGAGGATGATGGAGAAACCCCCCCATTAGGCACAACCCATGGGATATTCCATGGACCACCAGCCCAGCCAGCCATGCAGCTCCAATAAGAGGCAGGGGCAGGCACAAATGGAAAGGGAATATTTGGTGCACAAAATGCTGGGGGTGCCATAATTGGTGGTGGACCCCACTGAACTGGATTTGGGTTGCCATTCTCTGGTCCATAGACGAGCTCTGTTGAGCATCGTCCAGCTGCCATGGCTGCAGCATTATTCCAACCTGGATTCCAGGGGAAGGGCCAGGGAGGGCCACCAAAATACTGCAGAGGATGAGATGGAGATGTTCCATTACAAAACCCTGGAATGGCTCCCGGATCCACTGTACCCACATGTTCAGGCAGTTCCTTCTCCAAGCAAGTAGAAGTTGTCACAGATGATGCACATGATCGTTCATCACCATTCTCACCACATTGAACAGGACCCATCTCAGCATTTCTCTTCTTCTCTCCAAGATTAAGTACAGTTCCCATTGATTCACAAAGGGGAGCATCGGGGCCAAATTTTAGCACAGTCCCATTACCCTTCAGAGGCCTAGAAGATGCAGAAATCCCACATGGAAGCATTTTCTGGTGACTTGGGTCAAGAGCATCTACCCTACCATTAGAAATTCCATCAGATGACATTACTATATGGCGATAGTGGGAGGCAGCATGCTTATTCTTGCGTCTCCCTGCACCCACAGGGACATTCCTCATAGTCCCACCAGCTGTCCAATACCTCTGGCAGTTCTTGCAGAAATGCCTAGGCTGATTGACATTGTAATTATTGTAATAACAGAATTTGGTGTCTAGGCTGTTGCAACGAGGGCAAGGAAGAATCTTATCAGGCTTCTTGAGAATCTTCTCTTCACCAGAAGCATCATTTTCGGCTTGCTCTTCCTCAGGTTTTGCTTCAATTACTGGTTTGTTATCCTGAAGACGACCCCGCTGATTGTCTTCTTTGCTCTCATTCACAATAGAAGAACCATTTTGACCACATGGTTCATCTCTAGGATCCAAAACCTGACCTTCCACTCCAGAATGTGTTGCATGTTCACAAGTAATCTGAAAAAAAGAACCAACTTCATTGACTTGAGGTATATTAATTGATCATGAACAACATATAACAAATTAGAATCAGCAGTTAGCAAGTGAAACTCTATAGGGAAATACATGAATCTCAAGTATTCTAAATAAGACTAAAAGTCTTAACAATGGCTTAAATAATCATCGCCGTGGATTCCATGCCACAGAAGACCAGTGAAACTCCAATTATTAGACATACCAATTTGCATGCAACTTATCTCTTCCTTCTGCCAATTCAGTTAAGGGTAAAAAAATTTATTAATGAAGCAGAAACCAGCCAAACTTTGGCTTCTAAAAATGTATTATATCAGTTATTTTAACATTCCGGCCATACTGCAACTAACAAAACCTTTTTTTTTTTTTTTTGTGGAAGAAAAAATTATTTATAACTAAATATTCAAGTTGCTCATTCTCCACAACGAGTTATAATTATTGATTTCTAAAGAACGGAATAAATGATTTAACAATTATAAAACATGCTTCAGTGGAATGGTATTTATTACTATCAGTCCTTACCAACGTTTGAAGTTATTAATTTTTCGTATTACATATTGCTATGTATAAATAAGCTAATGATTACTGTAAGCTTAACACTGAACGAATAAGCAATTATCCAAAGAAATCAAATATCATTGTTGGTTGATGCAAAATAGAACATGAATTCCACTATGGAACCCTTCCATCCGTAGGAGTTAGGGTTTATACTGCATAAGACATATAATCCACAAAACAGCGACCTTGGCCATGAAAACAACCTAAATAACCAAATTTAGGAGGAAATATAACATTTTTAAATTACAAACATTTTTACAACCAAAAAGCAAGAAAATTTCAGAACCAAAACTTTAAGACACAAAACAGAAGAAAAAAAGAAGAAGAGAGAGTAGAAAATGAAAGAAAGAAGCAGCCGAACAGTGTACAAAATTTTATAGGAAGACAGCAAACTTACGAAGAAAGAACACAGGAAAAAATAAAATAAAATACGCGCTCGAAGAAACACGCTTTCATCCTGAACTATGTTTCGAAAATTTTCAGAAGTATGCGATTTGAACTATCCTAGAAAGCAAAATAAAAAACATCCCGTTTCATCTTACAGCGCAGAGAATGTAAAAAAGCTCCAATTCAACCAACAAAAACAAAAACAAAAGGCATATCATAATAAAGATGAAGCATTTACCTTATCATCTGTTTGCAACGACTCTGGCACGGAGACCAGATCAGGTTTTTCCCCACTCTCCGACAGAGGAATAGTTTTCCCGAAGAGCTTGATCGCCGGATCTTTGATCTCGGCCATTTCTTAGCCGTCTGATTTCTTGCGTTGGTTGCGAGCTGATGTCGACGAAGTTTGAAGAGAAGAAGAAGGAAAAAGCATAGAAAAAGCGGAAATAAGAAAAAAGGTGAAGAAAAACCTCCGAAAAAACCCTTTTGAAAAAGGCACCAACAACGTGACGGGATTTACCGGGAAACGTCGGTTTTTTGTGTGCCAGATTTGCATCCTAGTCAGCATGGAGAGCGATTATGGGCCACGAATTTTCGTGGCTGTGGATTGCTGAGATGACGTCGGCCATGTAATGGATAACCCTTTAATAGACTGATACACTTGAAGCTTTACTTTGAAATTCAAGTGAAATTACTTTTTAAGCCCATTCCTTCCATTGGATTCACGGATCGATCTAAAATACCTTAAATGACGTTCAGGTCAGTTGGTCTGGGATCAGAATAAATACTCTTAAACATAGATCAGTTATTGATATAGGCTTTGTGAAACTCGTTTTCAATTTTTACTTTTGAGCCTTTTTCTCTTTGGTTTTTTTCCCATACACGATACAAGTAAGTATGGACAAAAGAAAGGGTAGTATCGTCAGAAAGCTCGCTTTCCGCAAGCAGTCGTCTTAAACAAAAACTCGACCGACTATCTCCGGTGGCGTCTCCAGCTATCCCTCCTCCGCCACGTCATTAAATATTCCGTCCTCGCTGGGACCCACTCCCCGAAAAGATAAAGCAAAAAGCCCCACCTCGTGGCTTTCGAGTCGTTTCAGCTTTTTTTGGACGCCGTACGTTTTCGTAAACGTGTCAACACCTCCGCACGTGTCGTGGACTCTCAATCAAAGGAATTGTTCGACCTGATAGACTCGACAGTCCACGCGGCAGCGCATTATCCGTCGCGCATATCGGAACTCTGACACGTTTCGGCCATAAAGCGACAAGGAAAAGCGAAAGACGACGGATATTTAATAAAAGGTCGCGGCTCTTTTGCAGGGAAAAGAGCGCATCTTTTTGCTTTCCGCGTCTTATTTTAATAAAAAAATTTAATTCCTGATCGGTTCCGAGTTAACGTACGTACGCACCCAAACTGGTTCTTTTTCTCCCTCGATGATCTTGGCCTTTAATCCGGGTCAACTCGACAAGAACGATGTGTGGCCGACAGCAACAGCTCTGGCGGGCCTCCTACCACTTTTTACTACTAAAAAGTGATTAGAGAAAAGTGGGGTACTTTTTCAATGTAATTTTCATTTCAAGGACACCCAACTCCTTTATTATCCTTTTGTAATTCTATTATTTTATTTTTCTGCTACTTATCTAAAAAACAAACTACCTTACGCAATTATCCGAAAGGGCGCAAGCACGAGGCTACGATGGGCGCGTGCCGGATTCAGATCCCGACGCTTTCGTGGAACACGGCCATACTCCAGTCACGTGAGACACAGTCAGCTTGCCATTAGAATAGGCACAGGCGTCAGCCCGAGAATCCGGCACCGTGGGAGAACCAAGAAGCAAGCAGCACGGGGATGATGACGACCCAGCTCCACGATCCTTTAATAGGTGGGCCCTGCAGTCCAGATAGGATAATGAGACGTCGGGAGAAAAGGGTTACGAACCAGGACGTGAACAATATCCAAGAAGGAGCGAGCAACCTAGGCCAAGAGTAGGGAGAAAGTGACAAAGTGGGCCCATGTCCACCCTCCTGCCAAAAGTCGAAAAAGATTAGGAGCCACGCATTTTAAGCTGGAAGGATAAGGAGGTGGGCCCAAAAAATATCTTGCCAAAAGGTTTTGTAAGCCCCAAGGAATGACAGAAAAATTGAAAGAAACTATGGAGAGGGAGGAAACAACAAAACCATGACTATTCAGCAGAGAAGGAAGAAGAAGACATAACAGAGATGGAACCAAGGTCAGAGAAAAGGAGAAGAAACATAAAAAAATATTGTAGAGACTATTCAAGAGAGGAAGAGAGGAGGGACGGGGACTAATAAGCGCCGCAATTACCTCCCGGGTAGTGAAAGAGACAAGATGAAAATAACATAGGAAACAAGAAAGGTATTGCAATGAAAACTCCAAAATCAAGCATGGAAATAACACAAGATGGTAAAAAAAAATGAGGAAGATGAGGGATGGGGACTAAGAAGCATCACAGTTACGTCTTAGGCGTCGATGAGAGGAGCGTTGAGAGAGAACTAAGTGATAGAGATAGAGATAAACATAGTGATAGATATAAAGATAATGATAGAGATAAAGATAACTAATATTTGTATTATAGATAAACTCAGATTGTAAAGTCATAATCACCTACAATCTCTCTGTGTAATTCTATAAATAATTTACACTATCAATAATAATCACGGCAATAGTATTCTTCATTCATATATTTTATACTAAAAAGAAAGCAAAGAGAGCGTCGAGAGAAAAAAAGTGAAAATGAATTCAGTTGTTGGGTGCGCACTAACGATTTAGGGCAAGTGAAAGTGAATTTCACTTTCCCCTTAGCGTGCACTAACAGAAAGTATAGACATGTCTCACTCTATAATTCTTCTTGGTTGTGAATGGAAAGAATAAAAGGTGACAGGCCCACTTCTATGCGTTTAGTGAGTGGACCCACACCGAAGATCCAATCAATTCCTTTTCATTCACACAATTCCCGCTTTCGTTTTCTTGTGTCCGGTGACTTATTTGTGGTCCTCAGTTCCAACTCAAAAAACCAGGAGTACAGCGTTTGTGTGGCCTAGCCTCTTCCATTCCATCTTTTGAACTGAAAAAAACGAAATAGCCTCTTCCATTCCATCTTTTGAACTGAAAAAAGATAGGCTTAATTTTCAGTTCTTCCTCTTCGACACTTATGTCAATTGGTAGAGAAGCAATGGCTCATGTCTCTTACAAAAATAATCAAAATTTCTCAAGGCAAGTTTTATGGGACCTATATGAATTCATGAATCCTATGTAAATTTACGTGGGTTTAAGAATAGAATTGAATGTTGAAGCTCTTTGGTCAACATCCTCTAATTGATTAGTGTTGACAACAGACATGACCTCTCTCCATTATCACTGCGACATCCCAACATACTGTCTCTCCATCAAACCTTGGTTGGCACACTCTCCCTGCTTTCCATAGTCCTCTTCCCCATCAATTATCACTTCTCTTTAAGCTTTCTTAGTCGCCCAATTCATGCCTAAGGAAATTAGAGGCTTCAAAGGCTCCTCCCCTCCAAAGGGCATAATTTCCCTACACAACTCTCTTGAAATGTCTCCAACTATTTTTCTTGTCTCCCAAAAAACTTTTCATGCAAAAGTTTCATTAGAGGTTTGGATCATCTGAGTACATGAACTAAAAATTTTCGTGTTTAATTAGTGTCACCTTTACAACTAGCCTCCACTAGGAGTTTGCCAAAGGAAATTTAGCTTTGTATTGCTTATGTCAAATCCAAGGATAGTGGCAAAGTAGTGGCAGAGTCCATTGTGTGCATGTTACTACTACTGCAGAACCTCTTCATCAAGGTACCCCCACCCCAAAGAGTTTCCCTACACTCAAGTTTTTTGAAATATCTCCATCTCCCCCAAAAAGCTTGCTCTTCTCAAGCCTAATGGATATCCATATTTATAAGGGTGGGAGAGGTGGTTAACTAGCCCACATTTTTTTCCTTTCGCCTTCTCTTTCTCTTCTTTCTATATGCAAGGGAATAAAGACACTTGGTTAACTCTTTCTTCCTTTCATTAGAGCACAACACCACTTATCCTCTCATGCGGGTTGAAATAGTATCACCCCTTGCTTAGGTAATGCGGGTTGAACGTAGATGATTTGACCGTGTTGTTATCTTCAGGTTGTTTAAGTTGGCTAGAGAAGGTTGGCTTTTTTGGGAAGCTATTTAAGAAGATAATGGAGCACAAAATGAAAGAACTTGTATTTTTCCCTTCAAGAAACTTCTAAAGAGGCCCAAGGGCCATGAACTTGACTAAGCATCCACTGAGCGAGGTTCGAATCATTGCCAAACACAAGGGGTTAACACTATAATGAATTAGATAAGAAAGAGATGGGGAGGTTGGACAACAAAGCTCTGAGGACACTTGGCTTCTGTGTGCAAGACCCTCTAGATGACTGAAACACAGCAGAATCTAGAACTCATCTTCAAGATAAAGAATCTAATTAAGAAAATGGGAATGACACTAGTAATCTCCTGTATCAAAAGATCAAAAGGCAGACAAGATGATCAAGAGGTGAGAAGGCTATGATGATAGAAGCCACCATTCCTCAAATATTTCCACAAATCCCACTTTAGGAAAAGATAACCCTACAAAAGGACAGAGTTGTTGGAGTGCTCAGCAAAGCTAAAAGATGGACCATAAACTATTCATGGTGTCCTCTGTGACAGCATTTTAAATTGTTTTATACGAACAAAATCATGAATCGCTAATTTGAATCCTTCCGTATACTTTTATGTGAATTGCAGTGTACAGTCTCTACCGAATCTCCCACTTTGTGTTACCCTGTTTTAAATGTTTTTCTGTCTCCTTATTGCAGCATTCACTACCTTTCTTTATCTTTTGTACCACACCAAATCCACCATTCTTGCAAGCTCGCCAACAACCAAAGCTTCCCATTATTCTAATATTGGACAGGATCACATGCACTCCACAGTATTAAATTTTCAAATCTCTCTCTTTCTCTCTGAACATTGTAGGGTTGTTTGTACAAAGAAATGAGCAAAACCCAGTTACTATTCATTAGCAATAAAGAACTAGTTTCTTTTAACTGAGGACTTATGTACTGGCCTCCTCTTCATCACACTAACGACATAACTCTGTCCTGTGCCTAAGTGCTCCTTTTTCTATTTTGCTTATGGGAACTGAGGTTGTCATCACTTTCACCTGTAAAAAAAAACATACCAACGAATGCCTGCACAAATCCCAGCATCCCTAAATAAAACAACAAGGAACAAAAAGTATCTGCAAAGCCATGCAACTACTATCATTTATTCGTATGATGGGTTTCTGCACTATTTAGCTATATGTAATAATACAAGGGTTGTTATTCTATTCAAATACTGTCTAGATATCCGACTGAAATGATGAACAAATGACAAACTTTATCAAGTTTGGTCTTCTTCCGGGGATGAGATATTTTGAGTTGCAGTCACCGTAGAGGCCTGAGGATGTCCACCATTTGGGCCTACCTTCAAGACATCTGCATGATAAAAAACCATTCATTGCATTGGTCCTACCATGCAAATTGAGCCCAGAAAGTCAGAAGCAGCACAGTTCAGCCACTAAACCATACCCTTTCCTCTACAAATTCATATGATGAAAGAGATTTGTCATGGTTTAAGACTCTTGAAAGCACAACTTTCTAAACTGTGCTCCGGACAGAGTCCTCTCAAGTGCAAACAAACTACAATTATGCCTTGGTATGTGGTTTTGTGTGGATTACTCTGAATTCCATGTCTTTAAGGTGACATCGTTTCTGAAATACAGAAGATGCAACATAACGAAAAAATTAGGCTGGTGGGCACTCAACCCACTTAAAATAAATGTAAGCCAACTGTTTCGTTCTCTCTATGAGTTCACACTATATAAACACCACCCAATCTCTTGTCTAAGCACAACCAATCAAGAAGTTTGGTTTGGTGGATTTCTGCTCCCCTGAAACCTTTTCGCCCAAATGGAACAGAGGCATCTGCTCGCTCTACTGATTATTTTTATGGGTTTTTCTCACCTGATACCAGTGAGAGCTGTTCCTATGTCAAGTAAGTTTTTGCTTCTTTCTTCCCTGAAATTTCTGTCTCGCCGGTCGATTTACTTTATATACCGATTGCTCTTTTCCTATTGTCGTACTTGCAGGGAGCTTTCTGTTAGGGAATCAAGATCCGTCAGTAGAGATTCTAGAAAAGATTTCTTCCTCCCTCTCCCTCTCTCTCCCTCTCTCTCTCCCCCCCTCTCTCCGGAGAAGCATAGAGTCTTCGTCTCCTAGTTCGAAGTATAGTGAGGGATGGTATCAGTTGTTTTATTTTACGTCTTCTGGTTCTGAAGCGTGGATTTTTTAGCTTTAAACTTTAGATTTTTATAGTCATCCTTCAATTTTCATATTTTAAATACAGTTTTATAGTTGTAAATTGTGAAACAAAAAGCTCATATCGAGCGGACGACAAATTTTAACATTTGACAAGAAGATTAGGTGATTACAATCTTAAAATAACAAGGAATTATGAGGATGACTTTATAAGTTTGTTGATCTACACAGACTAAAAAAATATTTTTTGAACTGAAACATGAAGCATGCAGCAGTGACATGCTTGTCTTGTGTCCTCACTGCTCTGCTTCACATGATACAACAACCGTAAATGCATTCACAGGAATGAGAGCCCATTCGAAGAACATCATCTTCAATATATTAAAGTGAAACAGTGAAGTGTTTCTTTTGACAGATGAAGAGGTGATGCCGCTGGAGGAAGATTTTGTTCATGGCAGAATGGATATGGAAAGCACCGACTACCCTGGTTCTGGAGCCAACAACCGCCATGACCCAAAGACTCCTGGAAGAAACTAAGCAGAAATCCCGAGTGTATTTAGGAATCTCTGGAAAGAATCGTCTATGTTCCAAAGCCTTGTCCTCTGAATTCACTAGTAGAGCCTAGAAGGAAATGTTCTTTTCATCTGTCTTATAGAACTTACGTGCAGTGTAAGAGGGACAGGACTATCTATCATAATCCATGTATATTACGTTATGAATTTGACTTCAGACAACGTTAAGATCTACTATCATCTTGTCTGCACAGTTTTTTGATCCTACCATACTATTCTTTCATGCTATTAACTCAATGATCTTCAATTATAAGTGAAAGTGATCCAGAACTCACCTTCATAAAAATAAAATTCCTTTTTTTTTATGTCTGCACCCGAATGATTTCTATTTTATGTAAAAACCTGTACTCGAGAATCCACCAAAATTGTCCATGAATATGGAGTCAAAATGTCTGGAGAGGTCCAGTACATAAAAAGAATGTCGAAAGGTTTATAAGTTGAATTGGACGTCTCCACAGAAGATTGTCAACAAAAAATTTCCACACTAGTGACGGCAGCATCATGCTTGAATGCTCATACGAAAGACAAGCTTTCCTCTAGGCGATGAAGTTATCTAGCTCCACTACCAGAAAATTTTTGTTTAGGCGAATCCAACTCAAAAGAGGGAGATTGCAGAAATGGGTAGAGGCAAAGAGATGAGTTTGGCTTCACAAAATCGTCTCTAAAGCTGCCCATGTTAAGTTAGTTGTGAGCACGGAACTTTCTGAAAGGCTGTAACCAGATGACTTCTTTTAAAATATAAACTTACCTCTTCCTCTTCCAACTCCAACAAGCAAATAACTCGTTTCGATACTAACTTCTTCAAAAAAAAAAAAAAAAAAATCAAAATTAAAAGATTCAAAATATTACATTTTTGGAAAATATTAAGCTTTACTCGGTTTTGCATTTTGCTACAACTCGGCATCCTCCTAATTCGAAGAACACAAATCATTTTCAAAACCCTCCATTAAACTCTTTAAGCCATTGTCCAAAGTAATTTCATAACTTTAGCGGGTTTTCTGTAATTAATGCAATGCATTGTACTCCCAAGTTAAAGCAGTGAATAATATTTTGTTTGGTTTGAAGGGTACTTGAGATGCTTTCCTTTAGAACGTGGGCGTGAAGGTAAAGAACGGATCGAAGAACAAGTTGAAGAAGAGTTCTGAGTCTATTGTTGCTCGCAGCGATGGGATTTCAGAGTTTCTGGTGACCTCTTAATACTTTTATTTCCTTTAGTTCATTTTTATTCGATTAATTACGTGATCTGAGAATTACTAAAAAGTGGTTCAAGGAGAAAACTACCCAAACAAGAAGAATATGTTAAAGATACTAACTATAGGTCGGATACCTCGTGGATTTTAAGAGGATCAAATGGAAGGTGAAATTCTTTGTTTTTTGTTTTAAGGTTTAATATTTAATTTTTGTTATTTTGCATGATCAAACAACTGCAGGTTGGAGGTTACATTGCTGCTGCTGTAAAATAGCTGCAGTTTCGTCATTCTTTTAAGGTGTCAAACTCATACAAGATTTTTCTTAGAGGTCTTTCAATAGTTGTCTTGTTTACATTCTTATTGTGGACAAGTATTAATTGCTTTGATGACTTTATACCATTTAATCCTTGCTGTTTTAATCATAAAAGGAAACATCTCCTTTGTAATGGTGCATTGTGAGCTGAGTGTTTCTTGCCCTTGGTATAAAATTGAGACTCACAAAAGCGCAAAAGAGGCTTAGGTCAGAGGTGGATCCAATTTCAAGATTAGAAGCATTAGGGTGCTCAAAATTGTGCTTAAGCATGATATTTCCCAAATAATTAAATGGCATCAGAAAAAACAAAAGGCGTTCAGATTCTCTCCCCAAAGCAAAAACTACGGACGGAAAATGGATTGGGAATCACCCAGCAAATTCTCAAGTCTCAAATCCCAAACGATAGTCCCCTGCCCCAAAAATCAAAGACAAGAAGCAAGGATGAAGAGGAAATTGAAATCTTCGCTGTGTTCGAATTTTTATTATTCGTTGGATGGCTGGTATGTATGCAATTGGATTTCATATTTCCCACCTCCTCATTTTTCTTGTCAGACTTCTTACCCTTCTCTTTGTCTGCTCCCCTCCACATGAAATCTTCATCACGTTGGAGTAAAAACTGATGCCCACTCAGAGCAGAGATAAGCTTCTACTCTCCTCCATGCAGAGGTACTGAGATAATACATAGAAACGCCATGATTAATACAAAGCAGCTCAGCCAGGAAATTGCAGAAGGAAAATCCAGGGTATTATTAATCATTTTCATCTAATCTATAAACTGCGGATAGGATTTCCCATGCATATCAAGATAAAGGCAAGATTAACATACACAACAGCCAACGGCTCAGTGCAAAGTTGAACGGGTTTTGGAAGAATCAGAAACTCAAGAATTCACCACGTACTTTCTGTTCATTAACCTCAGTTAACTAGATTAGTTCCCAAAAATGCTTCAAATTGCATAATCATCTGGCATAAATACGTGATATGCAAGATTAAGAAAATGTTTTCCTATTTTTGGGTTTGCAGGCTATAGACTTAACTCATGGTGAGTAAAGCACGTTACCAAGAAAGCGACACAATGTCCTTCAGGTATGAAAAATTAATTGCTTGAAACCAACAAAAGTGCTCCATAACCTATCTACCTTTGATTGCATGGAAATCATGAAATCACAAAATAAAGTTGCTTGATAATAATAGTCAGCATATAGACAAAAAAGAGATGAATACCAAAACAATGAATATTTTCTTCATTTTTCCTCAAGGCGTTGCAACACGAACTCAGCAAAGACCTTTTGCCTGAAATTGGGAAGTAACAGAAACAAATGTATTAATACAAAGAATGTTGTTTCACTATTATTAATGGGTACTGGATCGCATAGCATTTTCTTCCAATACACTAACTTGGTAATGGTGATATGTCAGAAGCACGTTCCTTGGAATTGGAGGGGTAAAAAAACTTTTTAAATTGTTCAATAGGTTAAAAAAACTGAACCATCCAACCATTATCTCAATTTCCTTAAGTTTCCCAATTTCTATCAGCTTCTGCTGAAAGTTGCATACAATATCAAAGCAACTGGGTTGAGAGCTTTGCCACCTTGAGCACATATTGAAATATATAAAAAATTATTTGGAAGTAAAGAATCAATCTTCTGTGTGGCTGAATTCTTTTTTTTTAATGGCACAATGCTTGTTTTTATTTATACGGTTGTTTATAAGAGTTTAGCTTTCAAAACACTTTAAGATATATTCAAAATAATACGGATATGAATAATAGCTACTTGTCAAATTTATTTTCAGACCATATTATGTGTCTGTAACCCTCTTGACACCATGTCAGGTCAAGAGAATGCCACATTATTCCAAAAACCTTGTCGCTACCCTTTTTCTCCCCTCTCATTTTCTTGGTTTCTATCAATTTACAATGAGTAACAATCAAGGAAATTAAAAGGGAAGTTAGGCATACTTGAGGTCTGTAAGTTTTGGGCTCGGACGAGAGTATTTCAAATATCCATCCCATGGGACCTTTTTAAGACCAGCTCTGACAGAGATTATGTCTCGTACCCTACAAAAAACAGATAACAATTTGCTACAAATTAAGAGAACTTTTAAGAGAAAACACCAAGAAAGAAAAAAAACAAGTATTTCTTAAGACAGAAGAAAAAAAAAATACCGATGCCTCTGCTTCTTTTTCTATCATTACCTTTCTGCAAACTCAATGGGTGTCTCTCCAGGTTTAAGATTTTGTGGTTCTAGGTACCAAACATCACAGACAACAGCCCAAGATGTCATAAGTTGAAGCAAATGCCTTGTGAAGGATTGCCTGTCAATTAAATGTTTGAATAGAAACCAAGTAAGCTAGAGAAAACCACTATCACAACTTGAATGACTGCCCATATACTGAAAATTTTTATGCACTTCTCATCCAATAGAACCTTTCACAGTGAGGTTAAAGTTGAAATCCTTGACTAATAAAAGCAGACTTTGACAAAGGGACTTCCACCGTTCCATATAAGAAACAATATTACAGAACGACTAAAAAATGTCCATCAATCTTACAAAATGCTTACTTCTTACTGTTCCAAAAGGCATCCACAAAAATTTTATTGTACTTTATTGCAACTGGACATACTGTGCAGCTGAGTTCAAAAGCCCCCTGAAAATACCAAAAATTAATAACAAACATAACCTGAACAAGACTTATTTTATGATTCAAAAAAAAAAAAAAAAAACCAAAAAAACACTAAACATAGTAAAACCGTCACCTATATAATAAGGGAAACAAGAAAAGGCCAAAGTAGTGGCCCCAAGATGTTGAATGCACTATAGACATGATAACTATTTTATAGGGGTATTTTCAACTTCCCATATCATGATTTATATAACAGGATAGACAAAAATATCTTGCTTTTCCGGGGTGGTGAACATAGATTAGTAGATTACTATTTCAAGGTTGATGTCTGACAAGCCAAATGCCGAGTGTGAAAACTACTGTGTAGAGTCAGAATACCTTTGCTTGGATAGAGAAAGCTCAATTAACAATTAATATCAAGAAGGAAGTAGAACATATGTTTGACAGAATGGCAGAAGAGATAACAGTCCCTCTAATATAGATAGTTCAATAACAAACAGAACAAGGTTCCTGTTGAAGAAAATAGTTAGATAAACCTTCTTGAACATGACTGTGTAATGGTTGTTAACACAAGTTCCCTCTGGAAATATCAGAAGAGGATTGTTATCAACCCCTTGGACATGGTCCCTCAGCCTGCAGCATATAAGAGCTTAGACAGCTTAGACAATTATTAGAACCAACTACAAAAAAGAACTTTATGATGAGAGGAATATTAACTTGTTTGCAACAATTTCACGATCCTTGGCTTCAGAGCGATTGAACCAAATACAACCAACACTCTCCAGTATGGTGCTCTGTAGAAGACCTATTACCAAATAAATTGAAAGTTATATATGATTCCGTAGTTCTTACAAATGATAGTGAAAGAGAAAGTTCCTTAATCACCCCTTACCAACCCAACCAGGGTGTTTCTGCATAATTACTGCAAAGGCAGTCATTTGTTCTAAAATGATAAAATCAATCATGGAAGTGTGATTCGCTACAAATACCTGTGCACAGGGGAAAAAGAAGAGAACATGAATAATCAGATACCAATAGATGGCTATTTTACAGATAAAGATAATGGAGATAGATCAGTATTCTCTCAGCATGAGGGATTTTCTACCGATAAAATGGCATTGAATAAACTTAAAAATTAGCATGAGCAGATGAGATTCTAACTCACCTGCTTAGGACGCCTGCAGGGCCGTGGTCCATGATACTTGACAACACCAGTCCAAGAGGCTACAAATATGCTGCATATGAACTCCACCAGTTTCCTCTGGAGTTATGCAGTGGGAATGCCCACAAACTCATACGTATTAAAGGTGAGGAATTAAAGAACTTTTTCTTAAAGATTCTGATCAAACCCCAGGACTTTGAAAATAATAATCCAATGATATGAACTGAACAGTGATTAAAAATTAAAAATCATAGCTACATTGGAATACCATGACATACTTTCATGACACCCACCAGAAAAAAACCTTAACACTAAGAGATCATAACGACCAAATTCAACCAAATATGTGCAGCACTAACAAAGCCTCTCTTACATTGTTCAATAGAAGAAAGGCAAAAGAATGAAAAGTGTTACAGAGTCTACCTCTATGCTACGCCTCCATTTATCATGCCCTTTCAGTAGGAAGTGTACAGGAATGAAAGATGACAGCATTATTATCCATCCTGCAGCTAAGATAACTACCCTACAGATGAAAGTAAGATGAGATTAGTGATAGATGCATTCATATGACACACAAGAAAATCAAAATCTCTCAAGGCAAGTTTTATGGGACCTATATGAATTCATGAATCCTATGTAAATCATTCCAAGCGTGGTCACTGAATCGATCAATTTCATGCAAAAACACCAACATCTGAAACTTCCAATATTTTCCTTTTTAATTGTGAAGAGAATCAATGTAAAGTATTTAAACAAACAATAACCAACTCAATTGAGAACAATCATTAACTTCTATCTATCCTCAATTCACCTAACTAAGTAGAGGAAGGGCCCAACAAAGATTTAAAACATCAAACTGGCTTGAACCACTTCGGTAGCCAACTCCCATGGACCACTAGTTCTTTTTTTTCTAGAGTATCAGGCACACACCCAAGATACCCTTACACCCCATGAGATTTGAACTCATTACTTCTAATTAATAGCTCCCCGTGTGGATTTTGTAGGGAAAAAAGGAGTATAGCTCTTTTGTTGTAACTACAGAAAAGGAGTATTAACTCAAGTATTGAAAAAGTTCGATGCTACTTTTCTTAAGTTAACCATTAGATTTGAATAAATGAGTTAAAATCTTTTTCTATTTTTAAAATTTTAGAGATAACATGGAACTTGTGCCATTCTTGTAAGTTTAACAAAATAAATGGTATTTCTGTAAATTACATGACTTGAACGAGGAAAAAGCTGATACAGACAAAGTTGGATGGAGCCAAGCCTCTATTCCCTTATTTTTTTGCTCCAAAATCATCTTAAACAGAGTCAACTTTGTTTTATACTTGTTCAACAGTAACTCCCGAATGATTTGGCTGACAAGCTTGCTAAAGATGGTATTGATCAGCAATCCCTCATTGTTATAACCTCCCCCTCTATTTAGTGTTGTTCACTGTTCTGGCCCTTGGTCCTTAATGAAATTGCCTTAAAAAATAAAAATAAAAAGAAGTAACTCTGCCAAATTTCCCCCCTTTGTCGCTGTCTATTTAATAGTTTAAGATATGGATCAGATCAGACATGAACATCAAAATCAATAATAAAAAGTCCACGATCAAATGACCGCTAACTCTTTTGCTGCTGAAAGAAATAATTGACCATCAAAGAGGCTATCTGAGCCTAGTTATCCAATGACATACCACTGAACTTGGATCTTACAAACTCAAATGGAAGTCTCCTACCTCACTACCAATGATGTATCCAAAACAACTCAGATTGATTGTAAATCATCTGGATAGAGATACGAGTGCTGATAGACTCATAGTTACAAATTCAACAAACGGCAAATTTAAGTTCCCACGGCAGAAAACGACAGTCTGAGCTATGACCTAGACAAACCCGATGCTAGATAAAATGTACATCAAAGCAACTTTTTACCTTAAAGGGAATAGGAAGCAATATCTGATCACCACTCCTAAGCACCATAAAGGAAACAAATACACATTCCAGTTCCATGGCTCCGGAGGATTGGATTTGAAACAACGAGTGAAAGAATCCTATGGACGAAAATTATGATATAGAATACAAGTTAGACGCGTAGAAGTTCCAAAAAAAAACTACACCAACAACAGTAAGCAATCACGAGGAAGTAACGCTAAAAAAGTTGTCAAAATAGATACGAGATCTTGTGAACTTACATCAACGATAGCACCGGCTGCTTCAGTTAATGATGAGGAAATATCTAGCAAATCCCGCCTAATTATAAATCCACAGCATAAATAAGACACTACGAAAAAACTTAAACGAGAAAAGAAAATCCGAGTAACAAGAATTACAAGAGAAGCGTCTTTTGAGGCTCTTGAGTAGATTCCGCGAGGTACTCATCAATTATTGGCCGGTCCAAATCAACCTCCGAAGTCGAATAGGGAAGCAGTGACATGGTGAGAGGAATGGAGGCGAACGAGCAAACTAGGTTTTTCTACAATCTATGACAGTTGAGGGCCTTTTCTGAACTCCCTTTGGCTTGTGATTAAAACTATTGAATTGCGTCATCTTTGGAGCACGGTGCTTCGTTCAAGCGGCATTTGATCACATGGCCCATGGGTGACTAGATATATTTACCGAGTGACAGAACTGAAGGCACCACGCACCATGCGTCAGATACCGGTATGTTACGCCATGTGTAGCACGCGCGTACCCATCGCGATTCACGAAGCCGGAATCTGATGACTTCAATGTTTGAAATTCAAACCAACCAATTAATAACCAAAGCCATGAACTGACCTAAATCATGACTGAAGTATTCTAAGACGTAGTAATGGTTGCTGACTCATTGTCCACTCATGCAAGGCTTATATCATAAATGCCTACTTATGTGGTTGGTCACAATACCGCACGTAAAACAGATTAAATTATATATTCAACAATGATTTAGTAAAATATATGAACAATCACAAATTAATAAAACATAGTCTACTGAGCTTTGACGGGAAATTGTTAAAATTAAATCGACAACTCCAATTAAATGGAGTGGTCATATTCACGTGCAACTAACAGAAGATAATTAAGGATTTATTCTAACCATATTAAAGTTGGTTTAAACCGATACCAAAATGACTAACCAATGTTGGAAATTGTTTCTAATCTTAGATATAAGCTGATTATTTGTAACGAATTTTCTTTTTCAAATTGTCTTCATCAACTTAATTCAAGACTCGAAATGCTTATTTTCTATGTCTAACGAGTGAGGGGGGGGGGTCTCCTTCTCATGACAATGACCCAAAACAAACTCCGGTTTTCATTTTCAAACCCAAAAGTGGGAATTGGTTCGATGAATGCATTCTTATGTGTCGGAAGCCTTGGTTGGTGAGAGGATATGTTAAAATGACTCGGCATCCTAATTCTAGACCCATTTTAAAATTTTGGGTTGCAGTGATATATTTTATCATGTCACATAGTGACGCGAGTTTAGGCTGATGCCACGTATCGAAGCCTTTATCTAGAGGACATGGTCCCATAAAAACACCAAACTAGAAACAAAAAATATTGCAACTAAAATAATCAAAAGTTAAAAGTGAGACAAGGAATGCTCCAAGGGGTTAGAAAGAATAATTTAGTAGCTTGAAGTCTTAAAGAAAACTTTCTCATTTCTATGATTTGGACGAACGGGTGCCTACTTCTCAATTCTATATATAGAAAAAGCAAACGTGATAATCATAATATCATATTGTATGGCTTCATAAGCTACTTCTAACTGCTTAATTATATTAAAATATGTTTACTTTAAATTTTTAAAAATATAATTTATTAGTAAATAAATAGATTTGATGTATTCTAATTATAAAGAAACAAATCATATGGTTAAGTGACATTGTTGAGTTAGAGATTGAAAAATTTGTACCTACTATACTGTTGTTTAAATGACCCTCTAAAATTTTTGACCTTATATCTATTATTGATAAACATTACTTATTTATAATATAGACTCAAACACTATAACTAATTTTCATATTATTTTTTATGGTAGCACAAATACAAGAAAAGGGGTACAAAAAAAATCAATTAGATAAATAAGAAATTAGTGAATTTTCCCCCAAATTTTGGTTTCTTATGGTGGCACAAAAAGTCCCTTGTATGCATAATGCTTATTTTTTTTTCTTGTGTCAGTCTAATTGGAATTTGCTCTTAAAGTTCAAGTACTTTTTTTTTATTTAAAAATTGAAAATATTTTTTTAATAATAAATAATAAAAAATAGAAGATAAATATTTCACCTTGCATTTATGAATTAGATTTGTTGTAGAAAGTAGATGTATTACCCTCTAAAAAGAAAGTAATGATTAGTGACAGCCCAAAATATACCAATAGGAGCACGTTAGCCTACATCTTGTTTTGGTAAAACCATTGACCCGCATTAAATTTCAAAACTTTCTTAAAATAAGTCAATAATGAAAATGGCAATTAGCAAGGACAAAAAAATCATTTTAATTGGAAAAATGTCCTCTAAATAAGTCATTAATGAAAATGGCAATTAGCAAGGACAAAAAATTCATTTTAATTGGAAAAATGTCCTCTAAATAAGTCATTAATGAAAATGGCAAGGACTGGAAATACGGCATTCCCCCAAACGCAAATTTGTTAGGAGAGCAAATGAACTGTCCTACAATATTTTGTAATGCTTGGGGGTGTATTAGTCATTTAAAGTTGTAAGTGAATCGTCGTTTGGTGGGCCGGCCAAGTGACAGTCAGAAACGAGCAAATGGCGAAGGCCGAGGAATTGACTCGAGGGAGGGTATAAAACTATAAATTAAAACCGTCTTCTCCTAAGTCGCCTTCTCTTCCATTTCAGTGTCGCTCTGCATATCGCCAAATCCTTTTAACGTGATCCTTCACTCTGGTCTGGTCGGCACTGAGAATTCAGAGCGACATCTGTCTTCTACTCTGTTCTATTCGGAAGTCAATTTCTTCTCATCTGATTAGATCGGCGACTGCAGAATCGATTCAGATCTGCCATCAAGTACTTCACTGCGTCTCCTTTCTATAGTTTCTTATTCTCTACCGTCGAGTTTCTGCACAGGGCATGATCTACCAATTTGAAGTTTGGATAAATCAAGGTTCGATCGGCTATATTTTTTGGATGTGATCCTAGATCGAATTTCATCTTTCGAGTAGCTGGTGGCTGGTTTCTTTGAAATATCGGTTGTCGCTATGAATTATCGTCCAATCTTCTCTATTCCATATCTGCTTGTTCAGATGATTCTAGTGTTAGTTCGGATGCTCGAGGTTTTGAGCCGATTAAGCGTCAGAGTCTGATTCAGATCAAGTTTTTCAGGTCCGATCTACGTTCATACGTGGAAATATTGTTTCCGTTAGCCTTCTTCATCAAACCTTTTTGTTTTGGTTTGCGGCTGCTTTATTTGGACTTTGAGTTGCCCTGCAGTTTACGAAACACTGTTATTTCACCCGTTTAATAATTTGCCTTTTCTGAAGCCGGTCCAAAGAACGTTTCCGCGAAGCAATTGGCGTGGTTCTGGATTGTTCATTACCTCATTGGTTACGGCGACAAAATATCTCTAGCACACCTTACGAGGCTCTTGGAGGATTTAAGTTAAAAAAAAATTGGATTTTGGTGTACCAAACAGCAGGTTCGATTGGATCGAGCAGTTTTTGTGGATCGTATTCACCTTATTACCTTTTTCACCAGTGTTTCTGATAACTGGAAGATCGCTCAAACATGAGAGAATCAGGCTATATAAGATCGACATACTGAGATTCATTCTTTTGTCATAGTACAGTTACACCGCCTTGGAATTGTGTGAATCTCAAGTGGTACAGATCGATCTGGTGCTTTTAATTCGATTTGCTGTTGCTGGTACTTTCTGTCAGCTCGATCTGGACTTTAGAATCTGTGAATCATTGTTTTCTCCAATAAGGTGTGGCCTCATGAATTTACCAATGGTTGACTGCCGTAGCTTGATCGAGTTCTGCAGAGCATTTGA
The DNA here is from genome assembly GCF_029961685.1 of Aristolochia californica. Classification (NCBI taxonomy): domain Eukaryota; kingdom Viridiplantae; phylum Streptophyta; class Magnoliopsida; order Piperales; family Aristolochiaceae; genus Aristolochia; species Aristolochia californica. The sequence goes on along the minus strand of NW_027181992.1, from coordinate 400,248 downwards.
GCAGCATAGGAATTCCTTAGCCATGTCAGATCACCGAAACAATCAAAACCATAGCTCTCGTAACAAGAAGCAGAACTGTTCCTTGAATCCATTATCTCATCCATTCTGTGAACACTCATCTTTTGCAGTCATAGATGTCATCATTTTACTTCTGGTAGTCGGTGCGCTGGGAGTTTTGACTGTTCCATACTTCAAATTTATTTTCCATGGGGCGTCAGAGTTTTTTCCAGCTCTTGTTTTTCTCCTAGGTGATCTTATATATCAAGCTCCTGTGGCTTATGCAGTGGGGTTGGTTGCTATGTTTGTTACTGTAATTGCCATGTGGGAGATCATCAGTCATCAAGCTCGGAAATGTGGGAACCCTTACTGTAAGGGTCTTCGAAAACCAGTAGAATTTGACATCCAGCTTGAATCGGAAGAATGCTTGAGATATATGCCACCTATTCCTAAGGAGGCATATGGGGTATGCCCACTGGAGTTAGGACAGGATCACAAAGAGCTAGAAGCTGAGTTGAAAAGGATGGCACCACTGAATGGGCGGACTGTTCTTATCTTTCGAGCACCTTGTGGCTGTCCAGCAGGTAGAATGGAGGTTTGGGGCCCTAAGAAGCTTCGTAGAATCAAGAAGTAGTGAGGGGCAGTTATGTTGGTCCTAGTTGTTTTATAGTAATAAAACCATGAGATAATAAAGTACCCAGATGGTTCACTAATCTCTGTTATTAACTCTCCTATCTTCAGAATAAGTGGCATCCAACATGTTTTGTTGGTTGTCACGTGTACCGGGAATCAATGATATAATTGTCACTTATTTGTGAAATACAAGGAGCATACTCTGATTTACCATATTATTCCATTTATGATTAGTTACTGATGCATGGATGGAGTTGGCAATCTCTTATTTTTATTATCCTTTTTAAATTATAATTAATTTTTCTTTCAGTTTCCTGATTATTTCAAGGCTGAATTATGACAAAGCAAATTGTAGAAATGTCTAATTAAAGTGGTTCTTTGGGATAACACTGTAGTCAACCATTGTATCAATCGTCATGTGTTACATCTATACCATTCTTGGGAAACTTATTTCTTGCTGTAAGTCATCTAGCATCAAGTAATTCTAAGGAATGAGTTGGCCCAATTTGCATGTGCCATAGAGTCTATTTTCAGATACATGTCTGTTTAGCTCCTGCCTCTTGATTGCACACATATTTGCATAAATGTTTTTTCTTACTTAATAAACATCACTTGACAAGGAAGATACTGATTCTGCATGAATACCTGAAAGTAGTTTTTCTTGAAGGCGTGAAAAATACTGTTTTTATCTAACTGACATGCATGTGGAAGCGATTTCATGGCAGACCTGAGATGAAAGCTACTGTTACGCTTGTGCACTGCCTTCTGTCTGACTACTATTTTGATAGGGCAACATATAATGCTGGATATTTCTTTTTATGAATTTTTAGTTTCAACATGGATCTTAGTTTTCTTCTATTGACAAGTTGAATGAAATATTTTCAGTGTTATTCAAAGCTTTCTCTCAATTTTAGTAGCAGGGGTAATATAGTATTGTACAAGGTGGACTGATTTGAATTTGCTTGCATCAGTAATGGACAATTTCTTACTGAAGTTCAGAGTAGGAGATGCCAAAAGAAAGGGTGAAAGAAATTATTATTGCTAATCAATGGCTAATATAAGGATAATAATAATAATAATATTAAATGATATTATTATTATTATTATCTTATCAATGATAATAAAGCTAAGTTCTCATCAATGTAAATGGCTGATATTCTGGTGCTTGAAGTAAAAAGATAATATGCACAATAAAAGAGAAAAAGCATGCATCAATGACAAAGTTCCTAGCATGACACTTTCCTTATAATCCTGGCTTTGCTAATCTGTGATCAGATGGAGGGCTCTTGTTTGTGTAAGAAAAAGATGGATGACTCTTGTTATACAGTGTGCATGATTGGAGAAGGAAGCTATATACGCAACTTGAATGTTTGTCGTTGAGTTTATCTCCCTTCTGATATGGACATCAGTTGAAGATCTTGAAAGTTGGAGATGCAATAAGATTAACTTCAATTAATTTTAAGTTTTATTTTCATCACAATGGTGCAGAATTCTTAATCTTTTGTTCAATTTATGAGATACTGGTCCCATAGTTGGCAATTGCAACATAAAACTGACAAACCCCACCAGAATGTTGTTCTGAAGTTGATGGTTCATGAGATTGTTGGGATGAATATTATGTCTTCTTTCCTTGTCAAAAACAGTTATGTTTTCTTTAGGAAACCTATGAATTTGACCAAATAGATGCAGGAAAAAAGCTACTTCAATTTACAATGAAAAATCTTCTTTCTGCAAATGGTAAAGATATCAGCTGAAAAAACAAACATATGTTATCTGAGTATATTCAACTGATAGAAACATATCTCAGGCATGTTGATAGGAGTTGGTTCAAATAGAGTTAGTTTGGCAGACTTCAAATTTACAGTACAGCTGTTTTTTACCCCCATTTTTCTCTTTAATGTTGGTCGATACACACAAGCAATGTGTCCATGACCCCTGTGACACTTAAATCCATTACCACTTAAGTCACAACTCGCTCGTTTGGCTATTGAATCAAAGGTTCGAACCACCTATTATTTTCTTTGCTGGCCTCTGTTGTACAGTCATTTTTTATCCAAAATCCAAGACCACAAAGTCACAACTCGCTCGAGTGGCTATCGAATTAAAGGTTCAAATCACCTATTATTTTTCTATACTGGCCTCCGTGTGTGCTGTCACTTTTTTTCCAATGAATGACTTGAATGTGAAGAATCAATTTGTCATTTGCAAGCTTGCCAATATGAAGACATCACTTTACAGAAAAAAAAAAAGACTTTTTTTTTTGTATTAAAAATCCCATAGGAGACATGGATAGACTGCATTAACAGCATTTTTCTTTTTTGTAAGAGTATTGACGGAGTTGTTTATAAGTCCTGTTAATTGAGAGAAGATAGTAAATCCCTTTGACTGAAATGATAAAAAAGATCGCTGCATTTTGCTATTTCTTTTGGCATACATTTATTGAAGTTGCTTCTCAGATTAAGGCTTGAATTTCTTAATACGAAGAACTCTGGAAATAATTATTCAGAGATTAGCTTTTTGCACTAAAGAGCATTGCATGTTTGTCTCTTATTCATTGATAAAAGCAATGTCCAAGGTTAAGCTCTCACTCTTTACATCATGTTCATGAAGTGGGAATGATCAATTTTGCAGAACTCCGAGCTTTGGATTTACTATATATACATTATTCCTCAATGTTTCAGAGCTCTAGGAGTTGATTTTCTGAGAAACAGAAACAAGATTTCCCCTCAAGGATGGATGCATCCACTTGCAAACCAATTTAGACTTGCTCAGTTCCAGCTGAAACCGTTCAAATCAAATTGTTTACAACTAGAAGCAACATCATTTTCATCACGAGTATTCAGATCCAGTTGTCCTGTCAGGTAAGGCACTCCTAAAGTTTTTGATTGCTTCCCATTCTCTAAGTGCAGTGACGATCTTTTGTTGTTCATTTGTTCTGGAAATGTGTCATTGCCTGCTCCCTTTTTCTCTCTTGCCTCAGAAATTCCCATGGATAAGTTGCTAGATGTTCTTTTCATAGGAAACATTATCCTCCCAGAAGAAAACATCTTACTGTCATTCGGTTCAGGACACCAGCCTGCCTCCTTCCTTTCAATCCTGAAGTCCTCTTTAAGCTCTTTTGGGTAGGTAGGAACATTACTGTTGAAATTTCTCAAATTGATATCTATATTTTGTATTTCCTGGTCCTTCTGGGAAGCGTCAGATGAAGTCAAACAACTATCTATTGAACAATCTGCAATTTGGGTTGCTTGTGTTTGTTGAATGCACAAACCTGGCATCTCTTTCAAACCTGAAAGAGTAGAGTTTAGGCATTCAGTAGATACCTTGCACACCAGCTCTGAGAGTTGTACTTTGGCAGCTTCTATTCCAGCTGAACCCAGATTTTGTCTTCCAAGTGTTTCTTGGGCTTTCTCCAGCACAGACTGCAGGTACTTCCCTTGGGCTTCTATTCGGAGTTGCAAGTGTCTCTGCACCTATAGCATTCAAAAAATTTGCAGACTTAGAATCTTGTTGTTGAGAAATTTCATTAGTCAAGTAATGCTCGGAGGAACAGTTATCTCCACCACTGATTATAATATCTTCCTGGTAATGAAAATATCGTGGTTACTTCAAGAAGTCTTGTAAAACAATTTCTATACTTGTGGATGACATGCAGACAAAGGTACCAAGTCACTGCCTCACATTTCCATTACTTGGCTCTCTGGCCAATATCAAAGATGGTGATGCTGTTACTCAATTTCTGAATGACCACATGGTTTGTACTTCAAATTCACATACATTGTTTATCTCTTAACGTTAAAATAAGATCTTTCCTCCTAACTGTCTCTCTGAAGGTTCAGGCTTACCTCAAGCTGTTCATGGAGCCTTCTCTGCACCTCAATTTGCATTTGTAATGCTTCACTTATCTGCAAGCTTCTGAAAATGATGAGCTACATTTAGTAACAAAAAAATAGAAAAACTAGTTGACATACATGGCTAAATTTTTTTTTTTTTTTTTTTTGAAATGATTACATGGCTAAATTATTTAATGTCTCTTACTTGCTCGTCTGGGGTCCAAGAGTTGTATTGCTTGTAATTGCTCCATTTACCTCCGACATTCTATCTGCTGCTGTCATACAACCTGTGATAAACATATATCTATGTGGTTACATCACTTTGAGAGTTACACAAAGGTTTTCTGGGATTTCAGAAGTATCATCTCACCATGCTTGGTGTTCCCATTGTTCGCTTGGCCATGTAGATTTTTGCTAAGTCTGTACTTCTGACAGCAAATTAGCTTAACTTAGTCCGGCTTCAAATAGTTAACATCTTACGACAGGGAAGAAACACTATTTGTACCTGAAGATGGCTTTTTAGGTGGTATAAGGTAAGTCCTGAAATTCCCATTAGCCTCATTACCGTTTTTGGGGTCGCTTCTGCAACATGAAAGAGTAATTAGCTTTAATTTGTTTAGCAAACCAAGTCCATGAACCAGAGACTGCAGTTTGGTATAATAGACTCACTATCTGCTCCACCCAGCTGATTCACTGCTTCTATGAAACGTTCATGGAGCTCTGCTGTCCATTTGAGTCTAGGCTTAGCATCGGTTGAAAGAACCAATCCTGCATCTCCCTGAACATTTGCTCCTTGCAGAAATAAATGCCTCTCTGGAAGAGTAATAGAAGTCCTGGAGGAAGGGAAGCTGTGCTTCCCGTGATGATGCTGATACATTTCCTGTGCCAAGAGAAAGAAATTTAGTACCATACTTAAGTTGGAGAAAAAGCAGTTACCTTGAAATCGCAGTGCCAATCTGGAGCAAACTATCCCACCTTCTCTCTTTTTCCTCCACTTTCTATCTCAGCAGGACGAGAATTTAGCTCCTTGAAAAGAAAGAGTCTCTTCTCCTTAATGATTATTTCTGTTTCCTATCATTTGACTGGCTCTTACGGAGGGAAGTGTTGTGGTGGCTATCAATATATATAAGCATGTTAAGAGGAAGAATAGAATCTTGGCCAATCCAATCTTCATAGCAACTCAAAAAGAGATCTTGTCCTTCCCCACTTTGGCATTCGTAGGCCCCAGCTTCCCTCTCCCTCTTTTTCCATGTCTTAGATGACAAGTCCTTTGGAATTTTACCCTTGCAACTTTCTGCAGTCTTGTGCACAAAGAACCGCTTGCCGGAACAACTTACTCCTTGCAATAGGTACAAGAATATATCCTGAGAAACATTTTTTTCCCCCTTCATTTTGGTCCCATACACTAAAAGTGGGAACCTTATACCACAGAAGAAGAATTCTTCTACTAGGGATCCTAAATTTGATTGTGTGAATACATTTCTTCAAAAGTGCCCTGATTCTTAAACTAGTTGTCACCAACTGACACATCTACGTCTTATTAGATTGCCAATCTCCAATACCATGAGACTGACACCTTGTTTCTCTTGGCAACTTGTGAGGACAACGACATTGTTTGGTGCTCTCTAGAACTCTTAAATGTTTGAGAGCTCGTGAGTGAGACTGTAATGAGCATAAATTCCATGCTAAAGGTTAGATATTATGAAATGAGAAATGGAGAATATTAATATTTGAGTTTATGAGAAAGGGCATGAAGAGGTAAAAGATTCTGTTGACTAGTGCATCCAGAAGAGCATTAGATACATTCTGGGAGAAAAAGAAGCGGAGAAGGAGCTCAAAAAAAAAAAAAAAAAAAAAAAGAAAAAAAATGTGTAAAGATGCTCCCCTGGGGACTATTTGGAAGCAAGGTATGGAATATGGCATATAATTCTCTTTCAGTCTCCTTCGGAAGTTTAGCACTTATTCAGCTGCAGAGCGGAAAAGGTCGGAGAGTGGAGGGCCCACGGGTGCTGCACTTGGCACGGAACACTTGGCTCCCGCCTCCAAATTCGCTTGGATTCTTTGCCCTGTAGAAAATATTGTACTTGCTTCATACTTGCAAGGGGCGGACGAGGAGAAAGCGCAACTTCGAGGAACCCATTTGGCAGCCTTCTTCTCATCCGCAAGTCATTTTTTCAGATACTCGACAAAAGAAGATTCTGCTATAACTCACAGCAAAAGCTGTGGCATACGGAGGAACAGAGTTACTGATCGGAAAAATCTTCTCAAGTACCGATCTTTGCATCCTTTGTCTATATTGTTAAAGGGATTTTTCTGTTCCTCCAACTGTAGAAAATCCAACCGGTTTGAGCTTTTGAATCATTAGGTGATTTGGAATGAAAGGATGTGCGTAACTCTTTCTTCATTGTTGGTGAAAATTGTTCTTCTTAGATGAAGCTGGACCCCTTCACTAGATTTGACCAAAGAACATTAGATTAGCCGGAGTAACGAGGCTCCGTCGATACAATGGCGTGGCATGTCATTTCGGAAAATACAACAGTATTAGCAGCTTCTCCTTCGGAGTTATTCACCTTCAGATGTTCACTTCTTCTACTTTAAAAAGTAAATTACTCGTTTATTGAAGGGGGAGGCTTCTCGCAGTACTCAGCTTACATAATATCAAATGACCAGAACATATCTAAGAAGAAACGAGTCTGAGGATCAGAAGAACTCAGAGGTCAGTTCGTCGAAGGAGATGTCAATCGCAGCTTCATAGACTGTGGTGGTGGCTTTGGTTGTTGACTGCACGTGAGACTGCCTAAAGAAAGAAAAAGAGAAGGAATAACAAAATCAGGGGAAGAGGAGGAATAAATCGTTAGATGGATAGATAGAAAGTAGGATTCCGAGCATCTCTCCTCTCCTGCTCGGAGGTAGAGAGAGAGAGAGAGTTCAAATAAGAACCTCAATAGATGTTCCTAATGCTACAACAAGGAAGAGCTAGGGATTGCTCTTCTGAGTCGTAAATCAGACTTATATTATACGAGTTTAGAGAGCCTGTGCAAAGTATGAGATCTTCACAGGGTTACCTTTGTTTTTACTCATCTCATGGAAAATATGAATAAGACCTCCTAGGCACTAATATCATAATGATGTAAACATGTTTTTTAAAAAATTAAAAAAAATAGAGAAAAATCCAATACACCCCCGTTGAAGGGAAAAAAAATACAAGAGATTTTTTGTAAAAGACCAAGGCGAGTGAGACATATCAAATTGAAGCGGCGAGAGAGACATCTCCCTCCACTTTGTAAAAATGATGTTATGCGATGCTCAATACCAAGATATCTTATTAACTGAGACATTCTAGACGCCTACTATTTTCACCCTCTACGTGAGATTGTGCTATTTACAAGATCAATTCTTTAAAGACCTTTCAGTTTCAGCATATCCCTACTGTCCCAAAATCAGCCTTGGATCCTTTTAGATGGCTCGTCTCGTGGTTGTGATTTTTGGACTCTCTGTAGCTTTCAGAACTAGAACTTCCACCGAACAAGATCAAGTTATCTGAATTGCTATATAGGTAGCTTAGGCCGGGTTGATAAGTTCCATAAAAGTAAAAATAAAAATAAAAACAAAAATAAAGAACAGTGTTAAGCACACAGGATAGGTCTCATTTACTTTCCCTGGCATTGGAGGCATAAGTTTCTGAACAACAAAGGACAGTTTCTGTAGGAAGAGTTGATGAAACTAAACTTGGTTTTTTCCCAGTTTCTTCAAGGATTGGTAAGTTGGTAAATGGAATCTCGAAAATCTCTCTCTTTTTGGCAGTGAGATTCATAGATGATTGCAGACATTTCCAAAATTTTAGAGAAGGAAAGAAAAAAGGAGCTTGTACATGATCAAATGGCGATGTTGACAAGAAAAAACCTATGAGAGAGTTGAGAGTGAAAGGCATCTTTTCAAGTAGAAAAAGAAAAAAAAAAAAATAGAGTAAAATCGATCCTATCATACGTCCGACTAAGTACAACGTATGTAGTACTTCACCCCAAGAACGTTCCGTTTGGTTTGTTTGACCATCAAGTCTATTTGTAGCACATATTCTTCTTGGATCAATAAAAGGCAGCACATGTTCCCTCCCCTCAAATTCTATAGGTCCAACTTGGGTGAATATTTCATTTTGAGTTAGGTTTTTAGCCATTTGCATCTGGTTCTAAGTTTATCTCAACCGTGGATATTTTTTTTAAAAATTCCATTAAATAAAGTAGGCATTCTCTTTGGATGGTTTTGAAGGCGTGAGAGAGGAATCTCTAGCATCTAATTATATAATTGAGTGAGGTGGTTAATCCCGTATTATTCTCACACTGATGCATTTCTTGCTACAGTTTTGGTTTTATTGCGGAAATGTCTGTAAAAATAAAGCATGAAATCGCGTTTTCGCATCAAATTTTAGAAAAAGTTGAAGAATAAGTAACCACCCATCATCCCTTTGTTAATGGTGGACGTATCGGTGATATGTGAATCCAGTTGCGTTTAACATTGACAATTTTTTCAGTTGGAGACGCATTGATACGGCTAAGAGTCCTGATAACATCTTGTTTTGCGCGTAATGTCTTTACTCGGAAGTCAGAACGCGGAGCTGTCGTTAAATGTGGCTAAACCTTTTTGCTGGAATTCGAGATGAAGGCGGGGTCAAAGACGAGCCGTAGATGATACATTTCTGCAGTTATTTGTTCTGTTGACCTGCTGCCAAAACTTTTCATAAATGTTCTGTTTAAAATTCCCGAGAGGTGGGCATCCAGCTAAGCCGAGCCCATACCAAATCGTTTTATTTAAATATTTCAAACTCAAACTCGAGCCTAATAATTTTAACTAGCTCAAACTTTAACATACATTTAAAAGTTTTTAAAAATTACACGTCAAATAAATTGTATATAAAATTATACATACATTTTATATAAAATTGAGAATGACCTCTACTTAAAATTGGACATAAGCTAAGTCTGAACCTCGTTGAAGCCGAGTTTGATTTAAATATTTTGAGTCAGGCCTGATAATTTTAACTGAGTTCGAGCTTTAACCTATATTTAATACTCTATATAAAATATATGTCAAATAAATTATATATAAAATTATGCATATATTTAAAAAAAAGAATGATAGGGAAGGTTCAGGATTGAATTTCAATAGTGGATTAAAACGCACTAATATTAATTTTTTTTTTACTCCAATTGTTGTCTTGCTTGTTTTGTAATTTTTGGATCTGGCCATAAATTTACTATGGCCTCCTTAGTGCCTTTGGTTAGAAAATTACAAGAAATATTTTAAAATTTTCTTAGGAAAGTTAAATGGACCTCTTATTGCCTCTTATAGGGAAATAAATAAAAATTAATAATCAATCTAATATATTACTATACTTATCGATAAATTTTTAATCAAATAAAATATCAAACACAAAATTGCAATAAAAATTGCCTCATGCTACAAATATTACAACATCATCTATCAAATACTTATTCAAAAATTTTCTATACAATTTTTTAGCCCATCTTGGCTAGAAAATCTTACTTAGAAAATTATATTTTTTTAATAAGAATTTTTAATTAGAAAAATGTTTACAAAAAACATGAGACACTAATAGTCCCTAAAAACTTATTTTTATTAAAATTTATTTTCAATTTCTTCAAGAGCCATGAGAAAGAGAGTTTAAGAAAAGTTTTTTTTTTTTTCACTTTATGACGTGCGCGACGAGAAGGCGCAGAGGAAGGGGGTTACGACGCCGGTGTTAATTTAAATGAGTTAGCTCAATTCGAAGCCACCCTAGTTACAGACTGTTGAAGTTGGTGCAGCATCATCACAGATTACCACCCTAGATGATAAACCAAGTTTAACAACAACATATGAGAAACCTTCCAAAAGAACAAGAACCCGTTCCACAAACCATGATTAACACTAATTTTTTTCATGGACTAGGTCACTTGGATTTGGGTTAAATCTAAGATGATCGTTATGTTTAATTTGCATCTAGCTTATAAAACTTCACACATATTTTGTAAGAAAAGGGAATATGGACCTAAGTTCAATTAAATTCGATTAATCTGAAATTTTAACCATCATATTTTAAAATTTGAGTTAAATGACTTAAAAACATCATCTATTTCTTATCTTATGATTGATAATGTGGTATTAATTTGATTATGCGGGTCTATTATTTTAAACTCATACTATTATAATATAACTTTTACATTGTATAATGTTTTAAAACAAGAAAAATGTTGGGTGTAACCAAAATTTTGTCTAGCTTCCTTTCTTTCATTTACTCAAGCTTCCTACTCTAATAAGAGTAAATTTGTGTTGAAGGCCCATGAAGCAAAATGGGTTTCAGAAAGAAGAGCTCAATATATGTCCATCAGCATTTCTCACGTGCGCAAAATATCTCACGTATCGAGTGACGCCATTTGAGTTTTTACACTACAATTTTCACTTACGCGCTCAGACGGTCGTATTCTTCCTTCGTTCAATACTCTCTCGGCGCACAGCAGAGCAATTGATTGATCCCCAGCTCCTCTTTATTTCAATTTTCATTTCTTTTGGGGGGCCGCATTACATTTTCTTAGGCTCCTGTAGTCGATTTTATGTCCTCGGATTTGGATTTCAACAGAAGATGATTGCTCCTCTCCAGCTTTTTCTGCTGCTCGCGTTATTTTTTCTGATATTGGTTGCGGTTTCAGGTTCAACAACCATCTCATCAAAGAAAACCGTGGGAATATCTCCAGAAGGTCAGTTTATCTTTCTTTTTCTTTTTCCTCAGTTTGAAGGATTTTTCTTAGCGTCATCGTATATTCTCAATGATTGTGGTCTCGTTTGGTTAATCAGATGAGAAGTACTATAAATCCGATGTGCTAAAATGCAAAGACGGGTCTAAGAAGTTCCCGAAAGAGAAGTTGAACGATGACTACTGTGATTGCCCAGACGGGACGGATGAGCCAGGTATGGAATTTTTATGATGTAAGTTATTTCATTGGTTGATTATGAGAGCTCTCTCTCAGTAGTTGCTTGTATATGCTTGGCGTGGTATTTTTTTTTTTTTTAATTATCAACAAAGAAAAATATAGCTGCGTCTCGTTGGCGCATCTCATGTTTGATCATTGTGGAAGAGTATCTATATCGGTTTTTCTCGTTATCACGTTTTTTCATGAAGCTAGAAGATTCAGCATTGACTTTTGAACAAAAAAAAGTAAAAAAGTTCCCCACCTGGGCCATTTTCATGTTCATGTTCTGATTTGAACTTGTAAACATCGTCCGATTATTGTGGAACTGATTGTCAAAATTTACTAAATTACTTAATTGTTAATCTTGTAGTGGTGTGTGACTATTAAGACAATGTAACCTTTTGTTTTTCAAGTGATGCTTGAGAAACACTTTGATTTGGTGATGCTAAGGAGCTAGTGAGTGTTTTGAATAAACTTTGAATTTCTAGAAAAGAGAAACACTTCACTAACTTGATGTAATTTGAGTACATGAGCTTCTATTTATAATAGAGGAAATAAGTAGAATCCAAATACAATTAAACCACCCTTATCCCAATTACACCCGAAGTTAAACACTAAAAGATAAGTCCTAGAACAATTGAATAATTGAATACAAATAGAAGATTAACATAATTAAAACATTTTAACTGAGACTCTTTTGTGAGACCTCCTGTAAGACTCCACGATATTAATTATTACTCAGTGAGACTTCTTACTATGAGAGTCATGTAAGACTCTTCCTTATTTGCTCTTCAACAACTGGATTTCAGGCTGATTATTTTTAAAAATAGATTGTGTTAGTAAATAAAACAAAAATATTTGATAAATTAAAATTTGATGATTTAAAAACAAAGTTTGTATGCATTAGTCTTAACAAGAGACAAGTGTTTCATGAGTTAAAATTATGTCATCAGTCTTGACTCAAAAGAAAAAAATCACTATACTTCAACTGAGTGGTGCATTTTATGAATACCAAATTGATGCACCAACTTTTAATGCCATTTTTTTTTCTTTACACTCTATTAGATCTGTCTCCTCATTTTTCATGATCCACTGTGGCCGATATCTTCTTTTGCAGGAACTTCGGCTTGTCCAGAAGGTAAATTCTATTGCAGAAATGCTGGGCATGTTCCCCTGACATTATTCTCCTCAAGGGTGAATGATGGAATCTGCGGTAAGGATTATCTTCCGCATGCTTTCTCTTTTTCTTTGTTTTCCTTCCTGCACTTTTGTGTGTCTTTATGTACACATATGCACTTTTTTTTTTCTTTTTTTCTCTTTTGTTCTGCCTTTGGGATGATACAACCTTCCAGTGCTTAAAGAATGTAGCAGAAACAAATTGGGTGCTAGTTATCTTATTTGGTTATGGTGAGAGTTAATAGGCCTCATTTTAATATTTTCCTTGCATGCCTGTGGTATTTTTGTCCATTTTATGCCAGTTTATGCCTTCTTGTGCTATCTTTCTAATGTGTTGACCTGTGCTATAGCAAATTATCTGCCTAATAGCTTGTCCAAGAAACTTATCACATGCATCAACTTCTATGTTCTCTAGAGATGCATTTTTTGGAGTTTCTTAATTATTTCAGTGGTTGGGACAAATAGATTGTTGTGATGGAAGTGATGAATATGATGGGAAAGTAAAGTGCTCAAATACATGTTGGGAGGCTAGTAATGTTGCCAGAGACAAACTGAAAAAGAAGATTGCAACATACCAGGATGGGGCTGCCATACGGAAGAAAGAAGTTGAACAAGCAAACGAGGCCATTGCTAAAGATGAAGCAGAGCTAGCAAAGCTGAAAAATGAGGAGAAAAGATTCAAAGGGCTGTTTCAACAACTCAAGGGTACTGTTAGTACCTTTTTAATATCTTTGTATCTATTTATTGAGGATCCCTTTTATGGTTTGTGGGTTAATTGTTGCTAGTATCTACTGCTCCTTTCTACTGCTGAAGTTGATCATTAGAATGATAAATATTTCTTACACTTGTCTCCTTCAGAAGAAAAGAATCAGGGAGAAATAGCAAAGTTGCTTCTATAAGTTATGGTAATAAGTAAATATGGTTAAAATGAATCAATGAATTTTGATTTTTTAAAGGTTCATAAAAAAAAAGTTTATCTTTACAGATTTAATCATCTCATATGTTGCTCCTATTTGATGAAATCTACATTTATCTGTGGAAGCTCTACAGTGCCCATAAGAATAGTCCTGTGACCCATTGAAAAGTCTGTATCCTATGATTTTGGCGTATTTGTCAGAAGTACTCAGAAGTGGTTGTTTATTTTACGAAGGGAATGCAACTAGCATGATTAAAATCTTATTTTACAGATCTTAGCTATTCAAGTTTAAACATTTGGCTTTTGTTTAACCCATACTACTGTGTTCTTTAAGTAATTCGCTTAAATCATCAAACAGCTAAGAAGGAGCAAATAGAAAAGGCTGAGGAGCAGGAACGCAAAGAGAAAGAAATAGAAGAGGAGAGGCATAAAGAGGCTGAAAGAAAAGCCAGTGAAGTAGAAAAACTGACCACTGTTTCCCATGAAGAGGTAAAGAATGCTGAAGAGGAACTAACAGAGTTTGAGAATCAGGTTAGTTCTGGTCCTTTTTCTCATTGGTATCTTGGAAGTAGTTTTAGAGCCTTTTTTTTTCCTTCCCTTTATTGCTTGTCTTTCTATTCCTTACTTCGCTTCTACTAGCACCTTTCTGGAAGATTGATACTGCTTTGTGAATATATCGTTCTCTGAGAGTGCACTTTGATATTTTTCCAAGTTGATGAGTTGGATGAATGTCAATAAGTTACATTTGTTCTCTGGTTGTTGATATAGTTAATGCTATGCGGCTTCTCTGTTTATTCTCTGATTAGATGTACTAAATATTTTTGTTTTGTTTAATATGTGTTTCGTGGTTGTGTTGGTTTATGTAACATTGGTACACACATATCATTGCTCATAATGGTGAAAAAGACTGATGTAGCTGATTGCGTCATAGTTGGAACAAGGCTCAGATGATGATCCAGTGCTTGGTATACTACCTATTTCATGATAAAAGTCCTCTGAAACTGACCTATTGAGGAGAAAAAACCTTTATCTGACAAGACATTATCTGAGGAAGCTGAGAAGACACTATTACTGAGGAACCCACTGAGTCACCCATCATCTGTGCATAATACCAATGTCATCAGAACCTATTGGACCAGCTGGTCTGACCAGGTGGACTTCCAGTTCTTAAGGGTAAATACCTTTCTGAACGGAAAACTGACTGATCTGGCATGTGGATCAGTTTGACTGGAAAAACCACCCAACTGAGCTGGTTCAGATGAATTTTGTGGATGATCTGTTTTTACAATTGAATTTATAAAAGTGAGATACATGGCATTTGATTTCTTGACCTATCAAAGGAAAGATAAATCTCAAACTGCCACAGAAAAATATTTATTTTCTTATTATTTACAATAATGCAGTATGGTGCCAGTTCAACCAATAATTGAACCTGGTTGAACTTTGTTAAACTAGACCTGGCCCTACCACTGGATTAATGGCTACTCCTTTTTTTATTTTAGTTGAAGAAAGGTGCGGTTTTATAAAGGCCAAGGCCAAGGAAACAAACTTACAAAACATGAGGGGATTCCCTGATAATGAGGGATTGGAGGGAGACCTCTTCTCTAGCAAAAGAGATCCACAGCGTTGACTGATCTCAACATATCAACTCTAGACACTAAATCAAGGATCTCAAAAAAGATTGGCCAGTGCTTCCTAGGAGGCTCCTTCTTCTTCAAGCACCAACCGATAATAACTTTGGAGTCCCCTTCCACGATAAGAGGCCACTGAACTAGGTGACAAGAATCTTGAGCCCATGCCTGAGGACTTGAAGCTTAGCAAAAGTAGAGTCAGTCACACCAAGGGTACCCACATGTGAAGCCAGGATTCTCCCACTATTGTCGGTGAAGAAACTATCAATCCCTGCCAATCACAGGTTGTAAGGAGCAGCCATTAAAGTTTAGCTTTATAAGGTCAGAATCAGTATGGCACCATTCTTGAAGTTTCATTGGATAAGAAACAGTCATGCTTGCAATTGAGCCCCAACTCTCCCTGATGACACCACCTCTCAGTCCGATGAAATTTTAAAGGTACAAACCTAGTAGATATCCCATTGAGAGCAGATGCAAAGACCACCTCCCACTTGCTGACTCTGTTTTTGAGGTTCATTGGTTCCTTTCAGGCCAAACATGCTAGGGAATGGAGGCAAGCCTTAAGGTGAATTTTTCCAAGCTTAGGTTGAAGGAGGCCCAGACAGTGGTGGACAAATCCCAGAGGAATTAGGGGCGCAGAACGAAATACCAAAACGACCAAGGAAAAGAGGCCCGGTCTTCCAGCAAGCTGGCAGTGGACTAGAAGATAGTCAACTGATTCCCTCTCCTTGCCCAGACAAGCTACAACCAACTGTGGACCCACACTTCCCTAAGTTGTCAATGGTGGGAATCTTATCATACAGAGCAGTCAACCCCTCTGATGAAAGTATTCTGAATAGAGCTGAGAAGAACTCTCACATGCTCTGCTTCCTGTTGAAGCAAATTTCTTCCAAAGTTAAAGTTCCAGCCTGAATGATACCCATTCTCCTAGGTCAGGGAATCAGCTACCAGACAGTCTGGATTCGTAATGAGCATGAACAGGCTAGGGAATTGAGTCTTAAGAGGGAAGTTTCCCATCTAAATATCATGCCAGAAACTAATTGAACTTCTATTCTCAACAGAGAACTTTGGGGTTTGTACAAAGAGAGCTTTAGTATTTACTTTGAGCCTTAAGGGGGGACTAGTCCAATTCTTACATCTATGTACAACAGTCTCCCTTCACAGAGAGCTTACTACATCTTAAATGCTGGACACTGACCAGGTAGTCTTTAGGTTATGTGTCGAACAACTCCCAAGAAACTGCCTACTGAGCTTTGTATATTCTGGTCAATGAGAAAGTGCTTTATTTGAACTTATTTCACAACTATTTGGCCTCAGCTTCGCCAGATTCCTGAAAACTTCACTTACTGATAATTGTAGAAGAACCGGGTGTTCAGTCCCTTGCACAAGCTCTATTACTGGCAAGTGACAGGGTTACTCAGTAAGGTCTGTCATCTTCATTGTCATTGAGTCAGTGTCTAGATGGTTCCGGAGCACTTTCAGTGTGGTGAACATGTTGAGGTGGGTGGTTTAATAGCTGTTGACCGTTTCTTATGAAATCTGCTTCATGCAAAGGTTCAGTATGGATGTTCTACCATCCTTGGTTTACCATTTGTACAAAGACCCGTTTTTTTAATATTTACTTCAATTGAAAATGTGGCTCACGGCATTGGATTAACTTTTTAATAATATTTTTGACTTCACCAAATAGCATGCAGCTGAAGAAATTCGTGATGATGAAATTGAAGTTGAATATGAGAAAAATGAGGATGATGCCTCTCCTGCTCATGAAGATGCAGAGGTAATGAATAATTTTCTTTTTGTTTTTTGTTTTTGTGAGTTTTAGTCAACTGGAGGTGATTATTTGGATGTCTTCTTTATAACTTTCTATAAGGAAATTGTTTTAATCATTTTTTATGCTTCCCGTAGCCAAAACCAGAACACTTCACGAAAACTGTAGTGGAAAAAGAAAGTGATGGCAATGGAATTGAACCATCTTCAAGCCATAAAGAGACACAGGTAATAAAAAATGCTGCATAGTGGTAAATGAAACATTTATTTTTGAGTTGATGCAGTTAATGTCATCATGTAATGCAAGAGTTTGCATAAAATATGCAGTCTCTAAGTCTTGAATCATCTGCCAGTGAATTCGGTGTTGAAGCTCTTTCATCTAATTATTCTTGGTGAAGTAGGTTCATATCCCAAGATCTTCCTTGTTAATTGATTTTTTTTCAAGGACAACCCCCCTCTCCCCATTTTCCATGGTACATTCTATCAATTAAAGTGCAGGGTAATGATGTACAATAATTTGAATGCCATTGAATTTGTTTGGATACTTATGCATTAGTTGTGGAACTCATAGTTCCTGATAAATTCGTGACACATGTTTTTATGGAAGCTCTACATTTTTTTTTAAATAACAAAGAAAACCTTGATTTCCTCTTGGTTTTAGCAAGAACCACGGAGCTTCAATAAAGTGATGTTATGTTGTTTCATTTTTGGTTTTCAAGAGGATTAATGAACTCTAATAAGCCTCCCTCTTAGTGCAGGCATGACTTTGAAGTCATCATGGTGCATCCTTAGTTGAAGAAAAAGAAAACTATAAAGAACCCTCTGAACAGGTGTTGTAAAAGAGCTGTAATGCATCTGTTCTTAAGAAATTGAAGAATATTTCAACAAAAGAACCGACACATTAATGCTTGAGAAATTGAAGAAATTTCAACTTTATGGAGTAATATTGGAAGAAAAAGTCCCTGAAAGTGTCCCTCGCACTATTTATGCTCCAAGTCTAAAGTGAGCTCCCCAGTGTGCAATATGGGGCACATGATATTACTGTCTTATCATAAAAAAAATATTTACTCAATTGGTCTCGTGTTAAGACTAGGCTAAGAGGAAACCACTATAGCATTGATGAACACTTGGCTTTCTGATTTTCCAACCATAGGAGGCTATTTCTTTCATTGATTAACAAGTGATATGGAAGCTTTTATGATTCTGACATAAAAAAAGAAATAAAATTCATACAAGTTGCTAAAACATTTCATATATTTTTTTCTCTATTTCTGGAGCAAAAATTCCCTTGTTCTTACTTCTGGTAATTGCAAGAAACCATATGCTTCACTGTCAAAACTTCAAAGGCCTCTCATAATGATCCATCATGACTTTTCTAGCCTTTTGCTTTGTTATCTGAATCTTAGTTTATTTTCCCTAAAAGGTTTTCCATATTATGTCCTACTTTAATGGGTTTTTTTCTAATAATGGGTGGAAAGGGTTTTTTCTCTAATAATTGGTGGAAACTGGTGGAATTGTTATCAGTAGGGAGTGGGTATCAATAGCCAACTTCGTGGGCTGTAAACCACCTCAAGGCAATTATTTTTGTTTGGATTGAACTTCTGCTGCTGAGGGCCTGTCTTTCCTTTATTTGTATGTGAACACTTACAGATTGGGCTCACATAGGCAACATCCCTAATCCTCAATTTCTGTCCACAACATAAGCCTTTGACTTAAGCCTCTTGAAAACCGAATTACATAATGTAAAGCAATTCATTATCTCTATCTTAGACCACCCACTGGCACTATTTACTCTTTAGACCCTATCAGTAACTTCTGCACTCCCTACACAAACTTTTTATAGCTGCAGTAGCACTGTTTTGATTACTATGCTTCATTGTTTTTGTTTCTATCCTTAGTTCTACTCCCCTGAATCAAACATTTAAGTTGAATATTTTCACCTATAGGAGAAAGAAGGTTCTGAAGATACTGAAGGGCTTTCTAGAGAAGAACTGGGCCGTCTTGTAGCTTCACGCTGGACTGGAGAAAATGTTCAGGACAAGCCAAATGAGGTGTACAATAATGCAAAAGAGGCAGGAGGAGAAGAAATCATTCCTGAAAGTAGCTATGATGGTTACTCTTCAGAAGCTGATGAGAGTGGCCAAAAGTATGGTGATGATGCTGAGACAAATGTAGATGATGAATATGAAGAAGAGGATGAGGATCCACTTGCATCATATAAGCCTGAAGAAGAGGACAACAAAGCAGATTTTTCAGGTTTTTCATATCAATCCAATCTAATGCAATGGTTTCTTTGTTAACAATGCATGACTGTGGAGATTTGGTTCAGTGTTACATTGTTCCACATATAGTTCACTTGAAATAAATGATTTACAAAGGTTACCCTGATTTTTTATTTTTATTTTTTGGAAGTGATGAGTTTTATTAAGTCAAGGAAAACGATTAATTGAGGAGTATTCCCTTAACAACTAGAAATTTGAGGAAAACTCCTTGTTTAGCAACAGAATCAGCCATAGCATTAGCTGATCGAGGGACATGGTTCCAAGAACAAGAGAGGAGGGAGCAGGTGTCTTTAATGTCTAGAAAAGTCAGCCAATGATGCCAATGAGGCTTGGCGAAGGAGGAAGAACACTAATTTATCACCACTATTGAATTGCCTTCAATTATAGGTTACCCTGGATTTGAAGACCAGCAAGCTCCATTAAACGTTTTTTTAAACATTAAGTATGCAAATTAGTACAATTGGTGACTTTGATTTGGAAAAACCAAATTTTTTTAGAGGTCCTCTTCAAATCTGTTTTTGATTGTGTCATTTCTAGAATGTTGCTCAATGGCCACACCCAGGATCTCGTTGTGGCAGGTATTGGCTGAGGCCTTATTTCTATATCTGGTATCTATATGCAATAGGGAAAAGGAGTTTTGCATCTTTATTTGAACTTTATCACTTGGTTGATGGTCTACCACTACATCTAGTTAAAGCTATTCAGCAGGTTCATGCCTGGTCAGCACCTGAAAAGCTAGTTAAATGCTCAGGTGACTCATCATGTAAAAATCAATTCCTTCATTAATAAGGTTAACGTTCTTTTTCCTCCCTTCTAGTTTTTCTACAGTGGCAACCCCTTTTTGAAGTTAAAAGTTGAGGTTGTCTTTTTAAACATATGCTATTGGCTTATGATGGTTTGGTATATTCTCACCATTTCTTAAAAATTGTAAAAACTATTCCATTGATTTTGTTTAATATAGTATTTTTATTGTTTGGCACCTTGTTCTTCGTTTTTATAGTGAGCTGATACTGCAAAGTCGGCTTTTTTTTTTTTTCATTACATTTTGAATTCTAAGTGGTTTGTAATGTGTCTGGGATGCTCTGGTTTTTGGGCTTCGAATGTGTTTACACTCATAGTACTTCTTTCTCTTCAGATGTTACAACTACTAGTAGCTCATCTTGGTTGGAAAGGATCCAACAAACTGTGAGGAACATCATCCAGTGGCTTGACCCGTTTAAAACTCCTGTGGATAAGTCTGGTATTACTCATATTGGAAACAAAACATTTTAGAATTCACGAATATTTCACTTGTTGGGTCATTTGACTTCTGTAGAGGCTGATAAGGTGCGGCAGGAGTACGATGATTCAAGCTCAAAGTTGTCCCAGATACAATCAAGAATATCATCTCTGACAAAGAAACTGAGCCATGATTATGGTAATAATATTCAAATAAGTATTTTAGCACATTTGGTGCATGTGGTTCTCCTTTAGTATTTATCTTTGTTAAAGTTTTTTTTTTCTTAATTCGTTGCTCGACATCATTCTATGAAACGTTTCTCCTCTAATTGCCTAAAAAATGCCTTTGTATGGTAGGGCTGGAGAAGGAGTTTTACTCAATGTACAGTCACTGCTTTGAGAGCAAGCAGAACAAGTATGTAAAAAAAAATTCTTTTAATAATTATTTTTTATGCTTAATTTAGTCTTAAAAACCGTCTTGGGCCTTTGGCTGAATGGTTACATGTGGGGGTTTCTAGTGTTGAGTTCTCAGGTTTAAGTCTTACCACGGTAATGGGTCTCAACAGTCAAAAAGAAAATTATAGTCTTAGGAACCTGAAATTTTGTCCTTATCCTTCAATTGTATTTTTGGATAGTATTGATGTTTCTATTAATTTTCTAGGTATGTTTACAAAGTATGCCCGTTTAAAGAAGCTTCACAGGTTGAAGGACATAGTACGACACAATTGGGGTGAGTGCCATAATTACTCCTGCAACTGATATGAATTTTCAAGGTCCTGTAATGGCAGTTATCTTGTCTATTATTTATTTGATGCTTCTCAAGCTTCTTGGAGTGGGATTTCTGTGCATATCTTTTTCCTTTTTTTTTAAAGGAAGGTGTGTGAATATTCAATGTCGTGTTTTGTCTGCATGTCTTTTTCCTTCCATAAAGGTAAACTAAAAAAGAAATAATAGACTAGCAAGGCCTGTTTCTTGCACTTATTCTTCACTGCATAGAGAACAAACTAAACATATTTATTTTTTACTTTGCTTTCTATCCGTATTCTTCCTCAGCTGCAAAAGCATTTGTACTTCATAATAATTTTCATTATCGAATCATCAGGCGCTGGGACAAATTTGAGGACTCGTATCGAGTCATGCAATTTTCCGCTGGTGATAGTTGCTGGAATGGTCCTGACAGAAGTTTGAAGGTGATAGCGTCTTAAATACTTTGATAATTATAATTAAGTCTCACCATAGAGTGAGAGTTTGTAATTTGACTGTCTTTAGATACTTCACTGCTCTCTGAACAGGTCAAGCTTAGATGTGGACTAAAAAATGAGCTTACAGATGTTGATGAACCAAGCCGCTGCGAGTAAGAGCCTCTCTATTTTATGCTAGTGACACTCTTGTTTTCTGAAAATGTTCCTTATTACCAAATTAATCTTTCTTGCTTCAGTTTTTGTTTTATGTGCACTCATACTTCTCACTGCATTTTATTTTTTCATGCTATATATTATGTTTGTCTTTCAGTTAACTCAGAAAGTGTGATCCTTTGATAAACATTTAAGAGCTAGCATCTCTTCCCTGTGTCTGCTGAGCTTTGCTCCTGACACGTCACTGGGAGGGACATTTGTTTTCTTCTTAAGGGTAAAGGTTATTTTAAAAAGATAAATAAATGGTGAGTGACTGTATTTCTGTCATTACCATCATACAATTCATTCAATTCCATATTGGAGACCTGGTGATTGAACATCTTCAAGGCGATCTGTTCTTGAACATATCCATGGATGAAAGTAACCACAAAATGACCTTGCACATCCAATTTGTAACATTTGTGTAGGACATTCTCAAACTGTTTCTCTATTTGCTGATCCTGTGTGACTGACATATTGATTTTTGTGTTCATATATTGGACAGATACATTGCGCTGCTATCTACTCCCTCAGTATGCTTAGAAGAAAGATTAAAGGTATATTTTGCGTTCTGACTTTTTTTATGTTCTTATCTTTTTTATTGTTCTAAACGGTGTGGTGACAGCAACTGGTGCCTGCTACAGGAACTGCAACGTAAGTTGGATTTGTTGATCAAGGACCAACCGCAAATGCACGATGAGCTTTAACCAATTTAGAGTGACCACCGAAAGCCATGCATCTAGGGAGCAATTATTGAAAGTTCTCCTAGGTGGGCATCGGTTCAGTTCTTAAACACAGACTAGGGAAGTCGTGAGCTAGTTACATTTGAAGCAACGAGACATGTAGTTGGTCTCCCTGAGTTTTTGGAGCCAGTTTCCCAATTTTGCTATCCAGACAAGTGGGCACAAAACTAGACTCTGGTCAAGGTTCAGGCTAGAAAACTCTAATCACTGTGGATCTATTGATTCTTCGGTCCACAAATCAGTTCATGTTTATGTTCCTCAACACTATATGTTACTCCATATTTCTGCTTTGCGGTGGTGTATAGCCTGGTAGGTAATTAATATAGATGGCACTCTACCACAGTAATTGAGCTTGATGTGTATTAGGGAGAAGGGTGTAAAACCTGATTTTGGGTTACGAGAGCCAGTAACAGTTAATAGTAAGTTTTGTACCATTTAAAATTTTATTTCAGGATTTTTGTATCTTTAGTATTTGATCTATTTGCATTGAGCAAGCGATCCTGTTGTAGTGCGATTCCCCACTTGTCAATGTTCAGTCATATCTCAAGCCAGAGCCAACTGTTTGAACAAAATACCTTGGCTCGATCTGCTAACCGACAACAACGAATCCCTCTCCTCTGGTCTGAAGTGTCTTGACTTGAGATTGACGCAGAGCACCATAGCCACTAAAGAGTGATGAATGAAATCTAGTGAAGTAGATTCTATTCATTGAGAATAGGTTCCATTTATGTTCTGCATAACTAGTAAAAAACAGCCGTCATGTCTCTATATAAAATATAAAATCTGAGCTCTGTTTCGGGGATTTTGTTTACAGATTTGAAGTATGCCTTTTTCTTTTCTAGGCCTGTAATTGTTCGAAATCGTGGGGGGTTATCTTAACATTTTTGCGGGCTTTGACCCAATATTTGTTAATCCCAATTCATTGCATAAGTATCCCAGGTGTTAAACTTACCTTTGGGGTGGTACCGATTCTGTTCCATCTCTTGCTGAACTCAAAGGCCAACGACCATTGAAGGTCAATGCAACCCCAGAAGAAGCCGCCTTCTTGGGATTCTGATTAAAGCAGTTTCTGGGCAATTGAAAGCCATCAAATACTACAAAACAAAAACAAAAAATTATGTGGCAAAGATTTTGTCATACAGGATCAACCGACTATTTGTCATCTGCCATACAGTTAAAACAATTCTTTGATCTGGCAAAGATTTGCCCATACTTCCCAAAGAGATAGAATAAGAGGCAAACAGGATTTAACAGGCAACTCTCAGTTTCCATGTCTTCTTCTCTCGTTTTTCTCTTTAACGAAGTCGTGGTTCAACTTAGTCATTGTGCACGAGAATTGATCCTATTTTATGTGGATGGAGGAACATAATTTACCATGATTAGTGCGCTTTAGAATCTGGTTCTCTGTGGAAAGTGGGAAAGAAAAAAAAAAAAAAAGTAATGGCGACACAATTAAAAACAGGAAATAAAACTGAAAATTGGAAAAGAAAAAAAGAAATGGAGCCAAGTTGGTTTGCCTCCGGCGGTTCAGCGATAAGAACCGGGTTCACTAATCCTCGGGGCTCGGACGTCGAAAATTGGCGAGGTTTTGGTCTGAGGTGGGTTGGTTGGACGTGGTGGCTTGTAGACCAAGACACGGGGAGACTTGGATTTTGGAAGAGAAGCTTCTGTGGGCCCTTCGACACTGTGGTTAGAAAAAGAAGGCTTGACGATCGTGATTTGGGACGCGATTGTCTTCGACTTCTTCCGCTTTTGTACTTTCCAACAGATGTGTGGAATATAAATGTATAAAGGCGCCATAACAAACCTAGCTGTTCTCAGCTTCAAACTTTCTTTATAGCGATGCTCTGGCTTGTGCCGACTCCATAACGAAACCTCCTCGGCAGCGGAGACCCCTGACTACTCTTCTGCTCTCTTTC
This sequence comes from Aristolochia californica, assembly GCF_029961685.1. Classification (NCBI taxonomy): domain Eukaryota; kingdom Viridiplantae; phylum Streptophyta; class Magnoliopsida; order Piperales; family Aristolochiaceae; genus Aristolochia; species Aristolochia californica. The sequence continues at coordinate 375,771 of NW_027181992.1, read as the reverse complement.
TTCACCCATAACGATCAATAATCCTTCTCCTTCTCCTGCTCTTGCTCTTTAGCGGGGTTTTTTTTTCTTCTCTTGACTCTGTTTCCTTATTGCCTACCGTCTCTTCCCCGGCTTGGGTGCTCGGTTTCTGGGTTTGTTCAAGAATGGAATCCCAAATAAGGCCGAAGACGAAGATCGTCTGTACACTTGGTCCCGCGTCGAGATCAATTCCGATGCTTGAGAAGCTTCTCATGGCGGGAATGAATGTGGCTCGATTTAATTTCTCTCATGGCTCTCATGACTATCATCAGGAAACGCTTGATAATCTGAGAACCGCCATGGAGAGGACAGGAATTCTCTGTGCAGTAATGCTAGACACCAAGGTACATAAACTGGGTAATTGATCTTTTTCTGCTTTTTTTTTTTCCCTTTCATCTTGTCCTTTCTTTTCCTGTAATACGACTGGCTTTAATCGTGATGGCAACAATAACTTCACGTTGGTGAACTTTCTATGTTATTCTCTCTCTTATATCATGATTCTTTTGTCACTGGTCTGCATACTGTTTCATTCACTTATGTCTTCGTAATTTATTAATGCAGAACTCAATTTCGATTCTTTTATTGGTTCTTTTTAGATATATATTTTCTCTTGTCTTTTCTATCCTCTTCTCTCCCGTTGCAGGCTAGACATGCACTTGCCCAAAAATAGATATTAGCCGTTTCTCTTTCTTCAACAATACCAATTTCAACTTAGCTACACATTCTCTGTACTATACTATTACATGGACCAAGTAGTTGACTCTCCTTCTTTAGAAGTATCGAGATGGATTCACATAGTACACTTAACTGGTAGTTTAATCTTTCTTGACATGCAATCTTTATATATCCATTGGTGCCTTGATCTTCATACAAGAGTTCTTTGCATATGATACTTTACATCAGTCATTCGTTGTAGAAAGTCTACTAGGCGTGTTGATTAATCAAAAGCCCTAGCTTTGCAGGGAACTGATAATCATGGGGCTCTGGAATGGATTGCTTCAGCCCTATGAATTAGGCTGTAATCTTTTACTTTTTTCTTTTTGTTTCAATCTCATTTTAAGTTTTAAGAGTAAGAATTTTTAGAAGTAGCAGTTTACCTCATAAACTTCTTTCTTGAATTCTTTCAAAATAATACTAGTTTACTAACTACTAACAACTAATTTGTATGTATTTTTGTTGGCCTAATGATCTGAAGTTAATTTTGTTCAATTTTTGGCAAAAATTGTAGGGTCCTGAGATAAGGACTGGTTTTCTCAAGGACGCCAAGCCTGTCCTGCTCAAGCAGGGGCAGGAGATTACTGTTTCTACAGACTACAGCATCAAGGGAGATGAGAACACCATATGCATGAGCTACAAAAAGTTGGCAGAGGATGTTCAACCTGACAGTGTTATCCTCTGTGCAGATGGTACAATTACACTTACTGTGCTAGCTTGTGACAAACAAAAAGGGTTGGTTCGATGCCGTTGTGAGAATTCTGCTGTCCTCGGTGAGAGAAAAAATGTTAATCTTCCTGGTGTGATAGTGGACCTCCCAACCCTAACAGAAAAAGACAAGGAAGATATCTTACAGTGGGGTGTCCCAAATAAGATTGACATGATTGCACTTTCCTTTGTCCGAAAAGGTTCGGACCTAGTGGAGGTCCGAAAGCTTCTAGGCGAACATGCCAAATCAATCCTTCTTATGTCAAAGGTATTTTAATATACTGACTAACTCGTTTAATTTACTTTACCTAATGAAGTCCAATTTATACTGATTTGGATTGTGTAGGTTGAGAATCAAGAAGGTGTTGCCAATTTTGATGACATTCTTGCCAACTCCGATGCTTTCATGGTTGCAAGAGGAGATCTAGGTATGGAAATTCCAATTGAGAAGATTTTCTTTGCACAGAAGGTGATGATTTACAAGTGTAATGTCCAAGGCAAAGCTGTGGTGACTGCGACCCAGATGTTGGAATCTATGATCAAGTCACCTCGTCCCACTCGAGCAGAAGCCACTGATGTGGCCAATGCAGTTATAGATGGCACAGATTGCGTGATGCTTAGTGGTGAAACGGCAGCTGGAGCATACCCTGAACTTACTGTGCAAACCATGGCCAAGATTTGCATAGAAGCAGAGTCCACCCTTGATTACAAACACATTTTTAGGAGGATTACCGATGCAGCCCCCATCCCCATGAGTCCGTTAGAAAGTTTGGCTTCATCTGCAGTCCGAACTGCAAACTCAGCTAAAGTAGCACTAATTTTGGTTCTGACCAAGGGAGGGAGCACTGCTAAGCTTGTGGCCAAGTATAGGCCGTCAGTGCCAATTCTTTCTGTCGTGGTGCCCGAGTTCAAAACAGATTTGTTTGAGTGGTCATGCAGCGATGAAGCTCCTGCGAGGCATAGTCTTATCTACCGTGGGCTGATCCCCATTCTGACTGCAGGGTGGTTAGGAGCATTCCATACTGAATCAGCAGACGAAGCAATAGAATTTGCTCTTGAACATGCTAAGACTAAACAGCTGTGCAAGGCAGGGGATTCAGTTGTTGCTCTTCACCGAGTTGGTTCTGCATCTTTGATCAAGATATTGATCGTTAAGTGAGACATCTCTCACTAAGGAACAATTAATTTTGTTTTATTAAATTTTGCCGTACTCTGTTCTTCTATTGAGCTCTTTTTGTTTATGAGGCGTTATCATGAAAACTGCAAGAGAGCTATTTGGACAGGGCTCTCCTCGAAGAGGTTTTGAAATTGAACACACCTGTGCGGTTTTTAATTTTGAACGTTTTGGATAAAAGATGGTAATCGTTTTTGCTATGGTTGAGTACTGAAGATCTTAGTTGCTATTTGACAAATTAGCCATTATGTTTTTCATGTGTTATTGACTCTGAACAAATTCATGTGACCAACGCAAGTAAACACACAAAAAAGAAAAAAAAAAAAAGGATTTGAAATCCCTTTGAAGGAACAGAAATGCGCGGGGAAACGGAAGCCTGAGGAGATCTATGATGTCTTTTATTGCCTCGAAACAACTCTCATGAGCTTCTTTAATTTCTTTTAGCTGCCGTTGTCGAGGGAACTGCGGAAGGATTTTGGCGACTTCACACCCAGGCCGGCAATCCTTCCGGACATGAGAAGAAAATGAGGAATATCTGCTTCCTCGTCTCTACACGAGGAGAATACTACGTCTAGTCCATCTCTTCCCTTAAGGTTTGGAAGAAGTGGTAGCGTAGCGGCTGTTGATTAGCTAAGTCAAATACATAAGGCAACATATCACTTATGAAACATCTTCGATCTGAAAATCCACTGATACGATGGTAACTGAGTTAATTACAACCTGGACCTCTGGTAAATCATAAATGACAATTTAACTCTTTTACCTGAATTTTTAGCGTTACTGTAAAGAGAGAAAAGAAGAATCCCTCGACAATGTCTGGAGGCACTCACTCCAATCTGCTCCTCTCCGCAAACGGAGAGCCCCCAGAGAGAGATGCAATTCTGAGTTCTCATGACTCGATCTAAGTTTAGCTCGGTTTTGGAAGACAGTGAATCAATGGGGTAGAATCAGTCCTATTTGGGGAGATTCCAGCCTAGCACTCGCATAACCCAACCCAACTCTTTTTCTGATTGACCAAATCTGTTCCCAAGTTTGAATTGGCAAACTCTCCACTTCTATTCTTACTGGTAAAAATACAAAAGAGAGAAGAGTGAGTCTCTTCCACCTCTTTTGCACAGTTCCGGAGGGAGCCTCCTCTTCTCTGAAGGAACCTCAGCTTTGTTGCCTCTCAATCGTCCATCGCGGCCAGAAGTATGGTGAATCACTTATCACACTGTAAACGGTATTCTATACCATCCTGGTAAGCATGGAACCGAATCAGGATATAGAGAAGAATGAACAGAACAAAGTCAGATTCATGGGTCAGCTCCAAAGAACAAGTCAGAAGTACAACATATTTGGCATTTGACACAGCAAGATAACCGCTCATATTTTGGCTATTCGTCTCGAACATCTAACAACTAGATGATTTTGAATTCGGGGAATATTTCAAATATCCAGCAGCAAAAAAGTTGAAGGAAAAAGAAAAAAGGAATTCGGGCCCATGACTGTTGCATTCGGTAAGAAAAACATATGTACAAAAGAAGATGCAGGCAACACAAGAGGGAAGGACAAGGTTAAAAAACAAGGATCTATTAACTCTCATCCGCTTGAGAAACATTTCCATTAGCAGATGAGGTAGGTGCAGAAGAATTTCCACTGTTCTGAGATCCCCCTGACAAAGAGAACAACCCATTAAAGGGCCAAAGGACAGGGACCCAGAATCTCCTCCCATTACCAGTCCCAGCTTCACTTCCTCTAGCTTCACTCCCACTGCCATTATTGTTATCAACTCTATTACTCCCACTGCCAGATCCATTTTCATCTTTTAGTGCATCTGTAGGCATCTGAAACCTACACACGGGACATGAGCTATGAAGTTCCAACCAAGGCAAAATACACCCGGAATGGAATTTATGTTTACAAGGCATCTCCTTTGCCTCAGACCCAATCTCAAAATCTTCTAAACAGATGGAGCAACTCAAATTTTCACTGATTTTCACAGTGGGCATAGCTTCAATCGCTTCTTTTTGTGCTGGAGGGGTGCCATACCTGTTTGGATCATTCTCAGCCAAATGCTGCAACAAAAGATCCAAACCAGGGCCAATGAAGTAATCACCCAAGGAACCACCGGGAACGTTGAGGTTGCCCTGGTTTTGAGACTGATTTAAATCGAATGACCCTTGAAGTAGTATGGCCTGGTTGAAAGGATTAATAAGGATAACACGTTCACGTTCGCTCTCTCTCTCTCTTTCTCTCTCCCTGTCCCTTTCAGAATCCAAATTTTCAGATGCTGATGGCAGTCCTGCTCTAAGGGTCTGAAGCAATTGAAGAATTGCAGCAGAGCTCCTTCTTCTTCTCCGGATAATTGACTCGATTTCCCGTTCATGTTCAGATTCTCCATGTGTTTCTTCTTCATCATCTTCGTCTCGACGGAGTCGTCGGCGACGAGGACTCCCCATCATTCCCAGCAAGATGGGTGCCCACAGAGAGAGAGCCCGATCAGATCCTAAGTCCACGTCTTGGTCTCTTCCGCCGTCCATTTCTTCCACAAATCCACTCTCGCAGAATGGGCATTTAATCTCGACTTCCATGATCGGGTTCACCAGTTGGGAACACAAGTGACACCAATACCTCGCGGCCACCGCGTCACCCATTTCCGTTCGAAGAGCTTCAATAGCCAAAGAAATGATATAAGTAAACCCTAAAGATCCATAGCCAATATCGAAACCAAATAATACCAATACTCATATCCGTACTTCAGCAGCTAAGGATTGAAAAGAAAAACAAAAACAAAGGAAAAGAAAACAAGAAGAATGAAGAAGACATTGGAAGAAATAAGAAAAAAGTTTAAGACCGATAAAAGCGACACAATTCTAATTTCCACAACGGAAAAAAATTCAAAACATCCATCAAAGAGAAGAAAAGATCGGAACTGCAAACCGTTATCTTCCTTTAAAAATTCGCAGAAAAACCACAGATCTTTATAAATAGCTACAAATCCTCAAACATCTTTCTAAATTTGGTACAATCCTCCACATTAGGAGATATCTTTTTTTCATTGGAGGAAATTCTACACGTCAACCATGAAAAAAAAAAAAAAAAAAAAAAAAAAACACGATAAGATACCCGCAACTTCATGAGTCAGGAAAAAGCCCAACAAAAAAAGATTAAAAAAAAAGGAAAAAAGAGAAAACAAAAATCAAAGCCACTACTCATCAGGAGCAGCAGAAATTCAAGCGGCGATCACCTTGAAAGGTAAAAACTCTCTTTGCTCCGGTCGCCGGAAATTTGAACAGCAAACCCCAATACTGGAAGACGAACCGCAGTCTGCAGAAATTTAAACGTAAAAGAACTTCAAATGAAAAGAATCTAGAAAGATATTGGAGTTATGATTTGCCATATATACGTCAAAGGGAAGGAAGATTAGACACGGAATCCGGGTTGAACAAGGAAAAACAAGTAATCAACAACTAGGACATCTGAGTTTCGCAGGAATTAAAAGAAACACCTTCAAAAATGGTACCGGGTTCGCATTAATTCAGTGGAAGAGAATGAACTGAGCAGAAAACAGGCACGACGCAGCTTTGCGCTGGCTATAAAAAAAAAAAAAATTTAACTGTCTCGGTCCTACGAGATTGTCCTTTCAAATAAACAAGGGAAAAAAAAGCATTTTGGGTTAATTCATTTCCCATGACGCGCTTTCACGAGAGTCGTTTGGTGGTGGTGGGCGATCCTTTTTCTCGGAAAACCAGGGTGGCCCAGCTGCCCTCCGTTTGGTTCCACGAACCGTCGTCCCTGCTGAATTGTACAAAAGTTTCCAGAACTTTCTACTGGGAATTACTAAATCAAAACTATTAATTAAGAAATATTTTTATTTTTAAAGATTTTTTAATAACAATACGTAAATCTTATAAAAATGGGAGCCGTATCTCATGAGCCACGTTTTCCGCTCTAAGAAATTGACGTGGCATTTCTAATGGCAGACCGTCCATGTGACACCGCATTCCACGGTTGCTAAAATCGCCCGAAACGTTTTGACGGCGCCGCAACTCCGACAACAATTCTTAATGTGCGAAGCTCAAGAGAGCGTGCCATTCTTTCGAAAAGAAAATTCCAATCTGGTCCGATACCAATCCTCTCGCTACAGATTTCCAACCTTTGGCCCCGTCGACGTTGCGAAATCTCAGAGCTCCTTTCCTTCCCAGCTTTAGAATTAAAAAAAAAAAAAAAAAGTGCTCCGATTAGTAGAACAAGAACGCTTCTTAGTTCCAAGAACTGTTGCTCCCTCGACTGGAATCTTTTGTGTGGTAGCAGGCGGCGATGGCCGCACCGGCTTTTTCTGTTTTGGCAATAGCGATGCATTATTTCTCTTGCACAAGTCTTTTTCCACCCCAGTCCCCACCTCAACCGTTTCTTTACAGTCTGCTCCTACCCGCCAGTTCGGTATAAGTTTCATTCTCAGCAAAGGAAAGCGCCAGTCTCGACGAGGTCGACCACAAATTCATCGACGACCCGGATCGTTGTTTACGAAGATCAGCGTGCCAACTGTTGTTTGATTAGATAACCCTTGATTAAACCCTCTTCAATCGTTTTCTCCTTTTTCTTTCGTTACCTTTCTCTTCAACAAACTCATCAAAAAAGTACCAAGCCGATTATCAGTAGCAGAAGCCCATGATGTCCGAGGAAAGGGGTAGATGGAGGGCAGAGTTACAGCCCCATCTTGTAACGTGAAGTAGTGTGCAAGATGGTTGGGGAAGTACGGTGAAGGCATTAGGCAAGAGAGTAGGCACTGAGATCGAAGTTTTACTAACCAAATTGTGGGCTCTCAAAGGAAACAAGCTGTAGCAGATTCCGTCTTATCAATTCTGAATCGCCACCACCATTACTTCATGTGCATATCACGACATCGCATCGATAAACAAAAATAGAAAATGTATATCACGACAACTGAGAAAAATAAAAAACCTTATCCGGAGTCCACAACAATTAACAGTTCATAGTCCAAAGGAGTGCCCTAAGGATGCCTTAACCAGCTTGGAGCTTTCTCCTTTATTTCAATTAGTCACAGAACGAATGCACTGTCAAAAGGTCGTGACTACCCAAGAAGCATCCTCAAATGATTATCTACATTCTTGAGCTTGTCAAGAAAAGGATAAACAGACCACGTTGCAAGTCTAATGCGCCAGTCCCACTTCGATCCGATTCTTTAGTAACGAATCTCATGTTTGGAAAACCGGTACGGGATAATATTATTCAGGAAAACGAACGTGGATTCCCTTTTAAAAATAAAATAAAAAACGTAATAAAATGAGTTTGGAATTGGGCATACAACCCATTGCATCCAGTTGGAGATGTTGAAAGGCCAACAACAAGTCGATTGATTTTCTTCAAAACAGAATCTGATGACTCAAGTGTAGGTGAGGCAGTTCCGCCTGTCTAATTAGGCTAATTAGCATGTATCAATCACATCTCAAAAGTGTTAACTGTAGCATCCACCAACTGCTGCTTACTTATTGAAGAATAAATGAAGTCTCTAGCTTTGGCCAACCGTGGAGACTCCTGCAAATCTCAATCTTGATAATACATGGTACCTTTTTTCCAGGAAGGTAAAAGTGAGATTTCGAGTCTTTACACTAAACTATTTAAGCATGCTTTTGCTAATGATGCACATGTCAACTAGTTGAGTCCTATAGCAGAAAGATAATTTAATTCTGGGTGTCGGCTTCAATGTTTATCATCACTTGCTCTACCTCTTTGCCCATAAATTTACATGGCATAATGAAATGAGGCAATCTTGAAGGGCTTCATGTTTGTGCTCATTTCAACCTTTTTTTGGTTTACTTCTCCTCCCATATTCCAGTAGAAAGGAACAACTTATCATTCTTCCCCATCTCATCTTTTCCAATTTAAAGTTCCAACACAGTTTAACATCAAGAAAAGTTATATAGTTATTAATTGGAAAAAAAAAAAGCCTCTTAAACTTTACTAGTAGATGGACCTGGACTATATTTAGTAAATATAAAATATCATATAAAAAAGTAAAACAAAAATTGAAAGAATAAAAAACATGCAATCCTCACTATGTCTCGATTACCTAAAGAAACACAAGAAGATTGTGCAGTAAGTAGTTAAAATTTAAACTAGTTTTAGAAAAAACGATCAACAAAGAAAGAAGTTTTTACCCCGAAAAAAAAACACAAGTTACTAGTGATGTGTCACGTTGTCCTCAAAGCCTTGATCCAATCAATTTCCAGTCTGAAATCACCAGGTCCAGATTTAGCACCAGGAGCATGAGCTTCTGCATTTATGGAGACAGACATTCCAACTATGCGGCACAGGTTCATTTCCATCGTAGCATCGATGACATTTCCTCTCCATGTTGGCAGATATCGATCAAGAGGAATCTGACATTCATTTGACTATGAGAGTAAGACTATAACTAGATTTTGCAAGTACATGTCTCGATGCAGCATATACATTGATACAAAGACAACTCTATCCAGTACACATGATGAGAGGTCGGAAATGGTCATACAAACAAAGCCTTTCATCGAGCAGGACATAAAACTTTTCTTGCCCTACCTCTGTCCCACATAAGACAGCACAGGCATCATATTTGAGCACTTGCTTGTATGTTAAAACAAGGTCCCATACAATACAAAGAAGTAGAAAATGCATGTTAGCACAGGCTCACACTTGAGCACTCGTTTATATATTAAAACAAGATCACAGATAATATGAAAAAGAAGAAAAATGCATGTTGAGCCAGAGAAAAAATGCCATGTTGAGGTAGTAACAGAAGAAGATGAAAATGAATGTTGATGTAGTATCATAAACTCTCTTTATTGGATATAAAATGGAGTACAGGCAAGGAAATTTAAGCAATTTAATGAACACTAGATAGATTTCAATTCCAACATGCATGTGCTGAAGATGAGTCAAGAAGCAAACCACATTTCTTACATTTTCATACTCAAAAATACTAAATGAACTTTAAAAAAAAAAATGAATAAAATTTTATAATTACTGAACTACAAAAGAGCAAGAACTTGCCTTTGCAATGAACCAGTCATCCTTTGGCACAAAAATAAAAGCTTGCCATGAATTATCTTCCTCTTGTCCAGGAGAATTCACCCAATTTTCTGTATATATCTGAACAAAAGAAGTGGTAAGTACAACTGAAAATCTTTTTAAGTCAATGAAGAGTGGTTTTCTTTATCCATTTCTTTACTTGAAAAAGCAGTACTTACGGTTGATATGTAGCATCTTCCATCCCCTTTAAGCTTCATTGCTATCGTATCATATGCATCCAAGACAATGTAACCATCGAACTGCAGTAATAAATCAGGAATAAGCTAATTTACCGTGGATTACGAATATCATTCTAATTTTAAGAAGAAAGAATTTTGTGCCTTCAACAATAGATGCCTAAGAGAAATACCATGGAAAAAGAGAATCACCACCAGCATTCTAAACTCAATAGAAATCTCAACAGAAAACAAAGGAAAAGCCACCAAAGTCAATTACTTCCCAAGGAAAAAGGTTTGATGTCAGGGTTGAATTGAGAAGATATGTTTTAGCCAAAAACAATATATAATGGAAAATGAAATGACAAAATCCACCCTTCAGCCCTTAATAGTAACAAAAGTGTAGCTTTCAACCAAATTATTAGATATCAAAACATGGTGTATTTTTTTCTAAAGCAAGTGAGAATTAGATTTCAAACATTATAAAAATTACTAGCAGTCTAGCATCATGTTAATACCTACTACTTTCTTGCACATGTTAAAGTTATTTCATCACTCAATTTTGTTATATTGGTGAGATTTTACAACCAAATTGAAACAAGGATGAAAGAGAAGATGCAGCTAAAAGAAAAAGAAAGAAACAGCTCAAGCCAATAAGAGAAAGGTCCCCAACAAAAAAGATATTGATTTGAGACTGAGAATATGGTGTCTCCAAGAGAGAAAAAGGCTCTTAGTAGGCCACAAGCTCGTCCCAGGTACTGCTGAAGCCTCCACAGTGCCGCTTCTCTCCTACATCCAGCTAAACATCACAACACTCTTCTTCAACGAAATCCAGCTACTAAAATTGCCTAAAGAGAATTCTTGAATCCTTGTAAAAGAGATCAGAGCTAAGCTTCCATTGAATCAGTGGAGCCTAATGGTGGAATATGCAATTGGAAACCGGCTCCCATGATTATAAAACAACCCACCAAAACTAGGATATATCATCCCTCAAAATGGAGTGACTGCTACAGTAGTACGAATCTGAGTCGCGTATTACTCATCCAGACATAACATTCAATAAGAAACATTCACTTCAAGAAGTTTCTCAGTTTTATCTTGAAGTCCATCTGAAACATATACTTCTACATAAATTTTAATTTGACTCATGTATTATTATATTTTCAAGGGGAATAATAGTTGAGAAACATAATTCGGTTGTTAGTCAAAAAACGACTTCCTATCTTCAACTAGTGATTTAAATGGACCTAGGCCTAAAATTAATCTATTCTATTGGGCTAGTTCATGCCTCATTTAGTTTGCATCTATGTTATCCACGTCTCAAATCCATTATTCGTTTGTTTAGGCAAAGACATGAGGGTGGGTGGGTGGGTTGGGGTTTGAATGTGAGTTTCAGTGGGGAGGGAGGGAGCATAACAACTTTATGAAAATTAGCAACAGAACATGTTTTCTTAACATTTATGTATTAAGTGATTGTACGTAACTCTTCTAAAATTACAATTTTTGTATTAATGAGAATTTTTTTATCGAGTACTGTTAGATTTTTTGGGTTGAGCCTGATGCCATCCCAAAATGACTAACCGCTTAGGAGGTTTATTGTTCAACCATATAACCCAATAACTTTTCTTCTCATTTTCCAAAGTGGAATTTTTTGCACTCAACACTCCCTTCACATCCAGGCTTACACATAATGGGCCTGAAACGTGAGCAAAAACCCCCTAATGGGGCATACAAACAAGTACAATAGAAGTAGGCAAGTGATGAAAGAAATCAAATGCAGCCAACAACTTCCATTATAAAAGCTGAATCCTATTTGCAAAAAATCCTCTAGGAACAATAAAAAGAAAGGTTACTTTCTTGGAATGTACATGGACCTATTCACGAAGATCCATGAGAGTGAAACGAAGGTTACCTTCTTGGAACGCATACCACAAAAACCACTTCGATTCATCTTCCATCTTGAGCCCTCAATGACATCCGGAGAAAGGCTACCAGAGAAAATTCCTTTAACAAGACAACATAGAGTCACATGCAGAAACATAAAATCATATCAACTGTGACCAATAAAATCCGGGACACAAAAAATGGGGGTAGCATATCCAATGTATATGGACCAGTTCACATTATGCACATGTTTTAGCTCTGAAACATGTCCATTTTGAAGATACAGGAACCTGAATACTAGTGCCAGTATAGTCAAGAATACAAAGAACAGAGGTAGGGTGAATTGTCCACTTTAGACATGTTTTACCTCTAAACAGTACCATTTTGAACAAAAAGAAACAAGAATAAAAATGCAATCAAATCATGTATAACATTAACACAGGTGTTCCATGTTTAGAGAAAATATAACAATAGGCAATCAAAAGACTCACAATCATCTGCTTTTGAGCCAAAATCTAGGTAGTTTGATGTCAATTTGAAGAGAGAAAACCTCAAACAAAATAAATGTAATTATAGTAAATGCATTATCTCTTCCATTAGGTGCAATTTAGAGGGGGAAAACAAAAGAAAAAGGAAAGAAATCAAAGTGCAAGTACAGAAAAGATCTTGAAAGAAGATAACATTCATTAGCCACCAATCGCCAACTTCAATTAACTAGATAGGTCCACAGTTTTTACATGCACCAAAGAAAAGGTAAAGGCCCACCACCCGGGATGGATAGATCTGCTGCTCTGTGGAAGATGAATTATTAGGGCTTTTGCAGTTTGAAACATCTACACTTTCCTATTGGTTCAAACCCAAAATTACTTTTCCGTTGGAGGTTGAGTTCATCTTAAACTTTCTTGGGCTGTGACTAAAGATCTATTAGAAATTTCTGTCAGTCATGCAACTATGATAGGCCTTCCAACTAAAGACGCCACATATAAGATTTTTAGACTGGCGAAATAAAAGTTGTTTTAAAGCAGAAAAGAATTTCAACATTGAAAGCTATCCATTTAATTATATAAAAATCAAACATCCTTATAACTGTGAGTGGAGGAAGCTTAAACACCAATACTCATATTAACTCCTACAGTACTCACTTCAAAGAATAGCATCCATTTCAGGCACAAATTTCCATGAGTCAATTTCTAATGATTAATGTATACTCTAATGAGGTAATATATAACATACCATTGAGCCCACTACCAGCTTCTTGGACCTCCAGGGAGGCTGATGATAAACCTAAGAAACAATACACAGAGGAAATCAGAATACATAATGTATTCTATCTAGAAAATAGACAATCACAAGAAATTCAAGTGCAAGAGCTCCGATAAAGAGAGTGATGAAGGGAGTCTGTGAGAGGACCAATAGCAATTGGCTCTAACTGGCAGGTTATAAAGCAAACCATCAGCATAATAATAGAAACTGGGATATGTGTGCATTGAAAGAACAGAAAATCAATAACATTCCCAAAAAGGGATAAACAAAATTTTCCACAATGATACAAACAAAAATTACAGAGTGCAAGAAAGAAGAAAAATGACAACACATACCCCCGTACTCTGAATCAGAGTACAAATGCCACCTCTTCAGCTCTTCCTTTGAATTAAATTTGAAGATAAATCTTTCGCTTGGTGGCAATAAGTCTTCTAAATTCCATGTGAGAGCTACATTAACATAATAACAGAGATTAGATTCAACAACTCTTTGCCACATTTCCTGTACAGGAGGCTACACTCAGGGATCCACTTAGACCACAAATTTGGAGGAAAATCAGTAATCTGAATACAGTAATCAAGTTTCAGGGCAGCAAGGCATGAATATTAACTTCTCAGATAATCTGTGGTTCCAAACCATGTCTAGAGCCTTACGTTAGCATGTGAAATCAGGTTTACCAAAGTCAGACTCAGGGTTACTTTAGCATGTCTACTGCAATTAACAGATTTTGCACAAGTAAAATTTGGGTCGGGTTGGGTTGCCCAAGTCGGTTGGATCACCCAATTCCAGAAGCTGGTCTTGGGGCTTAATGAAGATTTTCTGAGTAGAGAAAGGGCGAGTCCGACCCCCCACTTGACCTGTCCCATCCCAATTCCAACTCAACCCAGCCTCGTCAAAGGTCGACTTGGCAAGTAGTGTAACCAAGGTAAAAAACATGTTATGTTCAAGTTCAGATGGAAAAAGGATTTTGTAGGCAGAAAGAATTCCAAACTCTTAAAAAAATGGTGGTCATACTGAGAGGTCATAAAAAACGTGAGTAGCCTGTCAGCCATCACAATTGTAGACAACCCAAACATAGGAAAAGGTCAAACATCAACTCTTCAGTGTTTCTTTTCCTGAATAGAGAGCCTACTGCATATTTTCATCAGATTAGCCAAAGCAAATATAAGAATTTCAAGATCAATAAAGACTGCCCTTGTTTCTATATATAGAAAATGGAAGTAATCTAGCAATAACAAACCACAAAACATCTCAGCCATCCCTAATAGACACCTGAAATGAAAGGCGCATAATATGGCTGTCTGAGGTTTGGGAATTTTCATGAGTAGGATAGATGTAGGGAGAAGACAGGAAAGCCCAGACTTGGAAGGGATCTGCAACCAGAAAGAAGAAGTCATGAAATTGAGGGCATCAGGGCCAGTTTAAAAAATACTCCACAAAACGATCCCTAGAAGCTCATCGCCCTCTCAAGTTTGAGACTTCTAGATCAATACACTAGCTTCCTATGGAACCAATGTGATATGTAAGAGTGAATAGGTTTCAGAATTCAACCTCCGAAGAGATTTCATTTAACTGTCCAAGGAGCTCCCGCAGACATTTTAGTAAAATGAAACACTTCAAAAAATTCAGGACAAGATGAAAACTAAACGGTGACTCGATTTTCCCCAAATAATCCACAAGATGAAAACGCAGATTGTTTGTATCAAAGCAACTCGACTTTTCTTGAATTACTTGAATCCAGATTCCGAAAAAAAATATAAAAAAACAGAGGAAATTCGAAGATGCGTAATGCTCTTCCAAATTCCATATCTATGAGCAATATAATGAATAAGCCTTCAAAAATTTAAGCTGAACGTGAATATTTTTTTTTTCCTTTCCCGTGCAGAATCAACAGTAAGGAACCACATGGAGCACCATGCTAAATCAAAAGCCAGGAATATCCAGTAGATTATTATCCGAGCCTACGGTAGAGATTTTATTTTTTCCCCGTGTATGATTACCTCTTTTGGTTGCACTAATTGAAGCTTGCCAGAGTGCTCGAAACCTCGACATATTTGCATCAATGCACGAACGCTGAAGATGTCCTAGAAGCTAATTTGACAAGCAATCTCCAAACTTCTGGACTCTTCACTGCTCAGTCCAAACCCTTCTCGAGAAATCAATCTATTGGATACATAAATGGGTAATTTATATGGTTTTGCAGTAATACAACTGCCGTTCAAGATTCCGGCTATCCAGACTTTCGGAGCACGAAGTTACGGCCTTACGGGAGATGAAAGAAATAGTTTTCTTTTTTCTGAATTCTGATAGAGAATTGTTTTTGATAAATAATAGAATTATTTTTATTATATAAAGTCAAAAAATTCGCAGTGTCGTACACATTTTGTAGTTATAACTTAGAACCCTTTTTCTCGAAAAAATTAGATTTAAATCATGTTCTCTTCAAACGTCAAAGCTTTTAAACTGAACTCTTATGCAAATTTTTTCATGATGGGAGATCGCGGAACCCAGACAATCTATCATGAGGAATGAGTAGAATTAAAAGATTGTGCAAGATCGGGGCAGAGTAAAGGGCTCCAAGCCGCGTCACTGTGTAATATTACCCTCAGGATGGGAGATCGAGAACATAGCATTTAGAGAGACGACAAAAAATCTCTGATGGTAGCTTTTACTCATGAAAAACAATGGCCTCAAAATCAGGTGAAACTGTACAGAACTACAGGGCCCCACAAACTATACACTGTACGGCCTAATTGGGAAGCATATTGCATATAGCAAATGTATTGTTGGAAAACGATTATGCTTCAACAGCAAACATCCCACTGCAAGAGCTTCAAGGGTTCTGCAGCACATTCTCATCCTGCATCGTATAGATAATACTGTGAGCTGCAGTAAGTGGTGCAAGACTAAAAAATATAAAACGATAAAAGAAGAAGATATCACCAGTGTTCCCATTATCTTCAGAGAATGACATAATGAAATAACATAGTGAAAAACTTTCCCTGCTCACACTCAATCTTACATCAATTGAGTTGCCTAGTCTATGGGCAAATACCAAACTCATGATATTGAAATTGTTGGTTCTGCTCATAAAATCATGTACATATATACTCCTCTTTTTAAAGGATGTAAGTTGGTATAACCAGAATTATATTATTAGAGTTGGCAAGGTACAGCAGCTACTTGTTTTATTAGGAAATGTCACCTCAAGTTGAAGTTTAGCATATACCACCCCAAAGCTTGAGTTCCAAGACAAGTGCACACATAACCTCAAAAATAAAGGCAAGCTACTCCATAGTGCATAATCAACACGAGTATAACAATACAGGTGAAGACTATTCGGCTTCTTTTGATTGAAATTCTCTCAAGCTTCCGAGCTAGTTGGGGATATTAGCTATCTTAAACTCTCTTTCAGAATCTTTCTATTATTTTCGCTTTTCCTCTTCTTGTTTTTTTTGTAGCTTTCCACTTTCTAATTAACATGTAATCAAAATACACAGCAATTATGATGAAGCCCAGTCTTCAACTTGGAGGAGAGTCAAAATGGCACCACATGCCCCACTCATATAATTATTAAAGTTTCTTAGTTTCTTTTCCAATAACGAGAATTGTAACAAAGAGGAAAAATGACAAAATCAACTAGATACAAAATCAGGAGAGCAAGCAAAAAACTGGAAAAGCAAAAAATACATAAAAAATTAACATCCAACAGAAAGAATCCCCCATAATAATATACTGCAATGAAATGCTAATTCTTGCTAGACCATCAGCCATAGGTTTACCACTATGTGACACAGTCAAGCTAGATAAATAAGATATCTCATCATAATATGAACGAAGCTGCCATGAAGAACTTATGTGATGAAAACCACTTATGATCGCAGAACAATCACCCTCCATAACCAAAGGACAAGAAAAATACTGATAAAATAATTTGATGCTTTTCAAATTTACTAAATAAGATCTTATCCTCCATGTTCATTTACACTAAGATATTATACTAATGCTAAAGTAATTACATTTGATCTGTTAATCACCAGCAAGCTACCTCAACCA
Organism: Aristolochia californica; assembly: GCF_029961685.1. Taxonomy (NCBI): domain Eukaryota; kingdom Viridiplantae; phylum Streptophyta; class Magnoliopsida; order Piperales; family Aristolochiaceae; genus Aristolochia; species Aristolochia californica. The sequence continues at coordinate 358,725 of NW_027181992.1, read as the reverse complement.
GAAATCACCAGTGAGCATAGAGTTTGGCAGAAGTTAACTGCCCGCTGCCAGAAAAGTTCACAGTGAAAAACATACGCCGCAAACAAGTCAAGTCACAAAGTACAGAAGATACCCCACTTTGCAAGTTAATCTTAACAACTTCAATTGAGGTTTTTGGAACAAAAATTTTAAGAACAGTTGATGCACAACTGACACAGTACTCCTATCAATTTCATGAGATCTCCATACAGAAACATACCATTAAATGGAAAGTCCTCTATAGATATATCAACAAATATTATAGCGGCAAAAAAAAAAAAGAAGAAAAACTCGGAAGAGGCATTCACAAAAATAGAAAAATTGGCTTGTCAAAGGACTTTTAATTGCTGGTACAAGCTATCCTACAGGATCCCATAGTCTTCCTGCCCAAGCGACACAAACTTCCACAAAATAAACAGAACTAAATTGAAATTTGCAAATAAAACAAAGCCCACATGACTCAGACAACGCCTAGTACCTCAAAGGATGTGCTCAAACATGGTACAAGTTGTTTACTTTCAGTTGAAGATGGGCACCCACTAGATTCAGCATAATTTGGCTGGTCAGCCTGCAAAATGGAAACTGTAAATAAGCCTGAAATCATCCCCCAACACTTCCTCCAGCCCCCATATCAAGTAATAAAACCATGTATACAACTTTTAGGTAGACACATGACGATTGTGAACCATCTTTTACAAGTAATACTAAAAGCATATGGAAAGAAGATCAAGAGCAAGAAGTTGCCTTGACAACTACACCATGAAAAGTCAAGGAACTTCCATTGCAATGGTACATTATATAAATTCTTTAATAAATGGTACAATAATTTAATCAAGAGAATATGACCACACACTTTTTGTTTCAAGGATAAATTATAAATCAAATAATTACTTTAGCAGTTCTTGTAAATTTGAATTTTTGAAGGTTTTCCTTGAAGGCAATTCAACTACTTATAGATTCCATTGAAGACGTGAAGACAGTTTTAACTACTCAATTGCTCTCCTCATCATGTAAACCATATGCCAGTGGAGGTAGCAAAACAAGAACTACCTGCCAAAAACTAAGAAAATCGACAAAAAAAGAAACTCATACCCTGTAATCCTGACCATCTTGAAAAAGAGAAGAGTAATAAGCCGGATCATAGATAGAGCCACCTAAGATGTCATCAGATTGAGAATTCTGTCTATCTATGACATTGGGAAGGGTTTGATGGGGGGGATTCAAGAAACGATTTCGTAAATCAAAATCTGCATCTCGATAGGGTGTACTGTCAATGCATGAAGCCCCTAATCTGTACATCTGGATCCACAACAATGATGACAACAACCTCACTGAAAACCCAATGGTTTGCATCCAAAAAGTGAGTCTCACTGAAAAGATAAAAAGAGGCCCGTGCTTCTGAGAAGAAATATTCCTGTAGAATAAAGGATTAAGTCAATTTAACTATTTACATAATATTGAATCATATGAAAAAACTGAAAATAGTCATAGCCATATCACTGATAAAAGGGAAATTATGGTTAATCCTAATAAAAAAACCAAGGTTTAAAGCATGCGACTCCAAGAAATGACATGCAGAATGCCTTTGCAACTATAACATATCTACAATAGAATTTTCAAAAAACTTACATCTAAAATAAGCATACAATGAGAAGTTTAGGCCTCCCATTTCCTCCCAAAGATGAAAAGAAAAACTTGTAAGTAGTTGACTATTAAAATCAGTAATTAATAACAATAATTGCCCAAAAGAGAGAGAGAGAGAGAGAGAGAGAGAGAGAGAGAGAGAGAGAGAGAGAGAGAGAGAGTCAGGTAATTATATATACTGTAAATTAAATTAAATAGAGAAGATAGGTCAAACAAACAGTAAAAATGATGTTTTAGAATGGGATGATCTCTAGTGTGAGGTCTTGGATTCAAGTCTCTCCACAGGAAAGGGATGTAGTAAGTGGGAATTACATCATTAAAAAAAAAAAAAACTGATGTTTTAGAAGTTAGCATTAATTAAAAATGTAAATTTCATAGACTAGCCCAATTCAACACATTAAACTTATTGACCTAAAACTGATTCTTAGGTTAATTTCAAGTGACCTATCTGGTGACTCATTTCAATAAGACTGATGGTGATATAATCTCATTTGATTTTTAGCCCAAGAATAAATCATTGAGAAGCAACAAAAAAAAAAGGCCATGCAAGTAACAGTCAGTGAATGCCTGCCTTCGGGATTTCCTTCTTTGCATGAATTACTTCATGCGCTCAAACTAATGCAGTTAGGAAACTAATGCATTTAGGAGTGCCATGGAGACTTCATGCACGGTTTTTTCTTTTTTTCTGAATGTTCGTTATATACACAGAATACATCCCCAACCCTGGTGAGACCTGAACCAAAGACCTCACACAAGAAGACTTCCATGTGGTCATTGAACCAAAGGTTCAACTGACAAGTTATTCAAATATTACAACTAAACTCATAGCCAATTGTTTTTTGGGAAAGAACTAAAGGCCAAATTAATGCCAGTACCTTATATTTGGCAAATCTTTTTTAATTCCTGACATGTCATGGTTTTTCTATAATCTATATGTCCTAAATCTAGTTATAAAAACTTACCGTCTTTACCTATTTTAATCAGTAAGTGCAGCTGGCTAGAAGTCAGAAAATGTATTTTAATCCTCTAGAAGTATATCTCTTACTAGGAAAGTTCATCTCACAGGTTAGTCTTATTATCAACGTTTTAGAAGGTATTATCAATACTTCTCATGCTTTTTTCGCAAATAAGTAAAGACCAATCCCTTGGTAGTATTTCTATCTTCTTTTATTAGTCAAAATAGATCAACTACATGTAAAGCATCTTTTCATGGTTCCAACCACTTGAATAGTTATTTCTATGATAATTTTTTAATTATACAACATTATAAAGTTTAATAACAATCACTGCTTGCAAGGGCTACTAACCACAGAATTTACCAAACATTGCACACTTCATGTAAGTGATTAAATGAAGTAAAATGCAGCAAATAACAAAGGATTTAGAACAAGAAGTAATTTAATAAAAAAGGATTTTTTTTTGGCTAACATACCATATTTCGCGAGAGAATAGGATGAACCACATGACATCAACCAATATTGCACAAGCTAAAAGAACTGCATAGGTACGTCCAAGGCTCTGGCTGCTGCTTTCAATTGCAATGAGGGCAAAGAGTGCCACCACCAAATTGATAAGTAAAACACCATTGAACAGTGCTCCAAGAGATCCAACCAAGGCACAACCAATCTTGAGAAAGAATAACCAAAAGTGAGACGTATAAGATTCTCACATTCACACAAAGAAAAAAAATGCAAATTTTGACAGGAAGAAATATAATTATGACTTACATGCAAATTTACTCAAAATGACTGATAAGCAGAATTTCCAAAAGCAAGTAACCAATTTGAGGACTATGGAATGTAATAAAACCAAATTCTCTAAGCCACTAAACTGTCATAAATTCATAAGATGTGTGACAATACACAACAAAAAATTGCAAATTCACCTATGAATAAGAGACGACAAGAGAACCTACTCACAAGCAGACTGATAGAGAAACCAAGAAACCAAAAGAGGGTAGCCAGTGGAGCAATTTAAGCAGAAATTTCGGGAAGAAGGTGAGGAATTTTTTTTCCGATTTTCTAAATCATAGAGAATATTGCAAGAAATGTAAATCAATGCAAAGAAACCCAAACTACTCCAGAAAGTAAAGAGATGCTAAAAGATATCTGAACAATAAAAACAAGAATTGAACGGGTTATGGATCATTGCTTTGAAACGTTTGAGCTAATTGTGACTGTCACATTAAAACAAATGCGAGTACAATACTTGAATCTTTTGATACATAAGCATACCTTAAGAACAAAGTTAAAGCTACTTAACGTCTAAACCTCTATTTTACACACCAGAAATTGTAAGATGCATAGCATGAAGAGAAATAATCCAGAAGGACTAAATAAACAAAAATTCCATGAGTTTCCATGCCTAATTATGCAATTAAGGAAAAAATAACCAAAAAGACAAAAGAATAACCACATTAAAATGAGAGTATACTGGAAACAAACAAATGATTACGAGATGCAGATTGAGTAGGAAAACGACAACCAACAAAATCACATGCCTAGGGTACCCACGCTCAATCTTCGGAGAAGGAAAACAATGCAAACGTTCCCGATCGCGGTCAACATAATCTTGGTGTGATTACAAACATTCATTTCAGAAGGAAAACGATAACTAGAAAGAACTCAAAGATCTGAATAAAAAATAGAAATAAAAACCAAAAAGAAGTGAAAGCTGAGAATGAACTAACCAAATTCGTCTACGAAACTCAGAGACCATTATAACGGAGAAGAAAACAAAGAAAACCCTAAAGTCGGAGAAGGCGTCTATTGACTTACCTGTATGTAGATGAGAAAAACCGCAAGGGCCTGAATCCTGTCGCAATCCCAGAGCCAAGAGCTAAATTGTGCCCGTGCCGATGAACAACATTGCATCATAAACCGAATTTTCTAAGCCCTTTCGGCAAGCTCCCTTAACAAACAGGTATAGGATTTTGAGTACAGAACAAAGCAAGCTCCCTTTCCGCACATGGCAAAGAATCCTGAACAAGGAAATCAGGAGTTCCGTCACGGAAGCTTTCCGGAGTCTGCAGAGAAAACGAAATAGTGTAAACAGTTTTTCTCTTTTCATGTAGTTATCATATTGTATTGGATTTTGTCCGGGCGTTTTTTAGGCTTTCCTTTTTTGAATTTTTTTGCCTTCAGCAGTTGAATTGAACTTCAACGAAATGGGAGAAGGGCGCGGGAGAAAAGGCTTGCATGATTGCCAATCACGAGTCGCGAGTTATAAGACACGAGTCGCGAATCAGGAGGCTGCAGCCCATCATTTTCTCGCCCAGGCGTTCGTGCTCGCTGTAATAGATAGTATCACAGTATGTGCCTGCATGAGAGTGACCAATCGACCTTGGCGTTGGTCTCTAGTTGAACCAACAAACCTAACCTGGTGGAACTTATCCTCAAATTTTTCCAACTTTTAAAGTAGAATGACATATGAGTTCCCTATTTAACTTGCTACATAATAACTGTAGTAACAATCTGAGCCAATTTGTCCACTTTAATCACTTAAAACGAATATAAAGAGGATTCGTTTTTGGTTTTATTCTTGTTAATGTACAATATTTAAGGGGGGGTTGGTGTACAATGCAAGTATTTTCCTTGGGAAAAGTGAGAGAAAATGTAAAGTATTTGTTTGTGTTAGTATGCATAATAAAAAATGCAGTGTAAAGTATTTATTGGTGTTAGTGTGTACAATGGAAAGTGCAGTATAAAATATTTGTTTATATTAATGTGCACAATGGAAAGTGTGGTGTAAAGTGCATATAGATTATTTATTAAATAAAATATTTTGATATATTTGACTATCAAAAAATTAAATTAATATTAATTAATAAATAAAATATATATTAAATATAATAATTAAACAAATGCTTACTTTTATATTATTAAAATTGTAATCAAATTTTAATTTTGTAATATCTAAATATGAAATAATTATACAAATATCGTACTATACAAATATTTTAATAATAAAAATAATACAAATATAACTCAATCACCTTTTTAATCTAAAAAATTATATCTGATCATACAAAATTACAACACAAAAAATATTTAGTGGTATTAAAACATAATAGTCAATAATTTTGCCACATCTAAAACATCTTGATAATATGATGTTCTTGTAGATTGTACTGCAAACTCCCTCTGGGTACGTGCGACTAGAATAAATTATTAAAAATAAATAAAAAAATAAAAAATAGCATAAGTGAATATAATAAATAAATAAATTATTTTTTAATAACATAAGATATGTTTTAACATTAAAAACCACTAAGTTAATATAATAATAAAAATGTTAATATAATAAATAAATATATATTTATCAATAACATAATATATTTTTATATATTATTAATTAATAATATATTGTCACAAATTTTAAAATCATTGGTTTAATTAATTATAGTAATGGATAATTAAACCAAAACAATTTATCAAATATTTAATTTAACAATATTTTAATTATGACAATTAAATCACTAATTTAATATAGTAATTATAAAATAAATATATTAAATAAATAAATAAAATTATTTTATAAATAAAAAATATAAAAAATATTATTTTTATGTCGGATTAATTTTTCCTAACTTACGAAAAATTAAACCATCGTTTTCCTGCGCGAGTTGTCTTCCTTGGTGGCGGGAGACTACGACAACTAGCCAACGGGCAATGACGACGTAGGCGGCGCTCCGACGGAACACCGAGAGGCTTTGTGGCAGAGGCTTGCCCTCCTGTACTCTGCGATGGAGGTTAAAAGGGAGAGGAGAGGGAGGCCGAGAGAGAAGAGAAGCCGAAGGTCCCGAGAGAGATTTTTTTTTTTCTCCGAAACCTCGTTTGACAAAGCTTCCTCCCCGACAACCCGAGCCCGATATGTATTTGAACGATAGTAAGTGAAATCAGAGCTCGACCCTCTGATTTCACTTACTATCGTTTTATGCCTGAAAAGAGGAAAAGTGAAATACAACTATATTTCACTTTCCCCCCTCACTTACTGTGCACACTAACGTATTTTGGTCCACATTTTATATTTTACTTACACGGCGCACTAACATGCCCTAAAAGATAATAAATAGCTAGTGGGCCTCTTGTCTGTGTCGGCCCACGATAAACCTCACTAAAAGCCCGTTTATTGACGCCTATAAATAGTGATTAAAACCCTATCGAAGGCCATAGTTACTTGATCTTATCCGAGCAGCGGCCGTCCTCCTTTGTTTGAAGCCCTGCCTGAAATGCTGCCCTCCGGGTGTTGGTAGCGTTTTGGGATGGCGGAAGCTGAGAGGGAACCTGGCCTATCTGCAATGAAGACTGCCCGCGGTCAGAAGCCTCTCCTTAAAGCAGAGAGTGCGATGTTGTTCCCGCGGGCTCTACCCCTCATAAAAAATAAAAATAAGTTTTTTTCTAAGCCTTTTATTTTTCGATTTTTTTTTGCCATTTCTTCTGGTGATTCAGAGACGAAGATTTTGCTTGAGCGACCGTTGGTTTCCCAATAAATATGTTTTTCCTTCTTCTCAAGGTACGATTATTAACCGTGTTTTCGAGTGTAGCTTCCGTGCCTTACGCAACTGATGCCGAGCTCACCCGAAAACCCAACTACTTCTTGATTTCTGTTTTATTCTGATTCCTAGTGAAAGGAACACCCAAATATCATTGATTTCTGGTGGGTTTTCCCACAGTTTACATTCGCAAAATCTACTGAATTTTGGAAGATGTAAGATCATGATATATAAGATCTCAAGTCAGTAGTTCGACTGAGTGGTAGAATGTGAGATTGATCTTTGCATGGAAACTTCGTTAGGCATTTCGATTAGAGTCAGAAAGTATTGTTACAAAGAAAGTCTAAGCTACTGCACCAAGGAGATGACTGTGGGGGGCGTCTACCATGCAAGTGGTTTTATTGTTGTCATATAGTAAGAAGGTTATAGATATCTGTTGGAGTCGAGTATTGTAAGATAGTTTAATCGAAATGTCTGTGAAATTGGACGATGTTAAACCGGCTTTGACAACAGATTGCACTGGTTTTGATCACATTATAAGTCATACATATTTTTGGAATACTTTTTCAAATATCTGGAAGAACTCCCGGATTATGGGAGGGAGTAGAGCCCATCCCTCTTTGTTGCAAGGCAGAAAATTCATAAATTGATAAGAGGGGGGCTGAAGAGGTGGGGGTGATTGGGTTGGGTCAGTCTGTTACACTCATGGGATGTCAATTGAACCTCAATCGGGTTGGTAGGTGTTTGGGTTTTTGCCCTCCCTTGACTCAATAAAATTCAGATCGACACAGGCCACTGGTTCCTGTTAGTTGAACCTGGCTCAACAGGTTAGTCTTTTTCAAATATGATAACATTGTATTTAACTTTTTTGTTTTCAACTGTTTGTTTAGGAGGACAAGGTGATCTGATTTTATAATGTAGCTTTTCATGACCTCATTCCATGAAGTAACTTACAGAAGTGTTTATTCGGAGAAATTTATTATCTGCTTTAAATATTGTAGTAGACCAATCAAACGTTTTGTAGATAACAAGAGTTTTATTGCTCTTTACCAGCGCATTTTCTACTTTGTTGTATTTTTTCATTAGTAATTTCCTTTAAAGGATGCCAACTTTTTTTTAGTGATATGTTTTATTCTAGTTGTATAATTTTTGCAGTGGTGCATTTTTTCTAGTGTTATGTGTGTTCAGGATGACAAAAGTTTTGTTTATGCAGTGGCTATATCCTTTTACTGTCATATTTTTTTCCTGTGGGGCATTATTTTCATCCAGTAGCATGTGGTGTTTTTATGATACATATTCAATCAAAGGGTGACTGAAGGTTTGTTTGTGCCTTTGGCATTTTATACAATTAGTGTGTCACATAAAAATGTTATGTGGACAAGTGGAAAAAAAATATACTACTGTAAAAATGCACAGTAGGAAAAATAAAAGTGTTCCATTGGAAAGGTGTAGTGTGTACCACTGAAAAAATATGTTGCTAGAAGGAAGTACAGCAATAGGGTTTGGTTGCTATGCATGAATGACACAATGAACAGCTATATTTTAGTTGCAGATTTTTTTATTTTTGCAGCCCTCAAAAAATCTGCTTTCAACTGCCATGTCTATTTCCTAAATGATGTAGAGAAGCTTTCTTTTGTGATTCAATTCAATTAGATCAGCGTTTAAAGATAAAATGCATCAGTTTCTAAAATAACCTTTATTTAGTTCAATGATTTACTGTGCATTGGCCTACACTAAGGCAGGTTGTCCAAGCTAGAGTTTTTTATAGTTTCAGTTGTGAAGAAGCATGACTACACTCTACCGAGGAATATATTTCGTTCGTGGAGGAATAGATTTCCAACGAGGAAGCGAGTCTTTGTCAGATTCGTTCATTGTCTATTGCTTCTCCCTCGCTCAACTTGTTATGTTAGCGTGAAGACAATTATGGCTGCTCAATTCAAAAGATCGGCCTAAGATCTCTACAGTGTGACTGGAGAATTGTGTGCTTCGTTCTTTATACAGTACCTTGCTAATTGTCCTACAGTGTGACTGGAGAATTGTGTGCTTCGTTCTTTATACAGTACCTTTCTAATTGTCAATGGTTTAGCTTCAGTTCCAAAGAAAAATGGCCAAATTTAGAATCAGACAATATGCTAGAATTTTGAGTAGAATGTACTGCAGTCATCTCCACGCGTGTTTCTTCTTCATCTTCTTGACGGGTTTACCAAACTATTGTATTCGAGTATGAGGCGATCTGCAGAGATATGCCACTGGGTATTTACCATATGTGAAGAAGCTCTGTACTGCTTGTAAAATAAACCCCGACAGATTGGAATATCAATATAACAGATCCACTTCGTGCTTCTATTCAGTCGTCAGGGAAGAAAAAACTTCCTGCATTTTCTTTGGGAGAATTGGAGTTTTGTCTTTTCTTGCTCATCTCATTCTCATCTTATGGGTTATTGTTCTTTTCATTCTCTCCCAATTTAGGTAATATAGAGAGTACTCTGCCATATGTGAAGAAGGTCATTAGATCCATCAAGGGCAGTGCGTGAAACGAATTTATATGGTCCTCGCTATTAGTCAGGATGCATTAGGGACAAGATTAATCATCTCTTTTCAGTTGGTTAAAGTTGATTCTAGTCATAGCACTAATCAATATCGCCCAGCCATCAGACGGGCAACTTTACTTGTAAAACCATAACAGGAGAAATGAAAAAAAAAGGTTAAAACTCTTGTCCAGAAATTTTACTCTTTTATGTTATTTGAAGAGAGAAATGTGAAAAGATTACCTTCCAAGAAGCACATGTCCATAGTTGGAAACCAAACCATGAGAATTGAGAAGTGCGCCGAGCAAGAGAAAACAAATGCAAAAAGGAAAGCAGATTTCATCTGAATCATAAGAAGCTCTGTATTCCGGAAAGTGCACACCAAATAGTGAGAGAATCAATTGTTGGCTTCGTCACAAACTGCCCGTCATTGAACGGGGAGGATCACAAGGAGCTACAAATGGAAGAGACAATTTTCTTAGATGTTATACAAGAGCAAATTCATTTCACTTAGTCTGCAGCACCTGAGTACTTTCTATTAGTTTCTGTCATTAAAACTATATATATTAAGAACAAATTGATCAGCTAATATGAAAAAAATGAACAATTATAGATGCTGCTCCAGCACCAACTGATCTAGAATTTGAAAAGATTTTTGTGAACTTTTAGCACTACTCGACATGTCAGCGACACTCTTGTGCCAGTTCGATGAATGGCATGCAACTCTTCATTGCCTTTGGTTGCTACTGGTCCCCCTGAATTCAACGTGGCATCAAGTTCCTCATGGTTCAGAACTTCTGATACATTCACAACCTGAATAAGAAACACAAAAGAAAATCGTTGTGTTAAATCAATAATGATTACTATTATTTAACAAGGCAAGAAGATTACGACTCTTTTTTTTTGTGTTTTTTTTTTCCGCAATAATGCATCAGCGAGTAGGGTTGTTTCCGAAGAGAAGGAAATGAAAAAATTCACTGGCTTAAGAAACATGATTCATTTAAGGAAATGAAAAAAATCACTGACTTAAGAAACATGATTCAAAACCGACAGACAAGAATTTGTCTTACCATCATCAACTCCAATGAATAGATTTTTTCTTAAAATCAATGATAAGAAAACAGAAATCCTTCTACCTTTGAAGGGTGATTAAGAAATCTTTCACTCAGTTAAGTCAGCCCATAGTCACTAGGCTCACTTTGGCACATATTGATCCTGAACCACTCAATTAAGTTTGATAAATTCCTCAGCTGAGTGACGATCCAAATGTAAGTGAATCAATCTGAATGCAGTCACAGAGTAATAGATGAATTGGAGTGCTACTGTGGAATTTAAGGATCTCACCTTATCCAAGGCATGTACATTGCTATTCTCTATACCGTGCAAGTAGTCTGGCAAGTGAAAACCATTGAACCAAGTACAAAGTTTCAACAACAGGATTGAAATCTTTAATGTAAATAGAATAACAAAAAGCAAACACAACACCAAATAGAACCTGAATAAGCTGCATCTTTAAAAATCAATAAGCTGCGTGGCCTCAACAACACAGAGAAAGGATTGTGGATATTGGACTCATTATTATTATCTGAATCATTAGCAGAATGTACACAAGTTGTCAAGTTTGGATGAGGGCTGAAGTTCATCACGACTGGCGACCACAGAGAAAGTATTGCCACAACAGGAAAATAAGCAGGGCCATCTTGGTGTCGCTGAAAGGAAGAATAAAGCATTATGTTCCTGAGCTTTGGACTGCGAAAGCAAAGAAAGATCCCAAAACATTTTACAAAGCCAAAAGATATATGGTACAAACCATGATGCCTTGATCGGGTAGGTATTCATTGATTAGCACATGATTAATTGGAGCGGGAAAAAGAACTGTTTCTTCATATATTTTTTGTGTAATCTTTGTAAGCCAAGGTGGTACTGCACAAAAGCAAACCAAACAGCTTCAGCTCAGGTAGATTGCATAAACAGATGAACCAACAATAAGTAAATAAATCTTCTAACGATCCTGATCATAGTTGTTGAGATAAATACAAGAGACAAAAATTAGATCATAATATTCCAAGAAGACAAAGTGTACTTAGAAAAAGTACACAGAGATGTGAAAATCTAGCACCAAAAAAGACTTTAAAATAACTTGTTAAACATGAACGCCAGTAAATGGCGAGTGCTAAAATGATGGAAATCACGGCATTCTCAATTACAAGTTTCAGAATGGAAATGATGACTCACAAGTAACCCAGCAATGGGAGCAGAGAAGTATAATAAAGAAATCCATGAACATGAAAATATCAGCTTCTTTAAAGCTATGTAATAGTGAAAGTATTATTGTTTTAGTTCGTGCTGATGAAAATATTGAGAAATGTTGTGCTTTAGAATTATGGAAGCATGATGTGTGCCGTCAACCTCGCCACAATCCAATACGGGGTTCACTTCTTTTTAAATTATCACACTGCATACAACTAAAAATGGCACATATCTCTTACAGATGGCCATTCGACAGAACATAAAAGACTCTCTTCGAGGCTTCGAGAGCTAAGCTTCCTTGGCACTAAGCAAAGAGTAAAAGATGCCCCAGAAATGTAAATATAATGCACATCAAATTTTCAAATTTCTTATAAAGAAGGAAATTTCTTACACTCTTGTGGCAAAAGACCCTTCTCATGCACCACACCTCCTGCTTGCAAGAAGGAAAATAGCCATTAGTAATAGGAAAGGAAACCAGAGAGGACCAAAACCTGCTGACTGACAGTAAAACCCAACGGACCCCAATTCTGTAATCTCCTATTCTTTAAGGATTTCCACTTGGAAACGGGAGCCTGGTATACCTACAGAAAGAAAAGAGAAACCAGACTCATTCAGCAAACATGCGAGGCGAAGATCATGTATCAAATGAAGGCTTCAAAGGAAGGAAAAAGAGAGCCAAATCTGATACTTGATCGAGAAGTTGCGCTTGTTCGGAATCGGATATGAAGCTCGGAAGGTAAATTACAGTGGGGAGGGATCCCACAGTGAACTCTTTGAGATCCTGCTTGCCTCCCATTATTTCCAGAATAAACCGTCTCCGGAGGCCAAATATAAAAGGAGCCTCTGGAATTGGAGTCGGTGAATTACGAATTATTACGTAACTCTATAAGGTTTTCAACATTTGCTATTCACGCACTCTAATGGTCGCAGAGCTTGTCCGAGAATCGTTTTGAGCTGGGTTAACCAAACCTAGAAACCAATCCCCCCGGCCCCGCGATGAGCCTGGGTTTCTTGCCCCATCTCTCATCAAAATTCCAAATTGCCCTTACTATGTTTTTTTCTTAATGCAGTATAACGGGATGTATCTGAGTAAACAAAGAGCGCCAGAAGCTTTGTATGCGAACTGGCAATAAAAAAAGATATCGAATTCGTTGCAAAAAGTTACACCAATATTCATCATTTATTATTCATATTTATTGGAGGCAAAATTGTGTAGTCCAGAAAAATAAAAAAACTACGATGTCAATATTGTTTTAAGTTGCCCAGCTTTTATGGGTTTGCTTAGGTAAGAATTCTTCTATTTTCTTTATCTATTTGCTGCTGAAGTCAAACAAGTATAAACCCACAAAAATATAAGAAAAGAGCAGAATATGCAAGTAAAACCGAGAAAACCCTGGGAATAGAACCTATTCAATCCGTCAATCCTCATGTTAAAACCTGTTCACTGGGCATGCCAGCACCACGTCAGCCGATATACTCTACACCTACAAGCAGCCTTGACGATCAAAGATGAGCAGGAAGCCACAGTTTCAAACTTATCCGAAAGTGAAGCGGATGATATAGTGGCGTCAACGATCAATAAGCACTTATTGATGGTGGCAAAAATTTCTCAGCAGCAGATTAATTAAAACCCATCACTAAAAATTCACGACAGCACCTTCTGCACCCTCAATCAACAAGAAGCAATACTAGGTGTCACTCAGCAGCAGATTAATTAAAACCCATCACTATAAATTCACGACAGCACCTTCTGCACCCTCAATCAACAAGAAGCAATACTAGGTGTCACTAACATTTCTCAGCAGCAGATCAACTAAACCCATGACTATAGCTTTTCACCAATCAGTGCTACTTGAAGAGTCACGAAAAGTTTTTTAGCTTGGGTGTAGATAACAGTCACACTTGGAAATTACATCGGTATTGAGGCATTAGGCATGGGCAACAGAAGAGGGAGGCAAAGGCACCATCAGTGAAGATCACGCAGGAATAGACAACCCCGTTATCTCCTCATCTGTGTAAAAAGCTCAGATGGCTTCCCAGCTGCCATGTTGTTACCTGCATTAAAGGAAGATAAGCCACCACCACCCAGATTGCTGCCAAAGGCTGCAAATCCACCTATACGAAGTCAAATAGAGAATTATTCAATGAGATTCTAATAAATGAATCAACATTCCATAGAGCTGATCTTGCGTATAGAGTATTAGCAAAATAATCTACCAGACCGCTGAAATTATGAAATAAAAAATGTATCATCACAATTTTTTAATCTAGCTTTATGCATTATGTTCTAAAACTTCACCTGCTGTGGGGGCCGCAGCCGCAGCAAAGCCTCCACCACCCGCAGCAGCTGCAGCAAAGCCACCACCTGTACCAGCCTTGGCAAATCCACCACCTATACCACTGGAAGATGCAAACCCAACTGCAGGTAGACCCGGACCAAGCTGTCTTGACTGCCCAAATGCACCAAGAACTGACCCTAGATCCTGCTGACCGGCTCCAATCTGTGCTGGCTGGCCAAACCCACTTGCACCAGGTTGTCCACTAGTACTAGAACCAAAGCCTCCAGAAAACCCACCCTGATTTGGAGACAGTGATGGTTGAGGAGGACTAAGAGATGGAAAACTAAAGGATGCAGGTCGAAACAGCTCCCCACTAGGAACTGTCAAAGAGAAAGAGGTTGCAGGGCTTGAAGAAGCAGTGGAGAATGAGCCACCAAAAGGATTAGGCTTTGGGCCACTGGATGCAGGTACCACTCCAAGCCCAAAACCACCAAAAGCACCCAAATTTAAACCAGTACTTATCTCTGAAGCTTCTTCCTCCATCTCATCCTCCTGAGAAATCGCAACATCTGACGTGTCATTCTTTAAATCTGCTAGAGTGTTTGAAGGAGAAGTTTGCAATAGAACCTCCACAGCAGACGTTGTCCCAGGCTGGGTATGTGAAGAAGCATTAGATGCAATTCCTAACATAATGAGGCCAGAAGTAGTGGTAACAGAACTAGTTGTGCAGCCAGATAAATTTCCAGCTAAAGCGTCAGTTGAGTTTGCACCCGAAGAAGTTTGTTTATGCTCTGAACCAAGTTCAAGTTGACGACTTGAAGAAATAGTAGATGACGAAGTAAATACAGTTGAAGTAGAAGCTGGACTAGGTGCACTCTCAGAAAAGGGTTTAAGGGGAGCTTTATTTTCTGATGAACCTCCTAATTCAACATTCCCTGGATGGAGCATATCTGATGGTGAAAGAGTTGATACTTGTGACTCTATAACAGAAGGGCTGGAAGGAGAAGAAGAAGAAGAAGAAAAGGATAATGTTGAAGATAAGGGCTGTGTTGAAAAGGGGAAGGGCGTTGAAGAAACTGAAGAACAACCTACTTTAGAAGATAAGATGGAAGGTGTTAAGGAAGTTAAAGTCGGCGATCTTTGGTTGGTATCCTTGGTGGTTTTGAAAGTGGTTAATGATTCCTGACAAAAATTAGATGACATGCTGGCTGTTGAGGATGACAGAGTAGCTGATTCAGGAAGTGGTGATAGAGATAGGGAATTTGATAAAGAAGAGGAAATTGATGGTGTTGAAGAAGAAAGGAAAGGCAATGGAGAAACTAAAGAAGAGGACACCTTGGAAAATGAAAAGGAAGATGATGAGGAAATTAAAGTTGGCATCTTTTGGTTGGCATCTTTGGTGGTTTTAGAAGATGATAACGACGCTTCAAAAGACTGAGTTGGTATAGGGGCTGTTGATGATGCCAGAACATTTGATTCAGAAAGTTTAGATAAAGATAGGGACATTGATGATTCAGTAGACGAATCAATTACCGGAACACCAGAAGCAGAGGCAAAAGCTGACATCTGAAGACTCTCTTTAATTTTCGTATTTGAAATTTCAGTGGTGTAAGGCTTTTCATCAGGTGCATTTTCAGGCATCAAAGTCCTTGAAGGTGAAGTTGTGCTGATTGTTCTAATCAATGTCTGATTTACAGAACTTTCAGATTTCACTTGTGATTTGGCTTGGGAAATTGCAGCAGCCTGTAAGGTGGAAGGATTGGACTGTCCCACATGAGGTGATTCAGTATTCAGCCTTCCACTGAAATGGGATTGTTCCCTTGTGTTAATTAAACCAGACCTCCCCAATGATGATGTTTGAAGTTGAAGCCTTTGAACATCCTGTAATGGGGAAGATTTTGGAGATCCAGATTGTGGTGCCCCTGAATGATCCTTGGCCCATTTGAATAAACTAGGTGATGAAGATTCAGAGGCTTGCACTGGAGGATTGAGATTCATCCTTTCTGCAGAAACAGTAAATAGGACTAAACATTGGCATACATACAGTAATTTGACGGGAATATTTAGTTTGAACCAACAAAAGAAAGCGTATCAACAAACTATGCATACCTTTGCTTTCATGGTGAAGATTGAGTTCCTTTTTAGCAGATAGAGAAACAGAGGAGCATCTGGTTTTATTTTGATCCATTGCATGACCCACATCAGAGCCTTCTTCTATATGTTCATTAAAAATATCATGTTTATTCCGGAAAGAAGGCGTATCTTCCCAGCCCAATGGCTGCTTCTCTAGCAACAACCTTTTAACAGTGGTTTTCTGTGGCTCGAAACTCGTCCAGCTCTGCAAAAATAACTCAAAATATTACTCAAACCAGCTAAGTTCAAGAGAGCAACCATTGTACCCTTTGCTTAAAGTAATATCAAGGTCATACAATGGCGTATTTTTCTGAAAATAGCAAAAAATTCATTGGGAGAAAAGGAGAGACCAAATTGCATTGGCTCACATATAGAGAACAAGAACTTGAAGTACATGGTAGATTCCCATTTGGAATGATAATTATGCAATAGCTTCATGAAGACTAGATAAAAGACTCATAAGAAGAGTGATCACAGGCTTCAAACACCACACACTATGAAGACTAAACTCTAGACGTCAAACTCTATCACTCAACAATGCCAAAACCAGCCTCTCAAGATCCTGACCTCTCAAGTTCTTTCCATTACCCTAAACCAAGAGCCTGAATAATGCTTAAGTCAGGAATCCAATGGCCTTCCTCATCCCAAACTATCTATCGAATCACATACGTGTTAATAACACATGCAAGATAGAAACAGAAGTGCACTAGTTTCACAGGACCAATCACCAAATGCAAGGCATAATCAGTTCCACTAAAACAATTACCATGTCCAGTGAATCCCTCCTCCTCCTTGAAGTTTCAGGTTCAGTACCCTTCAAGGCACTCAATGGGTTTCTTCTGGAGGGCTCCTTCATGTTGGTGAATGAAGATGCCATAGTATTCTGGACAGACTCTGGGGCATTGCTAGTTCTTTTTGCAACAGGAGATATGAAACTCTCAGCAACATCATATGCTAGGCCTATTGATTCAAACAATTCCTTTGCTACATTTTTCCTTTTCAAAGGTGGAGACTCGATTTTCAGCATGGCCATCTGTCTTGAGAGGCATTCTGAGAGTTGTTCTGCGATTGATAACTGTGACTTCACAGTGCTGTGCAAACTATGGAAAGATTCAACTTCCCTGCAGACGGAAGTGAAAATGGTCATTTATCACTCATGTCATGACACATACAGAAAATCAGCTCCTCACAACCCCATTACTCTTAATACAGGTTAGGACAAACATTCCATTAGAAAGTTATACCTTGAAGAATTTAAACCACGGCTAGATGTTCTTCGACCCATGGTAACTCTTTCACTATCACCAAATCTTTTGAATTCCAGCATGTTAAAATGCCTTTCCAGTTCTATAAGCTGATTGACCAAAGTCTGCTGAGAGGAGAAGAGGTAGTTATAACATCACCAGAAAAGTGTTATGATAGCATTTAAACGAAAAAATGAAAGTTCATCCACCTGGTGAACGGAATTTATCTGACGTTGTTTCATTTCAAATTCAGGATTCAACTTTTGGCGATTCCAAAGTTCCCAATATTGCTTATCAGATGCTTGTTTAAGAAGGCCCTCTACATAGATTTTCCTTGCCAAAACTTGATAACAAAAGAGAATAAAAAAAGTTATCACATGTTAGGTTGCATGAATAGTAAACTGGAATTAACACTGTAAAAACGTATCATGGAAGTCTGCAGCGTATTTATATAAGTTTTACTATAATAAGAAAAAAAATCTAAAGTACAATTCCTTTAAAGACAGAGGCTTGATATAAATTATAAGAAATTACTACTACGCTCAAAGAAAGAAGAAATGATATATAGTTCACATTGCGATTCAATAATTTAGGAGAATGTGAAACTTACGTTGCAAAGTGTTGTCTAGAAGTCGCTGAATATCCTGTGCTTGTTCGGCCATCTTATCCTATACAGTCAATGAGCATTAAATACAACTAAGAAAAATCTTAGAAAAGGTAAAAATTCTTGAACACATGAAATGCATTCAATCAAAAGCAAACATGAGACCTCGTTCTTAATCCCCACATGAGGATAAGACAACAGTAGCATAGAATCACCTTCCAAGTTCTGCATCTCTCTGAAAGCATCTCTAGACCCTCTTCTGACTGCAAAACTGAACTCTCCAGAAAGAGAGTACAAGCGTCTCGGAACCCACCCTCTTCTTCGATATGAGCAAGGAGAATATCCAATTCCTTCACCATATCATTCACCTGACATAGTTGGCAATTAAGTTCATCAAAAAGTAAAATAAGGAATGGTGAAATTGAAGATAAAGTTGCACTCAGGTACTCTTGGAAGGTTTTATTACATTGTGGAAACTCTTTGACAGCTCAGGTTCATGAGTGGATAGGTGAGTCTTCTGATGTGTGACCATCACATTGCCCTTAGAACCCTGCGCTTTCGCTATCACAGAAGTATGTGCAGTAGGCACAGAATCAGCTTTTTGTAGCTCTGCAGAACTTATTCTCCGTTGTTCCCCTTGAGTTGTTCTTGAAGAAGAAAGGATTGAAGCTGTCGTGCTAGAAACAGGTTCCTTCGAACCTAAGGCTTGACTAGCAGATGGCACAATAGATTGAAAACTATGGCCTTCAGTAGGTAAACTAGCACTTTTATGTCCAAAACCAAAAGCTGATGCACTAGAAGCAAAAGATGAAATTTTTGAACTGTAGGTGTTTGAGAACAAGAGGTTTCCTGAGGACTGTGATCCAGAACTAGCACCCTGGAAGCTACTCATACCAGAAATTCCAGAAGAACCCTTACCCATCTGATTCTTAATCACATCCTGATTAGTTGATTGCTTCACAGCAACAGTCTCACCTTTAGCAGGTCCACTAGAAATAGAATTCGAAGCTTTTAGACTAAAACCATCCCCAAGAGAGAGGTTTCCAGAGGACTGAGACCCAGATGAGGCATTTTGAAAGCTACTTGACCAAGTGGCTCCTGCAGATCCATTACTCACTCCATCACTCTTAGGAATAACAATAGAAAATGGTTGATTAAAAGTAGATAAGTTAGTTTGTGCTTTTCCAGTCCAAGCAGGTGCTTGAGATTCTTTCTCGGAACCAAATTGATTGATAACAGGAGATTTTACAGTAATTTTCCCCAAGTTTGAGCTTGGCAAGAAAGGTGAACTAGTAACTTCATTCTTTTCTGTAACTTGGACTAGACTTTTGGGTACAATGTCAGCTTTATTTTTTTGGACAACTACTTCATCTATGTGCCTTGATTGACCATCAATAACAACTGCTTCTACTTCATGTTTTGATGTCCCTGAAGCAATTTTGGACAGCGTGCCTCCCAAAGACACAGTCGCAGGAGTGTCACTCTTGGGCACAGAGAGAACCTGCTGTGGCTCTGATGTATCTGTAATTCTTCAATAAGAAAGGCATCCATTCAAGACCATTGCAACAACATATGACATAGTAAAAAGAGGAATAGTTTAACATGGCAGGAAAATGCCTGACAGCTTTCAGGAGTAAAAGCACTTAAAACTGCACAAGAATTTTTCGACAGTATACCTTGCAACATGAAACATGATAAGTTTCCCATTAGATGTAAGACACATGAGAATACAATATGGTGATAGTTCTTTGCGTTCCTCTGTGCTCCTAACTAACTCAATTTGTTCATATATGGAAACTTTGTCCACCCCAAGTCCCACAATCAGATTATCATCTCCACTCTCTGAAATGAAGGACATAAATAAGCAAAAACTCCAAGAATTTTCTAGAAGGAAGTAGATATCAACTGAACAGACCAATGACCAATGGTAAAAAAGTAATTGCATGGAAAGAAACAAAAAATTTCATCTCCAACCCTTAACTTGAAAGACTATTTATAAATTGCCTGCCGGGGATATCATAAAAGAACCTAAGACTGAGAAATGTAAAATATTTTATTTCTTATTTTTGGAGAGGAGAGGGGGGAAATGGGATGGAGATAGTTGATGTACACCAACCAATAGCCACAAAAGATCCACATTATTCTAGATGAGATCACAAAATTAGGCATTTCTTAGTTATATGATGAAACAAGATAAGATTAAAGAGAATTCTGTTAAGTCTCATACAAGAAAGGATAAGCAGAACCTGGAAGTTCAATCCTAGGGAGATCTTTGTCTTGCCTAAACTCAACCACAGCTGCTACCCCCTCACTGTCACCAAGTGACCATCCTAATGAAACAATGTGCTGATCTGTATTCTTTCTATTGGCAGCAAGTGCTAGCTCCCTGTCAGAGAAAATCAATATGATCCATCAATTCCAAAATGGAATGATAGGACACCAAAGAATCCTTTAGCACACCTACAAGTAAAACATACCAGCGCTCCAAATAGCACATTAGCAAAAAAGGTCCAGTCGCAGGTACAATATCATCAACAACATAAGCAAACAACTCAGTGAAGGAAAGGACCACGGGATTGCAAGAAGCCTACAAGTGCAAAGCAACAAATTCTATAAAGAACAAATATGGAGGTCAAAAGAACATTCCCAAATAAAACAAAACAAAAGAAAAGGAAAATAATGGAGATCACAGTTTCAAGCTTCAAATAGAAATGTCAAAATTTTGATGTGGGGCACTACTTAGAGAGAAAAGTGCAGTAATATCTCTAAAAAATTTGTATATTAACAGATGCCCAACCTGACGAACCACACAAATCTACTTTTAGGATAATGGTTTTGGAAAAAAACAGGTAACCGCATATCAAAGTACCTAATTCTTCGAAAACATTATGAATTACCAGTGGAACATGAGCGCCATTTAAGCTCCATGACTGCTCTGAGCACTTATTTGTTAATGTTAACACATATGGAGTTTGAGGTCATTTTTGCAAATTCCAGAACCTGTTTCTGAAAGGAATTCCTGGAAACTTGATTACTGTTTGACTAAGACTACAATGGCTTAGAAACCTATTTCTGGGAAAGAGAAACCATAGAACAAAAACTGTTGAGACAGAAAGACAATTCTCGTCTGCAACCTCTCAACAGAGATCCCTGCAGGTTTAGGGATCGAAGAAAAAATTACCATTGGCCAACACAGGAAATGAGAGAGTTGGTGATCAATTTTCGACCACTCCTAGTAGCAACAAACTCCATATATGCTAAAACTAACCAAAATCTCCCAATATAACTTTTCTACATAAAGATAGGCTGAAAAAAGTGGGTGCTCTAAACTAATTGATGAACATCATTACATCGTGGCAGCAACTGACAAAAGATATTGAAGAGAATTAGTGTAGAAATTCCAAAACCATAACTAAGCATCAACAACATAACAAGAAATGCTTCAAAGCTTAAAGACCAAAAGATAAATAAAGTCTAGAATCAATGACAGAAACAAAATAAGTGAGCCAAATGTTAAAAATAAAGAATATTAACCATTTTGCAAGCATCAGTTACCAACTTAAACACATTTTTTGTTGATGGAAATAACCTTAGTGAACTCGCCCTTGTTGTCAGTGATCACTTGAACAAGATAACCCTCTTCATAACCATCCTCAGTCAACCGGACACACCCAATAACAATAGTGTCATGGCGCACCCACTTGATAGAATCCACTGCATTTCCACAAAAGAAACAAATTGAAGGTGAAGTTCAAAGAAGTCATCCTAGATTATTAAGTGACTTGTTAATAACTGGACAATATTATTGTTCAATAAAAAAATAAATGGTCTATTCTGCTCCCTCTCTCTTATAGAATATCAACATTAATCAGAATTCTTCCCTCAGCAGCACTAACTCACCCTCAACAAGTACCACATAAACATCAGTTCTAAAGTTCCTGAGATATTCTCCAGACAAATTTATTAAATTCCTGAAGGCAAATATTCTTTAAACTGGGAATATAAATCATTTGCAAGCCAGAAATAACTAAGCAAATCCACACACCTTCGTCATGCTTGGCCACCAGAATATATGGGACTTACCTATTACCCTTTGTTCTTTTTTCCCCTTGAAAGTATTACCCCTTCATAAATCGTTAATCACATAATTATTGGTTATTTCAGAGACCACGAGCTTTAGCTTTATTTTTATTTCACTGATGCCCGTAGAATTGTACCCAAGAATTTTTTTGGTAAGGGCCTCTCCAACACAAACAAGTCAAATCAGTTTTATCAGCACTCTTTGTTCTCATTAGTGAAGTGTAACTTGTTGGTTCCTAAAAGAAAATCATAAATCCAAGCTCCATATCCAAGTATGAGAATTTCTTCAGACCAATGGCTCTTTACAGAAAAGGGTTTAAACGTTGTAACTACAAGTCAACTGTAATACCGAAAACATGAAAGCATCCAAACAAATAATCATGGTCAGCCTCACTCCATCATTGTGGACAACATCTAAAAAAGTGAAATAATGGCCCACGTGAAGTGTTAGAAAACCTATTGTGGGGTAGTTTCATCTTTTCACATCAGTTGTTGTTTCTGGTCTACTTTACCTTGTTCTACATGTTTAATTATGTCACTAGACTTAGCTTCATGAGTTCTGATTATGTATATTGGGAGATATAAGGCTATAAGTGATTTTAAGTGTATAGGGGCAATTTTGTATCTGTCTTTTTTTGCTTAACGTCATTTGTTGGAAGTGGCATGTACCTTTTTTTGACATATGAATGTACCCAAGTTGTATTGGAGTGATACAATTCTAACTACGTATTTTCTCATGAACAAGATGCCTTCTTCTAATCTTGGGAATAAAATACACATATAGCTTTTAATACCTTCCCTTTCGTTACTCCCGTTATCTCCACGTGTATTCGGATGCATATATTTTGCACGTGTTTGGTCCATCTAGAGATAAATTGTCTTCTCGTGGATTAAAGTGTGTTTTCCTAAAATATTTTTATACATATAAGAGATACAAATGTTCTTGTCCTTCAACAAAGAAAACATATGTATTTGTCGATGCAACATTTTTTTAGGATACTCCCTCCTTGCATCCTCCACTATAGATGTGTTTCCTTCTCCTACTACAGGTGCAAAGATAGTAGTTCCTACAACTGTAGACAATGTTCCAAGACCTTCACCTAGTGTTACTGTTGAGAAACCACTATAGGTATATCATAGAAGACGGGCGCCCCAATCTCAGGCTACAGTTCCCTCTCTCACACCGGGTCAATAACCCATTTCGTCTGCTGATCCTGAGGTAAGTGATCTACATCTTCCTATTGCTCTTCGGAAGGGTGTTCAAAAAGGTACTCATTATCCATTTTCAAATTTTGTTTCATTTGATTCGTTGTCTAACCAATACAAAGAGTTTGCTTTGTCATTGTCTTCTTACACTATTCCTTCTTCAATGCAGTCTGCTCTCTCCTCTCCACATTGGAAGTAAGCCACGAATGTTGAGATGGAAGCATTGTTGGATAGGGGGACCTGGCAATTGTCTGATTTGCACCAAGTGCCATAGTTGTTGGATGTAGATGGGAATATATTATAAAATATAAGGTCGACAGATCTATCAAGAGATACAAAGCTAGATTGGTAGCCAAAGGCTACACACAGACTTGTGGAGTTGATGTTTTTGAGACATTTTCTCCAGTTACCAAATTATCATTTGTACGGATTTTGGTTTCTATAGCTAAGAACCATGGGTGGTAACTATGTCAACTTGACATTAAAAATGTCTTCTTGTATAGTGATATGGAAGAGGAAGTTTATATAGAGCAATCTCCTGTGTATATTGCTCAAGGGGATATTAATAAAGTTTACAGGCTCAAGAAAGCGATATATGGTCTCAAACATAGTCCGCATGCATGGTTTGAGAAATTAAGTCAAGTTGTCTTGTCCACTAGATTCTCCAAGAGTGACTATGATAATTCTCTTTTTGTCCTGAAGTAGTCATCCAGTATTGTGGTGTTGTTAGTATACGTTGATAATATCATATTATCTAGTAGTGATGTGACAATTATTCAGGAAGTAAAAGCACATCTAGCAAAACATTTAAACTAAAGATCTTGGTTATTCGAAATGTTGTTTGGGGATCAAGCAAGGCAAGTCTTGTGCTAACACGGAGGAAATATGTCACAGATATGTTGCAAGAGCATGGATTACTGGGTGCCAAGCCAATTGAAACTCCAATGGAAGTTGAGCATGATCTTTATTTTTAACTTTTTAAGAAGGATGTAAAAACTATTAAAAAAGAGGGAGAAATAATATAAACCTAACTAGGTGGGCCTTCCTCCACAACAAGATGTTGGAGTGAAACACCCAACTTAGCCTGAGTGTCTGCTAAATGATTGGTAGACTTAGGGATGTGGTCCCAATTACAGTTCAAAAGAGAATAAAAACATATTTCAGAATACATATCCCAATACCGCCAGGGAGGAGGGGTTGACTTTGCACACCAGTCAATGACAATCTTGGAGTCGCCTTCAATAAGGAAGGATCCCACCAGATGGCCCTAGAAGATCTAAAGCTCATTGAGCAATCCGGAGAGTATGATGATCAAAGTATTGAACTCAATGATAAGACGATGTAGGCTAGTTGGCAAACTCATATATGCTATTGTTACTCGTCTTAATATATTCTTTGTTGTCAGTGTAGTTAGTCAATTCATGGAATGCCCACGCAAAATTCATTTGGAGGTTGCATAGAGAATCTTTAGATGTTCGAAAGGGTCACCTGGAAAGGGACTCTTTTTTAAGCCTCATAATCACCTGAAGATAGAAGATATTTCATATGAAAACTATGCGGATTCGAAATTGGATATAAAGTCTATACAGGTTGTTGTGTAATCTAGGAGGCAATTTGATAAGCTAGAAAAACAAAAAACAAAATGTTGTAATTCGATCTAATGAACCAAGTATAGAGCAATGGCTCATACTATCAGTGAACTAATATGGGTAAGAATTGAATTGGATTTACACCAGGATGAACTTATGACTATCTTGTGGTAATAAGGCAACTATATTCATTGCAGGGAATCTAGTTTTTCATGAGAGAATTAAACATATTGAGGTGGATTGTCATTTTATTCTAGATGCAGTAATGAGGAAAGAAGTCATTAGTCCCTATATTCGATTTGGTGATCAAAGTAGAGATGTGTTTACTAAAGCTTTGGGTAAACACGAATTAGTGATATTTTGTAACAAGTTGGGGCTTATGGACATATATGCTCCAACTTGAGGGGGATTGTTAATACATCTATTGAGGGATAGTTTCATCTTTTCCCATCAATTGTTATTCTGAAGTCTACATTACCTTGTTCAACATGTTTAATTATGTAATTAGACTTAGTTTCATGTGTTTTGATTATGTATATTGAGAGACCTAAGGTTATAAGTGATTTTAAGTGTAGAGGGAAATTTTGTTACCTTTGTCTTTTTTCACTTATAAAAGAGATCATAACGAAAGTCTTCTCAAAGCTCTCTCCCCTCAAACTCTTCTCTCCTTCAATTTCTCTCTCTATACTCTCTTATTTTCCTTTTGACATGAAGAGAAATAAATCCTTTTAAGCGCACTTAAACAATTATCTATCTCATGTCAGTGACAACATGGAATCAGGTGTGACTCTGTCTCGATATAATGGTAAATCTTTACATTATATCGACTCAATAGTTTTTGGCTACCCTTTTCACCAGAATCTTCTGTACAAAATAAAGGGCTCCTACAGTCCTTCATAAAAACACCAAAATCTTACCACCCAAATTGCCGCTTCATTGAACAATTATATTCTTTCCACTGAGGAGCTATCTATCTTCATCCAACTATAGTCCTGAATCAATCTCTGAAGATAGCTTTTTAAAAAAAATCAAGGTCTGAATTGATAGGACATGCCAAATGGTCTTTTTTAAAACATCCAATCCAGTTGTCATCAGCTGGCTTCAGGGAAGAAACTTTCCCCAGGCAATTCCTTATATTCTTTGATGAGCTGGAAGACATTAGCATAAATTTATCCATCTCTAGGATGCACAGTCCAAGATGCATCAATAGCTTAGCAGATTCTTTGCGTAGAAGTGGAGCAGCCTGCCAACATCTTGTTGAAGGCAATGCCATTCTGCTTGCTTGATTGTTTCCCTATGCTGTGCTTCATGATCTCTTCTGCATTTTTATTAATGAACATCAAGTTATATGCTTTTGTCCCTTGGAAGCTTCTTAATATTTTTCATAACAATGAGAAAGAGAACTCCATTACAAAAGCCCCGGAGAAAGAGGTATAAAAAGAAAGCACGACAAAGAAAAAGCAAAAAAAAAAAGGTGTCAGCAATAGCGACGTACTGCTGCCTGCCAAGGAACCCCTTCCCTATCCAAGGTGTTAGCAATACTATTTGTGCTCCTAGCCGTGTTGCCATGATACATTGAAATTTTCACATAGGTCCTCAATCTCCTATGTCAACATTATAATAAAAAATTTATACATGATACATTGAAATTTTACATATGTTCTCAATCTCCTATGTCAACATCATCATAAAAAATATGACATCCTCTTATTTTTTTATGTAAAAAAAAAAAAAAAAAACTTTACATGATCTGTTCACAACGTTGAATCCAATAAGTTCATTTACTGAGGTCTTTATGAGTCTACATTATAAATATTTTACATAGTTTATGAGCTTTCCATTTGAAGATAACCTTTACATAAAGAGTCAAAAGTTGTGATACTACTCAAATTTAAGCAAAATTGTTTTATTCTTCTTTTTGGAATGGTGAAAAGCAGAATACCTCTTATGGTACTTGTGGGATCAGCATCACCTATCCATGATTCAAACAAGAGTGACATCTTTGCTCGCACCTTGAATTCAGCTGAGAAGAATCTCAACATAACGTCTTTTGCAACAACGATATGATCTCCCCTCACGCTCCAATCAACTACAGAATGAGATAATCAACAAATATTATTTTTTGAAAGATAATTATAAATATGAACCAACCTTTTCTTCTTCTTTTTTTAATATTTAATATGAACCAACCTTTTCTTCTTCTTTTTTTAATATTTAATATGAACCAACCAAAATAAGTTATTAAATCATGTTAGAAGGAATAATCCTCCATAGATTAATGTTAGGAAAGATCATGTGGTTATTAGTTGGGAAAAGACCTACTTCAATTAGTGATTTTAAGATGAAGCAGGACCCAACTTTAAAATGGTATCAAAGCAGGCTGTCTATTCTATTGAGCCTACTTTGTGCTTTGTTTATACCCCATATGTGTTGCCCCTTGCCTTGTGTAGGCCTGAACATGAGGGAGAATGTTATTGAGAATGTTATTGGGAATAATCCCACTAGATCAATGTTAATAAAAAGCCTGTGCTTATTAATTGAGAAAAGATCTCCTAACTTCGGCTAGTCATCTTGAAATGAACCTTGACTCAACTTTAACACATCAAAAGTCCAGCAAAATGGTAGTATAAATGATTTTATTTTTTCATTGATAAAGATAGACAAGTCGGTGTAACTGACAAATTACTTTTGGAATGGCTGGACTAAAATGGTTTAAATAAAAAAACACAAGAGAAAGAAACAAGAAAGGTACAATACCTGATTCAAACGAGGTTCAATTTCATGCAAGAACAAGCACAATGACTAGGACAGCGAGAAATTGATACTCAAAACAAATTTTGAAGAAGGAAAGTGAGCAGAAAATTTCACTTCAAACTGCTCTGCTTAAAACAAATAAGCAATAAACAAGACATTGCCCGCGACCAAGTTTCCCTTTAAAATTGTATTACCCTTTTTTCAAATTTTGTTGCTAATTCATTACCTATAAAAGGATTGAACCATTCATCTCTTGTTGCCACTGCCCTGTCGCAGTCTGTTATTTTTTATTTTCAATCATTGCCTTTTCCATTTATGTGTGTGTGTGTGCATTGACAAATATGCAGTACTGAGGGAAAGTAAGAGAGAAGGTTGAAAGCAGCAGGGAGGAAGATGCATTAATCAGTCTCAGGAATTAAGACTAATCCTCTTAAATATATCATTTAAGTGATTAAAGTTGAAAGGACAGAAATGCCCCTAATTATAAATATCCTTATAACTCTCTCTATACATATCAAATTTGAACGAAATTTGAAATACAAGTATATGAAATGTAAGCTATCATGCTGTAAGAATATGACACCTATATGACAATGTCAAAAAACCAAAATACCCCTATTTCTGTATTGAAATACTCCCCCTCAAGCTGGAACATTCAAAAAGTCCTAGCTTGTTGCAAAATCCAAAGAGCTCTCGCTTTCCAAGAGGTTTAGCAAACACATCTACGAGTTGCTCTAAAGACTTCACATACAGAGCAACCACTTTCCCTTGCATAACAACATCTCTAATAAAATGACAATCTAAACACTGGGTAATATGACAGCCTTATTATCACATTTCATAACCATAGGCTCTTGAACAGAAAAACCAAATTCAATGAGGAAGGTGTTAAGTTGTGGAGCCTAATCAACTGAGTCGATATATTAATTGTTGTTTTATTAAGGGCAATTTGAGAATTTTACTCTTGTAACGTGGTAGCCCTAATTTTTCCTTTATATTTGGGGGCGCCGTTGTTAGGGTTTTATCATCATCCGAAGAGCATCAGTTGTGGCCAAGAGAGGTTAGAGAAGAAACCACTTGTAAGTGTGTGTGCGATTCTTTTGTAAACTATTTCATTTTTATAATGGATTACTGCAGAAGCGAAAGACAAGACGTAGTCTCACCTTGAGGCAAACCTGTATAAATCTTGTTTGTTCTCATGCTTGCTTTTCTTTTCTTCCGCGATTATTATTATTGCTCTCATTAGTTTCGAATTAGGGCGTCTAATTCCTAACTGAAGTACCTAACCCACATAAGTTCACTAAATGTGTGAGCCATTGCCCTATATTCAGCTTGGGCACTAGATCTTGCCACTATAGTTTGTTTCTTGTTTTTCCAACTAACTAGATTACCTCCAACAAAACAACAGTAACCAATAATAGATCTCCTATCCATTTTGCAGCCAACATAATTTGCATCAGAGCATCCCAATACATTAACCTTTCCTTTTAAGTATATATTAGCACTTTTCCAAGAGCACCTTTCAAATATTTCAAAATTCTTTGAGCAGCTTCTGAATGTACCAATCTCGGACGATGTTGCTCAAAGAATGGACGTTACTATGCTGATACATGATAAATATGGAGTATTAAGAGAGATTAAGAGAGAAGAGAAAATGGAGAAAGCAGCAGAGAGGAGGCTGCATTAATCAGTCTCGGGAATTGAGACTGGTCCTCTTAAATATATCACTTGAGTGATTAAAGTTGAAAAGACAAACATACCCTTGATTACAAGAATCTCTATAATTCTCTCTCTATACACATCTGATTGAATGAAATTTGAAATACAAGTATATGAAATGTAAACTATTATGCTAGAAGAATATGACACCTATATTGATAATGTCAAATGACCAAAATACCCCTGTGTCCGTATTATATACAAGCCAGATTAGATATCCAATCACCTGCACTTCCCCTCTATCACAACAAAATATTGACCAATGCATAAAGTTTAAATAACTTTGTACATATAAAAGTGAAGATTTATCCCAATATTCTTCCACTTCAAATAACAAACATGTGCCCTGAAATGCCTTTAGGTATTAAACAACTCACAAATCATTTGAATTCAAATTATCTATCAATTTGTTAAAAAAATGTCCATTGATCAAGCGTCATTACACATTGTTTGATCACACACTGAGAGAGTTTAATTATTTAAAATATTCTGTAGCTACAATTATCGAGACCAACAGCAATGCCTAAATCAAGTAATTACCAAGGATTAAGCATATGGCATTCAACCTATTAGCTAAGTGAGCAATGGCACCATCCTTTTATCTTGAAAGCACAGATCACGAGGGCAAACATCACAAGCAAAGGAGCCTAATCGGATGAAAATCAAGCACGTAAAGAATGCATGCCATTGATGGTGTCAACAATAAAAGTGTACTTTGTAAGATCATGCAAGAACTACTTTGAAATAATAAAAAAGTCAAGAAAGAGAAAGTTTAGCCTTGTTGAAACTTTAGGATGAGATTGAAATATAATCTCTATAAAGAACATGAAATTCACAGAGAAAAAGTAGTTAGACTTGAAAGTCAACACAAACCAGCATCAACGTTGTCCATTACATCCATAAGAGGACCACCCAATTCTCCAAGATAAAGTTTCCCATGACTTGAAAGCACAACATAAGAATTCTCAGCGTCCTTTCTCCACCTCAAGTCCTTAACATGGCTAGATTCACCAACTGAACATGATGAAGACAGTTCTTGCACCTCCACAATAGCAATACAACAAGGAGAAATTGTGAGAAGTCGAGTTGAATTGATCAACAAGAAAACAAATAATAATTCACATAACAAACAGCTGGAAAGGGCAAAAGATATATTTCATAAGACCATTCTTAAGCCCATTTGATGAGAGAAAATAGCTTGAAAACAGGTAATCTGAAGGTATTGCATTATGAAATTTGACACTAATCTCAACCAACATAACAAAATGCAAGAAGACAAATCACGACCAGGGTGAAGTAGACTAAGACAGAAACCTAATAGACTATTCTCAAAAGAAAACCAAATGAGTTGAACATCTGTACAACTGCAGAGCCAGTAGTACATTCAATGGAATCTTTACATATACCAGTGTAAAGGCTAGAGCTATCACAGTTTGCCTGATGCATTTCATTCTAAGCAATGTGGGAAACATTGAATTAGTTTGGAAAAAAAAATTATACAGTTCATTTCTTTCCATGAAGTAATAAATCACCCTGATAACCTCTCGGTATCTTCTTCTCATCCTAGACAATGATGATATTGGCACGTTTACCTGATAAAACTGTGTCATCAAGGCAATATGTTCAAATTTTGAGCAAGTATGATATCTTGTTCGAACAAGGTATGTACACAACCTATTGCGGAAGCTCGTCTTGCAAAGTTAAATTCGACTTTTAAGTCAGTGTATGGCAGGATGGGAGTTAGAAAACCTCTAAGAATAGAAGCATATGAGCACTATATTGTAAGCATCGCCAAAACATACTGGATACTACATATATGTCAAAAGTGTAAAGTAGAACAATTTCTTTCAACTAACCGTAACCGTACCTTATTGAGAAGCGAAGCAACTGAGAAGAAGTACGTATCCCCACCAACACAGGCAGCAATAGTTGAGGAAGCTGTAGATAATGCCAACAGAGAAACCTGGCCAATTGACACGTCTACCACACTAATTTCCTGCAGGGAGGACTTTTTTCCATTTTCCTTTATCTGTTTAGCCAAATCAATGGCATCTTTGGTGTTTACAACACAGAATCCTAGACATCGAAAGACGGAGTTATAGAAGATAAAATAAACAGAAAGGTAAATGACAAAGCGACGGAATTAGAAACATAGACAATATCCCACCTCCGGAATGAGCGAAAAGCAGTACACGGAACCTCTCGCTGACAGCCAACGCCTGCGATGGAGCATTTTCGAGAGCGAATTCAGCATGAAGAGACTTCAAAGGGATCGAATCTCCGATTTTCCTGAAAATGAAATCGGCCGAGTCGACAACATTCCCTTCTTTCTCTTCCTCTGGTCTAATAAGGTAGTCTGGATCTTCCTTCGTTTCTGACATAGAACTTATTGATATCCTTACAGCAAAGCAGAATATGAAGGACGAAGAGAAAACCTGAGCTCTGCAGGGTATAAGCTCGCAGCTTGCTCAGTAAGTAAACACTCACATTTCGGAAGCTTTATGAAAATGACATTTTATGCGGGAGAGAAAGGCCAGCCCTACCCTTGGAAATCTGGAGTGCCGGTTAAAAGCCACTTGCGCCTCCAGTGTAGTGTAGCATGACAACCAAACTCCTCACCAGTCACCGGGGTGGTTCGGAACCCACCCCTTCAGTATCTACGGATTTTATTTTGTAAGTTTATTTTTATTTTTATTTGTTATTAAATTTAAAATTATGAATTTTTTTTTTCGATTTTGAAAATTTCATAAAATAAAAATAAAAATATAAGGAACAGACTCTTGCAATCAAATGTCAACGGTAAGGAAATTTTTCCGTTTGATTTTTTCTTAGCTTAAAAAAATATAAAAACTATAAAATAATAATCAGTTTCTTGATTTTTGACTCCAATAGAGAAATTACAAAATTAAAAAAACGCAAAAAATAGTTCTTAATTACTCACCACTTTTTTAACCTCAAATTTTTTTTTATAATATAAATACAAACACTATAATTAATTTTTTTATTATTTCATGAAGCATCACAAAATGCAAGAAGAATCAAATATAATAATTTCCTGATTCATTTTTTGTCATTTTATTTTCCGCACAAATGGTCCCTACATAAAAGTTTAGTTTGAATTTTGTAAACGGTGAGTTGTGACTACAAATTAGGTTCTTCTCCCAAAAATTTTTAAATAGGTAATATTGAAACTCAATTAATTATTTTAGTTCTTTAAACTTGTATATAATTTTAATCATTAATTTTTATTAAAATAATAATTATTATTCTATTTTTATAATTTTCTTGTGCATATGATTTATGAACAAGAGAAATAATATTTCTTTTTTATACATCCAAGTAAGAGAAAACTTATTTTATTTTATTTTTTCTTATTTTTTCTCTTTATTTTATTTTTTCTTATTTTTTCTCTTTATTTTCTTTTCCCAGTGTTCGCAGAGCTCTTCACAGGGCATATTGCGGGTACAAAAACCGCTAAACCTGTATGCAAGAGTACCCTTCTGTTATACCACCGCCGAGGAACGTGATTTTGGTTCAGTGAGTTAATCGGAAAGTTCTATAATTGAAGAGTTTATTTAGCAAAATCTGGATTTCTTTGCCCTAAATGCCCCACTCTGTTCAAAAAGAGTCGTTCTCAGCTAATAGGACCCCTCCTTTGGAGTTTTCTCCACTCGAAATTGCAAATATTGTCTCCTTCCATCTCAAAAGCTCTGGCAAGCAAAAATGATCGTCAAGAACTCCGCCAGCTTCAGTCAATAACCATTACTTTGGGTCTCCAAGAATCTGTTTTTTTCCTCTGGTAAGCTCATAAAGAAATACGGGGAGCTTGGAAATTCCACCACTGCCTTTCGCTCTGTTTTCAATCAGGTGTTGCACTTGAATAACGTGTTCCTATGGAATTCAGTCACAAGAGCATAAACCCGAAATGAGAGATTCCATGAAGCGCTATGTTTCTTCTCGGAGATGGGAAAACTGAAATTATGCCCGGAAAGATTTACCTTCCCTTCAGTCATAAATTCATGTCGTGGTTTACTTGACGTTGAAATGGGTTGGACTGTTCATGACCATGTAGTGGAAATGGACTTCGGGTCGGATTTATACATTGGGAATGCTTTAACAGATATGTATGCTAAATTCTGTTGCTTGGATCGGGCTCGTAATGTGTTTGATTTAATTCCTAAAAGAGATGTGGAGTCGTGGAACTCTATGATATCTGGTTTCTGTGCGAATGAAGAACTAGAAAAAGCTCTAGGATTCTATTTCCAAATGAAAGTACAGGGACTGGTTCCAGATTCTTTTACAGTTGGTAGTGTTTTTCTTGCTTGTGGAAATTGGTAGCTGTCGGTGAAGGTGAATAACTGATGGTCTTGCCATCAAGATTGGGATAGAAGATTATGCAACAGTGACTATTGGTCTTATGGCCAAGTACTGCAAATCTTACTATTTAACTGATGCCATAAAACTTTTTAATAGGATGGTTCAGAGAGATAATGTTTCTTGGAATATTATGATTTCTGGCTACACTCAATCTGGTGATTTGAAAGAGGCCATCAAACTGTTTCAAGCAAATGAAAGATGAAGGTATCTTTCCTGACATGGCTACCTTGTTAGGAGCATTGCCTGCTTGCTCATTTTTAGCAGCAAAGAGGCTCAAGAAAGAGATCAATGGATACTTTCTCAAACATGCTTGGGAGCATGAAGTCACTGTAGCAAACTCCCTTATTTATATGTATTTAAGATGCGGGAATTTGGCAAATTCTGTCCATGTTTTTTATCATATGAAAGAGAAAGATGTAGTATCATGGTCCATGGACTACTTTAATTTCTGCTTATGGCAAAGGAAGGATACATTGCCAACAAAAAATTTGTTCTCCACGATGTGGAGGAAAATGACAAGAATGATATGCCGTGTGGGTACAGTGAGAGACTTGCGATAGCTTATGGATTGTTGAATACAAAGCCAGGGGCTTCATTACAGGTAATGAAGAACCTTTGGGTTTGTGGGGATTGTCATGTTGCAATTAATTATATTTCGAGGATTGTGCAAAGGGAAATTTCAGTCATAGATGCTGACCGTTTTCATCTGTTTAAGAATGAGTCATGTAGTTGTGGAGATTATTGGTAATAAATTAGTCTTTTAGGAAATTCAGATAGATGAATTGAAGAGTAGATTATCTGAACAAACTGGAGATATATGAAGTTTCTTTAGCTACAACCCAGGCGGTGGCAAGTGAAACTTGGGAGGGTAAGTGTTTAGGGAGGCTCGCGGGAAACTCTTCTGATTGTAGATTCATCATCGGTCATCTTCAAATGAAGCAAAGGAAGCACAGATAAAAGTTGAAGAGATCATAAGCAATTCAGTCTGCATTTACTGAGACCCTTGGTTATTCTCTTCCTTGATTGAGGACAACTTAAACATTTGAAAGCTTTTGCACAGTGGCAAGGGGTTATTAATGAGGCACACCTGTAGGTCAGAGATTCCACAGAAGCCTTAATGTCACTGGACAGAGGCAGTATGCTGTATCTGTGTGCTCCTATCACTTAGCTTCTGGTGAGTTATACTCTTGACGCTAAAAGATGCATCTCCTTGTGCCATTTCATGCTTGTTGTTCGTGGCTTTCATTGTGCACACCGTAGAGCGTGTGAATTAATTTTTTATTTATTTTTGTTTTCCATGAGTTATCTCTCTTAAAGCTGTAAATAAAACTTTTAAAGAGATTGTATATATCTACATTTTCTCCTCTAGTTTCGATGTCATAGATTTAGTCTATTCAGCTTACAAACAAGATTCAATATGGAGTGTAATTATGCAAATATGCTTTGTCCAAGAGTAAGATGTTACCTCTGTTGCATTTTACCATCGGTGACTGTGAACTGAACAGTGTTTGATTGTGTTTTTTATTTTGTTTTATTTATTCAACTCAGGAGGATTTTATCTGAAACATTTGATATTGGAAGTCCCAAACAAGAGGGGGCGGCAGTTTGAAGATCTTAACATCAGAAACTTCCTTCGCGTTATTTCCGTCTCGAATTTCAGCTCTTCATAATCGTCCAACGATTTGAAAAATGGACAAGCGGCAACGTAGTCCCATTGAAGAATAAGAGGAAAATAAAAAAAGACAGATAGAAGCAGACATTCAAATGTGAAAGACAGGGAGTTAGCTATGATCTTCAGCAGCGAATATTATGCAAAAAGACAGTCCATGGCGGAGACTGCTAAAGGACGGGGGGTAATTGAATGGATTGAAAGCTTAGCTTTCAAAAATTGCAGGCGATGATCAACCGAGGAGAGATTACAAAATCGCAAATCGGGGCTCGGGGCTCGGTAGATCGTAGAATTCGTAGACGGAGGAAATCGGCAGATTTCATTTTTTTTTTTAATTTAATTACTAGAACACCCTTACAAAAGGTCAAATTTCTCTGAACGACAGAAAACCGATATTTTGCTACTCGTATGATTTATGTCGGATAGGGTGGTTTGGTCACTTCAGTGTCATTCCTTGGAAAGAACCGTAAATTAAACCCGGTAAACGGATGGACCTTCCTGATGTTTCAGACGCAGTGAAGCAAAAGTAGAGAGAATGTCGTTGATGCAATCAGCCG
The DNA here is from genome assembly GCF_029961685.1 of Aristolochia californica. Taxonomy (NCBI): domain Eukaryota; kingdom Viridiplantae; phylum Streptophyta; class Magnoliopsida; order Piperales; family Aristolochiaceae; genus Aristolochia; species Aristolochia californica. The sequence goes on along the minus strand of NW_027181992.1, from coordinate 322,580 downwards.
TTCTACTTACAACAGCCAAGCTCCCAGAGTCCCTTCTTTCGTCTCAGTTTCGACTACATCCGACTGTAATCGCTAGAAGACCTGGTGGATGGGGGAAGGCATCTGATATTTCAGGCGTAAGGAGATGGGACACGCGGATTCTCTGCTCCCAGTCCAGCCAGAGAGATAACGGGAGTTCATCAAAACAGGTTGGATTTCTTTTTCTCTAAATTCTGTAGAAAAATGCATATACCCTGTTCAGTGTTTCCCCGCTACTGCCGTGGAAGTGAAAGAACAAATGCATGTTTACGGGACTTACTAGCTGTTGTTCCCCTCGTTTTCCGCTTCTCGTGGTTAGATGCCAATCTACTGGTTCTGAACTAAATTAGAGCAAGCATAACATCTGGTTCTGGACTAAATCAGAGCCAACATGACATCCTTGGTTGGGGCATCTGAAAACTTCGACATTTCAGCCATTCTAATCCAATGTCAGAAAACAGTGGTTTTGTTGAAGGGCGGAAAAAGGAGATTCATTGGATTTTTCTTATGGTATCTTCTCGTTCGTCATACAGTTTCTTATCGCTCCTTTCTCTCGTTTGACAAATTGCTTAAAGAATTCAACTACCGTAAAAATTATCATGAATTACTGAGTTCTGGCAGACAAAAAGTCCTTTAAGTTACTCAATTAACAGCATTTGCCTGATATAAAAAAGAGTTCATGGAGGGATTGCGGAGTCCACTTTTTAGTTAGTTCTGTCAAGAACTGCATACAATTTAATCCTGATAGTGCTTTCTGATTAAATGCTATTATTGCAATAATGTTCTCTATAAGTGACACACTTCAGCAAATTCCTGTGGTATTGATTTTCAAGGCTTTGGTTGGAAAATTTGAAACCAAAAACAGCCAAGGCCATACTGCAGAAAGCGAATTTTTAGTCTAAATTAAGCAGTGTGGAAATTGAATACATTAATGCGTTTTGTTAAAGAAAGAATACTTGTCTTTTTTGGGTAAAAAAATTATTTTTGGCTTGAATTTTGCTTTCGCTTTTTTTCTACAAGAAACACAAAATTGTTGCTTTCAAAGTTTATTGAAATTCCTTATTTTAATTTGCACTGAACAAAAAACTGTAGAGGTCATTGAATCTCTTCATTGCAGTGTTTGCTCTTCATTGAACATCTGCATTAATCTTAAGGAACTTTGATGAATATGGTAATATTTATATGAATTATAGCAGAGTGGGGTTATAATAACTTTGAGGTAGTTTTCTCATAATTTCTTCTATTTTATTTCAATTGTGAGTTCTTCCACTCTATAGCTGGAGAAGTGTTTTGGCGCTGGTCTATGTTACTGGTCCTTTTATGGATTACTTGTTGTACCTTCCCTGATACTTTTTTGCAGAACAAGCTAAAGTCCCCTTTGCAGTCATGGGATGTTCCTTGGGATTGGAAGGTTACTTTATATGTCATGATGCCATACTTGTTGAGGTGATTCCTTGCATTTTTTTCTCTGTTATTAATCAATTCTAAAGGAAAGCTTCCAATATTTGATCACTTAAGTTAGGTGGCAAATAAAAGTACTTTAACAGTCATGTGGTTTGCCCGGAGTTGGTTGTAAGTGCATGGTTTGGTTCAGCAGTAGAATAGTACTTTACATTTTAACAGAGACTTTTTTCTCTATAACTGTGTATTTTGACCATCTTCACCAGAAAAAATAAAAATAAAAATATAAAAAAACTCTATATTTGATCCTCTGTTGCTGTATGCCCCATTTTTTTTGGGATAAACAAGCTCCTTACTGTTAAAAAGTGTTTTACTCTGAAAGATGTTAGTCTGCTTTCCTTTTTCTAGAAGTCAATTATCTGAGAGGCAAACATCACCTGCTTCAAAGTGGAATTGCCTGGAAGAGTCAATTTTCAGAACTTATATGTTAATACATTTTTTAATTTTTTGGAATAAAAAAAGCTTGGTAATTCTATGCTACCTTTGGAACTTTAGTAATTTTTTTTTGCTAAAAACCCATTTTTACATATCTCCAAGAAAGTCTCCTGAAGAAGGCCTCTGAAGGAAGGAGAACACTGTGCTTTTGAATTTTTGTTTATACACTTGGCTTTCTGTATAACTACTAAGGATATCTTTGCAGCATTTTTTTCTCAGGATTTGTTGGGTCATCACTTGTAACAGCTTTTCCAACCGTTTCAGACAATTTGCAAGTGAGTTTAGATGATGTTGACGAAGTAGCATTTCGCTTTTTCATGGATCAATTGTAAGCCTGCTTCTTTTCAGAGTTCATTATTTGGTTGACACTTCTATGTTGTGTTATTATCCTCTACTGATATGTTATTATTTCTGTTCAGATTTAAAACAATGGCAAAGCTTTCAATTTTGTATCTATTTGTGAGTCCTCACCAACCCTTTCCAGATGATATTTTTTCCTACAGTAAGTACGCTTCTTTTTTTCTGCTTTTGTGAGTAACAAAGGTCAAGGGCCTCGACATGTAAATCATGAGTCCTGACAAGGTTTTCTATAGTTTCTTTTGAATGTTACTAATCCAAACTTTTGTTGTTGTAAACTATAACAGAATGGAGCCAACCACTCAATCTTCGGTGTGGTTGGATCATCTGGGGTGGTGGAGGTCTCATTGTTGCTTTGAGTGTTGTTTTTCTCATCAAGGCGCTACTGGGCCCAGTTGCTGGTCACACACAAAATGAGGTTCATTCTTCTCTTTTAATGATGGTTGGAAATCAAATTACGGTTCCTTGTATGTGCTGCAGAAGTATATCTCCTCCAATACTCCTGGATGAATGAGAATGGCAATATAACCTGCTTTTGTTGTGTGCATTTTACAACTTTCATTTTATTGTGGCTGTAGGGAGAGTCTCTGATGAGATTGTTACCCCTAGTTGGTGCATCACAAGTCAGGTAATTATTTTGACCAAAACCTATGCAATGTGAGATTACTTAAATCACCAACAATCTGTCTGATAAGTTTCTTATTTTTTGTCATGATGGGATTGTTGCACGACTTAAATTTGGTCCAGTACTATTTGCCTACTTGGTGTCCTCAGCTTCCTAACTCCTCTTTGTGAGGAGACTCTCTATCGAGGCTTTCTGATGACATCACTTACGAAATGGTGAGTTTAGTCCCTACACCCAATACAGTCACAATATCAAAATGAAGTTAAAAGATTGCCTTGCTGGACAGGTTTCCCATGCCTGTATCGCTTGTAATTAGTTCAGCTGTTTTTACTCTTGCTCACCAGTCTCCTGGTAAATCCTTGGAGATCTTCTCTTTTGGTAAGCATATCTGGCTTCTTTTATTTTGAGAGTATTATTTCGAGTACATCTATGCTATTTAGCTTAGCTTAAACCTGGTCAATGATTTCAAATGCACGCCAGTGGTAAAAGGAGAGACTATTTCGAGCATACAGCAGTGATTTCCTCTAATCTACACCAATAACAGAGAGTGTAATTTGAGAAAAAAATTGAGATTGGTATATGATGCTTGAGTATCTTCAAATTTTGAACATTTATTTTCTTCCTCTCTCTCCTTCTGGAGCCTACGCTCTTTTTCTTCTTTTTATTTATCATCTTTACTTGAAGTTTTGACTCTGTGCTAACTTCTATAGGGATAATATTGGGGCTTGTTTATGCTCAGACCAGGAATCTTGCTGCTCCAATAGCCATGCATGCTTGCTGGAATCTTGGAATCATTACTACTGTGATTTTTCTTCAGGTAACTGAATGCTAGTATGACTACTTTTGCACTGATGGATCACGGGAACATCACTAACTGAATTAACTTACTTTTGCAGTCACAAGGTTATGATATCCATAAGTATGCCCTATGACTTGATTAAACTCGGATGCTATTTGATCCTATTCTCTGTCGATCAGTGTTTACAAACATTTAAAGTAAATGTCAGTTATTGGGTGCAAAAGGTATTACGAACTGCCAAATGAGTGCTAAAGGCAACCGGTCAAGGATGTGCGTGGGTTTGGCCGTGATCATGAACGCGCAGTACCTCGGATCAGATGCAGTTATGCGGGGAAACAGGCTCCTTCTTGTGTTGTCTAGAGGTTCATATGAGTTATAATCTCTGCAAGTGGATCACTTGGCGCTGAGAAAAGGAGAGAGACATTGGATCTCTTAAAGTTGCTGTTTCATACTAAAGGTACCTCTGATTGGTTCTTGAGTTAGAAAGATCCATGAAAGCCACCAGATAGAAAAAATAAAAATGTTCTAAATACTCCAGGCATATAAATTGAAGTTTAACCAAGTAATATAGAAGAATTAGCATGCCTGAAATTGCATAGTTGGAATGAATTCATTGAAACTCAATTAATAGGCAATTCACAAGAAAAACAAGAAGAAAAACTCTATCAGTTTCTTCCGTAAGTCATAGATAGAGACGCTTCGGTGCCATCTGTTGACTTTTAATTTTAAATGAACTTCAGAAGTTGAGTTACATTCTTTGTCACCCTAAATAAATGGACGAAACAGGTATGGTTCAAAATTTCAACTTCTGAAGAATAATTTGCAGAAGATAAGAAAAGAAAAATGTTCTATCGAGGCTCATCTCATTATCTTCCCCTACGTGTAGCCGGCAATTGAACGATCCGACTGACCTTCCTGGTACTTATCAAGGCCCTTTTCTTTAATGCCAGTCCGTCTCCAGGAAGAAGCAGGATTTATCATTAGAAACAAGACATAGTCTATTCTCTTAGTCTGTATTGACTTAACGTTAATTATTCATTATGGTTGTTATCATGTACATTTTCCCCTTAATCACGGAAGATTTTATTAGTTTCTGTGCAGAATGTGCGTCAGCTTCACCCTACATGAACTGTTGCCGGCAATTGAATAGGAAGGTCATGGCGGTTCACTTTCATTTAGTCAGCAAAATTGAGTAACATATCGGAAATTGGGGATGAAAGAACCTCGTATGGAATCCTTCAGAGAGTTCTTAACAGATAAAAAAATCAAAGACAGAAATTCTTGACTTCAAGCTTTCACCAATCTCTGATGCAATGTTTGATTGCGTTAAAAAGACGTGTATAAATGAAGCAGATGCAAAGCCAAAATACTCCACCAAGAATTAAGAACGTCCGAGGCTTCTGAGCGTTTCTGTTTTCTCGGAGCCTTGGAAAGAGCCTAGTCATGACGTCGGGGGAAGTATTTCTAGTGAACTTTTTGAGAGTAGTTTTGGACAAGTTGGGTTCCCCTCTCCTCGTCGAGCTTTGGCTGCTGTTAGGAGTCAAGAAGGAATGCCAGAAACTGCAGAGTACGCTGTCGGCGATCCTTGCTGTACTTGATGATGCGGAAGCACGACAGGCCGAGAGAGCTGTGAGTGATTGGCTGCGTAAGCTCAAAGATGCAGCTTATGAAGCAGAAGACATACTGGATGAGTTCGAAATATCAGCGCTGAAGAAGAAGGTTGAGCTTCAGGACTGCATGAACAGCACGGGCCGTGGTAAATCCAAGGTAAAAGACTTCTTCTCTAGCTCGAACCCACTACTAATACGCTATAGAATGGCACATAAGATACAGGAAATCAAAGAGCGGTTAGATTCCATTGCAGAGGAGAGAACTAGGTACCAATTTAATAATGGAGTTCCTATCAGCAGGATTGAGAATCCCAGACCCCAGACTTTCTCCTACGTAAACGAATCCGAGATAGTTGGAAGAGTAGAAGATAGATCACGGCTAGTAAATCTATTGCTCAGCGAGGGCCGGGAAGACGGCATTTCCGTGATCCCTATAGTAGGTATGGGGGGTCTTGGAAAAAGCACCCTTGCTTAGTTAGCCTATAATCATGAACAGGTGAGCAGCTACTATGAGCTGAAAATATGGGTTTGCGTATCCAATGATTTTGATGTGAGAAGGATTATAAAATCCATTATAGAATCCTTTGGTTCGAGCGGAAACGATCTCTCAGACATGGATCCAATGTATCATCTCCTCCAGAATATGTTGCCAGGGAGGAGATATTTGATTGTTTTGGATGACGTAAGGAATGAGATTCCGAGAAATGGGACAGTCTGAGAGCTGCTCTGAGTGTTGGTTCAAGGGGAAGCAAAATCTTGGTCACAACTCGCAGTGAAAGGGTTGCATCAATCATGGGAACCCTTCCACGGATTAATTTGATGGGGCTATCAGTTAATGATTGTTGGACCTTGTTTGCTCAAAGAGCACTCAGAGGGAGGAGGGTAGAAGAGATTAGAGATTTTGCAGCCCATGGAGTTCAAATGGTTAGAAGATGTGGAGGTGTTCCTCTGGCTGCGAAGGTGCTGGGAAGCCTGATGTACTTCAAGAATGGGGAACGTGAATGGGCATCCATTGCCAACAGCGAAATTTGGAATTTGCCCAATGTTGAGAATGGAATTTTACCTGCGTTAAGATTGAGCTACGATCATCTTCCATCTCATCTGAAGCCATGTTTTGCCTATTGCGCGTTGCTTCCCAAAGATTACAAAATTTCAAAGACGACGCTAGTTAAGCTCTGGGTTGCAGAAGGTTTGGTATCATCCGGTACTACAGGAAGCACGCAGTCGGAGGAGATCGGAGTTGATCACTTTGAGGATTTGTTGTCGAGGTTCTTCTTCCAGGACGTAGAGAGAGACAACAACGGCAGTATCATAACATGCAAGATGCACGACCTCTTATGTGATCTTGCAAGGTCCATTGCTGGCTCTGAATACTCTAGAGACGCAGAAAGTCTTCATGAAACAACCCGTCATGCTTCAGTGAGTTCTAATCAAAACAGTTGGTCGATGGATCTCCAAGCGTTGCAGAAAGCAAAGAACTTGCGAACGCTACTTTTCTGTAATGCAACTGTTTACACTCCAGAGGTTCCCGGTGACATTTTCTTGCACCTTAAGCATGTAAGAGTGTTAGATTTAAGCCGGACGTTTATTCAGGAATTGCCAGAGTCAATAGGCCAGCTGAAACACCTGAGGTAATTTAAAAACTTCACTTGGGTAGTTACCTCTTAAATTTGATTTAGCGTTCAAATAATCGAATTGGTTGTTCTCAGGTATCTTGATCTTTCTAGTACAAAGATCGAAAGACTACCAAATACCATCTGCAACCTACACAAGCTGCAGACTCTGAAACTAACAGCTTGCGACATCAAGGAGCTACCAAAGAACATGAGGAAGATGGTAAGTCTTCGACATGTTGAAGTGGATTGGCAAAAGTTGTCGACAAAGACACCAGCTTGGCTTGGGCAACTAGTTAACCTCCAGACGTTGCCACGGTTCGTGGTTGGCAAAGAGAAGGGGTGCACGATAGGAGAGCTGGGCCCTCTGAACGATCTCCGGGGCACATTGGAGATTGACAATCTGCAAAATGTCACAAATGAAACAGATGCCCATAAAGCAAGGCTAAAAGAGAAGAACAGCATCACATCTTTGACGCTGACATGGAGTAAGGTTCCAGAAGATCGGGACAACCTCGGGGAACATCACGAGTCCGTGCTTGAAGGCCTCCAGCCACACTCAAAGCTTAACAGGCTGACAATCAGTGGTTACAGAGGCAGGACATTTCCTGGTTGGTTGATGAGTACAACTCTAGACTACTTTTTCCCTTACCTGGTTGCTGTAGAACTTTATGACTGCGCACAGTGCGATCATCTCCCGCCGCTGGGGCGGCTTCGGTTTCTCAAGGTTCTAAAGCTGGAAAGATTGCACGGATTGAGGTTCTTGACTCGGGACCCTTACGGATTTCTGTCGCTGGAAGAAGTTAGCCTCAACGATATGGCCAATCTGGAAGGTTGGTCTGAGATGAGGATGGAACGACGTGAAGCTCTCGCCCTTGCGCGTGTTTCCAGGTTGACAATCGAACATTGTCCAAATCTACACAGTTTGCCACAGCTTTCTTCGCGTTCGCTTCAATATTTAACTATTAAAGACAGCAATGAAGGTCTGTTGTCAAGGTTGGATGTGAGTGCCTTTGAATCATTGATATCTCTCTCCATTAGCGGATTTCCATCGATGGAGCAGCTGCCATTGGGCAATCATACCACCCTTATGATGCTGGAAATAGTCAAATTTCCCAGTTTGAGGAACCTGCCATTTGATCGACTCAAAGACTTGGTGACCCTGAAAATCGCCGACTGCCTGGAGGTAGGCTCTTTGCTTACAGGGTTGGAGAACCTCACGGGTCTCAAGACCTTGACGATCAAAGACTGTCCAGGCTTACAGCCATGCCAGTCCGAAAGCTTGAGGAAAGTTCCTATTCTAGATGTAATCAACTGTGGGCATCTAAGGTTCATGGAAGTGGGAATGCAATACCTGACCGACCTGAAGCATTTGAATGTTTGGAACTGTCCGGAACTAACAATATTGCCTCAAGGCATGCAGAACCTTCCGGCCCTCACCTTCCTGTCCATTTCTGACTGTGAGAGCTTGGAATCGCTGCCGGAATGGATCGGAAGTCTTGAGGACGCTGGGCGTGTTACATATGTATAATTGCCCGAGAGTCACTTGTTTTTCTGCAGGACTGCAGCGCCTGTCTCTGGAAATCCTCCTCATTGGTAGATGTCCACAGTTGCAGCACCGATGCGCAAGAGGAATTGGGAAGGATTGGCACAAAATTGCCCACATTCCAAAGATCTTTAACAACGGCCGATTCATATGATAATCATTCCTGAATGAACAGGCTGCTAGTACATACCTCAACTTCCACCTCTCTCTGGGCCGGATTTCAGCATAAGCGCAGCTTCTTTCTTCTCATTCTCTGTCTCTTTTGAACCATTTTTGTTTGAATTTCCCCATCTTACTTCTCATTTGTAAATAGCCAGCCAGCTGATTGTTTTACTTGTTTCTCATTTTCATTTGTTTGCTCAAGCAATTGTTTTCTAAAAAATCAGTCCCGTAAAATATCTACTCAAACCAAATGGGAAGCGTTTGATTCGATGAAACGAAAATCGGGAAAAAAAATGCACTAAAGCAGACGACGAACATCGTAAATGACTAAACCGGTAAAAAATGGATAAATTAACAGGACGTGATGCGTCTTAACCTGGAAAAATATGTATTCAATCGGACAATAACGTCTCAACGCGTTAAAAAATTCACCTAGATAAAAATACTTGTTAAACCGAACGAGTCAAAGCAGGTCGAGGTGGATCCGAGCAACTTAGATACGAGGTAAGGATTGGCTGTTAGCTTGGTAGCAAAAATTCGAGCCGATGTTTGGCCGAAATACCGGATATGGGGCGATATTTCGGTCGTTGTGCGCTTTTTCGCTTTTATTCCGTTTCTGATCGAAAATTAACGCTTTTATTCAGTGTTTTTTTTATTCCGTTTCGGTCTTTTTCGCTTTTATTCCGTTGTGCGAACATTGAACGTTACATTAATTCCAGGTTCTGTTTTAGTGTTCTCACTGCTGTCTGCTGTTTTTTGCGTCAGTCTCCTTTAGATCGTCCATCAGCACGGAGGAGCTTCTGCATGGAATATCTTTTTCTTATGTCCGGCCTTCAGAGGTCGCCGCGCCGGCGTGATGGAAATTCCCGCCAACCATCCACTGGTTCAGCATCTTACCTGTTTAGGTAATGCGATCCCGGTAAGAATGCACTCAATTTGTTTGGAGTCTTAGGTAACAAACTTTAAACCTTTTCGGGAAATGCCTCTGTTTCCTCTGATTTTTCGGTGAGGGCGAAGATGGTTATGACCGAAGACCCAATGGGTCAAAAGCTACGCTCATGGCCGCTACTCGGTATCTGCAAAGCATGGGTGACTGAGCCGAAACAAAGAGGAGAAAGATGGGGGTGTCTTCACCCATGTGGCCATGTTTTGGAATTCGAGAAAAGCTACACGCCTCGTTTGACCGTAAATAACGAAAACCATCAGCAGCATTGTAGCCCTGTGCCAAGCTAAACCGGTGATCCGGACTCGTGAATTCCGATCAATTTAATTTCAATGATCTTTGTCGTTTCGATTATGTGATAGTTCTCCTACTGGTCCATTATTTATGGTGGATGAAGTGGATTGGAGGAGAGACATGGAGGTTGTTTTTCTTTTCGCTGAAGGAGATACGAAAGTCTAGAAAATCAAAATAGATCTTCAACCTAAGTTAGTTGTAAGCTAAGTTGAGGTTCCCGAGAACTCGGGTAGACATTTGAAAACATTCAATAGAACTCCATCGTCCCCGATATCAAGTTCTTCTGCAATTAAGAAGTGCATGTGAGGATTAGAGGCTGAATAGGCCAAAGGCATTTAACCCTGTGCACGCTGTTCAAAAACCACTGCATAGCAGTTCAGATCTGTTGTTATATTTTTTTGTTTTTCTTATATGATCTGTTGTACCATAGAATCTACATCTATCTTGTTCAAGAACTTTTCTCAGTTTCGCCAAGTTGCCTTAGTTCTTACTTAGCAACAAATTCTACTGATTTGAAGAATGGGGGAGCCATAGAAGATGGAAGTAAAAAACAAGGAAGAAGCTTCCGCTAAATTCAATACTCTTCGCCATATTACACAGCCATTTGGAGTAACGCTTGAACACACTCCAAGACAGTTAAAAGTCCTTCTTTTAGTATATCAAAGGAAGTATTTCGGCGAGAAGCTGATCACAACGACATTACCACTCGAGGAAAACAGAACAGAAGACACTTATATCTCCGCTAGTACAAACGCCATGAAAACATTCATGGGTGGGTGGCAACCCATGCACACCTCGCCCAAACTCCGCCTCACTTACAAACATAAAAAATGAAGCCCTCTGCATATTACCAGGCATCTTCACACCATCCTTCATGGTGGAAGGGGCTGCCTCTTTTGGCAGGCAACAATAGGATTAGATAAAGAATCATCCCAGACCCATTCCAAAAAAGGGCCGTACATGATGACATAACTAACCATGTTCTAATATGTATGTAAAACTCTAGGTTGTTAAAAGAGATTTCCTACAAGTTAGAAATTCAGGGGACTGCAAGGCTAATTGTTGAGGAATTTTAATTAGCTAGAAAGGAAAATTAGAACTGTCCTCCTCCACTGTAGGTTGAACCAAATGACCAGTTTGGAGGAGCAACGTTGTTGGAGATTACAGATCGACCTTCACTTGTAGTGACCTTGAAAGAGAGAGCTTGCCCATTGAGATATGAACCGCTCTGCCAGTTTTGGCCCCAGTTTCTGGACATCGGTTGCCAGCCAGTCCTGGAGCCTTTGATCGAGACAGCTATAACATCTCCTGCCCCACCCACATTGGTGATGAGAACTAGGTTGAAGTAGGAGTGCCCATTGATTGTGAATCTGATTCCGCCGCGCTTTCTGCAAGCAACCCTGCACCAAAAGATGGATTAACAGAGAGGTTAAAAACTTGATCCTTTTTCTTTACAACAGGCTTTTGGATTAAGAAATTAATTGTCTATTTAATACTTTTGCAGTTTTTCAGGCTTTGCATGGAATGAGTGAACAGAGAAACAGGGGAGATGTTGGCTTTCTGTTTTCATTAATCTTAGCTTGCAAGGGAAAGAAGAAATTGTACAGTTTTGTGAAAGATCTGTGCCACAGTTTCTTTTTACAGATTTCAGAAAGTTGAGAGGGATTGATGATTCAAAGAGCACTAATTAGAAGAAAATATAATCTTCTTGTAGTTGAGGAACTGAATGGCATGAATTGAAATTTTGAACTGAAAGAAGTGGAATACCTTCTATGCTGAACTGGGACTATTCCTGCTTTATACTGTGCTATATGCTGGAAAACCGGCTGAGAGAGATCAAAGTGCTGTAAAGGAGGATTGCACCATCCTCCTGCATCGTTCGGGAGAGCATTGTTTGGTGGGCAGAAGTTAGTTGCAGTCACGATGATGGATCCAGGAAGACACCATTTATTGTCATTTACACATTTGATTTCATAACAGGCTCCACAGCTTAATCCATTATTAAATAGAGCTGTGCTCAATGCAGCAGTATTTGTGCCGTACCCCTGACTATAGAGATTTCCATAGCCACAAGCTCCGCCTGCAACAGAAACAGACCAAACGAACTGTTAGAGAAGAAGCAACAGGACCAAGGAAGATGACGAGCAGGAACAGTTTCTTCATATTCTATGAGCTAGATGAGGTTTCTGAGCTTACCCATTGTAGCAGAAGCATCACTACCTCCATAGAAAGTTGCATGAGCATTGGACCAACCACCACCAATATTGGCTTGAACAGATTCAGAAAAGGTAAGATATGATAGGAGGAAAAGCCCAAGAAAATCCATGTGCTGCAAAAGAAACCTACATTAGGTTAGTATGAGAGCATAAAAAGCAGTTTGGAAATGAATGTCTAGAGGGAAGAAAAGGGTTTTGGCTTACTAAAGCCTGAATCAGAGAGTTTCAGCGATGATCAAGAGGAGGAGGTGACAACTAGTGAATTAATGAACAGGTATTTATAGATGAGGAACGGCAGATGGAGGGATGTATTCATGTAGAGAGAGGGAGGGAGGGCATAAGTTAATAAACAGGAGTCAAGGAAACTGAGAGGATTTGATAAAAACTATGTTAACCTCTATAACCGAAAAGTGTTCATAAACCCAAAGAAATATGTTACTTTCTCGACAAAGTATACCACTATTTCATTCTCTTTTTGTGTGTTGGTCCCCCTAAAGCTACTCTGATGGCTTTAACCCTTTGCACCCCATGCTAAGTCTGGGCGATGAAAATCAGAAGACTGGCTGCAAAAAGGGTTAAAAATTAAAACAGTACAAAAGCATGCCTTCTAGCTTTCTCTTTTTCTTGTTTTACAGATTTCTGAGAATCTTATCCAAGGAAGATCAATGGAAGCTGACAAACATTGGGGCAGGGGTTCCTATGTGAAAATATTAGCACCAACAAGACATCAGAGGTGGAATCCACTGGGGTGGCCGTTGAGGCTGACAGCAGCTAATCTTTTTGGTCTGCACTACTGTTTTTTTTTTGGATTCTCAATAGAGCAAGCCGACCCAAGTACATAGTCGGTTATATTCTATCATTCTTTTTATCTCTTTATGGAAACAGATAACTTGTTAACTTTTCACCTTTTCCTTAGTTTAGAATTTAATTTTAGACCATAGATCACTTCAAGAACAAGAAATTATATGAATTAAGATAAAAGATATAGACGAGTCTAATGAATCTCAATAATTAGCTGAAGAGTTCAAGCTTTATGATTGAATTGCGGGTGGAGCAAGCGTTTATTTCTTTAATCTTTCTCTGGAGTCTTTTTAAAGAGCTGTCATATTATCCGCAGATTTCAAATCCATGAACGCTTCCAACTTGGCACATGGACGATGGGTTCCAGCTTTGACTTAAGCAAGTTCTTAACATTTCCTTTGGCCATGCCTGTTGGGAGTAGTCGTCCGACGTTCGAAGCCACCACTAAAGAGTGGGAATCTTTATTTTTTTAAGACCCAGAAAATTTATACAGGTTCTAGGCCTCAAATTCAGGATCTAAAAGGTTAGAATGGGATGCTCTGCATGTGGGACGCCGTCCAATATGAAAAGGTAAGGAGAATGACAGTTCCCTTCTTCAAGCACATCTGCTTTTTCAAACTTTATCCCTTCTCTTTCCAAATCCTTTTTGCATCTCTTTTGCAGCAAAATTAGCTGTACATACTCGATAATCTTCAATCGTTTTCACAATACAGATAAATTAAAACAGCAAAGTGATCCTCTTTACAGCTTGACAGTCCTATCATTTTTTTTTTTTTTTTTTTTTTTGAGGACGTTAATCAAATATCTGGTGAGCTATCCTTGAATTTACCTTCTTCTATGTTCTTGAAGTGACAAATCACATTTTTCCAACATGGGGTATGTCAAGCTGGGTCTGAGGTCTATGAATCTTTAATTAGAGTTTGAGTTCGGCACGTATCAGGCTGTATCAGGCCGGTGTTTTCTAAAATATAAGCTTCAGGTATGGAGTGATATCACTCTTTTCTCAAGGCCTGCTATTAAGGAGCCATGTGTTCTTCAACAGCTGTTGTCGAAATTTTTTAAGCAAATAATCTAGTGTTTAGATGTAGTTTATGTCCTTTGATTTTCATCGTGTGGCCAGAGGTTATAATATGCAGCCATTGCCAACTTTATTACGCATGGCTTCAATCCCATACATGGACAAATCAGTACGACCAAAAGAATAGCCGAAAGACTTGTAAAGCTCTTACGTTATTGGAGGCGAAGGAGATGGCGACCACGTTTGAGGAGTTCTGATCCAAAACTTTGAAGTCGGTAGTCTTGAGTTCACCCACCAAAGAATAGATAATGCCCACGCCATTACTCAATACAGTTGAAAGACTCTTTCTCTTTTTAATTCAATGACCAGCTGAGCTTTTTATCAACTCTCAGCCGGTGTTTCGTATGTTGTAACTCGGTAGAGAGGACAAACTGAAAACCATTTTCAGCTTGGAAGATTTGTATTTGGCGGTGGGAGGATTGGAATATTTCGTTATTCTGAACGATCCGCACTCATGGAAGTTTCTATAGGCTGCAGAAAAGAAAAGCCAAGAGTGATCGACACAGAACTCTGTATCTTCGAAACGAATATACTAAGAGCTAACAACTCTGAAACGGTAAGGAGCACATGGGATAACATGGCCACACTTGCAAAGCAAGCAACTGATCGGAAAGGAAACTCCGTTACCTAAGAAAATACCTCCCCATAATGTCAATCAAGAGCACCATAAAAAGACTCATCAAATATGCTTGTTAGCTTTCATCGTCTTTTAGTCTCAGGCTGTTAGGCATGGGCCAACTTCTTATTGCTAGTCTATTGTCAACTTCTTTGCTTACTGAATGACGGCTTGCTTTACCTTTCTGTGAAACTAAGCTAAACCCTCATTAACATTACCTTCTTCCTTGCTCAGCAACTCATATAGCCACTCAATTGTTTCCCCACAATGATAAATACTCTCAGCGTGATTGTGAACCACTCACAACATTCTCTATTTCTCCTCAACCAAACCAGGGAGTAAATGCCATCTAGCTAGGGAGGGAAATTCAATACTGAATTCTGTGAAGAAAATGGTAGGTTTCGACTGAGAAAACACCAGTTTTGGTCGTAGTTAAGAGTGATCCAAATCAGCCGCTTAGGCATGAATAGTACTAAGACCAACTGCGCACCCAAGCCAAATGTGTCGCTCTTCCTAAACAAACAAGCGCAAAGGTGTCACTCGGCCGGATCTGAATGGAACCAGTTCTATTGTACGTGAGGACCCATACAGACTCCAACCTTCACCAACATTAATGCGAGTCATCCAACAATACTCAGTTTCTCGCCTGTAAACTGTAAACCAACGGACTATTTGTTCCATTTTCACCTACACATTAAGTAGTAACAAATTTGAAAGACAAGTTCTCTCGAGACAGAAAGAAACAGCCGGTCACAGGGTAAAAACCTGAACCCTGATCAAGAAAATTTTCTTTCATCCAAGATGTTCACTTATTTTTCTTCTTAGTTTGCTCGATCCATCCGGCTGGTTCCCATCTTTAACAGTCTAACCAGCCGGCCATATTATTTCAGTTCTCTTTTTAGGAATTTCGACGACGACCCACATCTTGATCCCACAAGTCTCTCGAGAATCAGAAAACTACCCAGTGACCCACCACGAAATTTAACTATACTTATGAAAGGAAAACTCTTCTTTCCATTTATGGCGGACAGTAATTGGTATAAGCAATTAAAGCCATAGACCACTGAGACGAGTTTATATATATATATGAATGATTTTCCCTTACAAACTGAGCTTGAATTCGAATTCAAACAGAAAAAGATTACATGCCACCAGCTAAAGACATTCAAACTGCTTCCCTCATTCCATCCTGCTTCTCTCCTTTGCACAGTTACTGGCGTTTGAACGCCGCCGCTGTGCTCCACCACCTCTTATACTCTCACGGGGATCGCTGAAACCATGCATACCCATAGCAATTCTTTTCTTAGTCTTCTCCAACTCACGACTCTCGAATCTCCTCATCTCGCTCTCTCTTTTGGTCCGGCAGTTTACTGCTCTCTCTTTAGTAGTCAGTTTATCACGAACGGGTATAGGCATGGCGTCCAGACCCATCAGCTTGGCCACTACGCCTGGCTTGCACCAAACCACCTTCTCCCCTGCTAAAGTTGTGGGCAAGTCCGGATGCAGATTAATGTAACCATCTTTGCAGAACCTTGTTGTTCTTCGGCCCCCAGGACAACAGACGGACTTTCGACGACCTTCTTCATAGCAAAGGTTTCGGAAAGAGGATCTGTACATGGCATCTCTTCCATCTAAAGAAAACCGAGGGTACTGATTCAAGGCATTTCTTGCAGATCTGAGAATGTCAGAGTTGTTCACGCAGGACATCCTCCTGTTGGCATGTTCTGCAAGTTCTGCCCTCCTCGCCGCCTCCTCTTCTAACTCCAGCTGCCAGATCATCTCCTCCAGGGTAGATGGGCGTCCTTCCTCCAAGCCGCCTTCCGGAGAATAAGAGGAGCCAAGGGGAGATGGGTCAACCAAGCATGAGAACTCTTGCTCAGGCCTCCGTTGGTTGAGAGTTGATGTCGAGCCGACTCCATTGCAGAAGCTGCGCAGACTCTTTTTCATCTTGGCTGAGAGGCTGTTTCTTAGAAGAAGCAAGGAGAAGCTTCTCATGGGGAAGTAAGCTGGCAAATGGACGGAGGATTTGAACGGAGGTAAAAGATGCGATCCTAGACTCTTTTGATCCTTCAACCGTGAGCGGAATGAATGAAAGAGGTGGGTCTGGTAAAAGGCATTCACGTGAGACGAGAGATATTTCACAGGATTTCTGCCTTGCTCCCTGCAAAGGCTAGTTCGGTGGGATGCTGTAGAGTCGTAATCTCACACTCCATTGAAGAGAGTTTCAAGACTTCCACTTTTCCTGCGCGGCTAGATAGATACGCCCATGAATAAATTCCATTTGAATTCAGAGCCAAATTCAGATCAACCAACCTTGCCCAATAAAGGAAGCGTTGGACATGCTCCATTAGCGTAGCTTCGTGAAATGACAATGTGAAAGGGAAATGAGTCATACATAGCAAAGAGACATAAATGCTCTCTCAACACTCAAAGTCTCTACGAAGGTAGCTATGAGTAATTTGAAAAAGGCCGACCACAGTACGGTAACACCGCGGCAGAGACTCGGAGATCGTAGATAGCTGGAAAAAGTAATGTTTTGCAGTACAAAGAATAACAGTAAGTCAGGATTGCGAAACATGTCCAAGAAAGTTTTCGCAGAAGAGTTGTCAGTCAAGGAATCTGTAAATTCAGAGAGCAGGCACGAGGGGAAGGCAATTTTTTTATACCTGCAATTGTGAAGCCACTAGCAGAAAACAGTGAACTGCCATCCGAGAGTTAGCATATAAGTCCGAAGGAGGCATAGTCAACTTCAGTAAATGCTGCTTTTAACGCTTAGCAGGATGCTATCAGTGGACATCAATGGGTCAAAACAAGCCAATTTCCAAATATACAATAATAAAACAGAGAAGTATTTGTTCGTTAAAATATAATTTACGATCTGGATCCCTCCAGGTAAAGTACAGTAAAAACAATTGCAGCATGCCGCCTCCCCTAAAAAAAGGAAGATTCTGCACTGACGCAAGTGCAGCCCTGAGCAAAAAAACAGTAAAACACATTGCGCTGCCCCTCAACATTAAGGTTACTTGAAACAATTCCTAGCAACCTCCACAGTGCAATCATCTTTTAATGAAATCCCCGATGCTTACCAATCATTTTGTCTAAACCTTCATGGCAGGTCGAGTTTTAGAACACCCAACTTGACTCTTGCCTGCCTGAGAATCAGAAGAGGATGAGCCAGTCCGGCGAAATATTTTTGAACCAAAAAGTTCCTTCCCAGTCTTTCCTTTGAAAGAGAAACGCTTCCTAAAATGGTTCCTTACCAAAGAGTTATTATTACTAGCTCCATGACCCGTAGGCAAAGATCCAGTCCTCCTACCACTCTCACCATGATTCAAATCAAGGTTACCACAATTGCCTGTGCCATCAGCTAAAACAGTTACTCCTTGGTTCCTTCGAACTGATCTCAGCATCATCTGTAAAGGTTCTGAAACTAGTGATGCTGGTTCAGCCCCAACAACCGTATTTCTGTGGCACACTGGACATGGGGGATCATGAATTTGGGATTTGGGAGTTGTCTGATCCAAGCAGTCCGCATGAAAAACATGGCTGCATGACAACACTCCAGCTATTGGCATGTCACCACTTCTGACAATCCGATAAGAACTCCATGGAGATTTCTGCCACAGCATTCTCCCACACAAACCACATTTCGGTTCTTCACCAGAGTGTAGCCTTCGGTTATCTGAATCTATGTGTTCTGTGATCTCAATCTCTTCTCTATCAAATCCCATGTCATAGCTGCTTGAATTGCTCCACCTAAATCCATCCCTTCTAGAACTTGAGCTGGGATCTGGGGAAGCATCCAACTCATGGAGATCAGCAAGGGTTCTATGGAACTTACGCTCTAGACTAAATGTCCTCTCTGGCCAGAAAGGTGAGGTACTACTCTCACCAGGTGTCGATCTGCTCCGAACAGCAGGTTCCACCACTTCACCAACTTCATTATCTGATACAGGATTTCGAAATACAAGAGGATAAACAGGTTTAGATATAAATGAACGCCTGGTTGAAAAGTTGGCACGGGTAGAGAAGGAAATGGGCTGTTTGGTTGATGACTCCCATCGAGAAGATTCAGATAGTGGAGATGGTGATCCAAAACTGTTAGACACTCTAGCAGCAAAGCGCCTCTGCAACAGGAAAAAGCAAACAAATTATATTCAATAAAAAATACATGGAAATTATCAACATTAATAGAATGTAACGTTAAAGATTGCATACCCCAGTAGACTGAGAAAATGGAGAAGCTTCCAGCCTTGATCCTGGCAGAAAATTTGTATCTTAGCTATGCAGTACAAAGCATAAAATCAGACAGTAAATATATAAATCGTTATACAAGGAAAATTACCTCCCATGGAGGGTGTGGAGAATTCTGCAGAATTGTATTTTTCGACAGGCGGAGTCCAATGAGAAGGGCCTTGTATATTGTCTGATGGACTTCCAAAATAAGAAAGCACACCATCAGATATAGAATGCTGATGATGATTAGGAGGATACTGTTCACTGCTCATCCTACTTCTGCTTCCTTTACTATTGGAAGATAAAGATGACCCATATAAAACAGCACCATGAGACCCATTGGATAATACATCTGATTGGAACCTGCAATCCCATCTCCTCGAGAGTGGAGGAGAGAAGCTAGAATTTGTTCTCCACTGAGGTTCATTGGGACCCGTAGAATAGTCTCTACTATCTGTGTTTGATGTTGCCCCATGTGGCCCCGCGGCCACACAACAAAGCGCCCCCGTCTTAGCTATTTTTATGATTACAACCAAAGAAGAAATGGTAATTCAAACCTCACAACTCATGCAAGCTAGACATTGAGAGATAAATCTGTAAGCTTCCCAAACACCCATAGCAATACTATAAAGCCACACTTTCTCTGTATATACAATCATATTAGTTGCATTTGCTCATTGAGGTATGCAAAACTCAGCCAGGACTTCCTAGAATAGTCATTCACCTCAGCAACAACTTCATCAAGACTACATGGCCCTTTCTGTTGTTCTGCATAAAAAAATGCCTTTTCTATCACATGGACAACACAAAATAAAACAAAAACAAAGACAATTTCAAAAAATTGAACATATAGATGCAAAGAAAAAGACTCCTTTCACTTTCTTTGTAATTGGACATGCCTTATTGTCACAAAGAAGCCTTCCACACAAAAAACAAAACGGCCTGTAGATGAAGAATAGGGATCATATATTCCGCTTGAGAATGGTCTCTTGTAGTGCCTCACACTATTGAGAGTCCAGGTTAAGACATCAAACCAGTAATCTCTCACGCATATGCATTTGGAGCATACAAAAAATGAAATTTATTCAACACCAAGAAGAACCATAAGTTGCTGAAAAAATCACCATGCCACTGCGTATGAGAAATTACACAATATTTTAGAACGCAACCCCAAAAATATGAGAACCTTACACCCTGCTATTCATTCCAATCAAAGGAATCAGGTCAGGTCGTACATCAGATATGGACAGCATCTTACAAAACCTACTGAGAGGGATATTTTCATCTTTTTTGCATCTTAGTCTAGACAGCACAAGTGTGAAATTCTCTCAATCTTTTACAGGTATAAGAAAATATACTATTTTCAGAAGTACACATAAATAACCACGGCAATTTTTTTTAAAGAAAATAACCAGTAATATTGACCAATTCAATATAAAAAAATTGTCAAGATCACCAGCACATGCTGACACTACCAGTTCCCACGGGCATTCTTAGTTTTCATTAACTATGTCCACAATTTCCAAGAAAAAAATATAGCCTCAAATCCTTCAAACATTATCTATAAAAAATTCCCTAATTCTGTGAACTTCTAATATATTTGATATCCACTTGCTATAACAATTTTTCATGGCATAAAAACAGTTGATCATCTTGTAAAAGTACAAAACACCTAGTCTTGGCATGCATGTAGAAATTTCCATCTGATTTCAAATGTTGTAGGGTGCTCCTCAAAGCACAAAAAAAATATCCAGGCCTAAATTTCTCTACATGAAACTTGACAAAATTCAATCAAAACTTCGACATGACATATCCAAATACATAGTATGAGCAAACTTTGTAAACACAGCACACTGATCTTACACATTTCTTCTCAATATCTAGCATATCTGGCATGTATTGTAAAATGAAAGTATAAGTATGTCAACACGCAAAAATCCTAACAAGAAAAATCTATGGCCTTTTTCAAAAGTTCTCTCCCTAATAATAGTTTGATAATTAAGATTTAAATGCTGTTGAAAAATAAGTATAGGGGTATTTTGATCATTTTACATTGTCGTTATTTCATGGATCAAATTAACCTTGTCGTTATTTCCAACTATGTCTATGGATAAAATTTCATGTAAAGCAGACACACAGAATATGAGATATAGAGAATTAGGGTTTTCACTTAAGTAACGGCATTTTGTAAATTGTACTCAACCCTGATTATAAATAGAGGTTGAGGGACGTGTAGGTCCCCCAATGCAGTTCAGTTTTCAGTTTCTTCTCTCCACTTTCTCTCCCTCTCCTTCTCTATCTTCAACTCTCTTTCTTCTTACCTTTTTCATGGTATCAGAGTAGTAAATCGCTTTTGGAAAGAGACCTTTTGTCACGTTTTTCATTCTTTTGAAGTAGAAGTCTACATAAAGGAAGGATCTTTCTCCAGTTTTTTTGCTCTTGGTTAGTAAAAATCCAATTTTTTCTCCTTCTCTCTGTCAAAACCCTAGGGTTATTGGTTCTACAGTTCTAAGAACAGATTCTGATGTTCTAAACTGCCAAAAGAGGCTTCTTTATGTTGATCTCGAGATGTGTGCCAACTTCCAGATCTATCATTGCTGATGTCATCTGCATCATCTACTAACATCAACCCTAGTACTGCTCTCAGTGCACCATATCTTCTGAATTTGATCCATGTGTTGGATTTTTTGGATTTCTTGACCTGTACACATCATCTATATGCCCTAACTGTGATTTTATGTGATGGGGCCCACTTATGCTGGTTGATTTGGAAAATTTTCAGAAGGTTTATTTGATCTGTTTGGTACTCTTATATATCTCATATGGTTGATTCTGGTGAGGTTCATACTCTATCAAAAGAATCATATAATCCGGATGCTAAAGATGTTATTACTATCACCTCATAAAAGTTGAATAGTGATAATTACCTTACTTGGTCCAGATCTGTTAGAATGTAATTAAAATGGCAGAAAAAAAACGAAATTTATCATGAATGACCCTCCTGTCTCTCAGGATGATGATTGGGAGGCTGAAAATAGTCAAACAATGACTTGGATTATCAACAACATAGATTCTAATATAGGGAGCCAAGTTATGAATTTTGAAACTACCAAAGCCAGGTGGCTGTCTTTGGAAACTCTTTATGGACAAGATAACAATCTTTACAGGGTTAATGAATTATATACAGATTTCTTTGGCTTAAAAAGGGGTAGTAGAACTATGACAGACTATTATAATTCTTTTCTGAGTATTTGGCAAGAAATCAATGTCTTTCATCCATTTACTACGGAGGAGCAGGTACTCCGAAAACAACAAAGTCAACTTCTTGTGGCAAAATTTCAAGATGGTTTGGGTGCTGAATTTGGCAGCATAAAGACACAAATTCTGGCCTTGGATGAGATACCTAACCTCTCTACAACCTTTAATAGGGTATAGAGAGCTGAAAAGACAATTGTGCCTAGAGCTGGAAAAGATACCACAATGGGTGAGGCTACTGCCCTTAATACAACGGCTACAACATCTGATTCCAATGATACATTCAGGGGACGCACAGGGATTGGCAGAGGTAGAAGCAGAGGCAAAGATAATTCAGGCAAAGGACGAGGCCGAGGAGATGGTAAATCTGAGCGCAAGTGTGTTCACTGTGGATGCACTAATTATTACTCGGATAAATGTTGGATAAAGTTTGAGAAGCCTGTGTGGGCAAACGCTATTAAACACGAAGGTACAACCCCATCGTCTGAAATTACAATCCCACCTGATGCTCCAGATGATTTACAAAAATTAATCCTCCCATAGGTATGTTTGCACTTACAATGTCTCATTCCCCACATTGGGTCCAATGTTCATATCCCGGTGCCACAAAACACATGTCAGGTATGTCCTCACTATTTTCTTACTTAAAAGAGTTCATTCTCATTAAACATGTTAACCTTGTTGATGGGTCAATTTCACCAGTACAGGTGGTGGGAAATGTTACTCTTGCTCCTTTTTTTCCCCTCAATCTACGTCAGTTCCAAAATTTCCCTTAAATCTGTTGTTTGTCAATTAGGTGGCTCACTCCATGAATTGTTCTCTAACCTTTTATTATATTGTCTTTCAAGATATTGTGACGAGGAAGATAATTAGTTCCGCTTGTGAGAGAAGAGGACTATACTATCTGGACAACCAACCCCCAGATAGTACTTTGCATGCACAACACACAGCTGATTAACCACTTCAGTGGCATCTCAGACTTGATCATCAATCTCCTACAAAACTGATTCAAGTAGTTTCAGACTTTTCTTCTAGTATTACTTTTCAATGCGAGTCATGTCAATTGGGCAAATATCACTGAAGTTTCTTTTTTGTTTCATCTCATAAGACAAGTAAACTTTTTAAGCTTGTTCACTCAGATGTCTGGGGTCATTGTCCTGTGACTAGTCTGTTTGGTCATACGTATTTTATTTCATTTATTGATGATTTTAGTAGATGTACTTGGATTTATCTCATGAGAAAAAAAATTGAAGCCTTTGATTATTTCAACTAATTTATAATAAAATTAAAACTCAATTTGCAACTTATATCCATATCTAGCATACAGACAATGATCTTGAGTTTATGAACCGTAAATTTGATTCTTTCTATCAATCACAAAGAATCATTCATCAGACTTCATGTGTGTTCACTCCACAACAAAATGGAGTTGTTGAACACAAGAATTGTCACTTATTTGAGGTAGCTCGCACTATGTTAATTTATATAAATGTACCTAAGCCAAACTAGGGTGATGTTGTTTCTACTGCATGCTTTATGATAAATAGAATGCCGCCTTCTACTCTAAAAGCAAGATTCCTATTCAAATTGTTTTACCTACTACGCATTTGTTTCCTGTATCACCTCGAGTGTTTGGGTGTGTATGTTTTGCACATATCTTTGATCTTTCCAAGGATAATTGTCTCCATAGTTTCTTAGATATATATATATATATTTCTGGGATATTCTCGGACACAAAAAAGATACAAATGTTGCATTCTGTCTAGGAGAAAAACATTTGAGCTCCTATATATTACTTTCTTCGAGGATGTTGCTTTATTTAATCTTCCAAAACGAAGTCAGTTCCACCTAAACCATCTGTAGCTAGTCCAATTATTCCTATTCCAGTTGATGATTGTGTTTCAAACTCATGTGATGCTTCTACTGAGAAACCACAACAGGTATATCAGTGCCGACAACAACCATCTCATCCTTACCCATACCCCCTTCTCACACCAAAACATGATTTGTCATTGTCTTTTGATCTTAAGGTAAGTGATCTTCACCTTCCTATCGCTCTTCAAAAAGGTGTTTGCAAAGATAATCGCCACCCTCTATCTCATTTTATCTCCTTTTGATTCCTTGTCTAATAATTATCGTAAGTTTGCTTTATCCATCTCCATTTGCACTTTTTCTTCTTCAGTGCGGGATGCTTTCTTGACTCTTCATTGAAAAAAAGTCATGGATGTTGGGATGGAATCACTAATTGATAGGGGGACTGGGAGTTATGTGATTTACCTCCACATGTTGTTGTGGTTGGCTATCAGTGGGTCTATACTATTAAATATAACTCTGATGGATCTGTTGAACGATACAAGCCTCGTCTTATTGCCAAAGGGTATACTCAAACATTTTGTGTGGATATTTTTGAGAATTTTTCTCTAGTTGCCCACGTGTATTCTATTCGCATACTCATTTCTATTGCAGTCCATCAAAGTTGGTCTTTGTTTCAACTGGATATTAAAAATGTTTTCATATATGGTGATCTTGAGGAGGTCTACATGGAGCAACCTCAAGGGTGTGTTGCTCAAAGGGAGACACATAAGGTATGTCGACTCAAGATTATGCCTTAAAACAAAGTCCACGAGCATGGTTTGAAAATTTTAGTTAAGTGGTTATATCCATGGGATTTCGCAAAAGCCATTGTGATCACTCACTATTCGTTATGAAACGATCGTCTAGAATTATTATCTTATTGGTATATGTAGATTGTATCATCTTGTCTAGGAGTGACAGATCAAACATTGAAAATGTGAAATCCCATTTGGCAAATCACTTTCA
This sequence comes from Aristolochia californica, assembly GCF_029961685.1. Lineage (NCBI taxonomy): Eukaryota > Viridiplantae > Streptophyta > Magnoliopsida > Piperales > Aristolochiaceae > Aristolochia > Aristolochia californica. Next base: position 297,695 of record NW_027181992.1, on the reverse strand, counting down.
GACTAAATATTTGGGTCAACTAAAATATTTCTTGGGTATTGAAGTTGCAAGAAGCAAGGAAGGCATGACTTTGACTCAAAGGAAATATGTCACTGATATGCTTCAAGAGTATGGACTTCTGGGGGGCCAAACCTACAGAGACACCTATGGAAGTAGGACTTGATCTTCATGATGATCAAAGTCCAAAGTTGAAATATAAAACAATGTATCGAAGACTAATAGGCAAACTCATTTATGCTATGATTACTAGACCAGATATTTCGTTTGCAGTGTGTAGTGAGTCATTTCATTGTACATTCACGTAAGATTCAACTAGAGGTTGTAGAAAGAATTTTGAGATATTTTTCATGAAAAAACGAAGCATATAGTGATAGATTGTCATTTCATTCGAGATGCAGTAATGAGGAAAGAGGTAACTACTCCATATATTCGGTTTGGTGATCAACTTGGCGATAAGGTTGAATTTCTTAACTTCTGTGACAAGCTAGACTATTTGTCATATGCTCTCCAGCTTGAGGGGAGTGTTGAAAAACAAGTGCGGGGGCATTTTGGTCATTTTAACTTGTCGTTATTTATATTTCTTGGTGTAATGTGGTTATACACGTCCAACTATGTCTATGGATCAAATTTCATGTAAAAAAGACACTTAGAATATGAGATATAGAGAATTAGGAATTTCACTTAGTAACGGCATTTTGTAAATTGTACTCAACCCTTATTATAAATAGAGATTGGGGGACGTGCAGATCTCCCAAAGCAGTTCAGTTTTCAGTTTCTCCTCTCCATTTTCTCTCCCTCTCATTTTCTCGCTTCAACCCTCTTTCTACTTAACTTTTTCAAATGTAATTAAAAGTCATAAAATTCCAAGCAAGAAGATTGGTCTATGAACAATTAATGATACCTAAAGATATTCTCACTAAGGTTCAAACAACTTATATGAGTTGACTCAGATCCCAAATGGTTTATGCCACCTCGAACTCCAAGGTGGCTATGCCAGCTTAGCAATTCAAGGTTTCACTGTGTCAAACAATAGGAATCACTTAGCTTTAAAGAGTTTTTTTTTTTTTTTTTTTTTTGAATGATCTACAGCAAATAAGATCATCATAAGGAAAGAATAAGATAGAGAGAAAGCTGCAGTTCGGAACATAATAAGACATTTCTCTGGTTTCATACAAAGAAAAAAAAATGCATGGGAGACTTGGGCCTTTGGCTTAATGGTCACATAGGAGGGTTTCTAGTGTGAGGTCTTTGGCTCAAGTCTCACCAGGACTAAAAGGAGTGTGTGAGTGTGTAATCAACAGTCAAAAAAAAAAAAAAAAAAAACACAGAGGGAGAATTTGAAAACATATACTGAAATGGGTCCAACATAAAAAAAAAACTAATAAAATAACCACAATAAATTTATCAGCATTTAAAAAATAAACAAGAAAAGGCTCAAATTACTTTCCAGACCACCTATAATTCACGAATTCCAACAACTAGTCGAGCCACAAACACTTTTTACTTGGCTAATTCAAATCAAACCACCACAATATTAACAAACTAGCTTAATATTTTAGTATAACGAAAGTACCAGAACAAGCAGATGAATAAACCATTACAGAAGAACCAAAAAGGATCACACAGATTAGCCTTTGCAATCTCACCGCATTGAAGAAAGACCTTTTTTTGAAGTGAGGGAAATTTTATTAGTAAAGAAGAGGGAAGTCCACAATTCATAGATTGGGCTAAGAGCCCACCATTCAGGATAATACATCCAACCAAAATAAGAGGAAAGATCAAGTAATATGCTTTGAGGTGAACCTACATTATCACTTCATTGGTCAGACACAAGAGCTAGTTTCTCGTTACAGATCCACCACCTTTCCACTAAATTTTGACTTTTTTATAGAAAAAAATATATATTTATGACAAAAAAAAACTAAGATTGATCCAGGATGAACCAGATGTGGTCCCTTGTCTGGACTATCGTTCAGTAAGACACAGGGAATGGTCAAAACCTGGTTGACCAAAGAGATTCACCAGTGAACCGGCTGACTGGTTCTTCAGTAAGACACAGAAGTGGTCAAAACCTGGTTGACCAAATAGGGTTCACCATTGAACCACCGGCCCGGTCAACCAAGTCTCTTCCCCCATGGATGGATTTTCCCCTGTGCAACACAGAAAGAGGGGAGAGCAGAAGGGGACTCACTTCCATGCCTTGTCATTCATATAGTGTATAGGAAGGGGAACGCAGTCCCCTCCTTCCAACCCTTTCTGTATGAGGGAAAAACCCTTCTCCCTGTGCAATTTCTTCCTTTTTTTTAACAATTTTGAAGGCATCACCTAAAGTGAATCAACAGTAAAACGTGGTTAACCCAGATTCAACAGTACCCACCCACCACACTAGGTTGGTTTTATAACATTGAACTGTAGAAACATAGTGACTATTAGTAAATGATACAATCATCTGGGTTGGAGACAACACTAACAAAAATGCATACACAATTAAATATATATATATATATATATATTCATTTTTTTAACCATGCTATCCTTGAATCATATTCTGTGAATTCACCACCTTGATTCAGATTCATGGCCTCCAAAGCTGTAGGTTTAAACAACTACTTCAGCTGGGTATTCAGTTTGGACTTAACAAAGATGACCATGTGCGAGAATGCTCCCTCGCCCAAAAACAATGCATTGCAGAATTCACACAATGGTGGTTCCTATCATATTAAAACATTTAATGTCACCGTTAGCACTCCATTTCAAGAACATGTGAAAGATGACTTAAAGAAAAGGAGAGGGGTACAGGAGGATAGTGGGAGATGAGTGATCGTCAAAGATTCAATGACTCAGCATGCTGAGCTAAAGAAGAAACTATTACAAGATTAAAATTTATGACCATAGTTAAACGTGAAACCAGATTGCAAGTTCAAAAGTCATCCTACATTGCAACGTTATCAGAAAAGGTAGTTGCACCTGCACATATTTCATAAAAGCCAAGATATATAATCACCGTCTAGCGGTCACAAACATTGTCATAACAGGATAATACACAACTCATGTTTATATTCCGATATTTTGGTGCCAGACAACGTCACTCACCCACTTCATGTTGCTTTTGTTTTGAACTTATAAATCTCTTGAAAAGAAACTCAAGTAGAAGTTGCAAAAAGACAACTATAACTGGCTTATTCAGCACAAGTATGAATGTTTGATGGTCATTCAGGTCCAAAAATGGGCGGCCATATTAAATGATCAATCACTAGATCCCTTCCTAAAGCCACTGATCAAAGAGCCACAGTCTGAGTAAATGTCAATTCTAGAATTGCATTTGTATACATAAACATAATAAACTAGTCATTTCGGGCTCCAGAAACAAGAAATACCTAGTTGAAACAACTAATATAAAATATAATTTGAATAATAGAGAACTAGAGATTTTCTTACAACTGAAGAAATACTTACAAAAAAACTGAAGAAACCCACACAACTGTTCAGTTTGGTCCTACTAATCCTGAGAGTATATTTTAATCGTGGATTAAAAAAAAGCACAAATCACAACAACTTTTAGAGAAAACAGTATGCTTCAGAAGGAAAACAAGCAAAACATATTAGCAAAAAATGCGCCACCGGAAAGCAAATAAAAAATGCGTCTTCCCATCTGAGATGAACAATACAATAATTTACAAGCTTCCGTGGAATCGTAACGAGGGCGAATATCCAAAAAAATCAACAAAAGTTATTGTCGCGGCGCCAGACTTTAGCAGTTGATGTAATTAAGAATGGAAAAAAACGAAACGTGATAAACATTCATGAACAGGGAAGAAACAAAAATGAATACAAAAGACAAAAATAATAGGGGAAAAAACCCAATAGATTATAGGTTAAAAGGGTGAAGGAGAGAGTACCTCAGAGACAGCAGTTGATTGCGATCTGCTGCGTCGGGCTAAACGAAGAAACGAAAAGGGAGCAGAACCTTCGAAACCCTAGAGAGCGAGAGAGAAGGGGGGGATTTGGAATTTTGTTTGCTCCGCCCGTGGCGAAAAAAAGATTAAACAGGAATAGAGAGGAAAATGAGAAGAAAGCAGAGGAGAAATAAAAGGGCCTTGAAAGGGATGGGCACTCCGCACTCGGCAGTCCCTCGGGAAAAGCACTGAAATTCGTGCAGGAGTAGGAACTTCCCCACTTCCCTTGTCGCTCCCCTTTTTTTTTTTTGCTTTTTAGAAAAATATACAATGTCTAAATAATTTACAATTCGTCGATGTTTGAATGAAAATGCTCTCTCCCGAACCTATTTAGTTTCGATTAAATAAAACCAACCAACCCAGGCCTCCTGGAAGCCAACCTCCGTTTCTCCTCCCTTCTTCTTCTCCATTCTCTTCTTTCATTGCACCATCATCAATAAACGAATGGAAAAGAGGATTTTCAAGAAAGCTTTGTGCGCTCTCTCTCATTGCATTACAAAATATATCTGATTTCCTTTTTGTCATTCTTTTATAAAAAATAATATTCTATACTTGTCCTAGCAAAAATATGATTTCCAAACGAGTGCTTCTTGTCTTTCATTATTGGGATAAAGATTACATTTTGAAACCTCTACCTCAAATGATGTTAAAAACACTCATTTTGTAGTCACATCTTTGTAATATTTTATGATTACTCTTGTTTTTACTTTATATTACAAGAATTTTGACTAACACATTTTTCAGACCTAAGGTGAGTTAGGCCCTCCTCAACTCCCATGCGAGAGTTCTGTGGCACTTGCGCGCGAGTTACTCGCGAGTCACAGAGGACGCCAGAGGCACGTGACGGAGCTAGGGTTTCACCCGTTCGTTCATTATTTAGGACTTCCTACGCAGCGATCTTGTGAATGTTTCTATTGTCGGTCTGCTGCTAGTTTCGAAGGTGCGCGCGCTTATTGCTTCCATGCGTATACTGCTGTTTCTTCTTGCTCCCGTCAATTGCAATGCTGTTTTCTGCTACATTCATGATTATACTTTGTTATGTTTTATTCTGAAACTCGGTTCGCTCTTTATTTGTAACTGGAGGCGCAATATTGATTCTTTGTCTTGTACATTGAAAATGTAGGTTTCTTAGTTAGATTTAGACCTCCGCAGAGGTTTGGACTTTTAGTCATTGTTGCATTTTTCACCGCTTGATGTTGTGGATATGCTTAAATGGCAGAAACATGATTTCCATTTTGCTCTGGTTTCATATATTTTGCACAAGTACTAAGGCCCCGTGTTATTCTGGATTCACGGTTGCTTTATCTGAACGTGCCAAAGTAAATGGGGATCCGCTTTGCAGTTAAGACTACCGTGTTTTGGCTGCCTGTAATGCCCCAATATCGTTTCCGCTTTATGGTGGTTAGCTGACGTCGATGTTATTAACGAATAGCTTATATAAGAGAGCACGTGCTATTTTTGTGTTTCTCCTCGAGTATAGTTTACTAAAGTCATGATATTAACTCACTGAACATATTTTTAAATGATACAAAAACTGCACCCTGATGGTTTTTTTGTTGCTGTCTTCAGATCATTCCATTTGAAGGTTTGCTCGGAGCAGCGTCTTAGTTATGGTTTTAAAGTATGTGGTTTCTTTTTATTTATATTTTATGATTTTGCAATATTTTCCTCGTGGTTTTACATCAAAGAACTAAGTGGGAAATTATTTGTTGTTTGTTTGAACAACCACTGATTTTGGATTAAATTGTTGATTTTTCAGGACAGAACTTTGCCGTTTTAGTGGGGCAAAGATATACCCAGGAAAGGGTATTAGATTTGTCCGTTCAGATTCACAGGCAAGTATCCTCAATGAAATCTGAATCTTGATTCCAATAGTTTATTGTTTGCTTAAAACCTGTTAATACTAAAAGGTCTTGCCTCTTACAGGTTTTCCTCTTTGCAAACTCAAAATGCAAGAGGTACTTTCACAACCGTCTAAAGCCTTCCAAGCTCACTTGGACAGCCATGTATAGAAAGCAGCACAAGAAGGTATTGACCTGTGCAATAGTTGAACTTTTAGGATTATAAAATGTCAACTATGTTGAAATTGGTTTTTTGAAAGTGTGTATGCTTCAATATTTAAGAAAGGATTCCTCACTTTAAGAGTCAGTCTGTCTGCTGCAGTGGAGGAGTACTTTTATTATTTCAACTTTGTTTTGCTCATTTCTGTAAACTAATATCTTGTAACTAATGATGTGTTTTAATCTTTAAAACTAATTCAGAGTTTATCTTTGGAAATCTGATCCTAATGAATATAATATTTGTTTCCTTCTTTATTTGATAAGCCTTTATTAATTTTAATTGCATTATATAAATTCATGTTTGTATTATTCATTGGTATCTCGTGAATGTTTTCTGGGTTCCTGTATAGTTTTCATTATAAAGGAAGTACTTTCAGTACGGTCTTGTAGTTTCTGAGTTCTTTCGCGTGCTTATTTTATCACTGTAGGATATTCATGCTGAGACCGTCAAGAAGAGGCGGCGTACAAACAAGAAACCATATTCTAGGTCTATTGTTGGAGCTACATTGGAAGTGATTCAGAAGAGGAGAACTGAAAAGCCTGAAGTTCGAGATGCTGCTAGAGAGGCAGCTCTGCGGTATGGTCTCTTTCTGCAGGACATGGTTAGAGTAGCACTTTGTTATATGTCCTCTTTAATTGGCCTATGATGCAGCTGGCAATTGCAACCTCTCTCCCTATTCTAAGCCAGCCAGTCACTAATGACTGTAAAATGAGTTGTTTTATTGTCAATCATGAGTTGGAAAATTTGCAGAAAACCAGAGAAAATTAAATAGAAAGATGTCCCCCCCCCAAAAAAAAAAAGAGTTGAAAGATACATTGATTTTGTTAAAAAGCTAGTGTACCCTAAAAGGGGCTTAACCAGTGGCTGCAGTGCTTACTTAGCAGTCTTATTGACAACTTTCTACTTTGAATATGCTTGTTTTTGAAAGGCAACAAGTCCAATGTGCTTTTTGTGATACCTTTGCGCAAGTTTCAGGAAAATTCCTCGTTTCTGAGATTGACATATTGTTGCTTGCTCCTCCTCTATCTGTGAACATACTCTTAACTACTGATTAGGTGATCAATATTGTCATTGTTATATTGACTTGTTACTGGTTTGTTCTCTCCTATCTGAACAACAAGCTCAGGTGATTAGGTCATCAAATTTGTTGTTTGGATGATTAAAAGAGTTTTTGGGAGGTAATGTGTCCAATTATTTTGTCTTACACTATGGCTGTTGAGCCCCTCGTAATTGTTTATATTCTGTATGAGGTCATGATGGTATATGGTGCTTTTATGTGAGTCCATGCAAAAGGTGTTTCTCTAGTTACTATGGTTTTCCAGTTGTCTGCTTCCTAGGCAACTAAAGTGAGCTGCGGTGTGGGTAAGTGGCTTATTTTCTTAATTTTCAGTGAGATCAAGGAGAGAATAAAGAAGACGAAGGATGAGAAGAAAGCCAAGAAAGCTGAGGTGGTGGCGAAGGTGCAGAAGGTCCAAACCAAGGGTGGCATGAATAAGGCTGCCAAAGTCCCGAAGACGGGCGGTGGTGGTGGGAAGCGATAAGGTTAACTATGAGAGGGTGGGAAGTGCGAGATGGTCATCATCATTACATTTCACGTTTTGGTGCAAGATCATAAGGGGATTTGAATGCAGTGATCAATTTTTTTTATTTATTGCAAGCATGGTTTTTGGTTCTTTCAGTTACGCGATTTGTTTCTTGTTAGCTTGTGTCGAGTAATTAGTTCTGCTTGTATTCTCTACGTCCAGTGGGGATAAAGTCGAGAATGAGAAGCCTTGGAGACTGAAAATGATGGGACGCCGACAATGCCTACCATTCATTTAGCCTGGAATGTGCAATTACAGTAAAATACTGATCAGTTCGACTAGGTGGTTCCTGAACCGAGCGACCTGGCCTGATCGGGTCATTCAAACACCACCTATGATGGAAAAAAAGCTCCACGTAAAGGTCTTAGACTCGGGTTTTATACAACAAAAGCGGTTCTGCGATAGCTGCTCAGCAATTTTTGGAAAACCCCCGTGTGCAAAGGACAATTTTTGCATGTGGATCAATAATATGATTCTTAGTTTTAAATAAGGGAATGCGACTCGATTCGGTTTCTCGTCGATCCAATTTAAGAAGTGAACGCTTGACTGAGTTTTAGAAACAATTCTCAAAATCAGGCATTTACAAAAGAAAACAGTATACACGCTTTTTAATGCATCGATGAATCCATACTGATAAATTTCTGGGATAGACAAACGCTTATAACGCTAACTCGGGAGTAAAGTCTACGGGTGTTGATTTAAGTATTTCTAATTTTATTAATTTTAAATAATAAAAATAAATAATAATATTATTATAAATATGACAAAATAAATGGATTCCTTATTTATGGTAAAAAATGAATAAGAACTTAAATGATTTTTTATTTGACCACAAAATTTGACCTTGTTTGTTGGACTTGACTTAATTTACTTTTCCTTTATTATACACGTTTAGTATGCTAGAAGGGGGCGTTAGTCAACATGACTCAGGACATGAATTTCAGGCGCGTTATTCACTTTATGTCATGTACATAATCATCCATGACTCAAGAGATCATGTCCCAAGAGTAAACGGCGGAAAGTGTTTTCTGCCCGATTTTGAGAATTGTACATGAAATGAGTGTGGGGCTCTCTCTGCCGCACACCCTCTCGCTCATTTCTACCTTTTCGTTCCAGCATCCCTCTCTTGTCCCCGTAGCCCCTCTGTCGTCTCCCTAAACCCCGAACTCTCTGCTCTCTCTCTCGTCTCCACTGTTCCTCTCCGGTCTCCCTCTATACGGCCTCCATCTCTCGCTGCAAATGTCCTTTCGGCGTCCTTTTCTCCATCTCCGACTCGCTCTCCCTCTGAACCTCCCACTTGCTTCTCCCTCTCTCTTATCCATCTCCACCTCCCTCTCTTCTTTCTGTCTCTTCTCCCTCTTTTCTCCCTTTCGGCTTCTCACTCCCTTCTCCTTTTTGCTATTATCTTTTCCCCAAAATACTTTCTGATTTCCTGCAATTTCCCCTATTTCGGTTTCAATTTTCTTCGATTTTGACATTTGGGCTTCGATTTCTTAATTTCTACTTCGATTCGGCATCGATTTCCCCATTCGGCTTTGATTTCAGCCATCGGCTTTGGTTTTCCCCAAATTTCATAAGGTATGACTAAACACTAATTTTTTTCTGATTAAATGAGTGTTGTATGTGATTTAATTTTAGTTTCAGTGCCTAATTTGGGGTTATTTGTGCATAATTGTGGGATTTAGTGTTACGGTTTAGGGTCTACATTTTTTATTAGGGTTATGGTTTAATGTTTTTAGGGTTTGGTACTCTGTATTTAGGGGTTAAGTGTTTAGGGTTAATGATTTATGGTATTGTTAGGGTTTAGGTTTTTTATTTTTATTTTTTTTTAGTTAAGGTTTATTGGGTGATAGGGTTTGGGGCTTTTAGGGTTTTTAAGATCTAGGGTTTTTTGTTTAACTTTTGTAATTAGGGTTTAGGGTATAGGGTTTAGGATGTTTTGGGAGTATGGGGTCTAGGGTTAGGGTTTAGGGTTTTAGGGGTATGGGATCTAGGGTTAGGGTTTAGGGTTTTTTTAAGGTTCTCAATTACGGTTTACAGTGTTTAGTCCAATTCAAACAAGGTTGAGTCGCCTATACGGGCGTCCATTAGCCAACGAAACCCGACCCCCATCACTGACAAGGTACAATTCGTAGTGACTGTGAAGTCATATGGGGCTCTACCAAGGGTGTTCGGTGAATTTGGACTTGATGTGTGTGTGTGTTTACATTATTTAGTGCATCTCCAATGGAAATAGTTGATTAATTTTGGAATGTTTTAGAATGTTGTTTAAAAATTTTGAAGTGCTATGGAATGTTTTTGCCATGTGGTGAGGAGATTCGAGTGTTATAAATATTCACCACATGGTATTTTCTTATTTGTGGTTTTTGTTTTCGTGACGGGTAATGGTTGTCTGATAAAGTTTTTTCCATGAGGACAATCTCGAATTTAGATTGAAATTGGTAGCAAGAAAACAAGCAAGTGGTCGATCATATGACTTTTGGAGCTTTGAAGAAGACAACAAAATGCTCGATCTTTTAGTCGAGCAGGTATATATGGGGAACAAAAATTGTCATTACTTGTTGCATATTGCACAATTATATACGTAGAGAGGATTACAATGAAATATTTGATTTGGAAGATGATGATTCAGATGACGAGTTCGGTAGAGGAGGTGATGGGGTCCAATTACGTGCAACGGACGATACAGACAGCGATGATAGCAATGGGCTTGTGGAAGAGGATACCCAAGTAACAAACTTTCGGAGGCAGCGTACATTAGAATCCACAAGAGCCGCACAATTTTAAGATGACATAGCGACTTGCATGTGGAATGATAACTGATGATTGTATCTTTTATTGTTTTTGAACATGTGTTATTCTTATGTACTAAACTTATAATTTGATGATTTTAATACTAATCACGAACCGGTTATTACAATAAAACTTTATTACATTAGTAATAAAGTTGTATATTTATTTATGTATTATTTTTTTAAATTTTATTACTATATTAAACTAGATATTTAAGTCTGGTAAATAAAATATAGTTATAATATGCATTTGATCAATTGATTAATTTCAATTTTGTGGAAATATATTATTAATTAATACTACGCCATATTACATTTTTAATAAAATAATTCTTTATTTACTCATTATATTTATTATTTATTTAATTAATTATATTAGTGATTTAATAGTGGTAATATTACGTACAAATATATAGTGTATTAAAGTTATGATTAGATCAGTTTTTCCTCTTAAATCATTCATTTTTAGGTTATAGTATATCATATGTTATTAATAAATTAATAGCTAAACATATTATTTTCGTTTTTGTTATTTATAACGTTATTTATATATTACTTGTAATTAATCATGTACGTATTTCATTGACTCACGTAATTACAATATTAATGTACAATAAAATATCTAATTCAATTAATAAATATATTAATATATTTTAATTATACATTAAATAACTTATTCATATAGTAATAATGATTGTTTTACCTAATTTGGAGTTCAAGGATTATGTTATAATTATAAGTGTACTGTAAAGGTTTAGGGATTCTCTTGTTTTTTATGTTTTTCTAATGGGTGGGCATTATAATATTAGAAACTGTTTTCCTGTATATAAAGGCCTCAACACTGGTACCAAGTGCAAAGATGAAGTTTATGTACACGACTGACATGATCTTTCATGTGAGATACGAACTTAGAACTTGAAAAATCCATTTTGTTGGCAACCCTTGAGGCAATTAGAGTTAAAAGAATTAGCTAGCTATATTTCCGACCGGACAAAGTACCAATCCCCCGCCCTTTGAATCATCTCGGCCAAGCCATCTCCTTTTCTTACACGATTGTAGTTCCCACCTGGAGCCAAGTCCCACCACCTCCCTCTTCTCCAGGTGCATCTCATTTCTCGCTTCCCCCTCTCAATTCCTGTCTTATCTTTTTTTCTTCCTTTTTCTGGTTTTTGTAAGCAATTTATTTACTGTTTTACGAATCGGTCCAAAGAGAGCCCTTGGTTTCAAATCGAAGGCGTTGTGTAAGTTCAAATCTGTTTGGAGAGTGCTTTGGGAGTTGGTTTTATTTTGTTTCCAGATACATCCTCTCGTGCTGTGGTTCACTGGAATCTTCCTCTGAGGGTTGGTGGAGTCTCTTGCCTTCTTGTTTCTTATGTTGAAACTGATGTTGGACGAATTCGACAAGTTTTTTTCTCCATGCTTCCGCTCCTGATCTGTTTGTCTGAAAATGCCTACTTTTGAATGATTTCACCGAGGAGTTGGGAGAACATTTATTAGTTTCCTTTGCGGGGTTTTCCTGCTTTTGACTTCACTGAAGTTGATTTCAGTATGCCTAGTTAGAGTAGGTTGGCTTTGTGCATTTACTTTCTGATGAAGGTTGTGTTATGTTTTGGTATTACGGCTGTTTCTCATCTTGTTTTGTATCACTTCACTGATCTCGTCTGAGACATTCAATAGATTTTCATTTTAGGACATTTACCGCATCTCCTGTATTTGTTATATCTTTACTGCTGCTCATCCACTAGATGTTGATGGTATTCTTCAACCTGTTTCTGGGTGTCTACTTAATCGAAAATATATTATTCTCGGTGCCACTCTTCGTATTTTTTTTATCAGGGATCTTCGATTTAATATTGGATTTCCATCAAATTGTTGTACAGAGGAGATGGAAAAGTTCACAGCTGTAATCTTGGTGTGCTTGCTTGCTGCTCTGCATGTTCCAGATGCATCTCCTTTGCCAATCACAGCTCCAGCATTTCTGTGGTCGACACATGATCATGGGTAGGTCTTATTTGCATTACATCTTCGGTTTTATTTTTTCTTTTCACAGGAGGAAGGAGCAATTCTGGTCACTATGGGTAGGCTGGGCCTGTCCATTTATACTTCCAGTTAGTGATTTTTCTCTAGTGTTGTTAGGGGCCACCAATTAGATGTTTCTTGTTTTTGTTTCTTCCTTCTTGCTCCTTGGTCAAGTGATTGTACATTAGGGATGCATAGTTTTTTTTTTTTTTTTTTAAGTTTTCAATCTTTTTCTCTTTTGTTAGTAGCACAAACCTGATTTCTAGCATCCTACACAAGCTTTTCTCAATGGCTAAGCTCCACATTTACAGAATGCAACCTTATTTTGGGCAAATGATTGCGTTTTTCTACAAGTGTCTGTTCAATTCATATGGGGTAGAAGAAGTTCACGTGCTCTTCATTACTGGTTCCCTTTCTGGAAGTTCCCACTGCAATCTGTCTTTTTCATGTGTTAATTAAACTTTATGTTCATTTAAAAAAAATTAAACTTTATGTTATGAGACTTCTTATCTTTGATTGTATCTAGAAGGAAGAGGCTTTGATATTGTTTACAGGATTAGAAAATGTGTTTGGATCTTTTGCTTGTGGCAGCTAGTGACTGAATTTGTAGTTACCCCTTTACTTTTTTCTACATGTGTCTAAGCACAGGCTTCTCCATCTTTACATTCTTAGACATTCACCTACAAAGTTGCTGTGTTACATCTTCCAACATTATGACCCTTTAGCTGTGGACTAGTCATCCATTTGTACTTGAGTTAAATTTGACGATAATGTAATTTCATTGTCATTTATCTTAAGTATTGGCTGAAGGAAAGGTCTCGTTTTGCTACATTTAAGGAGGGAATGAAGCTCTCATTTTTTTTGGAGGAGAGCCACTGATCGATTCCGGCTCCATCTGGTCCTATATGAGGAGATTTGCCTCTTTAAGAATCTTGGGGGCCTCGGAATGAAATGAATTAAGCTCATGATTTAAACCCTTCTAACTAAGTGGGTTTGTCAGTATGACACTAAAAAATCAGCAATATGGAGGAACATCATGTCTATAAATTATCATTACCACATAGAGGATGGGCTTCCCTCTCACAACATATCTTGATTCACAACCAACATTTGGAAAGTGATTGCGATCTCAAGCCCTGACTTCAATTAAACGCATTTATCCATTAGCGCTGTCAACAGATCTAGATATTATCTGATTCAGATTTGAGTTGGAAATCTTGGATATTATCTGAAATAGAGTTCTTCTGGAACACAAATGGACATTTGAAAATAGATCTGATATGGTTCTAGAATGGAACCAGAATTGCGAGATTTGGATTCGATGAATATCTGATCTGAAATATCCTGCTTCTCCAAACCATCTTTTACCTCTTCCTAAAAATTTCTCTTCCCAAAAATAATTTCTCCTCATGAAAATCTCTCTTCTCTAAACTTTTCCCTCTTCCCAAAATTCTCTTATTTGCGATTCCCTTCCTTGCAACGTCCTTCCCGTCCCCATTTTTCTCTCAAGGTACTTGCCCCCTCCCCTCTCTCTCTCAGCACTTCTCCATCTAAGTCCTTATCTCTCACTTCTTTTTGTCTCTCAGCCACTCTTTGTTTCTCTCTCTGTCTCTGATCCTCTTTCTCTCTCTTCTTTTTTTGTATCAGAGAATGGGGTAAGCGGCTTTGTAAACAGTGTCACTTAGAAATTTTAAGTTGCCCATAAGGGAGTTCTAGAAGAGGCTTCATGCCCAATCGGCCCATATTACATATGCTCTATAGTCAAGGTAGTGGCAAGCTTGGGGGATTATGAGGGCTTCTGAGATCCTCTAGGTGAAAGGAAATGTCAAGAAGCCGTGAATATCGAGGAGACCTGTGGCACCAACTACAGGCTTTTCTTCAAGGGTTCACCAAAGACTTCGAAGTTGATGAGGAAGATTCTGGGAACTTGAGTGCGTTTTTGACTTGACAACATTGTTAGGACAGATCTTCATCTTGATGTACACATTGGTTTTGAGAGGAAGGAGCAGGGCTCATAATTTGTGCTCCTTTTGCTTGAGCTTGGCTTGTGGATGACATACTACTGTGATAGAGATGGAAGGTAGGCTTTGTTTTAACTTCTTTGATTAAGGCTTTGTTTTATTCTTCTCTTGTTAATATTCTAGCCGACATACCGGAGGATGATACTTTTTCAGGTTTTTCTCCTCTTTCAATAATTTATGTTACTGGATTCAAATCTGGATATTATAATTTGGATATATAACTTTGGATAATTTGTCAATCGGATTTCAGATATCTGGATATCTGCAAATGGGCTGGATCTGGAATCACGATGTCTGGACCAAGTCCGGTCTGTTTACTGACCTAGTATTCATGCTATGAGTGGCTGCTCATAGATTCTTGCTTGACACTTGCATTGGAAACTGTCCCTTGGCAGAATATTTTCAAATCCTGTTTCACCTTGTCCACAATTCTTGTATATTGGCCAATGAATTTTCGCTCCTTCCATGGCCTCAACCTGCTGGAATCTGAACCTCTGTTCTGATTTTTGAGACGTTGAGTTAGTAGGCACCACTAAACTACTTAATACTCTCAACCACTACTACTACATTGAGAAAGGCGAAGACCAGCTAATCTGGAAGAAAACTCTTTGTGTTAGCACTATGTTCTCCTCCTGCTACTCCCCTACTTATCTTTCAGCATCAACAAGCCCTCCCACTTGTGTTCTCGCATGGAACATCCCTGCCTCCCTTAAAGGTCATCCGTTTCTTGTGGTGTGTTTTCAAGGGGAAGATCCCCACCCTCAAAAATTTAATTTGTTTGAAAACAATGTATGCAAGCTTTGGAACTCTGGTGGTGAGCCAATTGGCCACTTCTTTCTCTACTGCCCTTTTAGCTTCATCATATGGGGCACTATCTTTCATAAATTGGGCCTTCATTGTTGCATTCTGGCTTTCCTTCTGGAAGCTCTTGTTTCCAGTTGGTGATCTAGTGCAGTGAGGGGTGCCGAGTTAGAGGTGCTCTTGCTAATTAGGAGCTTGGCAGATGATGTTACGTTATCTTCACTGGATGTTGTTTCTTTCCTTCTTTTGTGATGCACTGTTATGAAACGGTAAAGCTTTATTCTCCTGACTAATCGCCGCTACTACTTTCTTCTTGGTAGCCATTACTGATTGTATTTTTATTTGGGCGTTAAGTAGATGTTTCACTTTTTCTTCCAAATTGTGTTCTTTTGCTTCTGTTCTCAGTTTGAGGTTGTTCAGTCAACTTGATTTTGTTTTCTTTCTTTCTGATTATGTCCATACGTCTCCTTTTTCAGTTTGTTCATGTTCTATTTTGTTGATGTGACCGAGTTCCTTTTTTTGTTTATTATTGGCATTGCATAAAAGTCCAGGTTAAGATCTCATATCTTTTTGTTTTTTGCTGATGCAGGGGGTCTGGCAGGGTAAATGAAATTGTGAACTACCGTACACTCTCCACAAAGGACTTAGCCAAGACTGTACTCTCTGAAGGGGGATGGTCCAACTTTGTGGTATTGTACTCTCCTTGAAGGTTCCCTGCTAGTTCTAATTCTAGGAGTTTTCTTTCTATTTATAAGTTTATCGGCTCAAATTAAGTTATTACTCTTTGATTGTGACCTTAGTGCTCTGGAGACAACCTTCAGAAGTCTGTTGATGTTGCAGTTGTTTTTGTTGGAAAAAAGGTATGGAATTTCATTAGATAACCTTTTACTGATGTTTCATCCTTTCAGATTTCGTTTAAATTGGTTTTGACAGCAAATCAAATTATGAATGTTAGCAAGTTTTAACACAACCATGAACTTCCACGAAGCATTTTTACTTTTTTTTTTTAAAATTAAAATTTCTCTACGGCAATTTTATTAAGAAAGAAATGAAAACAGCAAGTTGGCGAGAGGCCGGCCAACCATACGACTAAGAGACATTACGTAAGGGAGAGAAATCACTTGCTAAATCAGGCTGAAAATTTCGCAATCTTGCATATCGGTCAGCTTAAGAATTTGCCTGACGGGAAACATCGAACAAATCAATCTGTCTAGAAGCTGCTAGATCCTTAATCTGGGCGAATTCTTAATCAAACCTCTAAGAAAATTTACTTTCTCTTTGTGCCCATGAAATAACAGTTTTGGAGTTCCCTTCAATTAATACTGGAGGCTTGAAATTCTTTTCTCTAGATCTTTAGCCCATTTAGGAGAACATGCACTTCTGCCTTTGTAAAATTATATATTCCGAGAGGACCATAGAATCCGAGGAGAGTGCTGCCATTTATATCTGTAATTATCTACCTTAGCCAGAAGGACCAAAATTACAAAAACCAGCTCCTGTCAAAATATAGGTTTGAATATCCCTCTGGGGGAGTGGGGGGAAGGAGGGCGGGGGTGGCCTTCCAGCCAATTTCTGAGGCCTTTGCCTAGACATGAAAGCAACGGATCTCCAATTCTTTCTGATAAGAGCAGTAGGCATCTCCAATTCTTGACATTTTACTCTGTCTCTTGGGACTTTATTCTTTTAGGAATTACCAGCAGACATCTCTGAACTGGCAAAATTTGACTTTATGTAGTGTTATCTCATTCCTGTAGCTTACAAGACTTGTAATACATTTTTAGTGTTTCATCATTTATGAAAAAAGGAGTCGTTTCTTTGGCTTTAATAAGCTAATTTTGTCTTCTCAATGAAAAGAAATAGAGAATAGCGAGTCTCTGGTGGTAGTGCTTTATGGCACCATAGATTCTCTTGAATTGCAGTTTTCATGAGTTATATTATTTCTTTGAATGACTTGGTTGCCTATGAGGCTTGTGTCCCACGGATGACTTACGATGAAAATTAGTTAGATTAATCTCATTTGAGGAAGCTGAGTTTGTTACCAAATGTTTAAATCGTCTGGTGAACTACTTGACTTACAGTATATTCCTTTTCATATTCAGTTGCAATCTTCAGACATTTCCAGAAGCACTCGTGTGGAGCAAGGCCTTGTAGATCTGCTCAAGGTAATTCTTTGTTATAATTATAATTTGCCTGGTTACAGTTAATAGGCAAGTCTTTTGGCAGTAGACTTTTAAAATGTGTAATGACCGGGCTTCCTTCTTTTCCTCCAGGCCTCCTTCACAAGTTCCAATTTTTCAATGGCTTTTCCATATGTTTCAGTATCAAATGAAAAGGGAGCAGTTGAAAATTCTTTGATTTCAGAGATTATGGAGACTTGTGGGGATCATTCTCGAGTGAATAATGTTGTTTTTACTGATTCATGTTCATTAAAGGGCGAAGGTCTTAGGAAACTTGCTGGCCTACCTGCGGCCTCTGTAAAACTCAACAACTTTACTGTTATTGAATTATCTTTCATTCTCTAGTTCTAGGAAGTTCTTAAATGATCTGTTCATTAATTGCATAGAGTTCTCATCATTAATTGGATACAAGCAGGAATATATACATTCCAAGTTACAAACAGAGTCAAAGGGCCAGACAGATTTGGTCATTATGTGCAGCAGTGATTCACAGTTATCCAATGAGCTTGGTGAGACTGTCACAGAAGGTATATCAGCTTGTATGGCCTTTTGTTTTTCAGTTTCCACAGTGAGACAGATTATTTATTTGATTTTTCTTTTTCAGGTGAAATATTATCTGAACTCGTCAGCTTTCTGGGGAAAAGTGATGCGAGATATACAGTTCTGTATACTTCCAATCCATACAGGTCAATTCATTACCCTTCTCACCAGTCATTGGAGAGATTTCTTGGTGAAGGCTCCTCGGGAAATGAATCTGTCAGTTCAACTAGCTGCGACAGTGTTTGTCAGTTCACATCAACACTCCTGGAAGGGGTCATAGTTGTAAGTTACTCTGCCTCCTGTTTGAGAGTGCTGTAGGTTTTGTCATTGGATTTGCATTAAGCTGAAAAAGGTAGTGCCCAGTCTCAGTCTTGATGCCAGAAGTAAGATGAGTTATACACTGGTAAAGCAGCGATAATGATACCTATTTTTTACCAAGGTCATAGGATCAGACTGGAATTAGAGTTCATGAACATAAAAAATAATTGAAAAAGGGGCCAAATCAATAATATAAAAGTTTCCAAATCGGATTTTAGTTGTTAAACTTGATTAGTTTGCATGCACAGGGACTTTTCTGATGGCAAAGAGGTCTTACTTCTAGTTCTACACATGTTTAGCCACAATAGGTAAGATTAGATAATTTTTTCAAAAAAAATAAAAAATAAGTAAGATTAGATAAGCAAAATATCACAGTATTATGTCCGTGTCACCTGATTATTGATTCACATTAGAGGGAATTCACTTAATTTAATTTAGTTAAGATTATGTAAAGCTATCATGAAGTTATTGTGCTTTATAAATTAAAAAGCTTATACGCTTCTAACAGTTAGCATATCTTCACT
This sequence comes from Aristolochia californica, assembly GCF_029961685.1. Lineage (NCBI taxonomy): Eukaryota > Viridiplantae > Streptophyta > Magnoliopsida > Piperales > Aristolochiaceae > Aristolochia > Aristolochia californica. Next base: position 278,903 of record NW_027181992.1, on the reverse strand, counting down.
AACCGTCTTTTATGATATAATATGCGATGTTACAAAAAAAAAAAAGAAAAATTGATATTACAAAACATCACTGAAACTGTTCAAATGATCACTGTGTTACTAGACCTAGACCAGGCTGGTGGACTGAACCTGATTCAGTTGGATCGGGTCTCTTCTATACGTTTGAGATTAAAATATTCAAGGAAAGGTAAAAAGAGGTCGACTTGGCTGTTTTGCATTGTTAGACAGCCAACCTGTGCAGACCAGTTTGCTTCATTGAACTAGTCTTGCCCTTCCCCCATTCGCAGAATGCAAGGGATGGAACCTTCCTTCTCAACGAGATCAATGAAGTTTCTCTAGCATCCAGTTTCTTTTATTTTTTGAATTTTTTATTATGATTTGTTGCTAATGTTATGCTGGTTCAATTGCTGGTTTTTGCGCTCGACCTGGATCATTCCCCCCTTTTTGGGTTGATGACTGGTCTGGTTCTAATAGTATTTGTCGAAGTCAACAAACTCTTGCATTTATTTTTAATTAAGTTCCTATGTTTAGATCTAAGAAAACTTTGTACTTTCATGATTTAATCAACTTAATTAATAGAAAATAATTTAAATCAATGACCCTTAAGAAGTCTTAACTGATCAAAGCCATTAAACTACGCCTCCTATCAAAAGTGAATAAACCATTTAGTTATTGTGAAGTGTTTAAATTGAATAAACAAATAAATTTGATCAAAGGACTGAGTGCTACTCAACACTTTTTATGTGTATTTTACGACCTAGATTTTCACTGTATGAATCAGTCAATTTTATTTTCACTTTTTTAATTTATTCTTCTTTTTTTTAGTGCTTAACACCCTTTTTCCCTTGTGAGGTTTGAAATTCAAGATCTCACACTTGAACCCTCTCCCTCACCCCCAAAATATGGATATTGAGTCTGATCCTTCTCCCTGGTGACATTTTAATAAACAGTATATTTAAGGAGTATTTGACAATTTAACAATGTCTAGGATCTAGGATCGAATCCTGAGACAAACTATTGTCGTGGCCTGATATGGTAGCTGAGAACGATTTGTGCAATTCTGTTCTTTTTAGCTTACCTTGACATGACTTTTGAATGATGTTTTAGTTTTATAGTCATAATAATTTGTGATTTTTTTTCTCTTTGAAACATAACGGTTGCACTTTGTGGCTTGTTGATTTCAGGGAATTGTTCTGCTGTTAATCCTGATATCAGGCCTCTTATGTATGTTGGGTATTGATACTCCTAATAGGTTTGAGACTTCTCAAGAGTCTTAATGTTTTTCATTCAGGGATCTGATCCCATGGGTAGTAGATTGATGATTGGAGAAGTGAATGATATATGGCTCTTAACAGTGCAAAGATGTGATCAGGTTTCTTGTCCAAGGTGTCTTTTTTTATTTTCTGATTTTCAAGCTACAATAAGTGTTACCACTGAAAAGGGCGTATCTGGCATCGGGAAATCGGGCTTCTGCCTGCTAGGATTTGGACACTATTTTTCTTATGCCACAGGCTATGTAATTTCTTGTTCATAACAGTAAATGACTTATCATTAATCTTTGACACTGTAAAATGATGGCATAGAACTCTCATTTTGCTCAGGTGAACAATAAAATAGCGGTCGTTTCTTCACATCTTTTATTCAGTAATCTTTGCCGTGGATTTTAACAGTGTTAACGATCTGGATTAGAGATTTTGTACCGTATGCTAGACAGCTTGCTCAAATGTTTTGGTGAAGTAATAATTGAGTTCAATCTGAATCTGTATTACCTGTTCTTTTGACTTGTGCCGCTAATCTCAGTTTTATTTCCTGCTGTACATTGACTGTCTTGATTCTATTTTCTGGGTTTCGCCGCTATAGATTAATCATGAGAGATTTGCTTCAGTTAACCCTATGACAAATGATAATCATTTCCGGTAAATGTCAATATGTGGTACTATGGGAAGTGGTCCATGAGAGTAGTCGGCATTACCTAACTAGAATACGACTTCACTGAAGGTTGACTGACCCTAAATTCCGCTTTCTCACCCTAGGCTCCACAATCAAGGCTTCTAGTAGCAGCATTAAAAGGTTAGATCAGTGAGTTATCCCAAAATCAAGTCATTTAGTTAAGCGGAAGACTATAATAAAGATGGAAGTAGACGGAATTCTGTTTGTTGCTAGTTTTTGTTGAAAAAAATGAATTCTAAACTTCCCATTTGTGAGGGTGAGTGACAGTGGCTAGCTAATATACCTAAAAGATCGATTTGTTAGGTACAGAAAATTACCGCTTACCAAAGTCAACGGAACCACTCTGACACCCACCTTGCTCATTTTTTACTATTTCTCATGGGATTTGAATACTGGATGTGGCATGTTTAGCTTTGATGCTATGACAGCGGTTAACCAATACACCTAAAAAACCGATATGTTAAATACAAAAAATTATCACTTACAAGAGTAGATGGACAATGAGCCCCTAAAAAGAGGAATTAGAAGACGCTGCCTGGTCTTGTATAATATTAACATGTATGCCTGGTCTTGTATAATATCAACATGTTTGGGGAGTAAGAACACCTCGAGCGTCTTTCTTAAAAACTTTTAAGAAGGGATTGGCTCGGAAGTCTCGCGCTCTCGCTTTCACCCTTTAAAGGCAAAAAACATACATCATGATGTTAGCGTCGCAGACTGGCGCTCAGTCTATCTCAGAGAAAGAGGGAGAAAGGTGCATTTCTTTGCTCAAAGTGAGGGTTCCTAGATATCTAACTGATGCTTATTCTTTTTTGTATTATTTATGGATTTAATCTGTCTGATTGCACGTCCCTTCTCATGAAAAGGACCCCATTAGAAAGCACCTTTTCTTCTCCACAATTGACGGTTCCTAGATTTATACCTTCAGCTTTTTAAATATCAACCCCTCCCCTATTCACCTTCGTCCCCCTCTACCTTATCAACTCTCAACTCGATGATTTTAAGATTCTGTTTTTCTTCTGAATTATGATAAACTATGGCTAATTGATATGAGCTCATATCTTATCTTACTTTCATTAAATACACAAAACAAATAATACATACTTTCTAAGGTGTTTTTGTTTGAACAACCTAAAGTAATTTGGTAATAACTTCTTTTAGAATATTTTAATTTTTGAATGATTTGATTTATTGGAACCTAGACAAGTATAGATTTTCAATGACATATTATTTGCACCATTAAAATGAGAATAACTCCTTCAAATTCTCATCACAAGAAATTCTTTAATTTCATTCAATTAATATCAAGTTTAATATCCAATACAAACCTCACTGTACCCTCTATGCTGCATCTTGCTTATCTTATCTCCCTTCCTGGTTCCTATTTTCAGAAATCCTTTCCTTTTGTTTCTCTTCCAAGCGATTTTCTGGGCACCTGGTTCCTCTCTTTGCAAGAATGGAACAGTGAGCAGCTATCACAGACTGCGACGCACTTGATGGATTAGGTGCATCTTGACAGGGCTCTTACCAGTTACCACACATCACGCGCATTGGATAAGGATATGAGCGCAAATCCTTAAAAAGGGTCTAAATCTTTTGAACCAGTTTTGCCAAGGATGTAACTATGATGGGAAAAAGGAACAATTTCAGCTTCTAAAAATGAAAATGGCTGTGCCCTTTGCTTTTGTCTCTGTTTTTGGCTAACCAAGGAACATGGGCTGTTTTTTCACTGCGAAGAAGAGGAATCAAATGGGCAATGAGGGTAATAAAGCAAAAGCCAATGTCACAGCAGGCCTAGATTAAGCATATCTCTACAATTGAGTTCTGTACCCAGCTCGTGTACCTTTCCATTCAAACTCACACACTTCCATTTAATTCTTCTCGCTCTAGCAAATGCTTCTTTTAGTAAATAATATGAAATGGCTCTCCTCCACTGTCTTCGTCATACACGGGGAAGCAAAAAAACCATATATTTCCACTAATAGGGGAATAAAGTATCCATCTCTCCGTTCCCCAATTTTTCTTTTTCTCTTTTTTTTTTTTTTTTTTTTCCTTTGTTCTTCTCTTCTTCTTCTGGCCCTTGGAGAGTTCGCAGGAACCCTCATCCTACTGAAAAATTTTCTCCGTACTGCAACGGCCACCAACCACAAAAAGGCAATTTGAAATTTTCATCTTACTTACAGTGTCTATCATTTTCTTAGATATGTTTTGTTTTTTGATAACCATTTTTTCCTGTATATGATCCAAAGAGTTTACAGGTACAAAAACTTATTCCAGGAATCAGCTTGAAACTGATCTCTTCCTGCTGTGAGTCGAATACAACAAAGGATCAATTGTAAACTATCTTCCACTTGTTAGCATTAGAACTTTGGAATCTTCTCAATGTCAGAAGGGTCTCAAAAATGGGATTAATCCACAATCATCAATGGTCTGTTTGAACTGTTTAGTTAGAAATGTAGAAGGAGGACCTCTCGATGAATCTAGGGTTGAGGGACCTTATCACTTATCATTCTATTGGGCCACAAACTAGATCTTTTTAGAGTGTCGTCATCTCCACGATTGAAGATAATGCAAGGGAAAAAAATTGGAAGTACTATTTTTCTGCAATATTTCCGCAATTTCACAATACCTCATCGCGAGCTCTATATAAGACCAAGGGGCCTTCCTTCATTTCAGCCACTCTTCTTTGTCTTCCTCAGCTCCTTTCTGTTACAGTCACTTTTATTTTTCCTTTCTGTCTCTATACCAACCCTCTGCAGCTTCAGCTAGCCTCTCACTTTGACCTCTCAAACCGAAAGTAATGATGTAGCTTCAGCTATTCTCTCATCTACGGCCTCGCATGTAGGCACTGAAAGTATGGCGCAGCCAAGGATGACTTGCCGACTCTTTCGAGTATGAGCTTCTCCATCGACGGAATTTGCAGAAAGGAAGTTGGCAAGTTGTCTTTGGCTACATTTTACTTTCTGCGTCTCATGCTAGGCCCATGGTGATTCTTACAGAGCTGAACTTCAAAGAATGGAGCTGGTTGTAAGTTGTTCTTCAGATTTCCATCACTGATTCCTCCCTTCTGTAGAGCTGGTTGCAGCTTCTGTAACTGGTCATGTTTAAAAAGTCTTCGTTCTAAGAGTATTCTAGGCGGTTCATTTTTTTTTCCTGTTAGTTTAATATTTTCCAAGTCGGCGGGCCGATTAAATCTATTCATGCTACAGAAGTCCTACTGGACTCTTCTCATATCTGTTACCCTTATACTTACAGTGCTTCGCCACTGCTTTATCATGAAGTATGAATGGTTGCTCCTGCAAAGCATGGGGTTTAAGCATTTCTCTCTCTCTCTCTCTCTCTCTCTCTCTCTCATCCAAAAGCCACACATAGACAGAACCAGGCAATCATGCTTGCACACACCGCACAGAGCCATACTTGCACGCACACACAGACATAGAGGTTTACATTACAGCATCCAGGGTTTAGGAACCAATATCTGAAGCATCTTATCTGGGGCGTGCTTTGGTTTTTATGCTGTCCTCCTTGCACTGCTTCATTTCATCGAAAGACAACCCATAGCCTACGAGAAGGACAGTGCAGGTTTCTTGTTATCCATTCCCTCTTACAGATTAAAAATGGACGTCGGATGCCTTTCCATGAAGCAGATACCTGTGACTGCATTGATATTTGAGTCCAGCAAGACTGTGTCGTGGTCTTATATGAGTTTGTGGAGCAGATTCAGCAGAAAACCGCTCTAACCTGTGTATTGGGGTCATGTACAGTATGTGTCTCATAATATTTCTTCACTGCCCATTTTCTCTGTCCTGCGTTATCAGGTCATTGTTTCTGCTTTAGGTTGTCTGCAAGTTGCTGCAGAGATAGTTTTAGTCTTTTATTTTATTTTACATTTTTAATGCTCGGAGCTGTGTGTCTCCAAACCCGATTTGTTATTTACATTTATAAAAAAAGGACAGGCTTTTCAAACTATCTAGGATCTGTGGGTCTGTTCTGGGCATATATATGCTGCTGATTACATGATAGCATATGGTCACTATATGATAATCTTAAACTAACCCAAGCATCTATGAAAATGCACGTAGCAGAAAAGTAGTCTAGCTTGATCTGATCTTGGTTAATTTGCTACTCGAAAGAGTCTTTCAAGAAAGTTATTTTAAGTAAAGTAGATTATGAACAACTATAGAAGACGCTGCTAGGAGAGATCAGCTACATACTCACTGTGATTCATACAGTTGCCTGGCATTAAAGTCAAAATCGTTCACGAGTTCAAGTTTGTACACAGTTATATGGGAAATGACAAGATCATGATATGTACTTGAGACTTCATCAAGTTCTATCTCTCGCCAGTACTGTCTGCAAATGATACCCACTCTGTCATTGATTGGATCGGTATCCGGTACGGGTGTACCCAGTTTTGTTTATTTTGCAGCTGTCTCGAGACTCCAGTGAGTGCGGCGAATCATGCATGAAAATCGGAAATTCATTATGTGGTGACCGAAAATGTACATGGCAAAAAGGAATTGAAGGAGGTTTACGGTCCTGGAACTACTAACATGTATGTAAATGGGTCTCATTTCATTCTGTATCAGTCAGAAGCAATTGGCCCTTAAATGTTTGATGGATAACAACAGTTTACTGCTCTGTTTGCTCCAAAGTCAATCAAATCCTTGTGATTGATGGGAAATTGCAATTTTCTACTTGATTCGAATCTGCCATTCCAATGAATGGATAAAAATAGGATGCGAAGATAATATAATTGGATTGCTGTATTCCACCGTGATTTTATGGGACCGGTTGGTTATCGATTTGACCTCATGCGTGATTACTCAATTTACAAAGGTTAGGAAGTGTTTCCAAACAAACACAGCATAAACAGACCGCACTGGCATTCAAGCAGTAGGATCTCGATTCTGGGTTCTCGTCCGTGCTGCCATTGCCCCGACGAGACCTCCGCTGCACAGGGCCCGTGGCAGCGGCAGCATTGACGCTGCGGAATACTGATCAGTGGTTGAGGTTCAAGTAAGATTAAATTAATCCCAGAGTACAGGTGGAAGGCAGGATGGATACGTTCTGCACTTTGTCAATTGTTGCTAAACATAAAAAGGGTTATGTAGAATAATCACGGCTTCATATTCCAAAATTCTTATGTTAGCTCCGTGTCGGCCGGAGTGGATTTCGCAGGTCACCCTCGTTCTGACCCGCCTCGTCTAAGAATCAGTCTGGTTCATTGCGTTTTAATCAGACTGGGTTGGCCTGGGGTTTTCTTGGTGTAACGAGACCGTCCCCAGCAAATAATAATTGCTACTTATTTTTTACTGGAAAATTCCCAAGGAGACCATTCAGCCCCTAGCTCTAGCCTCAGGCTCAATTATTTTATTTAATCACACACGCAATCGCCAATACAATGGGCCCCTACCCATCCTTTTCTTTTTCAATCTTCGAGGAGCAACTGGGCCCCCACTTATGGTAATGCTTTTGCTCTTGATCTATTTACTTTCTAATTCGGTAAAAAAAAAGGGAGGAAATGGGCCCCACTTAAAGCTGGACTCTTACTTCGATTTTAGATTTTTTTGAGAGTGATGCATCAAGGACTTTGATCAGCTGGTTGTGAAATGGGCCCCCCAACTTGAGTAGGTTGGTTTTTACTTGACGTTATAATTATTAAGCTGTAGCTTGCGTCACTTTTCTCTCTTTTTTCTCTCCCTTAGAATAGAAAATTTGGAATGGAAAAACCAATCCAGCTTTGGGCTTGGGGCTTCAGAACCAGGGTGTGGTAGGTGCTCGAGCTCAAGTGACTCTCAACTCTAACTACTGAGATGGGACTGGTTTATATGGGCCCAACTCTCTGATTTAGCCTTCAATTCTCCACCCGCTTCCACGGATCCGACCCAGAAGCTTCACACTTCACCACATGATCTGTCCTCTCTCAATCCATCGATCAGCCTACGGATTTTCCTTCAGTAATCACTGTCGTTCGTTCCTTGTCCCTACACCCTTTTAACCTTCCTTTGCTTTCCTCTTCTTCACTCTCAATCAAGTCATTTTCGTGGATTTGGATCATTTATCATATTGAAGCTCAAAGAAGCATATTATGGTTACAGTATAGCCATCATCTTGCTTGGACTTTCAGGCTCGGATGAAACGGAATTTTCTTCTGTATTAAAACACAGATCGATCGATGATGATGCTGTTATTGTCATTGTTGTTGTTCAGTCGTGGATTACACCCACTGACCAAATCGCTTTAGATATTCACATCCATGATACATTCCTTTCAGTGGGTGCGAGCAAAAGATTGAAAAAAAACAAAAAAACCGTGGATGGTCAGGGAAATCATAAATGGTTGGTGACTAAGAAGACAAACGAGGTTACTCAGGGCTGCCAAATAATCTTCAAGAGTCTGCAAAAAACAATTGACATTGCCACCTGCCCGGAATTCAATGACGCCTAACTCGTTCTCTCCGTGACTTTAATATAAACATATTTAATTTTTTCACCAGCGGGCAGCAGCTGCCAGGAGCTTTTACACTCTCGGTGATTCACTTCGATGAGTTCAGCTCGACAAACCGATCCGTGCTGAAGGTGGAATCCTTCTTGTATATGAGAACAAGAACTAGTTTACTGGGTTACTGAATCCCTGTTCTTCGGTCAAATTATCGCTTGGAATATCAGAAGGAGCCAGCTTGAGATAAATTGCTGGTGAGAATAATATTGGTTTTCTCGTGGCTGCCGCGCTTGATGTCTCCAAAGAAATGCGTACAACTTTCAGTAGGTTGCAGGCTTTTTTCCTAGTCGTCAGAGTGGCGGTTTGCGAATGCAACAGGAACCAGAGTGCTGCTTTCAACTTGAAAACATTACTCACATCCCTGCGTCTTTCTCATTGGACCCAGTCTCCCTGTTCTCGCCTTCTCTTTCTCCTTCAGCTTATGTCTTTATCGACGAAAAGAACAAGGAGAGAGCCATGGACTAGTCAAGAGTAGAATCTGACTTCTTCTCAGCTCGAGGGCGACGTCCTGGGCTATTGCTTCTAAAGGAAAGGCCGTCTTCGGGGTAGGTTTTTGAAGTCTGAAGGTTAGCTACAGTTTTGTTTGCTCCAAGGTTTCTTCCTTTCTTTGTATTCTCTGCTGAGATTATTCAATGTTGGCTGACAGAAGACCATAATACGTATGACTGCTGTTTCTGCTGTAGATTTGCTTTCTTCATGAGTTTCTGTAATCTGTTCTGTTTCTTTACGCTGTTCTAATGGTTTTAGACATCTGAGCTGAAATAGTTGACGGAAAGCGACAGATAAGAGCTCTAACCGCATCGGCTTTGGAACTCCTTCAGTTCCTTTTTCTTCAGGAAAATCAGATGAGCAGTTCTGTCGGTTCTATTTATCTTCATGCCTCCATTCTGTTTCCTTGGAGATGAAACAGTTCGATGATTTGAAAAGTGAATCGGGAGATTCCAGGACATCGTTCTCTGTTTCTCCCTGCAATGGAAAGCCAATGCATAATCCAATTTGGGTTGCATTTCTATGGCTGTGTTTTATATATCTTATTCTATTTGGGGTAAAAACCCAATGCATGGTCCTACTTGAATTGCTATTCCATAGCTGAGCTTTAGCTTTATCTTGATCTTTACCTGAAATGTTTGTTGTGGGGCTTCATCAAAATAGGAAGGATTGAATTATTATTCCTCTTTAGGTTTTTCTCTTCCACACTTCACCTTTTTTTTTCCCCTTGAAAGTCCATCAATTAGTAACTTTTGTATTTTGGTTACGTATGCAGGGTTACTTCATAACATGTTTCAGTAAAAAATAACAAATCCTCGAGTCTTTTCTCTCTACAAACTCTCCATTTTTCCCGTATTGTTTGTACTACTTTTTCATTATCACAAATTGTCTAATTTCAAAAAACGCCAGTGGTTGTATAACTAACGTACTGTGCTTGTGCTGATTCAGGAGTAAACAGGATAGAGTGCAGACTGATCATACCGTGGCAATGACGGTGGCTGTTCACACAAAGGAGAACTAATTTATACTCGTCTAAGTAACTTGAGTTCTTCTGAATAGTTGAGTAATTGTGTTGGAGCAATATGGATGATGTCCTTGAGAGACGCCAATCTCGGAAGTATATTCAGAGTCTTGCACAATCCATTCAGTCTCTTACAGGATTCAAGACATATCTAACATCTGCTTGGACTGAATCCGTCTGTCACATAATCAAGGCCCTACCATCTGATGGACCATCTCTTCGTTCATTTACACGTAGCCCTAGCTCCAACAAGGTGGATGCATCTCATGAAGAAGATGCTGATATAGGTGCAGCTATCACAAAAGTTCATGGTAACTTTTTTCAGCTTTATCTTATTTGAATCTTTAGAATCACAAATTAGATTGAATTGCTCAGTAGTTTTATCTTCTATCTTACAGATGATCTTGATGCACTCAACGACCGTCTTAATGAGTTGAACTTACACAGGAAGCAGGCGCTGAATGAGTTTCTGGATTTAAAAGGTTGTCTGCTAAAACCCAAAGTAGCTCCCAGAACTCTTCTTCAAAATCTTACCCAGCCTAAGACAATTATTATACATCTCATGAAAACATCAAATAGGTGGACTTCATGTACTGAAAGGAATAATTATGATGATAAAAATAACATATCTGCAACTCCGCAACTAATCCAGGGAATCCTCGGAAAGAAATTCACAATGCTCCTTTTTTTACAGGCAATATTCGTGTTTTCTGCCGTGTGAGGCCTATCCTTGCAGGTGAGAAAAGTGGATATATGGGACCTGTGGTACTTACAAACTCCAGTAACGTGTTTCTAAAATTTGCTGAGAATAAGAAGAAAAGCTACTGTTTTGACAGGGTTTTCCATCCAGATTCTACTCAAGGTGAAAACATTGTATTGTTTATGGAAGAGAAAGATTTTAGATCCTTATCATGAATATAAATTTTTTTCAAACACCAATGCTTTTCTTCCTTGAACATTTTCAGATGAGGTCTTTTCTGAGGTTGAGGAGGTTATAAAGTCAGCCCTGGATGGCTACAATGTCTGCATCTTTGCATATGGTCAAACTGGCACTGGGAAAACTTTTACAATGGTCAAATTCTCCAACATGCTAGAAATTTAAATCATCCTGTTTTGATCTTCTTTACATAGTTTAATGCAACTTCATCAATCCCAAACTTACACGTTTGTTTGCACTTTTAGGAGGGAAAACCAGATTGTCCAGGTGTAGTACATCGTGCAATGGAGTTGTTGTTTAAACAAGCTTCAGAGAGCAACCACTCATTCCACTTCATTTTTAGCATGCTAGAGATTTACCTGGGGAGTCTCCGGGATCTGCTTGTCCCACAAACTGAAAAAATAACAGATCCCTCTTCACACTGGTTAGTATGAAGTTCATGATTATTTGATAGCTTCGTGAAAGCTTAAGACACAGACAAATTTGCATCAAAAGCATGAGAAAACATCAGAGATGCATTACATCGGGTCATGTACTAGTGAAGGAATAGTAAGGATAGTGCATTTAACTTTAAAAGTTAAAAAAACATATATTTGATTAGATGATGCATCATATTTATTTGAGATTGTTTTTTTTATTTTACATGTCTTGATGAATCATAAGTTAACAATCTGTATCCATAGCCTTCAGATTAAAATGGATCCTGCTGGAGGCATTGAGATCGAGAACCTCGCTGCAATTGGAGTAAGCAGTTCCAAACAGGCAAATAAACTCTACAGATTAGGGAGTCGATTGCGGTCAACTGCTTCAACAAATTCAAATGCAACCTCTAGTCGATCACACTGGTAAAAAGTACACCTTTTATTTTATTTTCATTTTAGTTTAGTCACCTAAGTTTGGGTTAGGTATTACCAGGTCCATGCTCTCATAAGAATTGTTTATGAAATTAAACTTCATGAGAAGAATACCTGTAACAATGTAACCTAGGAAGCACATACACGACCTTTTCCTAGGAGGGCCATGATCTTCAATGCCATGATACCAGAAATCTATGTTTCTCTGTTTTTGTCTTTGTTCTGTTTCAGTCTAGTTTAGTAGACTATTGCTAGTTTTACTGTTCTTATTTGACGTCTGCAGTTTGATACGCATACTGGTAACTTGTTTTAATGCTGCGGAGAGAAAAACTGAAACAAGTAAAATATGGATGGTTGATCTTGGAGGAAGTGAAAGGTTGCTAAAAACACAAGCAGAAGGGAGAAGACTTGAAGAAGGGAAGGCCATTAATCTGTCACTCTCTGCCCTAGGCGATGTAATTAGTGCGCTCCAAAGAAAAAAACCTCATGTTCCCTATCGGTACCATCTTAGATGCTATCAATGTTTTGTTAATCAGAACATTTCCCCATTGATTTAGATGTCTACAATCTCGTAAACTTTAAATTTCCTATAACAGGAACAGCAAGCTGACACAAGTCCTCAGGGATTCTCTTGGTAAGTTGTCATTCTCTCAGTTGATGTGGTCACTCGACGAAAGTGCTGTGTCAGCTGTTCTTTTCTGAAAAATACATATTCATATTTGGTTGACTCTTTTACAGGAGAGTGTTCGAAAACCTTAATGCTAGTTCACGTCAGTCCTAAGAAAGAAGATTTGTGTGAGACTATTTGTTCTCTGGGCTTTGCAACGAGGGTCAGAAGAATTCAACTCGGGCATGTGGAATCAGCAGTTAGTTTTTTTTTCCCATTATCTACCAACGTGTACATCTTATTCTTCCTTGGCCATGATTCTGTTATTTTACAGCCATTGGTTATCCTGATTCTATTACTCTTAAATTTTTTATTGAGTGTGCATGTGAACATGTTAGTTTCATACAATTCAACTGGGACACCGACTGATTCCAAAACATGCTATTCACTGGAAAGTCATTAATCCATGATTACAAAAGTATTAACGGCTCAAAAAATTTGCTGGTTGCCAGGAAGTAAGGGCAAAGAAGGAATTTAAAATGGCTGAACTGCAACAGAAGGTCGGTCAAATTGAGGATTCACGTCAAGAAATTAAAGGAGATATTGACAAGCTGAATGAGAAACTAAAACATCTAAAAAGTACAGATGATTTAGTCATTGAGCATCTGGGAGTTCCACAACAACCACAAGAACAGCAAAAACCAAATTCTGAGAAAAAGAAGCAAATACTGAAGCTGCCAAGGTTTATGCGGCCAACAGTTTGTAGTCGACAGAAATCTGGCAAAGCACATCAGCCTTCTGAAAATACTAAGAATGGAGTGCTACTTCCTACAAAAAGGAGAAAGGCTTCATCTCTTCGGGCCGAATCAGTAAGTTTCCCAGTAAATGGCATTTCCAAGTCGGAATATGGCTCTGATGTTGTGAGCTTTAGTTCCAAATACAGTACAGATTATGGGACTGAGTTTTGCGATGATGCGCTCGGATATGATGTCAAAATGGTTGATTTCCAAGAGCTGGAAAAGGCTCCAAGCAGTTTAAATAGTTCTATCTCTTGCCTAAGCCATGAAAGCATCAGAGGAGAAGAAAATAAACAGGAAAGTAACGTTGTCATAGATAAATGCTTGAACATTGACAATTGGGTAGTACTTCAAAAGAACAAGGTAACTGGCACCCACATTCATCAACCTAAGCGGGTTCTAGCCATTCCGTTGCCAGATGAAACAAACAGAAGCCATGTGCAGAATCGCGAAACTGTTATCGCAAAATCTGCTGAGCCATATGTTAGTATCATTCATCCAAATATAGTTAACAGGAAAGGACGTTATGGTGATTTTGTGAAGAAAGGACATGATAACTTTCACAAGACAGCACAACTACTTCATGAAGGTGGCAGAGTTGGTAGTTCTCCTAAATCAAGTTCACTAGAGAACAATGAAATACTGGAGTGCGGAAGGACACCCTTACCGGCAGCGAAAATGGTGAAAAATTTGTTGAGTCAGGACATGTATTCCAATCACACAGTTCAGGAGAATGAACTTGTGAAGCAAAAGCCCAATGACCCAGCTCAAACCCATGAACTTGCCAGAGATGAGCAGATATCTGTGTCATTTGAGTCAGGCAGCCAAATTGGAACTTTACAAGATAATGCTAAACATAGAGATGATTTTGGTAAGCCATGCTTACACTTGATGAGGTCTCGAAGAGGTACACCTTTGGAAGGTTCATTTAATGTAATAAATTCGGATATGGCTAGGGTGGTCAAAAGAACTGATGATGAGTTCACCAAGAAAGATCTCAGCAACCATGATTTGATAGATCATTTATTTGAAGGAGTTGGCATTGTTGAGAAAGCCTCAAATCAATGTTTACTGGAGGATGTGAATAACACAGTTCAGAGAGATGAAATTTTAAGGGAAACACAGAGAGACTTGGTTGAAACTCATGAAACTAATGCTGATTGTGAAAAGTCTTTGGCAACTGCTCAATCTTATCCAACGTTTAAAACCCAAGCTCTTCAGTTAAGTGAAGATGGGAACAAAGGAGATTTATGTGATTCTGTAAAATATATGGCCTACGGTAAAACAGACTATGTACAGTTAACGCAGTCTCAAAGAGGATCTTTATTTGTGGACCACAGGGATATGCCTTTGAAGGATACTCTCGTGCCCATTGTGTTTGGAGAGAAGCAAAATAAAGGTGATCCTTTGAACTTTCCATAATATTGTTTACTGTTAATGCAGAATCACTCGCACACGCACTCCTGAAAAGGAGAACAAGGAATCTCAAATGTTGACAGTCTTATAAGAATTTTTTCACTAAACGTTTATCCAGTTTGATATTCTGTAAAGTAAATACCGACAGAATTGTGCTCATGTGAGGTCCATCAACTCAGAATCAGCATGAGAAAATTGTTTTTTTTTTTTTTACAAAAGCATTCTTCTCTATGATCTCACCACCTATTCTTGTGCTTTCATGGTCAGGAATATGTCTTCTCTTCATGCGAACATTTCAAACATTTTGTGCCAGTGCACTTCTTGGACTAGGCATTTGGAAACTAGGGCTTGGTGATGACTTCTTCCATGCATTAATGCTTTAAGAGGCTCCCAGTGAAATGGGAGAGCGAATTTCATTATCAAGTTACCAAATGATTGTCAGAACTTCACAGTTCGGTGGGTGTGCCTAAATAAAGACTGCTGGATCAACTCTGCCATCTTCTCTTTCATGTTCCCTGCCACTCTGGGTCAGCATTTGTTTAGTCCATCCCGAAATGTACACAAGTTTTACTAGAAAAGTTGAAATGTTTCAATAAAATTCAGGTAATTTCTCATAAAGCATCCTTGCATCTCTTGACCATCATTCTGTCTCTTTGTGATCTTTCCATGAGCAAGTTGAAGATGTGTACCAGCGGTTTTAGCAAAATTTGCATTTTTTGTAAGCTACTAAATTCTCATTAATGTTGGACACAGATGACACATTGGTGTCCTTAGCCCTCATCTAAATCAAGTGGCCCTTGCCATATCTTAGGAACATACCCAGCCAACTTTAACTGGTAATTTATCACATAAAGAACTTCGTAAATCTTAATGTGCAGCAGATGTGATTTATCTCCAGCTATAAAATTATGAACCGCACCATTGACCTCAATAGAACTGCCCCCAGGAGATTTCTTTACCCCACTGTCTCTCATCATCTTTCTCACCTTCCCTACAGCATCCCATTTCTCACGAGCTGCATATATATTTGATAAAAGGGTATAGTTTCCACTATTATGGGGCTCCACTTCAATCAGATGCCTTAGAGCGTATTCTCCAAGCTCCACACTCCCATGAATTCTTGAAGCAGCAAGTAGAGATCCCCATATGGCGCCATTAGCTTCAAAGGGCATTGTCCTAACAAGCTCTTGAGCCTCTTCCAAGAAGCCAGCACGTCCAAGAAGATCAATAAGGCATCCATAATGCTCAATTTTAGGCTTGATATGATACCTTGAATTCATAATGTTAAAGTAGCAACGACCCAGATCAACTAATCCAAAGTGGCTACAGGCTGATAAGATGGCAATAAAAGTGACATCATTGGGCTTAACTCTGGCTCTTTCCATCCGTGAAAACATTTCAAGTGCTTCAACACCCAAGCCATGCAAAGCCAGTCCAGCTATCATTGTTGTCCAAGTTATAACACTCCTATGCCGCATATTCTCAAAAACCTTTAGTGCTTTCCCTATGTTACCGGATTTCGCATACATGTCTATAAGTGCATTAGTCAAAGGAACAATCCTGAAGAGTCCCTGTTTATCTATGCAATTATGTATCCATTCACCTAACTCAAGAGCACCCAACTGGGCGCAAGCAGAGAGTGCTGCTAGCATGGCAATCTCATCTGGCTCAATATTTGCAAGTTGCATCCTTTGGAACATAGAGATTGCTTCTTCTGATCTGTTTGTTTGAGCATATCCGGCAATGATGGTTGTCCACGTGATTACATTCCTCTCGCTCATCTGCTCGAAGAGGGCCCTTGCGGTGTCTAAATCCCCATTCTTGACGTAGCCAGCAACCATGGCATTCCAGGAGATGAGATCTGTGTAGCACATCTCATCGAATAGATGGCGTGCATCCAAAATTATCCTACAAGTCGAGTACATCTGAATCAAACCCGTGGCAACATGAGGATCTGAATCAAACCCAATACGGATTACCTGAGCGTGGATCTCCCTGCCCACTTCTAGAGCAGTTAAGTGAGTGACGGCCTTCAATACAAAAGGAAACGAATAGGTGTCTGGCCGGAAGCCGAGGATATGAAGCTTGGTGTACAAAAGAATTGCGTCTTTCGCATACTCTGTCTGAGAAAGAATCTGTATCATGGTGTTGTAAAGATAGATATCAGGTCGTATATTGCGGGTAAATATGGAGAAAGCGAAACGGGCTAAACCCAATGAACTGCATGTTTCAAGGAATTTGCTGAGGAAGAGATTGTCCTGATCAAGGCCTCTGGAAACCATGAACCCATAAGCTTCGTTAATGTGTTTGAAGGTAGAACACTGCTTTAGCCGTGCTAATAGACCGTGTTTGTCTGGTAGAGTGTGGACGCTGGAGCAATGCGAAACTGAAAAGGAGAGCTTCAAGGGAGATGACAATAAGATCCGTAGTGTCGTATGAACGAGACATTTAATCATTGGCTTGCCTTACTTAGGTTGCAAGTATTCGGCAAATGCATATCATGTCATCTTATAATTCAAAAGGGCAATGCGTATCGTGGATGCTTGCTACCTCGTATGAGCGGTGAATCATCTCGCGCCAAATGTCGGCGCCGTGAATCGTGGATGCTTTTGTTTTTATGAGAAAAACGATAAACGGCGGCTGTCAAGTTTTTTTTTTTTTTTTTTTTTTTTTTTTTTAAGATGATGTTTATAAATAAATTGACCTATACAACAAGCAAAATTTAAAATTTTAAAATTTTAAAAATACTTAATATTAATAAGACCTGAACCCCTATTTTACAGTCCGCCCACCCACTTAAGTAATGGAAGCGAAGGTGATGATGAGCAGACTGCAGAGGCTTCATGGAACTGGTAGTATCGGGACCGGCCAGCTGACCGACATTGTATTAGATAATAATTAAGTAATTAATAAGGTTTTGCTTCATATTTATTAGCATAGATTAGATCACCCAACCCCCCCTCTGTCAGTATTACACCCTTTTTTTTAATCACGCAGACGACATGTCAGACTCAAGAAACAACCGCCACGTGCCCTGAATATTTTTTACAGTGCAGTAAAAATTGGAAGAGTACGACTAACTAACATAAGCAAAGCAGTACATGATTAATCTAATCTAATCTAATGATTGGGCTAATATGTTAACAGGCAGAATCCGGTGGGTTTTCATCGCTGGTTCTTGATCTTAACGAATAAGATTAGGGATTTATTCATTTACAGTTGGGAGTCTTAGTGGATGCCGTGATTACATTGTTTTAACTGCTGAATCTAATCAAGTGTCAAAGTAGAAAAAGGCGTGATTGAGACTTAACGAACCGCATGATATTAGCGGCGGTGGGGCGGCGTAAAAACGCGAGTTGTTGGAGAGGTATTGTTGAAATGAGAATGAACATGGCATTCACTCCTTACTTCTTCCCTCCAAACCAAACCCTAACCCTAGTTTCTTTTCATCTCTCCATTTTCTTCTCCTTTTTATTCTTTTTTCTTTCATTTATTTTTCACTTATCCCATCCGCCCGGCCCATCAATTAAAAAAAATATATACATATATATAAATCAACGAAATATATTATTAGAAAATAAAATAAATTAAAACTCCCCCACTGTTAAACCTTCAGTTCTCTCGCTTCTTCTCTCAATTCTCTCTCTCTATCGATTCATTCTGACTCCCCTACTTTTCTATTTATGTTAACCCTGGTAGTCCTTGGTTTTTCTTTCAATTGATCCTTTCTCTAAATCAATATCTGAATCTAATGCGGCTGTGGAATTACAAAAGAGAGAGGCGGGCTCGGTAGGGTTTTTGATTCGAGGTGTAAAACGGAAAAAAAAAAAAAAAAAGAAGAAAAAACTCAATTGGAAGGAAATGGAGGCGGGTTCGGGCGGCAACGACGTGGAGCTGCTGTGTAAGACCCTACAGGTGGAGCACAAGCTCTTCTACTTCGACCTCAAGGAGAATCCTCGCGGTCGCTACCTCAAGATCTCTGAGAAGACCTCCGCTACCAGATCCACCATCATAGTTCCTGCCAGCGGCATCTTTTATTTCTTGGATCTCTTTAATTACTACGTCAATTCCGACGACCAGGACGTTTTCAGCAAGGAATTGCAACTCGACACCAAGGTCTATCAGATTTGAAGCCTTCCCTATTGTGCTTCTTTACGGTTCATTTCCTCAGATCCGCGAATTCATTCCATCCAATTTCCTTTCAGGTGTTTTACTTTGACATTGGCGAGAATAAAAGGGGCCGCTTTCTTAAGGTAATAGATTTAACTGAACTGTAATACGTTCATTTATTTGTTTCCGTGTTCAATTTTCAGTTTAGTGGGCACTTCAGATGATTCTCGTAAGCAATTTTTCTGCTCTCATCTTCATATCTTAACGCCTATAGATTTTGCTCCAATGAACAAATCATCTATCCTAACGATGTTTATGTTATTAAGAACAAATCATCTGTTAAACCAATCTATTAGAAAAGGAAAAAAACATGCTCTTTTTTAAATCTCCAAAACTGTCAAATAGTTAATGGGTACACTCGGAGGAAGCAAAACGAAAGTCAGGAAATAGCATGTACTACCAGCTATGTCCATTTCATTATTTAAGATTCCCGTTTTTGTATTTTAAATAAACCCTCCTCATTTTACTAGTGGTACTTTTTCTCTTCCTGAGCTCTTGTAGCTAACGTTACCATAATAGAGCCATCTACTCCTTTGGTGCTTTGGGTGTTAGATAACCTTTATCGCCTGCTTACATTTGAGGAGGGCACTGCTTCTGGCCATGAACTGAGAGATTGATATCTTGCATGCATTGATGCAAGCAGTAAGCTGCTGCACAAATAGATTTGGTTAATCTCTGTATATTACTCAATATTCAACATGATTGAGAAATATTTTAAGTTCTCTCCTGGATCACGGCCAGGTCAGTACACAGATATGAACAAGTTAAGGCTGCTACAACAATGTGGTCGAGTTCTGTTCATCCCATTTCATCTGTTGCTACGTTGGCATACGTAGGATGGGTGCTGGGCATGTGATGAGCTTAAGATTTATCAGTTAAATAAAGTTAAAAGTTAAAGGGGTTCGTTATCCCATTTTTGAGAATATTGTGTTCTTACAATACTTAGTTCCGGGTTGTTTGTGATTTTACTTGAGAGTGGACATTAATTGGTCTAGAAGCTACTGAAACATATCAAATTGGCAGGGGACTGATCACACTGGGGCAAAATTTCAAATGCGAGCTACACTCGCTAAAGTTGCAACACATGATGATTGTGACAAAAATATGTGAGTCAAGTACTGTATGATTGTCCAGTTTGGGTGACAACTAAAGGATGTGTAGGCATTTTCCAAAACTGTTGCCTTTAAATATGACACTTCTTTTAGATTAAAGATAAATCACATTGCAACTGGAAACTCTGTAGTGGGTATAAAAAGAAAACAATTACTCTGCATTTCAGATGGTTTGTTTTCTTTATTACTTCTTTTCAGCAGTCTCCAACACTACTCTGGATAGTGTTTTTTCTACGGTCTTAGCCTCCCTATTTAGTGGATTAAAAATTATAGTCATCATAACTAGCTTCAACTGGTTGTGAACTTTAAACACATTGTCATGCTACATGGATAAAGTTTGAATGGTATGGAAGATTTTTTTTTTTAAAGAGTTTGGACTGCAGTGGGTCCTTTGACCAGAACGGTCCAGTCAAGTTGAAAACCATTTCTTTTTCGTTTCTCAAGACTCGGCTCATGACTTCTGAAAGAGTGGTCTTGAAACACTGCACTATCCTCAAAAATTGTGTAATAATCAAGAAACACATGGATATTATAAAATTTTGATCTAGAACAATATAAAAATAAAATTTTAAGTTTATCACCTATTACAACATTATCCCATTTCAACCCGTGGAACCTGGTTCAACCGGTTGGAGCCAGCAATCCCACTGATTCAATCCTGATCCATGTTTTTATGAATTTTCTGTTTAGCTTTCATTGACTTGAGCCTGAAGTCTGTTTGAATCTTTTGGGTCATAAGCCATTTGAGATGCTAAAACAGCTCATCAGATCTGAATATTATAAATTCCTTGCAAAAACCATGTTTTTCAATAGTGATCCTATAGAAAAGCTAAAATTCTGACTGCTGACCATCTCCCTTCCCCTAGTGTACATGTACCACTTGTTCCTTAAATCGATACTGCACAGTCTAGCTTTCAGCAATATGTATTTTAGTTCTGTGACACCAGTTAGCGTCTTTTCTCTTCCCTTATTGTATGGATATTAGGTGCTGACCACCAAGGAACCTTTTCAAGTTGTTAACCTGTTATGAAATGCTTTGTCAGGTGTCAGAAGCCTCAGTCAGTAGAAACCGTAGTACAATTATTGTTCCTGCTGGAAGCACCTGTGATGAAGGATGGGCTGCTTTCAGAAACATTCTAGCAGAGATTTATGAAGCTTCTAGACTCTTCATCCTTCCCAATCAGGTAGTTCTATTTTTGTTTCTCTTGAAAATAGCTCATATTTGGTTGGCTCCATCTGTTCTTAGTTCTTATGCTGTTGTTGTGTTTTGTAACAGCAAAACTCCGAGCCGTCGGAGCGGCTTTCAGGTCTTTCGGATGATGTGGGGGCTGGGTTCATTTCTGGCCACAGTACTCAGAATGCCCCTTCAGCTGAGTTGAATGTTGATAGGTCAGTGGAATTGCCCCCACAGGATGAAATTGGACAAATGGTGGTCTCAAAAGTTATCAGAGCTGATCAAAAGAGGTTTTTCTTTGATTTGGGGAGTAACAATCGAGGACACTTCTTGAAGATCTCTGAGGTAAGTTGGCTCGAAATGAATTATAGATGGGGGTATCATATGTACAGCCGCCTCATATCTTAGATCTAGATATAAGTTCTTAATGCTCACAATTTCTGAGGACAGACCTGTGGTGGTGTCCCACTCGGTGAGGTGGGATTCTTCAGGCGAGACATCAGCTTGAAATCCTTGTTTGATTCTGAGAATTTGCTGTTGACAGGTGGCTGGAGCTGATCGCTCCTCAATAATTCTTCCCTTGTCTGGGTTGAAGCAGTTCCATGAAATGGTGGGTCATTTTGTGGAGATAACAAAAGATCGGACTGAAGGAATGGCGGGAGCAAGTGTGCGGACTGTGGAGCCCACTCAGAGGTGAACCTATTGGACGTGGTTAGATGGGAGTAGTTGGTTGCAGTTTTTCAAGTCCGCGTTTGCTTTGGAGCCTCTAAATAGTTGAAGGTTTGATTCGGGTGCTCTTGTGGAAAGCATTAGTATCTGTCTCTGTTATTTGTTTTTTTTATTTCAATAGAAATAATCTAGTTTCTTTAAATTGATGTCTGAGAAATCAGAGCTGTTTGGCTTCCCTTGGAACGTAATAATGGAAAAGACAGATCTTGACATTCTGTAATTCTTGCATCCATCGGTATAAAATAGTTGCACCCGGTGTAATCTGTGATCCTTTCTAGTTTTTTGTTCTTTTTTTAAGGATCAAACTTTCTCTAATCAAGCAGATGGTGAAACTCTGAAGCTGGTCTAAGGATAAATCAATCGGGATGATCCTCCGGAAAACTATAAACAGGGTAAGAGAATCGAGCACCTTTTTTTCCTGAAGCACCATCAGAGCTTGTAAATCATATGTATCGGAGAAGCGGACATGAGAAAAAGGGCGATCATGTACTTCTCCCCGAAACAACCATCTGGTTGGCTTAATGTGCTTTGAGGACTGCCGCAGAAGACCTGAATTAATGATATCCCTTTCCTGATGTCATACTCTCATATTAGCTGAGCCTTTTTTTTATTATCAGAGAATCAGAGATTGTCGCATTGCAGTGAGACGAGCATATTGATGTGGACAAGTCGCTCTGGAGCATCGAGAATTCCCGATTACCAGGCCCGTGGTACGGTTTACAAGAGGACACTAGCAGAGATCAGAGTGCGTGGAATTCAGCAAATTACTGAAGCATTCATAAGCTGCTAAAAATTTCCCTGTCTACTTCTTTTCGGCTCCAAATAAAACTTCGACGTCGGATTGTTACTTAATCAGGCTACAGTTTCGTTTGTTGGACCTGTTATCTTGGATGGGAAGAGTGAACAAAAGGGTGAAGGCAATTAGTGAAGTTTATGAGACCTCCCTCCTTGATCTACTGTATTTGGAGATTTTGGAGTTGATTATGGTCTGTGTCCAGAACGCTCAGAAAGGAAGATATGATGACAAAAGGGTACACATGGTTGGTGAAGAGGGAAAATTGTTGAAGAGAAACAAAGAATGAAATGGCCGTTGTTGCATGATAAGCTCAGACACCCCCTTGTGGTTACAATAGTTTATCATTGATCTACCAGAAAAAAAAAAAAAAAAAAATGAAGATGGAGTCCAATAAATGCGACATGTAACCGGTTGCCGCCGAACTGTACAACATCGATATACAGCCATGTGAAGTACCGATAAAGTGATACTCTCAACTTTCCTCCATTATGTTATCTGGTGGATTCAACTTCCAGAGAGAAACCCAATAAAATACATATAGCTTTCTTTTATACCCACCCAGATGAAGCTTTCTTCCTTCTTCTTTCTTCCGTCTTCTTTCTTCCTTCGTTATTGATACTAAAGTAAATTATTCTATTTCATTAATGTGGAAAAAAAGGAAACAAAAGAAACTGAGCCTGGCCTCTTTTTGAAGCTACAGTGTCTCCTAGCACCGCTGAGAATACGGAATTGATAATATATCTTGAACGAAAGTTGATGAATCGGAACCATTAAAGATGAGTACCATCAATCCTAATAACATTAGAAAATACTGTTTTTTACATAAGACATAAGAATCCAAGCAAGCCAGCAAGCTATGGATGCCCATTATAAAAAATAAAAATAAAAATAAAAAAAAGGAAAAGAGAAAAAATAGAAAGCAAACTAGACTGAGGAGATTTCCCCCCTGAGCTCTCTAGTCTCTACCTGTGCCTCATTGCTACCAGCAGCAGGCTTAGACGTGAAAAACCCACAAGCCTGCAAAAGCTAGGCAGACCATACATACATACTGGAGAGAACTTTAATATTCTCTCACAAGGCACATAAATTATCAACAAGAGATTAAAACTGTACAAGGCATTGGCAATGCCTCCAGTCGCGCTTGATATATTTCATCATCTCCCAGCTGCCACCAGAGCCTTATCCTCAGACTCCTGAGTCGATCTTTGGATCGAAGGGAGAGGCGCCGCCCTGGGGGCACTAGCAAGGGATTTTACAGGCGCTTCCTCTGGGGAAGCAGGGGCAGTTTTCGGAGTGTAGCTGAAGGAGAGGTCTCTATTGGTAGCCAACGCTAAGAGCTCTGATTCCTCAAGACCTCTGGCAGGCCCCAGGCTACAACGATCCGTGCTGTGCTTAGCCAGTGCGTCTCTGAATTTCTTTATCTGTGGGAATGGCAAAGGAGGACTCAAAGTAAGACCAGGAAAAAAACATCAAAGAACGGAGAAAACCAGGATCTCAAAGCAATGGCAACAAGTTATCAGTGTGAACTAACCTAAGCAGATGAACCTAAAAATGTAATAATTTTATGCAAGAATAACCAAGGGGATAAAAGCAAAGGTATCCAATATAAACATAACCAAAAAGAGAGATGCTTGACGATGGATATTCCACTTACAGTAGCATTTGTACAGCTGAAACTGCAAAGCCGACCTTGAGCTCCTCTGTAGAATCTAAAAAAGGGAAGTACATGAACATTTAGGCTATAACACATGGATTTATGCTCCTCATAATTCACCTGAAGGAATAAAACATCTGGATTTAGCTGGGCAAACTGGCAAACCTGCAAGGTAAGGAACAAAATGTCAAGCCAAAGATTTAGAAAGCCTCAGTTATCTTCATCGTTCTTTAAGACACATCCTTGTATATATGATAAGAGTAAGTAACATACCTTAGGGTGAAGCGGTTTGCAGCCTCTGCATCCAGGAGAGAAGAAGTCAACAACGACTACTTTTTCTCCCGCAGCTAACAGCGTATCCACAAGATCTTGGGCGGACTCTACTTCTTTCATATTCGGCTGAAGCCCTTTCTGCCACCATCTTTGTGCTTTACCGATAACAAGACTCATCTGTACTAACAGAGGCAAGAAAAAAATAAATCGGAGTTATGACCAACAAATCAGTGGTATCCTCAAAAAGACAGATTATTTCCCCATAGTTTCAATTTCATTACCGCATAATATGTGAGAGCAGAATAAGCAAATTTCCCTATCTTCTTTGTGCTAGCATAGACGGAAAAAAAAATTTCTAGAAAGTGGGGAAAGTAAACAAAGAGGATTTGAATATATCTGTTTCTTCTTGACAAGTAAAACGCATGAAATAGCTTATATGGAATTTCATTTTGCAGAAGGACCTGTGAATTTATGAAATTAAATCCATAATCCAGATAAAATAACAGTACATGGCGCAAAATTGCGGAAAAATTCATTCAAGATTACAAATCACACAAATCAAGGGAAAAAGTCCATCCAAAGAAAAAAAAATACAATTATCAGAATTTAAAAGTAATATAAAAAATGCAGAAGTGAGAAGGAACAATCGCCATGCCTCAAATGCTTCTCCATGACAATATTACAAAAATAAAAATAAAAAAAAAATCCTCATAATTAACATTTTCAAAAAAATGAAAATAAAAAGAAACGTTAAAAGCTAGTAGAGATTGAATTACAGAAACCTGGGCACCCGAAGTTTGAAGAAATCCCTTGGTGGATGTTGATAGGTCTCCGTGAATTACTAATTTCTGGCCATCCAGATCACTAGAGGAGGAGGATCTGAGAGGCACAAGGCGAAGAGAAGAAAACCCAAGTCGAGAGGAAGATCTGTGGGGAGAAAATGATAGATAGGCATGAGAAGAGGGCAGAAGGAGATTGCTTCTGGTGAGAAGCTCCGCCATGGTTGCTCCAAGAACTCAGAAACTCGGAACGAAAAAACAGCAGAAAGAAGAGCGACGGAAGAAAAGGAATTTTTAATGGGGAGAGGTTTGAGAAGAAGGAGATGGAAAGCGCAGAGGAGGGAGAGAAAGCAAAAGGGTGAAACAGAGGGAATTCATGGTTTGCGGAGGAAGTGGCGAATGGGTTTCTTCCACTCACATATATATATATATATATATATATATATATATAATTATCTATAAAGGATAAGATTGGGAAGAAATTACAAAATAAAAATAGGAAAACATCCAAAAATAAAAAAGAAATTATCTAAATTCCCGCTTTTAAATTTAACAGCCAACCTCTCAACACGGCCACGTTCCTAATATCTGGAAGTCGACACATGTGAGGCTCAGCCGTTTATCCTGTTAATTAGTTACTTAATTTTCGCTAATAAATAAAAAAAGAGAGATAAAAGATATTATATTCTTATCCGCAGAAAAACCGAATTTACAAAAAGGATAATGGATTTATTAGAGGTTTGACGCGTTGGGAGGGCAAGCAACGAAACCGCGTCGAGCGTGGCAAGTCATGGCCCACCACACGTGGCCTTCCACTGACATTTCCTCTGTTTTAAGGAACTCCTATGATAAAATATACTCAGAAATTAAGAAAAACAGCCTAACCGGTGGGTCCTACATTATCTTTAAATCCGGTCCGGTGGTTGTTCAAGGAAAGATCCCTTCTGAAATTATAACCGAAGACTTCCAATTCAATTAGGGCATTAAGAGTAGCCCGAAGAAGTGCGGGGAGATCCAGCGGCACAAGGTCCTTGTCAATACTCGCTTGGTCATGTTTCACTGCAAACAAAAAGCCATACGTGACAAAAAAGGGCGACGCTCCTGGCCCTGTTCCAGCCCCTTCACTGCTGCAAGCGATCTCATTTCTTGTTGGTGTCAGCGGTGAGGGTCTGACGGAATCGATTCCTAATATTCCAATCGCAGCGCGGCACAAAGGGCGAAGTTACTCATTGGCAGATAAATTTTATCTTCTGCAAAAAATGCTGCTTCATTATCACGTCAACTCAATCCATCTCCACAGAATCAGGTTCCCTTTCGACAAAATTTCCTCCTCTCCTCATTTTATTCACGCAAGGTGCATTGCCCCGGGCTATAACCCATTCAAACCCGTCGCCCCTTCTCCCCCTCCCCATAAACCCTTCATACCCATAACCCAAACTTCCTCTGCTCCGTTCCCGGAATGCAGAGCAGAACACACAAGTACATCCGTGAGCACTTCAGCTGAACACTCTGAAGAGAATGAGGAAAGAAAGAGTTTCTGGGGTGCTGTCTCTTTGATAATCGGCACAGCTGTCGGGCCTGGGATGCTATGCTTGCCTTCTGCAACCATCAAATCTGGTCCACTTCCATCCACCATGACCATTGTCCTATCGTGGGTCTACGTCATCTCCTCCATTCTCCTTGTCGCGGAACTAACTTTTGCAGCAATGGAAGAAGCCAAAGTGAGGGAAGTGAGTTTTACAGGCCTTGCAACAAACGCTCTGGGGAGTCAAATGGGCACCTTTGTTGCCGTTGTTTACGCTTTGTTGAGCTTTGCTCTAATGGTTGCTTGTGTCTCTGGCATCGGTTCTCTCGTGCTTCAGTGATTTCCTTCAATGAACCTCATATTAGCTCATGCCGTCTTTCCCAGCCTCGTTGGCACTATAATCGGATTCTTCCCCTTCAAGACCATAGACTTGGCAAACAGGTTACTTTGCTGTCTCATGCTTCTTTCTATAACGGCACTTGTTGTTGTTGGCTTATCTCTTGGAAGAAGTAACTTATTGAGCTCCTTTGCTTACGCTTCATGGAATCCTTATTCCATACTGCCAGCAATTCCAGTGACCGTACTGACGTTAGGATTCCATGTAATCACTCCTTTTGTATGTAAATTGGTGGGAAGGACCGCTGTGGACGCTCAAAAGGCAATACTGGTAGGAGGGGCTGTTCCACTGATCATGGTTTTATCATGGAATTTGGTTGTTTTGGGCCTTTCTGGGACCAATAAGATGGGCTCTGAAGATCCCATCGGACTCTTGCTGTCTGTAAATCCTCTAGCCCAACCGGCTGTTAAAAGTTTTGCATTTTCAGCTCTAGGAACAAGTCTGATCGGTTACGCAGTCAGCCTTCCAAAACAGCTTGTAGACACCTTCGAGTTGATTAAAGGTATAATTCAACCCGAGCAGCAGAAGAGTGCAAGGGGTCTCCAGGAACGTGGAAAAATAGGCTTCTTGGTTTACACAAGGAACAAGTTCGGAGTCATCGGCCAGATTTCATTTTGTGGGCAAAAGTTGTGTCCATCTACTGACATGCAAGAATCGAGTAGCCGCACTGCAAAAAAATCTTCTGGGCATAAAGCCTCATTGTCACCCACTATTGCGGTCACCTTGCTGGTATTCGTTGCTCCAGTTGTTATTGCATCTTTCTTTCCCGCTGCTTTCTCTGCTACGCTTGATTTTGCTGGAGTATA
This sequence comes from Aristolochia californica, assembly GCF_029961685.1. Lineage (NCBI taxonomy): Eukaryota > Viridiplantae > Streptophyta > Magnoliopsida > Piperales > Aristolochiaceae > Aristolochia > Aristolochia californica. The sequence goes on along the minus strand of NW_027181992.1, from coordinate 250,913 downwards.
TGCAAACTGCTTTCTCTTTGGAGTACTTCCTCCATTAATGGCTTGGATTCATCGCTCCAGAAAAGGGTTCAGGTATTCCTGGCGACTCAACTTCAATTTTGCACCTAGCTTTTAAACCCTGTTTTCTACATAACACCAAAATCTCACCCACTCTGGAGAACTTGACTTACTCTACTTTGACAGATCCAAGTGATGCACTCAAAAATACCATAACATGATGGATTTATTAAAGAGGAGATTCCAATTGATGCTAAACTACATTTTTATAACCATTCGCAAAGAAAATTTCTCCTTTTCAGTATAGAAATCACCCCTGTTACAGCTTAATGACACTGTTTGTTGTGCTACATGCAGATCATCCAGATTGGTGATGCCAACTTACTCCTACCTGGTGGAGATGCTTCTTTATTGCTGCTCTTCGGCATTGCGGTCATACTAGGAATTTGGCATTAGTTGATCACAAGGAAAGGATTCTCTCCTGCTCTATGTGTAGTAGTTTTCTGAACTCATTCTTCCTATAATGAGATCTTCCAATGAAAAATGCACCAGCAGAAGGAGATATCGGTTTGTGAAACTCACTGATAAACTGGTACCAACAAAGTGTAATGTGCTGAAGTTTGTCTTGAGTGCTTTCATTCAAATTGCTTTTGAAATCTCCACTGCTCTGGGTTTGGGTTAACAGAGATTATCTTACGAGCCCGAGAGTCCAGTTCTCCAGCAGCTGCAGTTCAAAATCTCAATTATTTTATCTAAATCTCCTCAAGGTATAAGAAACATGGACTCATAGGAGAGTGCAAAATCAGCTGAACTTTCTGCGATTATACACAAAAATAAATAAATAATTAAAAATTAAAAATTAAAAAATCTTAAATTCCAATGGAATCAATCTCATACTATCAATAGTAAATGACCACAGAAATTTCATGGCTGGGTGAAGGAACAAAGGAAGATGAAGAAAGTGCTTCGTATGACACATGGTCAGATCTCCCAAGGGGTGCCAATTTTGGGTGAAAGAAAGTAACTTTCTGAATTCCCGGCAAAGAATTATCCCCTATTTGTACACCTGGATCCGATCAATATTCACTGCAAAGTTTCACTTTCTGTTGCTTTAAAGCCACTAGAATTACCTGATCTCAGCCATGTCAAAAGGCCTTGTAGCCACTCACAGAATATCAGAACTTCCCGTCCTAGCAACTTGAGCAATTAACACAAGAATTTCTCAGCAGAAGGCTAACATGCTTAACTTTTTGAAACTCTTAACATAATGTGATTATTGCTGAGGATTCATCAGATAAGTCGGTCAAGCATATTATATAATCATAGGCTATTCAATAGCCAACTCTGGATGATGCACTTTGCCACTGCAGCACAAACCCAAAATACATCCATTATAAAATCAAATGTGTAAGAACTTTGGGTGCAATATCTTCTTGGAGTGGGCCACAGTGGCCACTGAAATCTTGTGCACCAGAGGGAAGGTAGAACCTCTTTATCCAGGTATATCACTAATGGCTGTGGATTCTTCTGCGCCACTATCTACTTCAATAGAGCTGCATGCAGCTTCTTTCCGTACGTTACTTTCCTCCATCAAGTCCCTCATTTCCATGGACTCACCCCATCTATCTGCACCTGCATATGTTGTCGACATGAGAACATAGTTTCCACTATTACCTGGATCCATCTTAAGAAGTTTCTTTGTGACAATCTCTGCCATTTCAACATTTCCATGTTGCTTACAAGCACTGAGAAGTATTCTCCATACGACTGGGATCAGGAGGTACCGGCATTTTCTCAACAAAATTATATGCTTCCTCCAAATTACCTGACCGACTTAGGAGATCAACAATACACCCATAATGTTTCATATCTGGCTCTATTTGGTATTCCCTCATGCTTTTAAAATATCGAAAACCTTCGTCGACCAAGCCATTGTGGGTACAAGCATGTAAGACGGTAATGAAGGTTGGCCCACTTGGCTTAATACCTGCACCTAACATTTGCCCAAAGAACTCTAATGCAGTATTAGCAAAGCCATTTACAGCCATTCCAGCAATTAGAGAGGTCCAAGTGACAGTATCCCTCTGCTTCATTTCCTCAAACACTTCCAGCGCCTCAGCCATACAACCAGATTTGCAGTACATATTTATAAGGGAATTCCCAATATAAATATCAGCTTTAATGTTATTTTTGCGAATATAATCATGGATCCCTTTTCCAACGTCGAGTGCACCCAAATGGGCACAAGCAGAAAGCACACTAGCCAATGTAATCTCATCAGGTTTAACTTGAGCTACCATCATCTCATTGAAAAGTTCCAAGGCACGGGTAAATTGCTCGGCTTGCGTGTATCCATCGATTATGGACGACCAAGAAATTACATCCCTTTCCGGCACCTCATTGAAAAGCTTTCTTGCTTCAGCTAAGTGACCTGCCTTAGTGCATGACATAATCATAGTATTATAGGAAACAACATTTCGTTCAGACATTTCATCAAACGTTCTCCTAGCTAAGTCCACGTATCCTCGCCGCCCATAAATGTCAATGAGAGTGTTACCCAAGTATATATCCATTTTCACGTTATTGTCCCTCATACACTTAACAGCTTTATCCATCATCTTCCAGTCTTCCAAATGGCTGCAAGCCAACAAAACCTTAACCAGAGTCACCGCATCAGCAATAACATTTTCACTTTGCATTGCTTCAAAGAGGTCTAAAACATCTCTCATCCGACTATTCTGTCCGTATCCACATATTAAGGAATTCCATGAAACTAAATCTCTTTCGGGGATTTCATCAAAGATCTTCCGTGCAAGCTCCTGAGCACCACAGAAGGCGTACATATGAATCAAAGCGTTGGAAACGAAGAGATGAAAAAGGAAGCCAAGTTTAATGATCTGGCCATGGATCTGTCTGCCCGCTTCAATCTGCCTAATACGTTCGCAAGCTTTGGCAATGAAGATGAACGTTAAATGGTTCTGCTCAGACCCATTTCTGCGCATTTGATTGTAATAGACGAAGGCTTCGTTCGGTTGATCGCTTTTGGATGATCCTCTTATCATGGAATTCCAAATATACTTGTGGGGATGTTCGATTTGATGGAGAACAAGACGTGCATGATTGAAATAGGAGGAAGAAATAGCATATGAGCTCAGAACTCTGGAAATGGAATACGCATCTCTGTATAGTCCCGTCACAATGAGATGTCCATGGAGCTTTTTGATTGCGTCCATGCACTAGGAGCTTTTTGATTGCGTTCCAATAAGATGGATGGATCATGGAAGAGTACAGAGAGTAGGAACAGGATTGGATTTTGGCTATAACTTGAATCTCGCGCTGTTAGCAGATAAACATGTCCATCGGCAAGTTATCGAGACTGGAACAAGTTCAATTGCTGACTCATTTTCAGTGCAACGAAGAATTTAATAGCTAGTTCTAATCTTACGTCTGGAAATTGATTTCCAGAGTCCAGCGAAGAGAGACTTCAAGAGGAAAGAGTACAATAATAAACCTAGTTTCAACTTTACTAAGAAACATAAATAAACTATTTTAGAAAGGATGGAATCATCCTATTATCCTAATCATGACCAATAATAAACTTGTCTAGCCTCCTCCTCCTTGGGCTTTTCTTTCGTTATTCATGGTTCTTTACAGAGGCTATTATTTTGTTTTAATGTTTATCTTCGATCAGGAGATTTACCATCCCTGATTCGAGGTTCCATAGTCGTCAACCGTGATCGGCAATTAGCATGGGAAACAAATTGACTACTGCAAGGTGGAAGACAATGTCCCTGACTCTATATGGGCATATGATAATTCAATTCTTTTTTTTCCCCATGGTTCAAACTTATTAAATAGAAATCTACGATAAGGTGATTACAGTTAAAAGTGCTTCAGAAACCCAGTTGAGAGTTTGAGAGTTAATAAGCCGGAGCTTATCCGAGTGAGAATCCTGAAGGATTGATCGATCTATTTTAAGCCTTGTCCTCGAAATCTTTCTAGGTGCAGTCTCATTATCCTTCTGTTTAGTTTAGAAACTACCAGATAGAAACTACTAGATAAGGACTGGATGTGCTGCCATCATCGAACACGTAGTATACGGAACTCGGTGTGCGAATCTCAACTGCTGAAGATATTACACAAGCGATAGGTTAGAGAACGTATTATATTGAAAGAAATACGTTTTTTTTTTTTTTTTCATGATGCTTCCCAGTCAAAGTTCCTTACAGCACTTGCATTGTAATAAATAGTTGAGATGATCATGCACTGTGTGGTGCCATAATCCTGATTTAGCTCACCAAACTCATGGGATTAAGACTAATACCTGATCATGTTATCACCAGACAGAAGTTAAAGCAGAGAGTGCCAACGTGAACAGTTGCAAGAACACCCAAGCTGCAGGGTCATGTGCGCCGTCTCGCCGCATATTCATTGATCAGTTTGAGGTAGCAGGTGATTAAGATCAATAACCGATCGGTCAGCTTCGACTGCACTGGTGACTAGACTGGACGGATGGACAATACCAAAAAAATAAAAATAAAATGAAAGAAGTTAACGGCGTTGCCCCGGTACCTGGTTTAATGTGAGAGAGTAGGAAGTGTTTTGGGGCTAAGAGATGGCATCAATGGTGGGTGATTGTCATGAGTTGCTTTCGGAAGGAAATGGGCGAAGGAGTCTCTTGTTGAAGAGATGAAATAAGGACAGAGTTGGGTATATTCTATCACCAAACCTTTACCTACTTCTAGTAAGAGAATGGGAATACAAGGAAGAACCCAAAAGATTGATATAGACGTCGACTAATTCTATGTGCTTCATCTCAGATATGCTCTTAATAACTTTTCCCTTTTTGTTTTCAGCGTTTAGTGAGCTGACAAGGATGCTCTTATTTAAATGTGTCTGGAATAAGGCACGACTTTCTAGACGTCCAAACCACTGTTTTCTTTAATATTTTCATATCGGTTGTTGTTTTTATATAATATAATTATAGATTAGCACTGGTAATAGAAATTAGTGATTGAGGTCTTCGTCTGGATTCTGGTGGGGGAGGTAGCAATAGGAAACAATACAAATTCTAACACTGGAAACGCTGATCGGCTTTGTTTTTTCAGTTGAGTGCTAGCTTCTGGTGATTGCGGGAACGGGTTTGAGTAACAAAGAGACGAGAGCAGACGAGGAAGAAAGCGTTCAGAGGTCGGAACGAGTGGGCATCAGCAGTGCTTGATGTATTTGTACTGCTCCGTTAATGAATAAAATGATATAGAAATGCTAGCGTTGCTTTGAGCCTCCGCCATGCCATCGGCGACGTCACTTTGAACTCATCGCGAAGAACAGGGAGAAGAAATCTGGGTTTCTTTCTTTTATTTTCCACCCAATTTGGTGAACAAGTAACGCCTAGAGGTTGTCCAAAACTCCCTTCTTCATAAAATGCCACGTCGCAGTCCACGCGTGAAAAAAGGACCTGAGGTGGACAAAAACGAAAAATGGTGACGTGGTATGACGTTTGCGAAACCTGAGAAACTTTGAGCCTTCTTCGGCCCCTCAAAATTACGCGTTAAACTCGTTGCTTTTGGCTTGTTTATCCGAGTTCGACGTGACTCAACTCGGTTGAAAGAAAGGTTAAAGAAATGCCGAGTTCAAGTGGACGACGACCAGGAAACGTGAATTATGCAACGACAAAAACACTGATGGGCGACCCAGACCCAATCGGAAGGGCTTGGTCAAGTAAAAACCAAAAACTGGCCCTATTTATGGATTATGAAAGAAAGAACGAGGAAGAGACAAGGGGACGCGTTTTTGCGTTTTGGTTTTATCTTCGTTTCCGAGTGATCATCAGACATATATCGTCTTCGTTTCGTCAGTTTGCTGGCCTCCAGCCTCCTCTTTCAACTTTCTTTTCAATTCCTTTTGTTTTCTTTTACCTTCTGACTGCAAGAGCAGAAAATAGGATTCAGACCAGACTTGGTTTTCTTTTAAAGAGTAAAATTATTAAAAGAAGACCTGAAACGATTCGAGAGTAGCAGCCAGCTGGTGGCGGTGCCAACGCTTGACGCCTCGGATTCTACGCGTCTTGCCATGTGGCAACTCCTGACGGGGGGAGGAAGGAATATTCTGCTGACATGCCCCTCCGACTGATTGAGTAGCCGACCGGGATATTCGTTTGTGGAATGTGGATGGATTGGAAGTTAGATGTAGCCTATTCAGTAAGCAATCTGCAATCAGTCCTCCGATACACTCCTCATTTTCATGCGAGAAAAGAGGAATTTAAGAGTAAATCGTCAGAATTTCTAAACCAAACGGATGCTTTGCTTTCAATGGAAAGTAGACTGGAGGGATTGAAATATTTTCAAAGAGAAGAAGCCCTGTACATGAAGCTTTCTTCTTTCCGTATCTCGGAACCCAGAGGCCTTACATATGTAGCTCCTTCCCCACCCTTTTAACCGTAGCTTTCCTCTCCCTTTCTCTCCTTTTCAACAACTTGTGTCACTTTTAACGAAGAGAATTTCACGTCAAATTGTAACAATCTTCTCACGATTATAGTTTTAAGTCCATGACCACTTGGAAATTACACCATATTCCGACTACGATACATTAGATTACATCTCTCTTCTCATCTTCGTCATGCATGTATTGTAGAATCATGCCGAGCATCCATATAGGTTTTAACAACGAGAAGATGAATTCGATTCGAGTAAAACGGACAAATGATTTGTAGCATGGGAATGGATAACGATGACTCTTAAATCCTCATCGTACTATATCTGCCTTCATTAAAGACATGGATGGAGAAGGATACGACCAAATGTTGCATCACCCAACCCTTCTCTAGCTCGCTCCATCTTACGTTTCCGTAAATCGGTATGCAGGACTCTACTATAAACCGTGATCAATGCAACACGAGTCCTGATCCACTGAATAGCTCTTATCTTTTTTCGACCTTTTTTAACGCATAATCAATCATACTACCCGCAAAAGCATTTAATACTGATTATTTTGAGATCAAGAAAACGTATGGTAAAATCTCTCCAGGTTCTTCCTGTAATTCAAGATTCGCAGAAAAGAATCGGAATCTGAGTATATAGGCAAGGAGGAGGAGGAGAAATCGCACTGAACGCCACTCTAAATAAACTAAGCTAGAATGCATCCGTAAAGTCGAGATTTTTTTTTTTTAAGTTAATATTCTAAATACATTTAAGAGAATTAGAAGGGTTTGTTCTCTGCAGAACATGTTATTCATCTTGCTACTATTTGAGGTCGAGAATGAACAAGTACATTAACAAGAGCGTGGTGTTAATTAGCAGACTCTGATGAGGTGCATTGTCAACACATCCATGTGATATGCTTACAGCGAATTGAAAAAGGAAAACAGATTCATTTGATAACACACAAGCACAAGCACAAGGACAAAAAAAGGGATGATAATGAATCAAACCCGTCTCTTAATATTTCACAAAGAGGAAAAATTACAAAATGAATGAATGCACTGGTGACATACAGGAAATGGGTAACAACATCAAACAAAAGAATACATGTACATGAGAGAGCCATATCCATTGTGTATTTCTAGATTTCTACCAAACTGTAAACTGTGTGGTCTGCACGTCTGACAACTATACATCGTCCCTTTTTCGGGTAATAACTATCTATAAGAAGATTCAGGGGGATCTGATCAAACCTCGGAATCCAGAAAAGCAATCCCAATCCAATGTAATATCTCAAATTTCATCAGCTCAGCTCATATGTTATTCTTTAGTAACTCCACAGGCTTTCCAAGTCTATGGGTCCAGCAGAAGAAGGGCCCTCTAGGTCTTCATAAGATCTATTGCTGCTCATCTCGTGCTTGGAAACCCCGGATGAAATCTCCGTGTGCACATCTGTGGTGAGCCCCGTGTCCTGCGAAACCATGGACTGGTTAGAGAACTGCTCCACTTTACACGGTTTCCTCAATCCAGCTACTTCCTGGATGGAGGCTAGAGCTCTCAACATTGCCTGATCAGGAGAGCTGAAGCCGGTGGGTGGAAAGCTTTGAATTGTGTTGCTCCTAACATGGTGCAGGTATCCCAAATTCGGTGATCCTTCAACTGGGAATACAGGATTGGAAAGAGGAATTTGTGGATAGTAAATGGAGCTCTGAGGATTTCCCTGAACGGTGTTTGGTAGAATATAGCTCTTGTGGTCTTGCCGTTCTGCCCCCATGCCTGATGACATGTAAGGCATATGAATTCCCTCCGGCGCTCTCATTAGAGAGGAAGCAGTGCTTATGCCTTTGAAATCGTCATCCTCGTCGTTAAGGAAGGTTGAATCTGGCCTGCTCGTGTAAGGAAGATCTGTGAGAGGTGGCAAGGAAGAAGAATCCATCAGATCATCCATAAACGAGTTCATCCTCAGCATCCCTGGAATTGAACTTTTCTTGACGCCTGTGCTCTTGTGGAACACCCGGCATACTACCCATTCGTCCTGCAAGTGGTTACGAATATTTCTGCGTCATATTTCAGAAATCACGATATATTCTAGTTGTAAGAAGGGTTAGCAAAAGAACAGGATATATAACTGAATGGAATGAGTCTGCAGATTTGGAAAACATAACAAAACTATATAATTTTTAACCTTTGCAGATCTCTGAAGATTGTAATAGGAGAGTTTGCCCTCGGATCTGTATTCATGCATGACCCAGTTGGTCTTATCTCCTTTAGGCGCTCTCCCTCTGTAGAAAACAAGGGTCTTTTTCATACCAACAAGGCAGCCTTTTCCCTTGTAAATCTCCTTATCCTTGCCTGTAGCCTTCCAGTACCCGGCTTCTGTAGCTCTATTTGTTCTCATGCCTGTTGGGTACTTTCTATCTCTCTGACAGAAAAAGTACCATTCTTTCTCGCCCATTTTTGCTTTGCCTGCAATGTGAATTCAAAGAAAATGACAACCCTTAGGCCAAAAAGATGTAACGATGATCAAAGGCGTAAAAATCAGAATTAAAGGGAGATAATAGACATCCGCGAGGACGAGAGATGGAAGCTTACTTGGTAGATCCCATGGCTCGGATTTATTCAAATCAACCTCTCCCATAGCTTTGGCGGTGAACTCGTTGTTCAAAACCTTCTCTGACAGATAATAAGTTATGATTTCTTCATCTGTTGGATGGAATCTGAAACCAGGAGGCAGTTCCAAATTGTCGTCTCCATTGCTGAGGATCGAAACCTCCTCCATGGTTAGAGTGAAAGGCCCAAATGATTAATCTTTTTTCCTAGAGGATAATTGAATGGAAGGAATCTGCAAAAGGAAATTCTTCCAAATCCACCAAGAAATTACGAGAAAAACAACCCAGTGGGAAGCGAATTGGGAAGATAAATTTCAAGACGTATATGATGAGCAAAAAGCGCGCAAAGAGTATATATCAGGCATCAAACGAACTCAGAGAAGAGGAGTGAAGAAAGAGAGAGAGGAAGACGGGGGAGCAGGGCAGGGAAAAGTCGATAATGGCGATGTTGATCCTTCTGAGAGGAGATGAACAATGAAGGGAGCGGTTAAGAAAGAAGAAAATGGGGAAGAAAAGTGACTTAAATAGACATGACGGAGAGCTTAAGTTCCGTGTTGTGCAAGGCACTTTTCCAAGAAGCCTCCCTTGGGTTTGTTTTTCTCATGGTGTTGTTTTGTCTCTCTCTCTCTCTCTCGCTCTAGCGCGGGCGCGCAAGTCACACCTTATCAGTTAAACTGTTTGTTTCGGTTTTTTTCTGAGGAGAAGTTTCTTGCGGGTGTCCCCGTTGAAAAATGAAAGCAGTGCGTGGGATTGGGAGGCGGATGATCCGTAGAGAGAGCATCAGCATCCAGCGGTGGCTGTGGCCTGTGTGTTTTCGAATTGGATGAAATATTTTTATGAAGGGACGAGAAAAAAGGAGGAAGCATCCATGCAGCCGGACCTAACTCTGGAAAAAATCCCCGTAAGAAAGTCTCTGTTCAAAGTGCGAAAGTGCAGAAATATCTATTATATTCATCCTTGAAGACCAGCCGAGCCAGGCGAATTTGTCAAGACCCCGATTTCAGAACCTCCGCTCGACCCTCCTCCCCTCGGAGCCGCGGGGACGCTAAGTCAGCTGCCTGGCGCATCATGTAATTGTTAAAAGCTAGGTAGTGTTGCCGACTGTTAGGTGAGTAGAACTGATTCAGTCATCAATCCTGAACCAAATTTGTTTTTGACCGGAAGACCTCTAAAGTATTAACTCAAGATTCTGCTCAATTTACGCTCTCTCACATCTTTTTCTCGCGTACACTCGGCCAAATAATTGTAGGCTGGGTCGGTCTGTGGGCGAGAGGAAGGCAAGGAAGCCAGATTCCTGAACACGTGAAGAGTATGAAAGAGGCGGCGTGAGAAGCCGCCGTTCCACATGACACGAGTTGGTTCGGTTCGTTTTTTAAGTTACAACGATAATTAATAAAAAAAAAAGGAGAAATAATTTAATAAACTGTTGTGAACAAGAGTCTCACGTATGGAGGATATCCATGAATTAGACTTTTCCCGCCCCCAAAAGCCGAAGGTCCAAAAAGTCCAAACCAACTGTTGGTTTTTTTTCTGCGCATTAACAAAATAAAACCACAGTGGGTCCGAACCGATCCGGTTTGAAGAGTGAACCCACGGTTGGGATAACCAGATAAGATGATGTTGCTCCGTGTTGACAGATTGGAACGCCAGCTCAACACTAATTTTATTATTGTTATTATTATTAAGAAGCAGTACTTAAGTCCGTTCAAGGTGGTCCCCACGGGCGAGGAGAGAAGTGGAGAGGGATTGGCGGATGGGTCGGTGCAAGTGCCAAGTGGCTGGGCCTAACTAACTCATTTTTGCTGTTGACTTTGGGAGCATCTCTGTCCTCGGTCCGCACCCGAAGTTTCCTCTGACGTTCACTAGCATCATCCTTCCGGGTCTTTTATTCGGATCCTCCGTAAATTTCGGTTCCTAGCGTTCATACCTGGTAAGCCGACAGACGAGGGGATTTAATTTACCATTACCGTTTCATTTAATCATCGGTTTTGTTAGAAAAGCTCTTCTTCTATATTCTCATTACCGGGGTGTCCCTGAACCTCTCTCTCTCTCTCGATAAAAACCATGCCCGGGAATATGACTCAGCCACCCACCCTGAGTTCACTATCTTTTCTTATCACTGCACTCGGATTAACTACGCAGGAACTAATTTTAACAGTTGAGTATTGATATTGAGCAATTAAAAGAGGCGAGGAGGGAGAAGACGGAAGTCCCAAGTAGAAGAAAAAATGGTGTTGGATTGCCTCCAGGGAGAGGGCAGCCGCACACCACTGCTCCCCTAATCACATGCTACAAGTAACGAATTAAAAAGATAAGATTAAAATTTGTGGTGAGGGATTTATTTTGAAAGTCAAAAAACGACTTTTTAGTTTTGGTTGGTGAGATATGTAGATTATAAATATATATATATTTAAGAGTTATATAAGTGTGTGGTGTTTTAGGTGAGGCCGCTTTGGAAGTTTGAACCAATAAAGCATGAAATCTTTACTAGGGAAGCTGGGTTTTTATCTTAATCACGAGAATACAATAGGTTTGCTCGCTTACATCATTTAGTGTAAACTAATCCCTCCACTAATCAATCAATCAATCAATCAATCAATCAATCAATCAATCCATCCATCAATCCATCAACGACTACTGGGATTATTAACGGAAGCAAATGATACTGAAGGTGGGATGTGGAAATTTGGGTCATGAAATCATGTGGTGGGCTCTGGAGAATGACACTTGTCTGTCCTTTTGCATCTTCTTCGTCAGCCTCATCGTGTCACCCCTTCCATACACACTCCGCCTGCTTCTGCCTTCTCTTAATCTACGCCCATTCTTAAGCTGGATTAAGTTTTCTACAACTTTTGCAATTTAATCCCCCTTCCTAGTCAACTTCCCCAACTCATCTTCATTAATTATCATCTCATCTTCTTCACAGCCCATTGAGATCAATGTTTACCGTCACAACATCTTTCTCATCCTACTCTCCCCTGGTAAATTGCTCTTCAGCTCATGAAACTATAAGAACCGGAATAAACCGAGTGTAGGAACCCGTTCTCGGGATCACGACCTTTTCACTTTAGACAGAGAGGACGTTGTTTACCAAACACAATCCCATCCCGTAAATCACTTTCGTCTTTCAACACCATTCATAAATCCGATCCAGATAATCGTATTCCCCTATGAACGTGTTTCTCATCCTTCTCAACAAAACCTTCTAGAGAGTGTTATATAATATGAATTTCTTAACCCAGAAATTGGGACTGTGCTGCCGCGCCCGCGAAGCCGAGCAACAGATTTTCCAGAGACAAAAACGTATCGCAATCATCACCGTTAGTCCCTACAGGCTGCAACACGACTGTTTCTTTATATTCAATCCTCCATTATATATTAACTCATGTTGCTGTAACCCAACAGAGCATCATGGGTGCACTTGCTCCTAGCCCTCGGGAATCCTACTCTTTGTAGCAGACAGCAATGTAGCCGCGGAACGAAGTTAAAACAACAGACTATCAGGAATAGCCATATGTTTTATCTCTGATCCTGTTCCCCACCTATCTTTCTTAAACTATTTTTGGGTACCCAGTTATCAAAGAATTTCATAAGCTTCGCCCACAAGTAATTATCTCGCTTAACCTAACCCACATCGTCAGTTTCAACTCCGCTGCTCTTTTACAATTAATTTCCAATTTCCAAACTTGCATGTGGCTAATTTACTTTACATGTCACACTTGCAATAAGCCATGAGCTAACTAAGTACCTAATGGCAGAGTTATAAAAAGGGCCCAAACCCATAAGATATAGACCCACCAAGATTACGTGAAGTGGCATGATAAGTCTTACACAATAAAAAATTTTACAGACCCAGAATTATTATACAAGTAGGTCTGACAAACGAGTTTCAATTTAAAGGTGTTTTAGTTATGTTAGTATTTTATTTATATTGGGTTATTTAATTATGCTAAGACTTAATCTTTTAGTGTTAGAGTTTGGGTATAATTAGGACAAAGGTAGTTTAATTGTTGGATTGTACAACTTTTTTATATTATAAATAGAAATGCATGTATTCTAATTATAAAAAAGTCAATGAAGTATTTATCTTTTCTATAAATTCAATCGGCACAATACACAATTAGCAAGTGTTACCGTAGACTATCTTTATCAACTAGTTTTTGTACTTAGAAAACGTTCGCATGCCTATTAAGATTCTTTACTAAGGTGTCAAAGATTACACCATTGAGCTTTTAATGAAACTTTTGCAACTTCGTCTGAATATGTCGCTGCTTAAAGCGTAAAATGTTGGTTCCCTGAAAGATTTCAAAACAACCATTAAAAGCAGGTCAACACATAGAGAGCTGAAAGGGTGATACGAGAACAGCAGGCGATGATCAGTTGAGAGCAACTGTTGTTTTCTTGGCACGTTTGGGTAGATTATCATCTCAAATAACAAAAACTCTCTTTGTACTTATCATACTCTGAAGAATCGCTATGAGGGGTGGTTAGTCCACAATGAACTTGAATTGAACTTAAATGAATTGATTTAACTTCAACTCATCCTTAAGTGTTAGTGTAGACGAGTTCAAGTGCACTGGAAAACAAATTCCAATGTTAGTGCCCCCAAATGAAAAGTATGATATAAAGAACAAAATCAGTAACCTTTTATAATATACTTAAACAGAACATATAATTAAACATATAATTAACCAAAATAAATATGGTTACTACACTTATAAATGATTTAATGTGTACTATTAAAATATATTAATATCCTAATTAATGAAAAACTATATTATATTACTTAATCATTATAGTTTATTATAAATTAAAACAATAATTACGTGATATTAGAAAAAATTATTAAAAATTAAAAAAAAAGTAAAAAATAACATAACCGAATATAATAAATAAATAAATTATTTTTTAATAACATAAGATATATTTTAACATTAAAACTCACTATTTTAATACAAAATAAATAAATATATAATAAATAAATATATATATATATATTAATTTATCAATAACATAATATATATTTTTACTTATTATTAATTAATAATATATTGACACAAACTATAAAACCAGTGGTTTAATTAATTATAGAAATTGCATAATTAAACCAATTAATGATAAAAATAAATTATAAGTTAATATAATAATTACGTGTGACTAGAATAAATTATTTAAAATAAATAAAAAATTTAAAAATAACATAAACGAAAATAATAAATAAATAAATGATTTTTTAATGACATAAGATATATTTTAACATTAAAACTCACTATTTAAATAAAAAATAAAAAATACATAATAAATAAATAAATATATTAATTTATCAATAACATAATATAACTTGTAGGTATTATTATTTATAATATATTAACACCAAATGTAAATCCAGTGGTTTAATTAATTATAGTAATTGGATAATTAAACTAATTAATGATTAAAGTTTATTCTAAACTAATATACTAATTACGTGTGATTAGAATAAATTTTTAAAAAGTGAAAAAAGTAAAAAATAAAAGTCGTCGTCGAAGAGCTCTTCGATTTCAGATTTCCAAGGCGGCTCTGAGACCTTCGAAACCGTCGCGAAATTCTGTTATGGCGTGAAGATCGACCTCACGGCAATAAATGTTGCTCCGCTACTCTGCGCCGGCGAGGTTCCTGTCCCAATCCGTTCTTCAAAGCATCATAGACTCGGTAAGAACCCAAGAATCCTGTGAAGCGTCGATGTCGATGGCAAAAACCCTATGCATTGCACAGTGAGAGAGACATAATGAATGAAACTGGGGCGAATGGAGAAAACAGAAAGCGAAAACGAGAGATGACGAGAGAAAGTAGAGAGAGCGAAGATGAGAGGAAGAAATGGGGAGAAAAAAATCGTCGAGAGACGAAGGCCGAGGGAGAGGGAGAGGGAGAGGAGAAACGAAAATGACCAAAAATTTTCCTTTGGGGTGGGGGGGGGGGGGGGGGAGACAAGCTACACGCTTCGCACGCTTCAAGTGGTTGATTCGGAAAATTGGGCTAAATCCAAATTCCCCGCTTTTTGCCTCAGAGAATGAAGTGATGTAATCTCACTTCAATGTAATTTTTCCTACACTAATATCGTAATTTAATGAACTAAGTAATGTGCGGGGAATTCATTTCACTTCATTGTCGACTAACAACCCCCCCCCCCCCCCCCCCCCCGGGGTCAGGGATGTCATAACGAATATCAGAGAAATATGCAGGTTGTACAACTGCATAAAATTACAAATTACATGTTTATGTTAAAACTGAGGCCTAAATGAAATATCATGCTTAAAATTTAAATCTATTAACATAAAAAAAAATTCTTTGTGGGCTAAATGTTTTTAATTCAAGCAAATTCAATTATTCTTTATGATTAAACTTTATAATAAAACAATCAAATTATTTATGAATTCATAATTCCTGTGGGTAAATTATGAATAACTTGATATTTTATCACAACTAATAAACTCAATATAATAAAAAAATTTGAGGGATAAAATTAATTACATTACTTATAATTAATTAAAATTAATGTCTAATATTCTTTATGTGATCCTAATCAATCATAATATATAATTTTATTTAATTAAAGAAATTGTGGCTATTCTCTAATTAATTAAAATTATATGGATCACTAGACATTAAATTGCATAAAAGCTAAATTAACATGAGAATTGTTATGAATTGCATAATTTTAACTAATACTAACATGTCATCATTACGCAAAAATATTCTCATAATATAAGCATATTTAAAAAAAACTATAAAATTATGTTTTACATTTAATTTCTTGCATTGAAGTATATTTCAAAACGCAAAAAAATAAAAACATGTAATAAAATGTATAAAATAAAACTTTTTAGACACAATAGCCTAATGGTCACCGGCGCCAGATTAATTTCCAACGCGTAGATTCGATTCCCCACTGGCACAAAAATTGATTTTGAGAACTAAGTCAGCTCGATCCTCTCTCGGGCAAGTTGACACAACAAATTGGAATGGGAGAGTCGAGTCGACCCTTTTAATTTTTTTTATTTTTTATTTTTTAATGTACTCTGAATCACCCGGCCTACAACTCGTTAGTCGAGTTGGATCGACGAGCTGGAAACGACTCAGCCCGAAGCAACTCAGACAATCTGTTCAAAACAACCTTATGATTTTAATTAAATGTTTCTGTGCGCTGGAGATTGTCTTCAACCTCCAACTGCGCACATAAACGACCTAGCATGGGCGTTTCTTAACGACGTTGACACCGATGAACCTTACAGAATGATCGCCGGCATCGGCGCTGCGTTTGTTTCCGATGCATTACGCCAGTCGTCGCGCTCAGTGAGCACAGAGAGACATTTGTCAAATAATTGACACTCCACGCAGAGAGCAAGAGTGAAAACTCGCTCAAATGAAATCGACACGTAGGTAAAAAGCTACGTTCTGATACCAACTGTAAACTTAAATTGATTTTCTAATTAACATCATGAAATTCATTATATAACGTAAACGGAAGCCCAGAAATCATTCATCCCGCCATGTAATCAGATTCCGTGTAGAATGAAGAATGAAGGTTTTCCTTGCTTTTTTTGGCACTTCCGCTTTCTGATTACTCTCTACAATGGTGTAAAACTGAAGAGGGTTGAGTTTACCGAGAGTGGGGACCAAAACCATAGTTTTATTTAGCCAAGTTCCATCAAGCTTTTCGTGGCTTTGTGTTACCGAGGGAGCTGTAACTGCAAGGAGTTGTAAACTTCCACCGACCACGAGTTTATCATAGCCAAAACGATAAGAAAGAAAATATGAACCAAAACTTAAACTTTCATCATGACCAAAATACAATAGACAAACTACATCTACTTGAACCCTAATAAAATAGAACTAAGTGTGAACACCTTGTGCACATCATAGATTACCAAAATCAAGGAATCACCTTGCAAAAGGGCCAACTAACTTTTCTGCCAAGTGCATAGCTAAGATTGGCAGTTGAAACCACAACAAGAAAAGTCAGCAATTGGAATTAGATCAGGTGATCTAAAAACTGAGACGTGAGACGAATCAGATGGTTAATTTCGGTTTTGCTCTGTTAGCGCAGGAGGGGTGGGCCAGAACACTGGAGATGGGTCTACATATTGGCGTACAAAAAGAGGTGGGAGAGGAAAAGTTCAGCATGACCACACCAAGTCGTAGGATCCTACGAATATCAACAGTTCTAACATGGCACAGGAAACTGGATGTTTATTCAGAAATAGAAAACAGGATGGGTGGCTCCAATGGAGTGTTTTAAGGAGGAAAACATTTAGAAATGGAGCGAAGAGTAAATATTTAGAAGTGGAATATGTTTATTCGTATTTATGTCATACTGTCAGTCCCTCTCAGAAGATACTACAACTTACAGGATGGGTGCCTCCAATGGAGTGCTTTAAGGCCTGGCCAGAAGCCTGATTCACAACTGCGAAACTGGCAAAGCCTTTTTCGTCTTCAGCCTTTGTACTAGACATCTCGTCTTTGATCCAATGTTGTACGAGAAAGTTTTAAGGAGGAAAACAGAGATTTTTCATCTGGAAAAGGAGAACCCAAAATTTTAAGCATAGGAAAATTTTTACCACGAGGAAATAACGGAGTCCCTACGGGAGGGCCCAACCCTGGTCGTGTAAAGTTGACACCCATACAGGTATAGAGAGAAGCGTCGGAAGGAGAATTTAAGAGGGGAAAAACAGAAAAGAAACCTAGATGAGCGAAAAACATAAAGCCGCGAAGAAATAGACTAGAAAATCTAAACCTTTTCAAATGGAAGATTACATAAAACACGCAAACAAACATAAAGACATGAGAAATACTGATATTGACACTTGCCTGAAACTCATCACCATGATCAGCTCTTGCGGGGCTAACTTTCCCATCTCTGATATCCGGGTTCTACTTGAACCGGCCTGGTATAGTGAGGTTGCAGTGGTTGATGGGTATGCGGGTAGCGAAATTCTCCGCCAAACTCTTCATCAATGGTGTATCCAGCCATTTGGTTTTCATAATGATGTAAATGTCCATGAACGCTTCTCTTCTGGTGTAGTCGGTGGAGTGAGATTGATGTTCATCAACCTTGAGAGGATTTGATAAAAACCACCACAATATGAAGGTGGAGTTGATGATCAATTTATAAGTTTTACAATACCATATACAGAATATTACAATCAATCTAGAATGGAAATTATACAAAGAATTAGCCTGTAATCAGGACTAATTATCCTCAACAGATATACAGAAATAGAGCCTTGAATCAAGGCAAGATATCTTTACGAGTATCTTCAATACCCCCCCGCAAGCGAAGCGTCGGATTGGAACGAACGTGAAGCTTGGATCGAAAAAATTCAAAAAGAGGGCGAGAAACACTTTTGGTGAAGATATCAACAACCTGTAGATGAGAAGACACAAACTGGGTGCAAAGTTTGCTAGCGACAAGAAGTTCCCGTAGAAAATGATAATCTAATTCAACATGTTTGGCCCGTTTGTGGAAAACAGGATTGGAGCTTAAGAAGATAACACTTTTGTTGTCGCATAAGAGCAGGGGCGGTTGTGGAACTGGGACCTTGAGATCATGCAAAAGATGCGTAAGCCAAAGAAGTTCAGCAGCGGTCATAGCTAGAGCGCGATACTCAGATTCACAACTGGAGCGGGAGACAGTGGGTTGCTTCTTTGCACTCCAAGAAACGAGATTGTTACCAACATAAATGGAGTAGCCTGATGTGGAACGACGAGTATCGCGGCAGTCAGTATCCGAATAAGCGACTAGCTCACTGGGAACTGTGGATGGACGAAAACTAAGGCCAAAATGGAGAGTGCCCTTAACATAGCGAAGAATACGTTTAACAGCAAGAAAATGATCTTCAGCAGGGGCATGCAAAAATTGGCTGACAGAATTAACAGCATGAGCAATATCTTGGCGCGAAATGGTCATTGAAGAGCGCCAACCAAAGACCGATAGAGAGTAGGATCAGATAAAGGAGAACCATCAGCAGACAAGTGTTGAGAAACAACCATTGGAGTCTGAACAGGTTTGTTGTCGAGCAACTGAGCGCGAGTGAGAATTTCCCGAGCATATTTTAACTAACTGATAAAGAGACCATCAGAAGTGGGCGAAGCTTCAAGACCAAGAAAGTAGCTGAGGGAGCCCAAATCCTTGGTAGCAAACTCAGAATGAAGCTTATGAGTAAAGTTGTCAAGCAGAGATGGATTATTGCCAGTAACAATAATGTCATCAACATAAAGAAGCAAATATATAAGGCTAGAGTGTTGATGAAAGACAAAGAGAGAGGTGTCGGCGCGACTGCAAGAAAACCCAAGTGTGAGAAGAAAGGAGCTGAAACACTGAAACCAGGCATGAGGCGCTTGCTTGAGGCCATAGAAAGCTTTCTTTAACAGACAAACATGAGTGGAAAAACGAGGATCAATATACCCAGGAGGTTGGTGCATATAAACATGTTCAGTAAGGTTGCCATTGAGGAAGGCATTATTGACATCTACTTGCTGAAGAGGCCATTTGTTGGTAACAACAAGAGAAAGCACAACACGGACAGTAATAGCTTTGACAACCGGACTAAAAGTGTCAGTGTAATCGAGACCAGGTACCTGAGTATAACCTTTGGCAACAAGGCGAGCTTTGAGACGCTCGACAGAACCATCCGGCAAATATTTAGTGCGAAACACCCATTTAGAGCCCACTATGTTGGTGTTTAGAGGATGAGGAACCAAAATCCAAGTGTCATTTTGTTGTAAAGCTTGAACTTCTTCATCCATGGCAGCAAGCCAAGCAGGATTCTTAGCAGCAGATTTGAATCCTTTGGGCTCAGTAGAAGTAAGAAGAGCCGGAAGAAGTCCAGAAGAGCCCAAGACACCGAGATGCGTTGGATGACGAGGCTTGAAAATACCAACTTTAGCGCGGGTAATCATAGAGCCCAAGGGAGAAGGCGGATGAGCAGCAGTCTCAATAGAAGGCGGACTAGAGACCGAGGATGGCAAAGAAGCACCTGCAAGAGAATTATCAACCTGCACAGACTCATCCAAAGGGTCAGAACAAATATTACACGGGGATGAGCTGGATTGAGGAATGTGCGGGAAATGTGGAGGAGAGGAAGGGGTGTGTGGCACAATATTTTGAAGACGAGGTTCCAAGAAATTGGATATGTGAAGAGAAGAAAGTGGTTGGGCCTGAGAGCTAGGGATTGTAGGAAAGTGATTTTCATCATATTGAGCATGACGGGTGATATATAGCCGAGAGGTGAGAGGATCATGACAACGAAACCCTTTGTGAGAGGGACTATAACCTAAGAAAAGACAGGGAACACTACGGGAAGAAAGTTTGTGAGGCATATAATCACGCAAGCAAGGATAAACATGACAACCGAAAAGATGAAAATTTTCATAATTCGGAGAGTAGCCGTATAAAAGGTCAAAGGGTGACTTACCTCCAAGAAGCGGAGTGGGCAACCGGTTGATGATATAAATTGCAGTGTTGAAAGCGTCAACCCAGAAGTGAGAAGGAAGATGAGAGTGGAAGAAAAGTGCTAAGCCAGTCTCAGTCAGATGACGATGTTTTCTTTCAGCGCGACGTTTTGAGCAGGAGTATATGGGCAAGAAAGTTGATGATGAAAGCCAGAAGAACGTAGATGGGCTTTGAAACAATTACTAGTAAATTCGGCACCACCATCACTTTGGAAAATCTTGATACGAGTGGAATATTGGGTTTCCACAAAGTTTTGAAATTGAAGAAAAATATCAAAGAAATCAGATTTAAATTTCAGAGGATAAAACCAGGTTAATCGGGAATAATCATCAATAAAAATGACATAGTAGAGAAAACCCGACGTTGATTTGGAGGGGGAAGGACCCCAAAGATCGCAATGAATGAGATCTAACACATGAGACGACCTGCGTTCATTTTGAGAATAAGGCAAATGATGATTTTTAGCAAGTTGGCAAGTACTACATAGTTTGGGAGAAGGCAATAAAGACGTAAGAGAAAGATGTCCTTTTTTATTTAAAAATGAAATAACAGAGTGATTCACATGACCAAGACGAGCATGCCATAAATCATATTAAGCACGCATAGATTTATTGCGAAGAACAGAAAGAAAAGCAGAGTTGCCGCGCTCCAGCACATAAAGCCCTCCATCTCTTTTACCGGTTGCCACCACTCTTCCTGTTTGACGATTCTGGATAGTGAAAGAAGCATTATTAAATGTAACAGAGAGGGGAAAATCAGAAGTTAATTTGCTAATGGAAAGAAGATTTTTTGTGAGATGAGGAACACCCAAAACATCTAATAAGTGAATATTTGGAACAGGAGAAAAAGTACTAGTGTGGGTAATGGGTAGAGATGCACCATTTCCTACAATCACAAAGTCCTTACCCGTGTAATTTTTGGACTGATCCAAAGTAGTTGGATCGGTGGTCATATGGGCGAAAGCCCCAGTGTCCAAAAACCATTCAGTAGCCTCGGATCTGGAGAGAGAACAAGATGTGTTGAAGGCTTCAGAAAGATGAGCCGAGGAGTCAGTCTGAACATACCGCTGATTGCAACGATCAGCATAATGGCCCTCCATGGGACAAATTTTGTAGCGGGGTGGACGGCGGCCCTGACCAAAGTGGGTGCGTCCTTGGTTGGAAGAGTTGCGGCCGTGGGAATGAGTACGACCTCGGTGGTTACCACGGGAAGCAGTAGAAGTTCCATGGGCATTGGTACGACTACGATTAGTGGCTGTGAACGCCGCAGTGGTGGTAGACAGCTCAAGGGACCGCTGGAACAACTCAAAAGTTTCTGCTTTAGAAACTAAATCTGCAAAATAGGGGAGAGTGGTGAGAGCCATCTGAGCAGTAAAAAAACTGGAAAACACAGCGTCGGGGCCACGAAGGAACCAATGCACTTTGTCAATATCCTCGACAGGTCTACCAATGGCATGGAGCTGGTCACATAGGGCTTTAAAAGTACGAGCGTACTCAACAACTGGTTTGGTGCCGCGTTTCATCAGTTGCAAATCATCCTTGAGTCGTAGTTCACGGGCTTTCGAATGATGGCTGAAGGTATTCTCCAACGCAACCCAAACATAACGGGAAGTGGAGAGGCCAACAACAGCAGCCATGGCTTCCTTTGTGAGAGAGGATAGCAGTAAACTGAGAAGTCTTTGATCGGCTGATTTTCATGCAAGAAATGTGGGGTTGAGTGTGGTAGAGGTGGCTGGTGCAAATCGAGGTGGCGGGACAAGAGTACCATCGACGTAAGCTAACAGTTCTTAACTCTCAAGGAGAGGAAGAAATTGGCTTTTCCAGAGAGGATAATTAGAGGAAGAAAGCTTGATGGTGATCATGTGGATTAGAGTGTTAAAAGGGAGAAGATGAGAAGAAGATTCGGAAGCCATGGGAGAAGCCGAGCGATTTTTTTTTATGGCTTTGACTTTGACTTTGACTTTGAATTTAATCAAAGAGGTAAGAGAGGAAAGAAGCAGCGAAGCGCAAAAATAATTTGATCAAAGAGGTAAGAGAGGAAAGAAGCAGCGTAGCGCAAAAATAATTTGATCAAAGAGGTAAGAGACGATGCAGACGAAACAGCGAAGCCGAAAAAAAAATTTGGACAAAATAGCGAAGCAAATAAATGTGGACGAAGCAACGAAGCAAAGAAAAATAAATCTGGATGAAGAAGGATACGAAGGGATGATAGCCGACTCACTAGGAGGCGCGGCGACGTCTTCTGTAAATACCGAAGCGAGAAACAGCAAAGCCGAAAATAAATCGGTGAAGGAGAAATTGGCAAACGGTGATCGGACAGTGATCGACGGTAGATTGGTTCGCATTCAGCTGAAGGTTCGCGTCGGATAGCAGGGAGCAGACGACAAACAGGGGAGATGAACAGCGACGGGAATCACCGCCACTGGCTCCACCAAGAAAGCGAAGTTGTCGTCTTTCTTCAACGGTGACGATGACAGAGACGATGAACAGGGAAGCCGTGAAAATAAAATAAAATAAAGACGTAGTGAAACTCGGCGGAGAAAAAAAAATTAGAATCGCTCGACAGAGACATGGTAGAACGCCTGCTCTGATACCATGAGAGGATTTGATAAAAACTACCACAATACGAAGGTGGAGTTGATGATCAATTTATAAGTTTTACAATGCCATATACAAAATATTACAATCAATCTAGAATGAAAATTATACAAAGAATTAGCCTGTAATCTGGACTAATTATCCTCAATGGATATACAGAAATAGAGCCTTGAATCAAGGCAAGATATCTTTACAAGTATCTTCAACATCCCCCGCAAGCGAAGTGTCGGATTGGAACGAGCGTGAAGTTTGGATCGAAAAAATTCAAAAAGAGGGCGAGATATCTTTACCATTATCTTCAACAAACTTGTCCTTGATAGTGGCGCTAGTGATGAAATGGGAATTCCATTGACGGAGTCTGTGGAAATGCCGAAGAGACGGCAATGGATTTATAAGACTGGGGAAGTAGAGCAGGTACGTCAACATCATGTTCTGTATATGCCATCAATATGGATATGCATGTATAAAAATTTGGAAGGTGGACGTCCAACAATCGCCATTGCAGGCAGGGAACGTGATTAGTGGCTGACGGGCTCTCTTGATTGAGATTCTGATTTTTGTACTGCGGGAGGGTGATCAACGAAGCGGTTGACCAGCGGCATCCACGAAGAATCTATTAATGTCAGGTTAACCCGCCGACGCAGTAATGAAAGGGTGGACGAAGGGAATTGAATCCAGTTAAAAAAAAAAAAAAGCCGAAGAAGATGGGTCTGGAGACGTATGATGGGATGAGTTTACTTTTCTCCACCATTATCAATTTATCGTCATCTAACAGAGCTGAGCGGGGGCAAAAGCACGCGAAGAGATGTCACAGGTGCATCGGATTCCATTGTCACGGTGGAAGAGAAAACCCACCCGTAGACATATGTCCTGTAATCCGTATCTTCATCAGCTTTTTTTTTTTTATCCTCTACTTTCCATCTAAACGAACAAAAAATTCCGCTTTCCAGTGACGCGTCGAGTACGATTCATTCTCGTGCTCCATTTTTGCTGCTTGAAGACCCCAGTGAACACCCCCCTCCCGCCGTGAATCGTGATAGGGGGAGCGTAACATAGGATTTTTGGTTGTACGTATGCCCATTTTTAAACCTCCTCTCTCCTCAAAAGACAATCACTCAAATGTTGTGTTAAATCTAAATCTAGGTTGCAATGGGTAGTGTTTTGACCCTCGATGAGAATAAGTCTATCATTACACGAATTGACCTGTTTATAATTAAATGTCATTTTTATAGTTAAACAGGTGTAAAATGTATATCTTTATCCCGTCCCTTACAAGTTTAGAGGTGATTTGCAAATCCGACTCTGTTCATGCCTAACAAGACCTACCACTAGCGTTAGGGCTGGGTCAGTACACATTCACCCTGCCAATATGATTGCATTGACTAGTCCCAATGCCAGTATATGGATTAGTACCCCAAGTTGGGATTTTCTTCAACAAAAACAATCTAGAGGCTCTTAAGCAAAGTTTAGATTGGCTAGTCTCTTCCAAACACATAGATAGAATAAATTAGTGGGACCTCATTCGTCTTCAACATATGATCAACAATGGACTAACTCCTATTGTCACGTGGTTAAGATTTGGGCTAGGTCCGTCTAGCCAAGCGGAATATCTACCCCGTGCGGCCTAGCTCTTCCGAAGAACTAGTCAGCCTCCTTGAGCCTCGGATCCTCCAACCAATACTTCACACAAGAAGGTGCAAGCCAAATGGGACAATGAAAGCACCAAAGTATAGAAGAGAAAAGCCTACTTTGTATTGAGAATACAAGATTACAAAGGGTGGCCAAACACTCTTGAAGGCCAAGGCTAAAAACTCTCTCTATACACCAAAAGAGTAAAGAAGGCTAAGGATTTTTCGACCTCTTTTCCATGGGAGAGGCCTCTCTATTTATAGTCTCTCCCTAGGCCTTTTGAAATCTCTAAAAACGCTCAAAAACCCGTCAGATCCCAAAAATTCGGTTTCTGGCGTCAAGGGGCGCCCTGGTCAGGCTGGCGCCCGCCAGACCAGGGCGCCTGGCGACCTGGTCGCCAGGAAACCCCATTTCGGGCGGGGCGCCTGGCGCCTAGCGGAAACCCCATTTCGCGCGGGGCGCCTGGCGCCTGGCGGAAACCCCATTTCGCCCGCGGGCGCCTGGCGTCTGGCGCCTCCGGAAACCCCATTTCGCGCGGGGCTCCTGGCGCCTGGCGGAAACCCCATTTCGCCCGTGGGCGCCTGGCGCCTGGCGCCTGTGCCTTGCCGCGCGCGCGCCTGCACCTGGCGTCCTGAGGAAACCCCATTTCGCCCTGCATGGAGTCCTGGTCGTGCGCCAGCAACCCCATTTCGTCCCGCCAGGATTTCTGGTTGCGCCCAACCCCATTTCGCCCCGCAAGAAGTGTCTGAGCTGGCTGTTGGGGTTGTTGTGCACCTTGTTGCTTGGCCATCCGTTTGCCAAGCTCAAGTGTGTCTTTTTCCGTTGCAGCTGGTTCCGGGCCGGCCATATGCGTGCGCCCCTCTGGGCCGTGCCTTTGCACTTGGCCTTGGCCGCCGCTGCTATTGCCGTGCACTGGACTTGCACAGTCTTTGGCCTTGGTGTTTGGCTACACCATGGCTTCTTCCCCCGTCTCACCTATGCTAATTTTTGGATACACACACACCCCACCCCCATCCAACCTCATTCATGTCCCTATTTCCCTGTCAACCCGTCCCCAAGTTGGCCACTGGCCCAATTCACCATTCAATACTTAGCATTATTAAATTTCTAGAAAAAAATTAAAGGATTATTATGCATAAAATCATTTTCACAATATGAAAATAAAAAAAAAAACAAAACAAAACAAAAATATCCCAAGAAATTAAAATCTCTCAATCTCTCTTTATCGTCCATAAAATCTTGAAACAGGACCCAGCCCCTACTCACCTCTTCTAGTCCATATACGCAGCCAATCACCTCCAATCAAACAATTAAGGTTCACATGGAGAGAGCATTATCGTTCATTGAAAGTGAGAAACGAAGGCAAACGTATGACTAACATACATGAAACCTATAATAAACTGTGTGCAGATAAGGATACGCAAGCATCGCGGAGGCTAGCACACAAACTAGAGAAGAGGTTTAAACTTACAAGTCTAATTGTATGGTTGAAGCAGGGGGGTCGTGGGTTCGAGGTGGTTGGTGTACATCTACTTTCGTTGAGTTTTAAAACTAGACGACTGGTTAGAAGGAGAAATAGATGAAGCGTCCTCCGATTGGAAGTCGAAAGTTGAAAAGGAAGGAATGACAAGAGCAAGGAGAGAGAGAGAGAGAGCGTATAACAGGTAATGCGTGCCGGAGACGAAGAGAGGTATGAGATAACGGATGAGATTGTCAGAGAAGCAAGTTGGATGGTCGTAGGGTCGCATCGTCGAGGCTGTCCTGTTCGTTTTTTTGTTAAAATGATTGCGAGAAAGAGGAGCACCATGCCTCCCTCTCTGAAGTCTGAACCAGAGCGGGATGGGCTGTCCCCTTTGGCGGCTGCTGCTGGTTGCCCAAGTCCTGCTCAGGTCTACTGAGATAGATAGGGACCTCCTACCCTTCCACAGTCCCACCATACCTTCTTCTACACTTGAGACTCCGGATCTTTCTCGACCTTAATTAACAGCAGAAGCCACTAGAGACTCCGTCCCTCACTCATTTCCTCTCTTATCATCTAATGGCAATGACAGCTCATACTTCTTCCAGTGGACCTCTCTCTCTCTCTTTCTCTCTCTACATATCATCTATATCTATTTTAAGACCTGACATTTGCATGTTCTAAGACTACGTACATGTATTCTTACGTAGATGAGTGACGCATTATTAAATAGAGGGGAAATAAAAAAATAAACTGACATCACAAGGTAATTGACCCAGTGACTCTCCGGCCAAGTACTTTCACTTAGGACATCCTCAAAACTTGATGCAGGGTTCTCTTTGCAAACCCTATTGTTGCAATATCATGTTTTTCTTCAGTTCGTCTACTGATCAGTAGTGACCCAAAGACAAATGAGTTTTGCTGACATTTGGTTCTTAAGAGTTCAAAATCAAGCAATTTTAAAGTAGATCTTGGACGTATTCACTTGCCAGGGTTTCCTAGGTGAATCATTATGTGGGGGTTGTTCCTCAGAAAAGCATTCGGTGATCAGCATATATGACTCCAAGTTAATTCTTCATGCAGCTGCGCGCGAATGATTTAAAAGTTTAGTAGTCTCTCTCCCAGGAACTAGGAAAGCTTCTTTCAAGCTTGGCGCCGGAGTCTGATGAAAGGGGAACAAAGAGAGAATGATGTTTGACCGAGGAGGTTGCATTAGCTGAATTTGAGCACCGTGAAGAAGGGCAACGCTACGCATTGGTAGAGATGGAAAAGGAGGAGAGCAGCTGTAGCTAAGTTATGAGAGGGAGAGCTGTCTCCATTGAAGTTCGAATCACCCTAACTGCGTGGCTGGTTGGTTGGGGGGCTTGCAAAGCAACGCACATATACTGCGAATGACACTACACGTATCCTTATACCGTGGAACTAAGATGGCACTCCTACCTTCAGCCTACAGTACTGGGTCAGATCTGCTAGATGGTGTTCCAACAAGGACGCGGTCCCCTCCAAAAATACTGGGAGAATAAAAGGAATCATTTACAAGGAAAATGGATCCTATTTATCCTCTGGTGTGATTGGAGGGGACCAATCCCTTTGCTACAATAAGGTCAGGCAAGACGTATCTTTTTTTATTATTTTTATCTGTTTCTTTTCTGGTAAATTAACATCCTTTCGTCGTATCATCTTCTCTGGCGATGTCAAGAAAGAATATGATTATATATAAGATTACAAAATATGATTGAAACTGGCGGACATGCAAAAGATGGAGAATCGCTGATTGATCACCATGGAAAGAAAATTTGATGAAGAGTAACAAACACATTTATATGTAGAGATGGTTGAATCGAGTAGCTTTTTCTTTGACTGCCAGCTCATTGGTCACCTAAATGCAATGGCCCCTTCCTTCTGCAAAGCGGAAGCCCATTTTTTTTTTTTTTTTTTTTTTTTGTTTTATCTTCAGCTGCAAACCCAGTTACGGAGTCCTTACTGGAGATAGGGTAGGCCATCCTGCACCATGACAGTGTCTACATCGAGTCATCCCAACAGATGATTTGTTTCCTCGTCACATAAAGGAACTGGGACTTCTTAGTTGGACGACACAACTTTATTATTTGCTTACAAGCAAACTACTAATCATTTAGATGATACAAGGTTAGAATCTGAGTCAAAAAAGCCTAGGTGCCATATTTCCTAGCACAGAGTATCAAAGCTGGCGACAGGGTGAAGAGACAATGATCCATTATTCTTTTCTTCACAACTTAAATTAAAATCTTGAATGACTCGTTGATAGGATATTAAAAGGCTTCATTCTGGGGTCTCTTACAGACAAAAAAAAACAAAAAAAAAACACGTCCACACCAAACTATAGTAAAACCATAAATATGGAAATACATCCCACTGAGAATGGAGAGGTAAAGGAACCTAAAGCGTATGCGATATTTAGCAGCGGATGAGGAAAAGTGGGTGGTCATGGTTGACTATGTGGCTAAAAGTTTGTTAGAGTCAAATATATTGCTAATAAATGTGTTTGCGAATCTTGTGATTTTCTGAAATTCCGAGTAGTTATTTTGACCACTTATCCAAATAGGACAGGTCATGTGCTCTTCTTTATTCGACTGTTTTTTCCACTGAGGAATCCTTTTCGTGCGTTATAATGTACGTATTGTTTCATTTTAGCGTCCAAGATCCTTTTGCATAGGTGGGGTGAGCAAGACCTAGCGCAAAAAAAAAAAAAAAAAAAATACATGCAAATCAAAAACCTAACGAAGAAAAATACCTAACCTTGTTTGAAAAAGAAGCGATATCTACCTTAGAAAAAGGAACGGAGTACTAAAACAATATGGCTGCATCCCTTCAATCTTGATCCATCGGTCGTGTATCCACTGGCACCTTAAAAAGTTTTCGCCAGTGAAAAATTTTGGAGTAGAAGAAATAAACTGACCTAACTCTCCATGTGAATCCTTTTCTTAAAATAACAAGCTGATTTGACCCAAATTCAGTACTCTCAAAACATTTCTGGGCAAGACATCAGAAATACAAGCCTCGACTCTCTTGCTTCTATTTTGATCTCCTCCGGCCTTCCCTTTTGTTTTTTTCCCTGAAGTGGACCCTAAAACCTTCCTCCATGGTCCCTAATATTTTTCCTTAATTTGTAGGAGCGAGGCTGCACTAAACCAAAACGAAGGAGCAAGTAGCATCCACTATCAACAGAGAGATCACCTCTCTCCCGTTTCTTCTCTCAAACGTATCATTAGCCAGCCAAGTCGCACGGATTCTCCAAAGATGATGCCCCCGCCAGTAGCCTTTGTCGAAGAGGAGGCGCTCAAGTTACGAAGCATGATGAAGAATGAGTGGAGTCCATGTACAGCAGACCTCCGTCGAATACTCTGTATGCAAGGCGGGAACGGTGATGGTAGCTATGCCAAGAACTCCGAGGCCCCTGCGTCGGCCATCACCTTGTCAAAGCCCTTCATTCTGGGGGCCATTCAATCCATGAATCTCTTTCCAGGTGAGCCTTCTCTGAGGATAGCCGACTTGGGCTGTGCCACTGGTTACAACACGCTTGCCACCGTTGAGTTGGTGGTAGAAAACCTCAGTCATCGCTACAGAGTGGAATGCAATAGAGAACCAGAATTCGAAGCCTTCTTCTCAGATCTCCCTTCCAACGACTTCAATTCACTTTTCCGGTCCTTGCCGCCGGCGTACGAAGATAAGAAGCAACGCTACTTCGCCGCAGGTGTGCCGGGTTCATTCTATCATCGTCTCTTCCCGAAGAGGAAGCTTCACATGGCTCTCAGCTTCAGTGCCTTACATTGGTTGTCCAAGGTGCTCGCTTCCCTTTACTTAAAATGCTTTTATATGGGTGCACCTTTTTTCTCTATCCTACATTTTCCCTCGTTAGTGGTAGAGCAATAAGATTGTAGTAGTCAAGGTCAAGTCATTTTCTCATTTTATATCCACTTGACTAGGTTAGATAGTAACTGGATACCAGTCTGTCTAGATGGTTCTTGCCATTCTTCCTTCCCTGCACCTTAGTGGATAGTTGGATTTTTTTCTCAATCTTTTCCATTCTTTCGTTAACTTGAATAAATAAGAGTAGGAAGCACCTAACAGACGAGCAAACACAAAAGTTAGCTGGGTAGACTGCAAAATCTGTAAGAAACGTGGCCCTTCCCTTATAGCGTCTGCCAATTAGTTTGTTTCGTAGATGCTCTCTGAACTGGATATCCAGTTTGCAACTAAGCAAAACTCCAATGTGATAGGTAAGAGTGCTCGGTGCTGTAATTTTTGTTTGAGTTTTTCTCCGGCCTTCCTTTTCCATGTATTAGAATCTGATTTTGTTGGCTTGGTTGTATTGGTAGGTACCAGAGGAGGTGTTGGATAAGAGATCAGCGGCATGGAACAAGGGCAGAGCGTGGATAGATGGAGCAAAGAAAGAGGTTGTGGAATCTTATGCGAGACAGTCGGAAGAGGACCT
The DNA here is from genome assembly GCF_029961685.1 of Aristolochia californica. Lineage (NCBI taxonomy): Eukaryota > Viridiplantae > Streptophyta > Magnoliopsida > Piperales > Aristolochiaceae > Aristolochia > Aristolochia californica. The sequence goes on along the minus strand of NW_027181992.1, from coordinate 220,238 downwards.
GAAGGCTTTCCTGCGGTGTCGAAGAGAAGAGATAGTGGAGGGTGGAGTGCTGTTTATGCTGATGGCGGGTAGGCCAGGTTCAGAAAAGCCGGAAAACCAGTTGGGCGACCCCGACTCGAGAGCCAAACACCCCTTCACCAGCTCCATGGATCAGGCATGGCAAGACTTATTGAATGAGGTGTGTATAATTAGTAAGAAAAACCAATTGTAACTCCCCAACTTGCCCGTCATTAAAACCGGCGTGGTAAACAGCAAAGCTTTTCTTCGTTTTCTGCTATCTTCACTTGACTCCTTCACACTTTCATTAAATGCCACTGCACAATCTCTTTAATTTCCGTTTGGTATTACTCTGGCGAGGATTCGACAAGAGACATGATCACTTGTTTTTTCAACGTAAAGCAAGCAGCTGGTAACGGTCCCTGGGCAAGAAGAAACACTGTTTGCTTTTCGTTCAATTTCGAAGGATATATGCCCATCTTGATCTACTAATGATCATTGGGTGGAGGTTGTCTTGCATGATTCTTGAATGTGATTTTTCGCATGAGCATGGTAACTGCAGAAATGCATTAGTATTCTAATTGAATTGGTGAGTTAGAATAATATTGAAGGAATGTCCCTCGTTTTTTTTTTTAATAAAGAATTTTAAAAAGGGATGTCCTCTAATTGGGAGACGGGGGTGTTTCATGTTTGGCAGGGATTGATAGAGGAAGAGAAGAGGGACACGTTCAACATTCCAGCCTATATGAGAAGCGTAAATGAGGTGAAGAAGGCGTTTGATGAGTGCGCTGGATTTGTGATTAAAACGGTGGAGTACCGAAGACTGTTGGAGCATTCCCAGGAGAAGCAAGAGGAATGGATCAGGGATCCAGTGTCATACGGACGAGCAAAAGCGAACATGGTCCGGGCAACTCTGAAGCCCATAGTGGAGGCCCACCTTGGGTCAATGCTTTCGGAGGAGCTTTTCAAGCGATTCGAGAAGAGGGTCTCTGCTGACATTGACATGCTTCGGAAAACTTGTTTTTACGGTGTCATTCTCGTCTCCGCCATTAGGAAGTGAAGGGGGAGACGAGTCGGTCAATCACTCTACTCCTCTCTTCCTTATGCTTCTACTGATTTCAGCCTTAATTTTGGAACTCTTTTTTTTTTCTTCTTGTGTACTAAGCCTAGCTAAGCTCCCATGGAGTACAAAGGACGAATGTCATTTTTTAATGTCTAAATATTTTGCCAATGTAATTTACTGTTGAAGGTTGATACGACGATCAAACGTTCAAAGCATGTAAATGTGTAATAGGAAGAAGAAAGTTGATGGCGAAGGATTTTTTGAAGAAAAAAAGCTGATGATATGAAAGAGAGAGAGAGAGAGAGAGAGAAAAGGTCGAGATGACAGTGAGATAAATCCAAAGGAGAGAACAGGTGGCGATTGGCGAAGTAATGATAAAGGACACCAGAAATGAGCCCATGAGGATGAAGCTTCCACGTGGCAGGGAGAGAATCAAAATGATGAAGCCTTTGTTCAAGTGATGTGGGGAGCGCGACAATGTCCTCCTATTATTGGGATGCCCCTTGAAAACCCCCATGGAGTGGGTAAAGGTCAGGTCATGTACCATATTGACCTCTGAAAGAAAGCTGAAAAGGGTGAAGACGACTGGGACAGTGGGGGGAGGAGGCTTTCCACGGAACATAAATTGTAAAGGTTGTAGAGGCTGAGAAAGAATGAGATTCTGTCCATCATTGGCGAACCAACAATTCAGGATGTATCCCAGAAGAGGTTTGAACCCATTTTCATACCAAAACTTCTGTTGTAAGAACGAGGGTCTCTTCTGTAGGGGCAGCTAGGGACTTGGTTCATTCCGTTACCTTAGGTCACAGTGACTCACTACCCTCCCCATCAGCATGCATTAATTTTATATGAATTTTATTTATATTTCTCGGGGGATCCCAGAACTGGGTCCTCCACTGCTTACTACTTATTGGGAGGGGAAAGTTATGAGCATCAATAAACAGGTCTAGAAACGTCCCCTAGCATCGACACCCATGTCTCCATCTCTGCACGCCAGACTGGATGTAACCGTGAAAAATTGGACTCCAGAAAGACTGAAAATGAGATGTGGGTCCTGTCTCTCCGAATACCTGTATCGCCCCCAGAGGGGATGTAAAGAGGAGTCCGGAAGCCCCTTTTTGTTTTGTAGGTCACATGCATCGAGACTGAAGACTAATTTGGAGGAGTACTTGTAGACTTCCAAATGACAAATGACTCGGTTTTTTTTTTTTTTTCTTACTTGTTCTCTATGGCCTCTGGCCTCTGCGGCCTATGCTGTACAGGAGGACTTGAGGTACTTCGCTCCCCACACCCAGAATCATGAGATGTAAATCGAATACGGATGTTGACCGGTCAAGGATTCCAGCCGTGATGCTCGAGTTTTGTAACGCCCAAAAGTGGGGCTTCCTCTATCAGCCATCACATCGTGTCTGTTATTCTCAGCCCATCCCTCTGCTTCTGATTCAAGGCCTCCTGTCCTAGTTAGGGACCACCTCTCCTCCTCGTGACCTCTCTACTCTCAACTCTCCGTTTTCATAGCTCAACGTCCTCTAATCATTATATTTTTAGAAGCGATAGAGATAAAAATAAAAATAATAATAAAATTAAAAATAATGCACTACTCTTCCTGAGTAACTTCAACAACCGGAGACTTTGACAATCCAGAAGGTTCTGTTTTCAACCTTATCCAAAAGCCTATAAATAAATAAATAAATAAAAAAAAAAAAGGCACTACTCAACTTCCAGCTATCATGGAAAACCAAACGAGGCTTCATCCTTTTCCAAACGCATTCTTCTTAGCCGACTTTGGGTCGACAACTGGGCATGCATATAATGGGAGAAGGGATTTCTAGATGAAAGGATCATTGTTGTGACTACCTATGCTTCTCGAGCCCCACAACCGGTTTATAAAGAAAAAACAGTTCTTTTGACTTGCCTCTCTACAAAAAGTAATTTGCTTGAGTTTGACCACTCTTGGTCCATACAAAAGTTAAAAAGAGTTTATTGCAGAGTGGTCTGACAAGACTTATTCAAAAGAAGAGGGACTTGGGGCCTCTTTTGTATATTATTTCTTTCTTTATATAAATTATATCATTATACATATTATCTACATAAAATAAGTACGCAGGAGGTGGAGCCTCCACCTATCTCTGAAAGTGCATACGGAAAAAAGGGTTGGAGCCTTCTCTCCCCCCTCCCTCTATAATTTGTACACACGGAGCATTTGTGCCATCATAGGAAAATAAAGTGGTTTTGTAGCATATACTGAAAAAACTCCATCTGGAAAAGTTCTTTTTGACCAATTTTCTTATCTTATGTTTGTTCTTTCAAACAAGGGAAGAACTAATTACAATGTTGTGTTAGCACGACAAATAAAAAAAAAGAAATTATAAATAGTAAATATCAGGTGAGTAAGAGGTGAATAATAAGGAACAATTTTATTACTTCTCTAGTCTATGGTTTCCTATTGGAGCAATTAGATACTTATTTTATAATTTTTTTAATTTTTTTTTTTTTGCAAGACTAGGAATCAATAGGAATCAAGTAGAAAATATTTTCGTCCCCGAATGACCATTTGTGCTATCATAGGAAAACAAAATTCTGAAAATTTTATTTTTTCTTTGACTATTTTTTTCATTGGAAATATTTTTTTGGGGAATTTATGGTAAGTTTTCTTGCATTTATTTCACCATATAAAACAAAAGGGAAAATTAGCTATTGAGATTGTGTTTATACTAGAACATAAAAATAAAAAATATATATAACCACTTTTAATACTTTTGGTCTAGTTTTCCCATTGTTTCCTATCGGAGAAATAAAATAAAATTTTAATAATATTTCTAAAAGGCAAAGGGAATCAATTGAAAACAAATATGTCCCCATAAATAGCACAAACACCAAAAATAAAATCGTCAAACAAATATTTTTTTCTTTATATTTTTCTATTGGCAGAAACACATCCAAAAAAAAAAATTGGAATATTTAAAGGTTGGTTATGACATCACTAAGCTTGTTAAGTACACCTCACACCAGAATTTTAGGCCCACATAAGATAGTCCTACTGCCAATTCGCATACAACTTTATGTGGGTCATGACTGCACTTCACCACTTATCAGGTGAACCATGTGTTGTTGTTAGGACCACAATAGAAAGTGTACATGAGCCTATTGCTTTATTATTGTGTGAGGGTCACGTTAAAATCTGGGCCTACACTTTTTATATCTACTGGACTTATAAGATGGTCTTCCATTACCCAATAGAAGCCCAATGGATGGTATGAGATCTATTCCGTCAATTTCTTGCTCTTCTTACAAAATAAAAATCTTCACTTTACGTTTTGTAGCTTCACAACGAGGAGTAGTAGAGCTTTTTAATTTTTTCTCATAAAAAGCACGTTGTTGGCTCAGGTACCATTGCCAAAAGAAGCCAACGTACACATATTTACATCAAGAGGAGAAAGGGAGGAAAAAGGAGCATGTCTTTGGCCAAAGTCGTTGAAAATTGAATATTGTGTTAAAGAATAATTTAACATAGGATTAATAAATATAAAGATTTTGAATTTATTAGTTGGAAAATAGGTTTTCTAATTTAGCTAATCATTTTGGGATAAACATTGGACCCAACTTCACATAGTATTAGAACAAATATTCATATGTGGGTCTCCACCCAAATTATTTACATGTAGAGTCACGAAAGAGGGCTTATGCGTGAGGGAGAGTATTAAAGAATAATCCCACATACATTAGTGAGTACAAAGATCTTAAATTTATTAGTTGGAAAATAAGCTTCTTAAATTGGCAAGTAATATAGTAAACAAATATTTATTTTAACAATATTTTAATTATTTTATAAATAAAAAATTTTAATTATTATTTTTATGACGATAGTTTAATTTTTCCTAACTTAGGAAAATTTAAACCATTGCCTTCCTCATGGCATACGTCGTTTTCCTCACATTACGCATCATCTTCCTCAGTAGCGGGAGACTATGCCGACGAAGTCGGCAGGCTAGGGGGCAACGGTGACAAAGAAAGCTCTTTAACGGTACACCGAGAGGGAGAATAAAGGGAGGCCGAGAAACTCTACGACATAGCTCGGCCTCGTGTGCTCTACTACGGAGGTAGAGAGAGACCCAACTTCACATATCTGCATCGGGGTTTGACGTGCATTCACCCTTTTTAGAGAGTCAATATACTAATGATATATTCAGAGGGCGGGGCATGAGTTGAACAATAGAGTTATTAGGACTAACCCCCTCATGTATCTTGCTATCATCTCTACTTCTTTTTTACCAATGGGGTGTAGTTTTTGACCGTTTGATAGGGAATTATAATGTGATGGCACTTCAAATCCTAAAAATTGTGGCTTGTGCAGAATTCTTGCTGAAAATAAATAGTTTTACATTAGTTGAAAGGATTGGTTTCTGACATCAGTCAGTAGCTTTTTGCCCCATTTTATAGTCGGCAAAGCGAAGGCATTGGTGTCATTCTCCAAGCCGATAATAAATTAATTGACGATGGCCATTGGGAGGTGTTACTGATGGAAGTGAATGTAATGTAGTAAATAGCCCTTAACAAACGAACATGGGAGGACCCTATCCTAGAGGAGTGACCAAATTAGACCCACTCTGAAATCAGAATTTAGATTGGACTCCGTCTGAGATTCAAGCCGTTAGACCGATTCCTTGGTTAGGACGAGATCCAGTCGGAGTCACAAATCGACTCGGTCAGGCTAAGCAAGGTATGGAATTGAAATGAAGGGTCATGCGGAGCGAGTGGTTAAGCCTCAAGCTTTGAAGGAAGAAGAGCGATAAATGTAAAAAAAAGAAAAAAAAAAGACAAAGAAAGTAAGGTTTTGTAGACCGAGTGTGGAGTAAGAAAGTCACGATTCTTGGGTTTTGATTTTGGTGGTAGGTGAATTGCGGTTAGGCGGACGCCCACCCCGTTTGCGAAAATTCCTGTGAGAGGGCCCATGCAACGGGGTATTACAGCAAGGAAAAGCGTGCCAACTTGACTTGGCAATACCCAGATATCAGAAATGGCGCCGCCCAATTCGGTCTTGACTTTACTCAAGACCTTGAGCTTGCTTGCACGTGGACACAATTTTTAATATTAACAAAACGAGATAACTTAAAAGCCTTGATTGGTGATCTGAGATTGGTCAAATCGTGGGCTTCAACTGCGCGCTTTACGAATTTGTCCACCAAACAACTATCAACGCTGCAGCTGTTCTGTGTCAAATCTACAAAATCTTCTTTCCCTCGTTTCCTTCTCTTCTTTTTCTTCTTCTTTTAGTAAACAGTCAGAATCATGGGGCAAGAATAAGCTTTGGAAAAATATAAGATCTATGAGGGTTAGATCTGTATTGTAATGTGGAGAGGATGATAATCAGGCACCTTTCAATCAATCCCCACCCCTTTTTAGTTAGTTAGGCTGGCATCTACTGTCCTATCTGAATTTTGATACAATTAAGTCAATAATACAAGAGAGAGAGAGAGAGAGAGACAGAGACAGAGAGAAAAGGTGACAAGGCACGAGAGATGGAGATGAATTCAGACTTGAAAGTCAAGCCTCTGCTACGATTGCAATTGAAGTCCTCACTTCTCCTCTCGTAATTGGCACATATTCCCCCTTTCGCCTAAATCAGCAAATACTGAATAATATTTCTTTTGGTTTTATTCTCGCATGGCCGGGATGTGGAGCAAGCACATCCAAAGAAAAGGTCGCTCCAGTGACAAAAGAAAACTATATAAATGACAGACACGTGGCCTACACGGAAACTTAAGATTCAAGGGACCTTCCCTAGTTACAACTTTATCACCGATGTAAAGTGTGCTTTCTTTTTTGTTCTTGCATCAGTCGTGACAAAAAAAAAAAAAAAATTTATGCTTTCTCTTACAGTCAGTGCAGTGCGGCAGCAGTGGATCGCTGGCTTTTATATTAAATACTATTTTCTTCATTTTTCCCTAGCAAAAGAAGACGAAAGGGATTATTCAAAGAGGATGATATACTAGGATTCCAAAAAGGGAGGAGGAGTTTTGGATAATGATCACGTTTTGCTATCTCATGGCCATTTTTTTTAGTTTTTCCCTCAGTTGTAACGAAAAACTCTTTTAAAATCATTGGATTGCGCCTCGTACCTCAGCATTCTAACGACCGAGTTTTCGGTATGGAAGATGGATTGAATCTCTTTCTCTCTCGATCCAATTAAACTAGAGTTTTAAGGAGTTTATAACCTCCACTCCGTACATGCAGGAGATATTCCAACGCGCCATTCCGTAACCACCTTTTCCATCTTTTCTATTTGGCTATCAATCAGCTTCTATAATAGCGAAAATAATAATAATAATAATAAAAACGAAGAAGACGACGACGAACTGAAGAAGATGCCTATCCTTTATTATTTATATTCACATTGGGTCCTCGAGCTCAAAAGGCTTGGCCGCGTTTCCAGTTTCTATCATCCACCTCGACCTCATCAGGAACAAAGTGGATAACAGCTGCCACATCAACGCATGCGGTTTATTGGTCTCCTGGTCTTTCACACTTGGAAGTTCGAATCGAACTACCAACCGTGTCCAATGTCAAATGTAAAAGGGAAGCAGCAAATGGATAACTACCCCTTTACTCAACCAATTACGATTATAGACTCTTTGCTAATGTTTCTTCTTTTATTTTTTATTAATTAATCCTTCAATTACTTGAATCTTGAAAGTGCCGGCACACGTCATGCATGCGATTGGGATACATATCCACATGTATATCGTAATTGTGGATTAGTCCTCCTTAAGTAATCAAATGAGAAGATGAAAAAGATGCTTTCGCATTTCATTCCATGTACGTTGCCCAGGCCAGAGCATCAGCTCTAGGAAGTGGGTGTCAGTGTCACTTTTGCTGGCTCCACACGCAGCCAACGTGGCTTCCTCCTCATGGGTACGCGTCCACGGTGGTCCTCCTCGATTGTGCAAGTTTTGAGGAGGATAAGCCACGTGGCTAACCACAATGCCAACAAAACCATTCTTTCTTTCTCTTCTTGTTTTTTTTTTTTTTTTTTTTTTTTTTATCTGGCGGGGTTTAGCAATTTTGGGGGGTTAGCGTGAATTTGAGAATTTAGTCTATTGTTTGGTGATAGTAGGAAGACCGATTCAAAGATGTAGGCATCCTCACGTACAGTTCCTTTCGAATCATCACTTCACTCTTCATTCTCTTTCTCAATTTTTGTTTTTCTTTCTCTCTTCAGACCTTTATTCTAAAACAAAAAAGATGAGGATTTATATTAATCGCAAAGAAGATAGAATATAGAGTGCCTCCGACATGTCAAAACCTAAAGAATCGAAAAGATCAACTTCTCATTTAACTGTGTAGGGCGTCGTCCGCCCTCTTTTACATATATGATCGGCTTTCGCCCGCCGAGATGAAGGTGAATCAGTCAAGTCGACTGAGTCTTTGAAAGCCAAAAAGGGAACGGCCATGATTTTATACGTCTCTTTACTAGGATTTTATCGCTCTCGATCGGGTGAAAAAGACTTTGGATTGGTGTAAAGACATTATCATAGTTTTCTTAGGACAAGAAAATTGGTTTTGAGATATTATGTTGAAGCAAAGGCCACGTCAAAGTGGAAAATTAGAAGAGCATTTGGAGTAACGGAGTCGAGGAAGCGAATTTTCAGAAAGAAGAAAAAAGGATTATAACACATGACGTGGACGGCCACGATGAAAGCTACACGTGTCGATCAATATTGATTACATGATGTCATCAACCCATCGTCGTTCCTCCATCACGCCGTCTTCCACTCCTCTTCAGACTCCATGAAACGATAGGCCATTTGTTAATCTCACCTAGGAAAACCAACAGCTGTGTTCGCTTTACGCCTTACCTTCTCCTTGTTGCCCACCAAATCTCCCACTATTTACACCCGTCTCCCTAATCTCCTCCCACTACACGACAAATCCCCTCAACCATAAAAGGCCATACTCTCCTCCTCTCCCAAAAATTTCAATCTCCTCCCTCTCTGTCCAGCGTCTAGCCCCCCCCCCGGTCTCAACGACCTTGTTCTTTCTCACATCGTCCTCTTTTTTCTGACATTCAAGTGCAGTCTTACTAAGCTACTCTCCTCTGTTTTCTTCTTCTTTTTGTTTCTTTTTGTTTCTTTTGCACCTATCGGGCTTGTTTTGTCATTCTCTGTTGATTGAATTATGAGTACAGCTCGGAGCACTTCCAACCCTGGAGCATCGCTTCCACCGGGTTTCAGATTTCACCCAACCGACGAAGAGCTAATCCTCCATTACCTTAGGAACAAAGCAACTTCTCTCCCTTGCCCCGTATCAATCATCGCCGAGGTCGATATCTACAAGTTCGATCCATGGGATCTTCCAGGTATCCCACCGGAGTTTCCTCACTTTTGTTTTCTTGAGGGATAGCATTTACCCCGTTTTTATTGATTCATGGCACGCCGTTGAGTTTGTCGATACAGTAGAATTGACTTAGCTCCGTTTTTGTATAATATAGGCCAAGCCTCCTTCGGGGAGAAGGAGTGGTACTTCTTCAGCCCGAGGGACCGAAAGTATCCGAACGGAGCGCGTCCCAACCGAGCGGCGGCTTCGGGGTACTGGAAGGCGACAGGGACGGACAAGCCGATAGCGGCGAGTGGCAACGGTCAGGAGAGCATCGGGGTGAAGAAAGCTCTCGTCTTCTACAAGGGCAGACCTCCAAAGGGCATCAAGACAAACTGGATCATGCATGAATATCGCCTTTCCGACGCTGCGGCTGCTACCACTACGGCTCCCAACCGCCCCATCAAACTTCTGAAAGATTCTTCCATGAGGGTAAGATATAGTTTACATGCACTTCAAAACTCTCTTAATCATCCAAATTTCTCTTTTGTTATTATCCCTGCTTTATGCTAGAAAATAATTTAAACATCTGATCAGTTGGGCTGCCGGCTTCTGATCCGAATCAGTTGGAAGATAAGAACTGAAAAGAATCGAATCGATTCATCAGACTCCAAACGACAGATAACTTTTGTCTTTACCACCCTTGGCTTTATTCCAAATCTAAGATAGAATATGGACTCGACGGCCGATCCCGTCCCAGGACCCAACTCCCCAAGTCGAAACTTGACGATGTAGACGAAAATGTCCTTGTGATTTGTTTTGTCTACCCAAGAGCAAATAGCAAAAGTGCTCTCCGGACCAATACCACAACTTCTTTAGTTTTGATTAGATTATAAACCCTAAACTCCCAGGGTGATCAGGAAGCAGTCTCGATCCAAACTGACCGCTTTACCTTTGACTACGCGCACATGGCACAATGATTTGGTACTTCAATAATAATGCGATTTATTTAGTCCGTTTAAATTTTGTAAGCAATGGCAATCCAGTAACAGTTTTGACTTTTGTGTTTTGACTGGAACCAAAACGAACTGCAGCAAATTTGCTTTTGATACTTCTTCTATTCGAAATTTCCAACTTCTTAAAAGTAAGCTGTAAAGCTGTAAGCCAGTTACCCAAGTGCATTTCGCCCTTACTTTCTAGCTTCTGAAAGCTCGTAGTTTTTTGGGTTTCAGATTTATTTTTTTACATAATATTGAACTCGTTTTGTCTGATGTAATGGGAATCGATGACATTTTTCAGCTGGACGACTGGGTTCTTTGCCGAATCTACAGGAAGAGCAATCCCCTTCCCACCACCACGACGGCAACATCTGATCGTGAACATGTAGATGTTCCTTCTGTCGACGGTGTAGTCCCTTTTACAAGCGGGCCGAATTTCACCTATCAAACTACCAGCCTTCAAGTGCCCAAGTCTTCTTCCTTCTCCGACCTTCTCAACGCTGCAGATTTCTCTTTGCTGAATCATCTCCTCTATGAAACCCACTCAGACCTGGCCGCTCCCGAACTCAACCTTACGTCTTCTGCTTATGCTGACAGTAGTAACACCTCTAACCAGCAGTTGATGATCAACAGCAGCAGCGGTAACAACGCTTGCTCGCTTCAGAGGATGGCTCAGCCCCACCCCTCTGTTCCCACCATGCAACATCACCTCAAGCGCGAGAGACCGGAGGCTGGAAACACGGATGAAGACATTTTAAACCCCTCCAAGAAGTTAAACAGTGCTTCTTGCTATTTGAACAATTGCACTTCTCAGTTGGACGCTTCTCCGTACCATTTACACAATCAACCATTGATCTACAACCAGCAGATACTACTGAACTCTCGTCTAGAGTTTCTGTGAAGTTTGCATAAAAGCAAAAGGCAACAAAGTTCAGGGATTCGGGCTTATGACCCTGGACTCTCTTTTTGTACAGGCAAAAGAAAGATTAGGAGGTTCGTGGGTGCGTTAGAAAACTTGGAATCTTCGAATGGTGTCAAAAAAGCAGATACCATTTGGTCAATAGAGAGAAAAGGAAGAGATAAACACACGATTTTTTTTACAGTCTACGGTTTGAATTGTAAATATCTCTTCGGTTTGTAACTTTATTGCCGTTTTAATAAGATAATGGAAGGTTTGTTGCATATGATCCACTGTTAACAGTCAACGGCACTGTTCCTGATTGTTTTCAGGCCTCTTTCAGAAAATGGGTATACTACACGGAAAGGAGTTCCCTCATCAGAAGGAACCTCCTGGATCCAGATATTGGACGTTTTTTTATCGAGTCTGGAGGCTTGTGAGATGCTTTTAACACGAAAAGAATCTGTCTATGATATGCCAGTCCAGAATTTCCAGTAGTTCGTTTCATCTTTTTACATTTTTTTTATTCTGATTATGATGGAACTTTGCAAGGTTCCACCACACCTCCACACCCCCCACTAAAGAGGTTTGGTCTCTCTTGTGGCCCGATACAGGCATACCCACCCCTTCCTTTCGACCTACCTCTCATGAAACGTACACATTTTGGACTACTAGAGAGGACCCGCTAAAATATACATTGCTCTTACGCATGGAACGTCACTGGGTCTAATTGTAAGTAATCTTACGTGTTGGTGTTTATTTATAGAAACTGATAAACTGACGTTTGTATTTAGTTTCATAAGAAATTAGAATTCAGAACTAGATCATTAGTAGGTTTTATATTGTAACCGATCGTTTTCTATGTAAAGCTTTGTTTTAAGTTGCTGAAAACGTAAAGTCTTAAGGTTTAGAAAATTTAAGTAAGCTAATTTGGCAGTTCTATTTGTTGCCCTCTCGTGACACTGATTGTTTTGTGCTCCTTCATTCTCAAAAAACGTTTGCTAATCCACACTCGGTGTGAAGACGATTGATCATTAAAATTTTAAATTTTAAATGTATGTTAAGCAAAGGTAATTCTTCCTTGTTTTGTCATCTTTTACCCTGTGTATTTTTGTTTACTTCCAAGTAAGCATTTGCCGCGAATTCTTGTTTGTATTTATCCTTTTTTCAGCAATAAAGACGAAGAACAAGCAAAAAAAAAAAAAAAACAAAAATGTGTATCAAAGATGAAGAGGCAGAGTTCCTCCATTTCTCTTTTTTTTTCCTTCCCCTCATTGGGATAACTTTTGCCAACGAATTTATAGATTTGTTAATAGAAAATCAAAATCTCTACCAACACTTAGACTCGCATAAAGCAACCCTCAACCAACAAAATTCACAATTCCCTGGCAAAGAGACACTTCTACTAGTGAATTTGTAAATTTTGATGGTAGAAATGCATTCTCTACTAGCGAAATTAAAAAATTATAAATTATACAAAAAAAATATATTTACACCATCTACGAGAGGATCACTAGATGCTTTGGCTCTGATTTTGTATATGTTGAAAGAAACAATGCATCTTTTTCTCTATATTCTTCGTCTTATAATTATACAACATATTATTGTTGAGATTTGTCAATCCACCCGTACTCGGAGTGATAAGCTTAAAATTTAATAATTTTTTTATTTAATTGGTCTATTAGTTATTAATTGGCTTTGTTATTTGGTTTGTGAATTAATTGGATAATTATTTGGCCAATTAGTTATTCAATTGATTAATGTAAAATAAATTATTTATTATTTAACAAGTTAACTAGTTGTTGAATAAGTCAATTTAGGTTGATTATAAATTATTTAGTTAATTACCCATTAATTATGTACTATTAAATATCAATTATTATTTATTAATTTGTTGTTTCTTTAGTTAATCAATATTGATTAACTGAATATAATTATCTAACTAATTATTATTAATTAATTGTTAGCTTTATATTAATAACATATCTAAGCAATCGCCACTATCTCATACCATAATGAAAACGAAAGTTTTCTTTTTCTTCTAAATGAATAAGGATAGGGGTGGCTTCGAACCAAGCCGACTCGCGAGCGGCTCATGTTCGGCTCGGTTCGATTCATTATCTATCGAGTTTGAGCTCTGAAATCGACTTGTTTACCTTAACGAGCCAAACTCGATCGAAGCCAGGTTCGGTTTGTTGGCTCGCAAGCCGGCTCGAGGTGAGTCGGGATCGGTATCGGGTCGGGAGCGGGAGCATGAGCAAGGGGTGGGGGGGGGGGGATTTTCCTCCCCTCGTCACCGCCAAGCCCCTCCCGTCGACTCTTGTCGCCATCGACAGCTGCTCGCCAGCCGCCTCTATGGCCGTCCGTTCGATTTCTTCCTCTCCTCGTCGTCGCAGCCGTTATCCCTGACGACAGGTCCTGCCCGGCGTCGTAACCCCCTTCCCTCTGTGTCGTCTTTGCGGAAAACCTGAACCAGTAAGTTAAGAGGAGAAATTAGGGGAGAAATAATCTCCTCTCTGCCCCGCATGAATGATTTCACACATGCGAGATCATAAAGTTTAAAAATAAATAAAAAATCCTTAAACTCTCCTTCCTCATAGCTCGTGAAAAAATTAAAAATACATATTATAGAAATAAGTTTTTATGATCTATTAGTGTCTCATGTTTTTTTAAAATATCTTTCTAATTGAAAATTCATATTAAAAGTCATATAATTTTTTTAAGAAAGATTTTCCTACCAAGATGGGGTAGAAAACTTTATAGAAATTTTTTGAATAAGTATTTAACAGTTGATGTTGTAATACTTTTAGCATAAAGCAATTTTCATTGCAATTTTGTGTTTGACATTTTATTTGATTAAAATTTTATCGATAAGTATAATAATATATTAGATTGATTAATACTTTGTATTTATTTCCCTATAAGAGGCAATAAGAGGTCCATTTAACTTTCCTAAGAAATTGTTTTCTAATAAGTCACTAAAAGTAATAAGATTTTATATAAAGGGTTTTTTTGGAATATGTATCATAGGAAAAATATTCTTAGTTTTTCCTTGAATATAAATTTTCATTTAGGGGCACTAAGGAGACCATATTAAATTTATGGCCAGATTCAAAAATTACAAAACAAGCTAGACAATAATTGGAGTAAAAAAGATTAATATTGGTGCATTTTAATTCATTATTGAAATTCAATCCCGAACCTCCCCTATCATTATTTTTTTTAAATGTATGCATAATTTTATATATAATTTATTCTAAGCCACCCTATGTGCGAGATCATAAACAAGGAAAAAAAAACTTTTTGTCCCTTCCTCATGGCTCTTAAAAAAATTGAAAAGGTATTTCAGTAGAAATACGTTTCGAGAGACTATTAGTGATTTTTTCAATAAATGTTGAAAATACATTTTTAGTAGAAATATAAGGACAATTAGTGCCTCATGTTTTTTGAAGATATTTTTCTAATTATAAATTCTTGTTAAAAAATCATATAATTTTCTAAGTAAGATTTTCTTGCCAAGATGGGCTAGAAAATCGTATAGACAAATTTTGAATAAGTATTTAACAGTTGATGATATAATTCTTTTAGCATGAGGCAATTTTCATAGCAATTTTGTGTTTGATATTTTATTTGATTAAAAATTTATCAATAAGTATAATAATATATTAGATTAATTATTATTTATTATTTATTTCCTTGGTAAAGGTTATAAGAGGCCCATTTAACTTTTATAAGACAAATTTAAGATATATTTTTTTAATTTTCTAGTAAGTTTCTGATAGTAATATGATTTTAATTAAGGGATTTATAGTTTTTATTTGGGTGATTGTAGATTGATAGTGTTATTTCATTTAATTTTGTTGTGTTTGATTATTGTATGAAGTTTATTCATAATGTTATGCATAGTATGGAGTGTTTAGACTATTTTATGGAATGTATAAACAATTTCATGGAGTGTTTATGGAATGTATAAACAATTTTATGAAGTGTTTATGTAGGTATTATGTATATAGATTATGCCTAATTTTAAGTAGAGGTCATGCCAAATTTTATATAAGTATTATATACATAGATTATGCTCAATTTTAAGTAAAGGTCATACCCAATCTTATACATGTATTATATATATAGGTTATGCCCAATTTTATGTAGAGGTCATACCCAATTTTATGTAAAATATATGTATAATTTTATATACAATTTATTATATATATATATTTTTAAAAAGTTTTAAATGTTTGTTAAAGCTCGAGCTCTGCTCAAACTTGGTTAAAATTTTTGGGCTCAAGGTCGATAACAATTTTAGGCTCGAGATGAGGTTCGGCTCGAAATATTTAAATCGAAATCGCCTCGAACATAGGCAGGTTCGGGCTCGGCTCGGCTCAATGCCACCCCTAAATAAGGAGAAATTTTCTTAGAATGGATTTGGTTAAAAAATGTGAAGTCTGGAGCCAACCAAGACGGTAAAGCCCCCAATTAGCCTATTTTTTTTAAATGATGCCCTCGAGAGCTTAAGTATTTTTTAATTAATTAGTTGGTTATAATTTATTAATTAATTTGTTAAAAATGCAGGGTTTGGAGCCACCCAAGCGTACTTTGGTTGAATTGATGATGACTACAACGTTGGATTGGTCGATGGCAAGAAAGAAGGGTCCTTGCGAGGAATTACCTCTTTGGTGCATACGATTTGATAATTAATTGATGTCCTTTTGGCCAAATAAATTGGAAAAAGCTAGAACATATGGGAGAAATTACGTAAATAAATAAGTGACTCGATTATCAACTAGTTAATTACCAATTATTTGGTTAGTTACTCATGTTATCATTTGTTCAATTTTCATTTACGGTCTATTATTTAATTCCTAATTACTTGTTTAATCCTTCAATTAATTAAATAGCTATTGATCCATTTGTTATTTAATTGGCTGATTAATTTAGTAACCATATACTAATTAGGTATGTAATTGGTTATTTCAGGTTATTAATTGTGTTGTTAGCTTAATTAATTAGTTAATTATTTTGTCAATCTGTTAATTTATTGGAGAGTTAGTTCACCCTACAACGTAAAGTCACTAACCATTCCCAAGAAATATATAGTTTTTTGATAAAATAAGGAGTGTACAAGTGGCACATCTGAAGAGATGAAAATAAATTTTGCTTACAGCTAAACTAGCAGTAAAAGTAGTTTTCTGGAGTCCATAGGTTATTAATTGTGTTGTTAGCTTAATTAATTAGTTAATTATTTTGTCAATCTGTTAATTTATTGGAGAGTTAGTTCACCCTACAACGTAAAGTCACTAACCATTCCCAAGAAATATATAGTTTTTTGATAAAATAAGGAGTGTACAAGTGGCACATCTGAAGAGATGAAAATAAATTTTGCTTACAGCTAAACTAGCAGTAAAAGTAGTTTTCTGGAGTCCATAGGAGTGGGCGAAGAGAAACACACTGCATTCGTCACGGACCGAGCTAAGTCACACTTAGTTGGCCAAACTCCAAACCTGTCCAATCGTATCAGCTTGGAAGTCGAGTCCGTGCTCGCCTCGCCATCGAGTAGGAGTTGACCGCGAATCGCGAACTAGAGCACCTTGACGATGACGAGAAGTCCCGATTCCAAATGCACAAAAACATCGATGCGACACCCAGAGGCCAGACCCCCCCCCCCCCCCCCCCGAGACTCGCATTCGCTAAACCCCTCCGGAGTCCTTTTGTCCTAAATCTGACTCATTTATCTGTACGGTTTCTCTAATTAATTACCAACAAGAGGACCAGACGTCACTGAAACTCGAGAGAAAATCACCAGAGAGAGGAAGAGAGACAGAGTGAGGTATGTTGGTTTGGAGTGCGCTTCTACTCTGTCTTGTGTGCGACATTTGTTTGCTGCAATTTGAAGGGATCACTGCACGACCTCGAAGCTCTTTCTTTTCCTTTCTCTATAAGTATTAGGCATAGTATAATGCTTTTGTTTGCTTCCCTGTACAGGCTCCGATTCGAGATACCTTAAACCCAAATCCTCCGCTCTTCTCTCCCTCGTCTCCTACTTTCACTAACCCTGCTTCACGCTCCTTCCTCATTTTCGCATTCCCTTCTTCGCACCGTTTCCGTTTATAAAATTGTCCGGGAGATTGACACTCAGAACGAGGGTTTTCTTGCACAATGGAGTTGACATCGAATCTATCGCTGTGCTGTAGGGTTCGAGCTCCCTCGATCTGCTCTTATGTGCCCTAGCTCGACCATATAAAGACGTTCTATATTTCACCTGCGGCTCAAGGTATCACACTTCTTCTTTGCTAGTCACATCTCCGGAATGCTGCTTTTAGTTTATTTTTGTACTTCATCTCTTTCTTCTTCTCAGGAAATGCTGCTTCACGAAATTCTCCTTTTTCTGTTCATTTTATTTATTTGCCTGGCAACCTGTGGACCGCTGGACCTGTGGTCCGGCTCCATCTAGTGCATTTTTTTGGACCTGTTAAATGTACGTGAATGTCATAGATATTTACCTGGTCGAAAGTGTTGTCAAGCTTAGTCAGACTCGTTGCCAGAAGTTAAAGTTGAGTTTGAATAGAACCAAAGGAATTCATCTCTTAGCTTCGAGCCATATATGAATCTGATTTAGTAATATAAAGCGATCATTCCATTTGGTGAAGAAACATTACAATGTTGGTGCCGATCACTTGGTTGTGTTAGCAATCACTTGTTTTGATCTTTTCTGTAATGTTTTCATTATCTTGTCAGTATCCTCCTTTGGAAATTCTTCAACTCATATTATGGTTTAGATGTGATGGAGTTCATATTGTCTCTGTAAATCTTTCTCATTTATTAACGAGTTGGATGATGTCTCGATGCACTGCATGGTGACATCTTTATTGCAATTTGGTTGTATAAAAAAAATGGCTATCCAGTAAAGCCACCTTGTGCTTTGGCTGAAAAAAAAACAGTCGTATTTGATGAAGTAGCTCTGTGCTTAGTTTCTTTCTCTCCGGTTTTGGTAGAAATTTGCTAATTGGTCTAATAAGCGTCAAAGTCTTATAGGATTATGTTGAGCTTTGAGCTGTAAAAGCATGCCACTATGTGTGATTTAGAGAAGTCTACATGTCTATCCATCTTATATGCATCATTTTTTCATGCAATACTTCTTTCAATGATTTTATCAATTTGCATTTTGTTTAACACTCTTAATTTCAAGGAAGCTAAATGTGCATTGAATTTTCTTCCTATAAAAGAATCATGTGAGCAAGGCCTAGGGCAGATCTTGGCACTTTTATTGGACAGCTAATAAAACAGTGGAACTACGAAATTTAAAAATAAAAAAGACAAATGAAGAGAGAGGGATTTCTCTGACGGTGTTGATTCAGGTGAAGAAGTCTTCTGGTTGGTTTGGTGGTGCAGTGGATAATCAAGAAATCGAAGGTTTCCTTGCTGAAATCCTAAAGGGCACAAAGAGAAAAGAGACAAGAGCAAAGATGACTGCTGAACTTCTTATTTCTTTTCACCAATTTATGCCCATTACAACCTTAAATTGATACTCAAGACAAAACATCTTCAAAGAGACTGAAATAACTCTAGCAGTTATAACTTTTGAAGGATAAAAATTTATTAAGCCCTTAAATACGAAAATAAAAGAAAAGTCAATGAAAACTAAATAATCTAAGAAATAAGGACTTGGGCCTCATTTCTTCTTCTTCTTATCCGGCTTGGATTGATCAAGTGTATTCAAGTACACTTTGGCTTGCTTCTCTACATCATTTGGTTATTGTTGAAGTTGGGCCACCATTTCAAAATGACCAGCCAAAGGTAGGAGGCCCTTTACAATTACATATTTTAGAAGATTTCTGAACTGTTGATAAATTTGAGCCTATTGAACCTTGGACAATCCTTTTTCATGCCCAGACCCAAGCATACAACCCAATCTGAGAGGTGAAGCTCATGTATGGCTTCAAAACAGTGGTCTGTTTGCCTACCAATGCTTCTCCTCACATCTAGGCTTAAACAGACTCTGTGGCCTATGATGTGTTTAAAATAGGTACAAGCTGCTCAACAATGATGGATTTGTCACATCCAAACATGAGCAGATAACCTGGCTTGAGACATGGATTACTTATACAGATGACTGAATGGTGGTTTTTTTACCCACCGAATGGACTTGTAGGAGTACTTGGAAAAATACTCACATTCGAGTTAAGGTAAAGAGAGACATGTAGTAGGTTTAGGGTTCTAGGCTAGCCAAAGAGATACAGTTGAAGACGTGTGCTTCATTTTGTTCTTTTTGAAAAAAAAGGAAGTCTTCGAGGCCATTTTCTTTAGCATTTTTCTCTATAATGTGCATAACACTTTTGCTTAATGATGGTTCAGGTCATGGAAGACATATCAACTCATGGGCAGCGCTTCAGAAGAATACCACGCCAGTCATTCGCTTCAATTCAGGAGCTGGATCCTTTGGTTTGTTCCTTTTCAATTAATTTGTGCAACCTAGTAAGAATGTGTGGTGATAAGTAGTTATTTAGTGAAAATAAGATCAGGGTTACAACCTTTCTCTGGCTTTTCGAATTGCCTTTGCTCTATTCTGTCTGTAATGAATATCTGCTTTACTTCATCATGCTTCTTATACTTATTTTGAGAACTCATACAACTCCAATTGTTGCTTCCACAAAGGTTACTCTAGATCAGTAACAGTTATATATTTGTTGGGAATAAAATAGATACCATGAGCAAATTATATTAGTAAATGATAATATTGTTCTAGGGCTCCATAGTTTAAAAAAGCAATAAAGGAGGTTGGCATAGTTGGTGTTGGGTTTAGAGGTTTGAGAGGAGAACCAAAGAATGGAAGAAGAAGAAGACTGGAAGACGATAAAGAGAAGAGAATGCGAGGCTGTTAATCTAACTCCTTTATTTCTATCAATTATAGAACCAATATATTCAAATATCTAATTTACTTCTGACTTACACCTACTAAACAGGGGAAAGAAAGTATTCAAGTGAAAATACTTAAATTGTCCAAAGCGTAGTCTATATTTCTTATGCCATGGAACAGTAAAGGACTTGGTTGCTCATATTAGGTTCCATACTATACCATTACCAGGTATTCATTAAGTCATTTTCCTTCTTCCAGCTTTTAGGTTGAGGAGAAGGAGGGTCAACTCTGATAATGTGATTTACGTTTCTAATTTCCAAAAAAGTTTCAATTGCCTTTGACCATAACATATAGTTTTTTTGGTTCAACTTAACTGTAGAAATTTGAAGATGGGACAGATCCTTTCCATCCATATCAAAACCCATTGAAGATGAAGTCACATCACAAGAGCTTGACGAGGCCATTGCTCAATTTAATACCTCAAAACACAGCAGAACACAGCTTTAAAGTCGCTCAGTTGCAACTTAAAGCATCTGAAAAACACAGTTCTCTTGAAAATGAAAAGAGTATCAACTGTTTACTTAAATATAATAGCAAGCACAGTAAAGAAGACTTGCACTGAATCTGAATAAAGGAAATTTGTTATGTGAAGGCTTGCACAACTTAGAATGGTCAAAAGTCTGATCTTAACCTAACCATGGGCACTGGCAGAATCAAAGTAACAAAGAGATGAAACTTCAGCACCTTATACGTGTGTGCAGATAAAAAAACAAGAACTAGCATGTTGCAGCAACCAAATATGACCCCACCATTGAACATTCCATGGTTTAAGGGTCCAAAACACACTAATTCACTCAACAGCAGTAGTTTCAGGAAGTAATTTGGCACAGTTTCAGCAAGAGTAGTCACAAAGACTAGGCTTTGTACTCTGCACAGACCAGAATAGAAACTAAGAAGTCCTAACTTTCATTCTCCTAGCACTGGACACTCAAACCACCAATCAATGGGTTGGGGCACAAGAAAGGAGATGAAAGGTTGTATAGGTTCTCAGCAGCAGAAAAAAATCAATTTTTTCCTCAATATAGGCTATCTCAGATAAAGAACAAGAAAGGAGAATAAATTCCAGTGGCCTGAAAGGAGAATAGAGTAAGAAGGTAGACAAAAATGAGAGAGAAAGATAGAAGTTTCTGAGATAGCACAAAAGAGAAACTCTGGAACTAGGGGTGAGTTTGACCCCTTAGATACCTTATATATGATTAAGTGAAAATAAAGCACAGTTGCATACATCTTCTCCTTAGTTACACAAGAAACAATTGTCCAGATATAAGCTAAAACACTTGAAAAAAGTTTCCTAAGGAAAAGGGACTGAAATACCTAAACTACCCATTGCACAGAAGGACTAAAATACCCTTCAGATTACATAATTTAATAGCTTCACTGTGGTGATGATGTTATAGTTGAAAGTTATTAATGATGGAAATCTTACTAAGCACACTACTACCAAGTGGAAGCTATGTTTCGAGGAACAGATAGTAGGGCTTCAAATTGGAGACAATACTGTTTCTTGTATTTGGACTCACATTCCGAGATCCGCTAATTCGGCAGCAGATGCGCTTGCTAGGCAGGGAGCTAACCTACAATCGCTAGTTGTAAGGGATATGCTCCTCCAAATTTTGTAAAATTTTGTTTTCTCTCTCGTTTTATTAATACCTCTTTTTTAAAAAAAAAATAAAAAAATTGGGGACAGTACATATGCCTTCTCAGGCTTGCGATCTTCTGCAGTATTTGATCTCACTTCTATTTTTGCGCATAAGCTAATTTAACTCTCATAGGAGATGAAACTCTCTAAGGACATTTTACTTGCCTATTGTTTATGAAATAACGATCTTAAATCCCTTTAGATTATCATGGTAAAAGTAATTGGAGAGAAAGTGTTGAGTCTGTGAAATCTTTGCTATTGTTGAATATTTTACCCTTGTACTATCTGCTAAATCCGCCAGAGATGAAAACTTTATGATGTCAATTGCAACTGGTCCTCTGCATGAGTCATGTTCCAACCTGGGTGTCTACGATGTTCATGCACAAGCTTTAGGGGGGAGTATTTAAGAACGAAATTAGTTGTATGTTCAATTGTTATTATGTTTCCTTCTTTTCATTTTGGTTTTTGTAGCCCCCAAGAGAGTAGGGGTATTTTTGTCATCATAATTTAATTAAACCTATAACTAAAGGTCTGGGGGAGCTCATCCACATTGAAGGGAAGAGCTTCTCCCCTTTCATTATTCCTCTCAAGTTCTCTCTTTTCACAACAAACCCTAAGTTTCTCCTTCTTTTTTTCCCTACCAATTCTTGAATCTGAATCCTTGAGGTAGAGAGATGAAGAGAGAAGAGAACTTAGAGTTTGGTGTGAAGAGAGAGAACTTGAGACATGAAAAATGTGAGGGAGAAGCTCTTCCTTTCAATGTTGATGAGCTCCACCCTTTACTTATAGGTTTGATTAAATTATAGTGACCAAAAACGTCCATGCTCTCTTAGGGTTACATAGACCTAGAATTTAGGATTACATAAACCTAGAATTTAGGATTACATAAACCTAGAACTTAGGGTTACATAAACCAAGAATGAAAAGAAAAAAATAAAATAACAATATAACATACAACTACTTTTGTTCTTCAATACTCTCCTCCAAACTGGTGCATAAACATCATAGACACCCAACTTGGAACATGTCTCATATGGAGGACTAACTACATTTGCTTTAGTAAACATGTTAGCCATGTGATTCTTGGAAGGTATGTAATGCATGCATATGATTCTTGTTTGTAGCTTCTTTTGAACCGAGTGGCAGTCAAGTTCTATGTGTTTTGGTTCTCTCATCGAAGACTAGATTGGTTGTTCTGTGGATGGCTGTTTGGTTGTCACAATGAAGTTTCATTGGAGTGCTTATAGAAAAACCCAGAAATCAACAAAATAGCAATTCGGTTGATTTTTCTATCAAATATAATTGTATACACGATCTAGCTGAATGTCTCCTAATTGAAGGAGTCTGAAATCTGTTAAGATTCTGGCTGTTAACTTATAAAAAGAGCTTTCTATGTTTAGAAACTCGAAAAAAAATTTCATACAAAGTTGCCGAGAGAAGTAGTTTGAAGGTGCCGTGAAAGAATTCAACTACATTCACCAGCTTTGACTTTCAAATAGAGCTTTTATCTCTAGAAATTCAAGGAGAGAGTTATAAAACGGCAATCACCAGGTATTAAGAAGATCAGATGAGTTTCAAATAGTGACTCAGAATCCTGTTCTGAATCTAATTATCAATCGAGGAAGTCTGGTTTATTAGATAACTCAAAGAAAGGAAAAAAAAGAAAAAGAAAACACAAGTTACTAATCCCCTAAGTTGAGACAAGCTGCTGAGCATGGGAGGACGTCAATAAAAAGACAAGCTGCTGCTGAGCATGGGTCATGAAGAAAAAAACAGTGCATTCTCAAACGTGAATGCATAAATAATGCATAAAACCAAGAAGGTAGGGAAAGCATCAATGACTTTTATGCATGATTTTCATACATGAGGAAGGCTACATATGAACATCCATAAAATTATCCAAACTAGACTTGTTAAGAAGAAACTCAACTAGGACAAGATAAACTTATTTGGTGCGGCTAAGAGTGCTTCTTCCCCTGGGGCTTCATGAATGCCCTCATTGCATAAAAAAAATTGATTTTTGAGTTGTAGCCTTAACACTAGAATCCCTGCTCTAATACCATGTCAAATTCTAGAGTCGTAATTCATGATGCTTCTTAACTAACGAAGAAGAAGAAGAGGAAAGAAGAAGAAGGAAGAAGAGAGCAGAAGAGGAGGAGAGAAAAGAAAAGGGAAGAGAAACTTAGTGTTTGGCATGAAGAGAAAACTTGAGACAATAATAATGAGAGGAGAGAGCTCTTCCCTTCGATGTGGATGAGCTCCCCGTCACCCTTTATTTTTAGGTTTAATTAAAATACAATGACAAAAATACCTTTGCTCTCTTAGGCTTAGTAAATCAAGACTGAAAAGAAGGAAACAAAATAACAATTTATCATACAACTACTTTTTGTTTTTCAATAGTTCGTTAATAGTTTTCTTCATGCCCCTTATAGATTGTTATAGTGAATGTAGAATGAGGGTCGTTGTTGTTCCAAAAGGGGTGTTTATGGTTATTCTCTTGTTGACATCACCTTGAGAAGATCTTGTACAGTGCAAAGTATGCCTATTCTAGTTTCTCACCAAAAGTGTATTAACTAATGGTCTGGATTTGAAGAGTTAGGTTTCATAATATGAATATACCGTTGAGAAAGCCAATTCAGCACTCTTCCAGTACTATTGCCTGCAATCCACCACGAAGTATTGGTGAAGAAGATGAGCCTTTTTGGTAGTTGAATTGAAAATAAGAGAAAGAAATATGAGTGATTACCTTTCAGTTTTTTCTGGAAGATCTAGTTGAAGAATATCTGAGGACAGGAGATCGTCCCAAAATCTCTCATGTTCACGGAAGAAGAAGGAAGACAAAGATTCAATTAAAAGAGGCCGCTGTTATTTTAGGACAAGCTCTAAGAATAGAAAGTCCTAATTGGAAACTTTCTCTAAGTTGCAAATTTCTATTTCAAGCATGTTGAAGTTAGAAGTTTTAATTAGACAAGTAATTTGATGTTTTAGTTAAGAGCTTCAATTAGAAAGTCTTATTTTAAGTAGTAGTTTCCTGTTTTAAGTGTGGGTTTTTGTTTCTAAATTAGGGAAGTCTAAAGTTAGTAACTCTATAGATTAGAAGTTGTTCTTGTGTTTAAATTTCTTTTCCAACTTGTAGAACCAGATTTAGAAAGTCCTAAATAGAGTCTATTTTCTAGAATGGACAACATTGAAGTTTCCTATTTTGTTGATTTGTATGCCCATAAAAAGTCTTCACATGTAACCCAAAAATAACTCTATTGCTATTGAATAAAATTATGGTCTTTATTCCCTCTTGGATAAATTTATTCTTTGTTTTTTTCTCTGTTTACTAATTTTTTCTTAATAACTGCAGAAATCCTACTTTTTGTTCTTTACATTTTATCTATTAAACTTGAATTTAGATTGTACTTTCTAGCTGTTGCTGAAATTTAGGTTACCCACATTCTAGAGGAGCACTCAACTTTGTTATTTTTTGAAACAAAACCACAATGCTCATGTTGAGTTGAGTCTAATTCCATCCCAAAATGACTAGTCACTTTAGAGGCTTATTGCTCAATGTTAATAATTAAATTATTCTGCTTAACACTTTTCAATGTGAGAGACTTTTTCCCACTCAACACTCTTCCTCATGTCCCAAGGTACATATAATGGGTTTGCAACGGGTCCACAACATACAAATAACCTGGTTCTCACCTCATGAAGCCCAAACAATATAAATAACCTGGGGAGACACACTGGGCTCGTCCTACACATGCACAATCTACTCTGATACCATTGTTGAGTTGAACTTGATTCCTTTCCAAAATGACTGGCCATTTAAGAGGCCTATTGCTCAACCTTGTAGTTGAGTCATTTTCCTTAACATTTCTTAGTATGAGATTTTTTTCCACATCATTTAATGGAAGTAGTTAGAAAGTTGAAGAAGTGGAATTTGGTAATTGAGATTGTTAAGGACTGGGCAGATTTAGGAGGATGATTTTGATATTATTCTGCTAGGATCATGAAAATTATAACAATGCAGACATATTGATTAGGATATCTTCTTTGACCTACAATTTTTTTCTTTATTTATTGTTTCTTGTATTTCCACTGTTCAACCTTCACAGTGCAGTTACTTGCAAGGACTTTGACACAAATGATTTCTAAGATTAGTTTTAAGCAGAAAATGGATTTATCTATCATGCTGATTTCTACTTCTATTTACAGCTTGGTGAGAATTTGGACCAGTGGCCACATCTAAATGAACTTGTTCAATGCTACAAGGCTGACTGGGTGAAGGATGATAATAAGTATGGCCACTTCGAGAGCATCACTCCTATATTATTTCAAAATCAGATTTTTGAAGGGCCTGATACAGACATAGAAACTGGTGATTATGAAAAACCCACCCCTTGGCGCTTTGTTGTTCAGAGTATTATTACTCTAATTGTCTTCATTAAAAAAAAATATATGGTGCGTAACTTTGCTCACTATTGTACAGAAATGCGTCTTGCTAGTGCAAGGCAGGCCAAGATGGAAGATGCCATAGATGATGACTTACCCAGTACCTCAGGCAGGCAAAAATTAGAGGTTTGTTTTTCTGGAATGTTCCTTAACATTCTGATGATTGTAGATGAAAATCACCAAAATTTTGCTAGGATTGATAAGTCTTTTTTTTTTTTGCTAGACTTTCAATTTGTCGATGCAGTTTGGCTATCTTTGAGTACTACATTGCAATCATACATTCTCTGAGCTTTCAAGTTTTGCATTCTTTGTGGACATGAATATGGTTCCAATATTTTTTTTTTTTCATGCCACTTTACTATGTGTTAACCCCTTTCAGACTAAAGAAAGAAATACTGTTTTACTTTTATTTGTTTGTCTTTACAATGTTTCTATAATATCTCAATGCATGTGGAATTAAAATTTTCCGAACTCTCTATTTTTTTGGTCCATCTGTTAACTTGTACATTCTGATAATGATCTTAAAACTAGTTTTTTCCAAATATATGTTTTCTTCTCTTGGACACTGGCTTTTAGAATTAAGCATTTGTTTTTTTGCATTTTTAAGAAGATTGGTGGAAACAAGAGCTTGTTGTACCTATAAACTTAGGCATGCCTACTGTCAACAAGAATTAACCCCTGATGTTTAGGCATGCCAACTGTCAACAAGAGCTTGTTGTCTTCGTTGTCACATTGAAAACAAGGTTCTTTATAATGATTTGGAGACCTATAAATCTCATATAAAAAGGTAAATAAGGGCAATTTGCAGTGTTGGTCTAGTCATGTGTCAGCCAATATGGCTGATAGGCTAACTTTATCTAGGACCCTGCGACTCTGAGAGCCTTGCTGTTCTTATTGGACTGTACATGAAGGACATTGCTGCTTCTTTCACTTCTTCGAAATTTTTATAGGATTTGGGTGACTTAAAAACAACTTTATATGCATAAAACATGAAATTCAGGGGCATCATCCATATTCAGGATTTAGTCATATTTTGCTGCTATTATCAAGTTCAGTGTCTTCTTATTTTCTTTCAACTCTTTCATGGTGAAAGGTTCATGCATTAAAGATATTTGTTTGTTCCATGTGGTTTGTTCAGTTTCTATTAAAGTTGGATCCATATCCATCTAAAATGACTAGGCAAAGTTAGGGGGTCCTTTCCCAATTAATAACCACAAGAATCTTCAAAATTTTAACCTGTGGAACTATTCCCATTTACGAGTCCCTCACGTCCAGGCCTAAACAAACGGACTATGGAGCTGAGATGTGACAACAATATCTGCATAAAGACTAAACAGGGAAGAAAAAGTATGCCCTCTAGAATAGACACCACTTTAATACCATATTAAAGTTGGGTCTAGGTCCACCCCAAATGACTAGCTGAAGTTAAGAGTCTTCTCTCAACTAATAATCCCAAGAGTTTTTCAATTATTCTAAATAACAATCCTTATAATGTTTAAAATTTTTTGTTTTCATTTTCTCCTTTATCTTGAGCATCTGTGAAATCCGTATGCAGCATTTTGGCACTTCTCCTTTGCCTGCTTATGAGCCAGCTTTTGATTGGGAAAATGAGCGGTCAATGATCTTTGGGCAGAGGACAATGGAAACTCATTCAACACCATATCCCAGGTGTATACCTATTATTTTTCTGATGCATCTTGCTTCTTACCTTTTCCCATCTGTCATGTTTTAGGTTTAAATCTTTCTGCATGTCCTGTTTCGTAATTGCTAATGCCCCCTTCTGTTTGTATCAGTGGACTAAAAATTTCTGTCAAGGTACTGTCCTTGTCATTTCAAGCTGGTTTAGTCGGTGAGTCTTCGCAGTTAACACTATTTCTTTTTTGAATAGTCAATCATCAATAATTTGGTTAATTAGTCCAGGAAATGTGACCTTTCAGTTTGAATAACTATTTCTTAGTTGCGACTTCATTACATTCCTGGACTGTTATTTTTCAAAAAAAAAAAAAAAAAAACTTAATTAGATTCCTGTGTAGAACATTAATCATGTTTCTTTGCAGAGCCTTTTTATGGAACAATTTGTCTCTATAATAAGGAGAGGAGAGAAAAATTGTCTGAGGATTTCTACTTCCATGTGCTACCATCAGAGATGCAAGATGTAAGATACAATCATAACTAAACTTCTCTTTACAGAACAAAATCTGTGCCGTATTAAGGAAATATGTTTATACAACTTCATTACTTTGCTAATAAAAATGTTTTCTGCAAATTGGTCAGACTAGAGGTTCTACTGAGCCTCGTGGTGTTTTCTTCTTAGATGCTCCATCAACATCAGTCTGCCTACTTATTCAGCTTGAAAAGCCTGCTACAGAAGAAGGGGGCGTCACCCCCTCAGTTTATTCACGCAAGGAACCTGTAAGTCAAGGCCTGTCTATTAAGGATAATTTGAATCAGTGGGAGTTTCAGATTTCTGAGTGAAATTTCTGAATGCCTATGATCTGGTTTAGCTGGTTAACTATGAATGAGTGGTGCTTGTTACTGCCTTTTTTTACCCCCTGTTTTGTGCTCTTATCTCTTTTCTGCTTTTTCAATTCAAGCTCCAGTCATGTTAGCATAAAAGGACATTATAATCATTATAACTATGTTTTGTCTAGGACAGTTAAGTGATGAACTCTGTAATTTTATCTATTAAGGTCTCAATTGTTTTCATCTTCTACTATCAAATTGATGTTTTCTACCATGTACTTTTATTTTCTACTTTTTATTCTTTCTTTTTGAAAGTGTGTATCATTTGAATTATGTTGCTGGGGAGAAAATGTAGATGTGGTGTCTAATTTAACTGTTATTTCATGTGACAGGTGCATTTGACTGAGAGGGAAAAACAGAAACTACAAGTGTGGTCTCGAATTATGCCTTATAGAGAATCATTTGCTTGGGCTATTGTTCCATTGTTTGAGAACAATAACAATGCTGCAAGTGTTGGTGGGGCTGCCTCCCCCAGTAGTCCTCTTGTTCCCAGTATATCTGGGTCGAGTTCCCAAGAAAGTGTAGTTGATGCACTTGCAAAAATTACTTTAGATGGGAAGCTTGCTCCGTACTCAGGTGGAAGCTCTGTTGTTGTAGAGATATCTAACTTAAATAAGGTCAAAGAGAGCTACACTGAGGAATCTCTTCAGGTAGTTACCTTCTTCACTAGATTTCCAGATTGATATTGTTTTTGATGATTGAGTTCCTGATTGATATTATTTACTTTTTTGTTGTACCAGTACTTAATCGTCCAGTTGAATAAAAGTTTGATGTTGGTATCTGATGCCATACCATCCTGTTTTATTGTTTTGAAATGGTGATTAGTTTCATCAAGAAAATAAATTATATAACACTCAAAGGGGAGAGGGAGGTCCTCAAGCCCCTTCAACAAGACAATACCTAGAAACACCTGATTTATTCAAATAATTTGATACATGATTAACTTGATCTTCTTATATGCTTCCAAGAGACTGAAATGGCTGAACACTGATGAACAATCTCATCATGCTGCTGCTGTAGGCACCAGGCAGGACTAGACTTCCCAAATAGCCAATTAACTATTAATGAAACCCATTGTCATAAACCAAGCTTGTGAGGTGAACCAGTGTGATTGAACCCTCTTCAATTGAGCCTGACCAACTCTTTGACCCAATACTTGTCATCTCAATGTTGTAAAAACTGACCTATTAATGTGATTCTTGAATTAATGTGATGATGTTATTATTATTATTTTTTAAGTTCAAATTGGGGGATGCTTCCATTAAATTACCAATTAAAGGAGATGGCCCGCCACAGGAGAACATCTACCTCGACCCCCTTGGAACCATCCGACATCCCCCCCCCTCGACCATTCCTATCTCTGCCCCACCTTTCCGAGTAGGACAAGCCACATACACCGGAACCGCCCACGTCCAATCAGTGCGACATCAGCATCAGCACGGTCCACCAGAAGATGAATCCAGAACGAGACATGCAACAAATGACCCAGGATGACAAACTGTAGTCAGCCACACCTTGAAGAGGAGGATTAGGGTTGAGGATCCCGCAGCCCTAAACTTCCAGAATGGAAGTGCCTTAGTCTCCTTTCAACAAGCGAAAGAGAGAAATGGTGTGCCTCAGTCCCCTTTCGACAACAAAACTTTTAGGATTGCTGAGCAGAATTCAAATTTTTTCTAGCTGGCTCACGGGCCTACTCTGCATCGAAGGTGACTCAAAGGTTGTCAGTAACTGGTGTGCAAACTCCATCAAACCTCCGTGGTGTCACTGGGACATGTACTCGGAAATTTGTAATTTAATTTCCCTTTTGAATTGTATTTGGAAACACATTCCTCGTTCTGCCAATCATTTGGCAAACATTCAGGCTAAGGTGGGCATTTCACTCGACCACCTTGTTGTGGAGGAAGGCCCTTTCTCCTAGTTTTGATTTGTACTTCTCTTTTCTTTTTAATAGTCTATACACACCTTTTCAAAAAAAAAAAAAACCCAGTTGGCTGGCTAGATCGTCTTGGTCACTGGGTTTTGACCGAATGCTTGGTCTTGTAGATAGATGGCCCAATGAGGGAATTAGTTTGGTTAAACCTGGTGAAATCGGCCTGCCCCCAATGTTCATAACACTGTGATAAAATAAAGTAATAAAATAAAGGAAGTTCTCCCTTGTTCTCTATGCTAGAGGGGCCCTCTTTTGCCAATGGGGGAGGGTGGAGTGGAGCCTCTCCTACCTTATCTTCTCTATTATAAATAGAGAGCGCGGTGTGTGTGTGTGTTGCGGGGGGGGGGGGGGGGGGGGGGGTCTGTTCTGACCTCTTTGTTGTAGAGTGATTTCGTAGACAGATATGGGGGCAAACCCCATCTGCATTTGCAGCCAACATGGAGGTAGGGGGGAGGCGACCCTACCTTGATGGCAGAATGAAGGGGGAGGGCAAAGTGGAGCGCATCCTACTCCCTGAAGTCTCTATCATAGGTGGGGCTGCCCTTCTCTGTTTGTGTAGCTGAAGAAGGGGAGTTGAAAACGGTCTTCTTTGGATTCATTTTGTGCAGTTTGCCATTCAAACTAAAAAAATTGGCTGTGTTGTTTGGGTTTTTGCACTATCAAACCTAAGCAGGGTGATTGGTTTGGTTGATCTCAGTTCAAACGTCCAGTTCTGGTTTGATGACATTGATGAAACCCCCTCAACTTTGATTTGCTATCAAACAAAGGCTAACATTGTCTCTTTTTTTTTTTAAGTTTTTTTTAGGAAAAGAATAGACAGAGCAAAAGCTTAGGGGGATCAACAAGTTCTTGGCGACGTTTGCACTGTCCGGCTTCCGTTTGCAACAGGATTGACACCATTCGTTGACGTTTCCTCTGGAGAGGATCAAATGACACATTCAGATATCATTTGGTGAGTTGGAAGGATATTTGCATGCCCCACAATCGGGGTGGTTTAGGCATTCGGCCTACGAAGGAGATAAACAATGCCCTTTTACTCAAATGGATCCAGAACTTCATCATCAAGCATAACAGCCTATGGGACGATATGGTCAGGTTCTATCTTCAATCTTCGGGTGCCTGGTGGAGGGACGATGGCGCTACTCGCCTCCTATCCCCGATATGGAAATCAATTCAAAAGCTCCTCCCAATATTCAGATATGCAACTTCCTTTCACACAGGCAATGGAAGGACCCTCCTCTTTTGTCCGGATGAATGGTGCGGCCCCCGTCCCCTCTCCGAGGATTTCCCGGGGCTCTCTTTCTTGCTTAGTGGCTGATTCTTGGAGAGATCGCTCATGGAGTCTCACGTTTCGCCGGGGATTAAAAGATGAGGAAACTACGACTATTTGCTCTCTCCTCTCCAGACTCAGCACACTACTATTCGTGAGCATGTAGTTGATAAACTGACATGGAAGCCTAGCATTAATGGCCGATTCATAGTTGCATCCGCTTACTCTCACATTAGAAAACAAGATTACAACATGCAACACAATGCAAACTTGGCATGGAAGCTCTTAGCGCCTAGTAAAATCAAATTCTTCGTGTGGACGACCATCAGGGAACGGATCCTCACCTTTGACAACCTCCATAAAAGAAGTTACACATGCCCCCGATCGCACTTGTCCCCTTTGTGGTGTGTGCGACGAGACAGTCCAACATGTTATCTTACATTGCAACTTTTCTTGTCAAGTCTGGATGAAGATATTTCAGAAGATTAGTCTCCAAATGGGGCTACATCAGAACCTTTTCAGAACCTTTGAGATGGTTATGGGGATATGCCTTCCTAAGTTGGGCAAGATAATTCTCTTGGCATGCCTTGCGCATAGGGGTGGCATCGAGCCTAGCTGAGCCGAGCCGAGCCGCGCCCGAACCTGCCTATGTTCGAGCCGAGCCGAGAGCTTCAAGCCGAACCTCGTCTCGACCCTAAATTTGTTATCGAGCTCGCGTCCAAAAATTTTAACAGAGTTCGAGCCGAGCTCGAGCTTCAACATACATTTAAAACTTTTCAAAAAATATATATAAAATAAATTGTATATAAAATTATGCATATATTTTAAAATTGGGTATGACCTGTATATAAAATTGGGCATAACCTATATATAATACATGTATAAGATTGGGTATGACCTCTACTTAAAATTGAGCATAATCTATGTATATAATACTTATATAAAATCCGGCATGACCTCTACTTAAAATTAGGCATAATCTATATACATAAACACTCCATAAACACTCCATAAAATTGTCTATACATTCCATAAATACTCCATGAAATTGTTTATACACTCCATACAATCCATAAAATAGTCTAAACACTCCATACAATGCATAACATTATGAATAACTCCATATAATAATCAAACACAACAAAATTAAATGAAATATCACTATCAATTTACAATCACCCAAATAAAAACTATAAAATTTTTAAATAAAATTCTATTACTATTAGAGACTTACTAGAAAATTACAAGAAATATTTTAAAATTTTCTTTGGAAAGTTAAATGGACCTCTTATTACCTTTTCTAAGGAAATAAATAAAAAATAATAATTAATCTAATATATTATTATACTTGTCGATAAAATTTTAATCAAATAAAATGTCAAACACAAAATTGCTATGAAAATTGCCTCATGCTAAAAAGATTATATCATCAACTGTCAAATACTTATTCAAAATTTTTCTATACGGTTTTCTAGCCCATCTTGGCAAGAAAATCTTACTTAGAAAATTATATGATTTTTTAACAAGAATTTATAATTAGAAAAATATTTTCAAAAAATATGAGGCACTAATGGTCCCTATATTTCTACTAAAAATGTCTTTTCAGCATTTATTGAAAAAACCACTAATAGTCTCTAGAAACATATTTCTACTAAAATATTTTTCAATTTCTTCAAGAGCCATGAGGAAGGGACAAAATTTTTTTTTTTTTCCCTTGTTTATGATCCACACGTAGGGGTGGCTTCGAATAAATTATATATAAAATTATGCATTTATTTAAAAAAAATAATGATAGGGGAGGTTTAGGATTGAATTTCAATAATGGATTAAAATGCACCAATATTAATCTTTTTTACTCCAATTGTTGTCTAGTTTGTTTTGTAATTTTTTAATCTGGCCATAAATTTACTATGGCTTCGTTAGTGCCCCTAGATGAAAATTTATATTCTAGGAAAAACTAGAAATATTTTTCCTATGATGCATATTCTTAAAAAAACCTTTAAATAAAATCCTATTACTATTAGTGACTTATTAGAAAATTACAAGAAACATTTTAAAATTTTCTTAGGAAAGTATATGGACCTTTTATTTCTAGGGAAATAAATAAAAATTAATAATCAATCTAATATATTATTATACTTATCGATAAAATTTTAATCAAATAAAATGTCAAACACAAAATTGCAATGAAAATTGCTTCATACTAAAAGTATTACAACATCAACTGGTAAATACTTATTCAAAAATTTTCTATACAGTTTTCTACCCCATCTTGATAGGAAAATCTTACTTAGAAAATTATATGATTTTTAATAAGATTTTTCAATTAGAAAAATGTTTAAAAAAAACATGTGACACTAATAGTTCATAGAAACTTATTTCTAAAAAATGTATTTTTAATTTTTTCAAGAGCTTGAGGCAGGAGAGTTTAAGGAAAAAGTTTTTTATTTTTACTTTATGATCTCGCACGTGCGAAATCATCTTCTCACAGGGGAGGGAGGAAATTATTTCTCCCCTAATTTCTCCTCTGAACTTACTGGTTTAGGTTTTCCGCCAAGACGAGGAGGAGGGAAGGGGGTTATGACGCCCGGGAGGACCTGTGGTCGGGGCTGACGGCGGCGACGAGGAGGAGTGGAAGATATCGAACGGGTGGCCACAAAGGTGGCAGACGAGCAACTGTTGATAGCGGTAGAGGCAGCGACGACAACCGACGGGAAGGGAGGAAAAATTTTTCCCCCCCTCGCTCTCGCTCACACTCCCGCTCCCGCTCCCCTGCTCCCGACATGATACCGATCCCGACTCACCTCGAGCCGGCTCGCGAGCCGACGAACCGAACCTGGCTTCGGTCGAGCTTGGCTCATTAAGGTAAATGAGCCGATTTCAGAGCTTGAGCT
The DNA here is from genome assembly GCF_029961685.1 of Aristolochia californica. Classification (NCBI taxonomy): domain Eukaryota; kingdom Viridiplantae; phylum Streptophyta; class Magnoliopsida; order Piperales; family Aristolochiaceae; genus Aristolochia; species Aristolochia californica. Next base: position 185,356 of record NW_027181992.1, on the reverse strand, counting down.
CGATAGATAACAAATCGAACTGAGCCGACACTGAGCTGAACTTGAGCCGCTCACGAACCGGCTCGGTTCGAAGCCACCCCTACCTGTGCATGTCCCATGGTGCATATGGCTCGAGCGAAACAACCGGAGATTCAACTCCAAGGCTAGCAACCTGAATAATATAACTTCTCAGGCTGTGGGCCTTATCTCAGAGTTGGCTACATTCTAGGAAGGAGTTTGCTTCTCTATCGGGTGTCTCCCTTCGAGAAAATGGGGGCTTGATCGCGCACATGGCGGGTCCCTGTAGGAATCCGGTTATGGCCACCTGGGGTCCTCCCCGTTACGACTGCACCAAACTCAATTTTGATGGCAGTGCTTTAGACTGTTTTGGGCCGGCTGGAGCTGGTGGTGTTTTCAGAGAGAATAGTGGAGACCCTATTCTATCCTATGCAGGGCAGGTGGGTATTGCTGATTCAAATACTGCTGAAGTGAGTGCTCTTCTATTTGACCTCCAAATCTTTAAAGAGCGGCTTCATGGCAAACTGTTTATCGAAGGCGACTCAAAGACTGTTATCAACTGGTGTTCAAAAGATAGCTCCCCTCCTTGGCGCCATTGGCCAATCACTGATCGTATTGCTGACATTGTGTCATCCATTCATTGTAATTGAAACCTTGTTCCTAGATCAACCAATTCTTTGGCTGATAAATTGGCTAAATTCGGAACCTCCTAGCAATTTCTCATTGTTTGGGAAGGTTGCCCCTCTTGTAATCTGTTCGTTTGAGCTCTCATAATAAAATTCAGCATCATTTAAAAAAAAAAAAAAACAAGTTATTGGAGACTAGCTCGCTAACATATCTGTCAGGTCATTAGCTGACTTGCGTACTTTTAGACCATAGGTAGATGGGGCACATTGTTTTCTTTTTTTGGTTATTTTTTCATCTTTGATTGAAACTGAAAGGGAGATAAAAAAGGAGTCAGAACCTAAGGTCTGATACCATACTGACTCAGATACAATAAATAAAAAGAGGAGAAAGGCAGTGGAAGGGCACAGGATGGAATTTGCTATGCTTTAGCCACCCATCAGACTTGTCATTACAGCCACTTTACTCATGAAATTTGATTACAAGGTGTTTGGAAACACTTAGTAACAGAAACTTATTACAACTTGTAAAGCAAAGTGACTTTGACCTTCCAAAAATTAGAACTTAACTTAGAGACGTATTTAAAATAAAAAACCTGATGTACTACACTTCTTTCTATCTGTAGACTAAGACTACTGACAGAATTGTAATCTTTCATGACTGGACTCTCTGATATCCCTGACAGTATCAAAGAAGCCCAAAAAATTAGCAGCTCTCTTGATCTTGTGGGAGCACATTCTCCTTCAGCTAACTGTACGGCAGATACTTTAGTATGCCAGGGTTTATCTGCAAACCCTCATTGTGTGCTGTCCCTCGTATTCCCTCATTTTCCCTTATTACATATTCTCTTTCTTTCAGTGCTTTGGTGTATAGAGTTTATACTCATTTATTTGTTATGTAATCAGAGATCACTATCCTAAAAAATAATGTGTTGTTGCTTTATCTTTTGTAGATTCCTTTGCAAGAGGGAGAGTTAATTACAAATGCATTGTATTAGACAGTTCTATTGCTTTTTAAGTTATTACAAATGCATTTTATTAGTCACTTCTATTGATTTTTAAGTTTGGTTTCCTGATTGTCAGTTTATGCTTCTATATTTCTTTTCTTGAAGTGGTGGTTGCCTTTTTCTTTTAATTTTTTTAAAAGCTGTTCTCCTCAAACAAATAAAAAAATTGAGTTTGGTGATAGTATGATGCTTAATGCTATAATTCCTCTAATCCTACTATATCTGTTTTGAAAAATAGGCGATTTGGGGAGAAAATAGAAAAGAAAATGGATTTCTGGAAGAGAGGCAGATCCGAGCCAGAAAGGCCCTTCCTGCTTCTTTATAATCAGGGTTTAAGTGAAATTTTACAATAGGACAAAAATGCCCCTCAATACTCAAAATTACATATATCCTAAAATACATATCTAAATTGAATGAAAATTTAACTAGAGATAAAATTAGACATTCTCTATCTAATAGCCATACTATAAGAGAAAATTTAATATTGAAAATCTAAGAAATGACCAAAATATCCCTGAACTTGTATTTTAACATGTTTAATAGAGTCATTTATTTATTTTCAATGAAGATTCTGTTGGGATGGGCATTGGATATCTTATACTTATTTTACTTAGGATCCAAAGCGGAAGATTCATAAGCCAGTGAAAGGTGTCTTGAGACTGGAAGTTGAGAAGCAGCAGGCTAGCCATGTTGATTTGGACAGTATTTCAGAAAATGGCAGCATGACAAATGACTCAATTGATGCTGGAGATCGGTTGTCTGATTCAGCATTAACAAAATGTCTCAGTAATGGTTCTGATGGACATCAAAATGCTAATACCAAGTGGAATGTTGTTGAAGGAAAAGAAGCACGGAAGAGTGGCTCAAATGTTTCAATGGGAAGCTGCCCCGATCATGGTGTGTATTGTGTAAGTGGCCTGCAAGATTGATGAGGTGTTCCTATAGTGCAGAATTTCTATGAGAAATGAACTTCCTGGACATGCTGAAACAACAACCGTAAATAATATTTGTGCAATTACTTTTGTATTTTGATGTTTATGATTTATTAATAACTTCTTTTCTGTAAACCTGATGGTTTGACAGTACCATGTGTTCGATTTCCGGACTATTACAAAAAGTGAACCTTTTTCTCAACTTATACATTGCCTTTATGTATACCCTCTGACTGTTAGTCTGAGCCGGAAAAGGAATTTGTTCATAAGGGTTGAACTGCGAAAGGATGATGCTGACATTCGTAAGCAGCCGCTTGAGGTAATACTATTTTGAGGTTTCTGTTTCAAAGCAATATCTTTAGTGATTTTGATGCATATTAATATTGTCTGTATTATCTGTGCAGGCAATGTATCCAAGGGATTCAGGAGCACCTCTTCAGAAATGGACACACACGCAAGTAGCTGTTGGATCTAGGATGGCAAGCTATCATGATGAGATTAAAATATGTTTGCCTGCTATTTTAACACCCCAGCAGCATCTACTGTTTACTTTCTTCCATGTTGATCTTCAGGCGAAACTTGAAGCTCCAAAGCCAGTATGTTTCTGTTGTCTTATTTTGCTTCAGAACCAAGATTTACTTTAGCTAGATCATTAACAGTACTGGGGAGAAAGGTTATGTCAAATTAATCTGAAATATAAAGAAATATTTTTTGTTAAACCATGTCAAACACCTTTTATTCTTCCACAATTGTTTGGTTCTACCCTTTCTCTATCATTACCTCATTTAAACAGGAATTTTATTAAAGGTTCTCTTTGTATCCTTGCTTTGTGTTTACTTTCTTCTTTTTTTTTCTTTTATTGTTTCCCTGTTTTAAAATGTTCCTCCCTTTTCTTCATTTGTAATCTCGTTGCACTCTTATTTATAGTTCCTTCTTTAGTGTGTAGAATGGTAAATGTCAAAATTCTTGGTTTGTGATGATAGAAGATTCTAGAATTGAATATTTTCTGACTCCATGATAAAATATATTTTTTATTTGGTCTTCTTTATGTTGTGGATTGCCTAGTCCTTGCCTACTATTGTACCTTCTTCCGTGGTTTTACTGTCTTGTTGACAAGTTTCAGTTTTTCTTGTGCATTTGTCTAGGTGCTCATTGGATATGCTGCACTGCCATTGTCTACTCATACTCAGTACTTCTTTCTGACCCTAACTTGACTACTCTTCACAATTCTTAGCATGAGTTTTTCTAATCTGGTGACTGTATTAAATCTTTCTTATATGTATAGTTTCACAATAAATCATCTTATTTTTCCTCAGGCTGCGCTCTGAAATATCTTTGCCTATAGTGAGAGAGCTGACTGCTCATTACCTCCAAGATAGTACTAAGGTATTTTTCTCCACTCATTTGGGCATTTGGTTTCCGTAGAATCTTATTCAAAAGTTTGTTTTTCTTTTGTTATTCTGTTAATTGCATATGCAAGTGAACCCATGTATTGAGAATGTGGTCATTTTTCTCTTGGGCAGTTGTTTAATGCTTTATGTTTTGTATGGCAAATTTTTGTGGTTAAACATGACGTTCCATATTTTGACAGTTATTTCTTCTTATCACATGGTTTTGTAGGAGAGGCTCGATTATTTGGAGGATGGAAAATGTATCTTTAGATTGCGTTTAAGATTATTTTCCTCTTTATTCTCAATGAATGAACGTATTAGAGATTTTTTCCTTGAGTATGACCGACATACTCTCCGCACTAGCCCTCCTTGGGGTACTGAACTTCTTGAGGTATTTATTTTTCTACATGAGTTTTATACTTGCTGAAATGCATCAGCTCATGTGTTGTTGATACCTTGCTGTTTCTAGATAAACTGGTATATGTGGAAACACTTAAAAAGAATTAGACCTTTGCATTTGAGGCATATAGTTTGCAAATGTTGAATTGCTGACTGGACCGGAAATGCACTTGGTAGCATCTGTGATTGTTATACCCTTAGAGGATAATTCTTCCACTCTGTCATACATGTGTAACACCAATCTCTCTATTCTCTTGAATAAGGAAAGAATTTGTTTATATTATTACATTTTGAAATGCCTAAGTTATGGTCTAAATTTTCCTTGTTTAATGTCTTTTATGGTCTGTAATTGTTTGTACATGAAATGCATAAGAATGATATGCATCTGATACTGGTTTGCACACTAATGCATTAAAAAATTAAATTTGATGCATCCAAGTAATTTGAAAATGGTGCATGTCCGTGGCGATTAATTTCCTTAATGGGGATTTCCAGTTAACTTTTCTTTAAGTTTCTACATAGGAGATACTGAGACAGTACTTCATGGTATCAATGCATGCAGGCTATCAACAGTTTGAAGAATGTTGAGTCTACAGCTCTGTTGCAATTTCTACAGCCAATTCTCAATATGCTACTGCATCTTATAGGCGATGGGGGAGAAACGCTTCAGGTTCCCTAATGAGTAACTTTATTGCTTTCCTGACGTCTGCTCTTATTGTTTTTACCATGCAACTTCAGCTTGTGTTTATTCTTCATTTTTTTATATGACTGTTTGTACCTTTATTACCCTTTAAATGGCTTGTTGATTTCATAATTTCTGTTAATTTTATGTCTTGTTTAGGTTGCTGCTTTTCGAGCTATGGTCAATATCTTGACTAGGTAAGTTGATCATGTGTTTTTAGTAAGCATAACTTCTCTTATAATTATGGCATAATGTTTAGTAGATGATTTTGAGGAATTAGGAAGATTTTTTGATTGTATGAGCCTGGCTTTGAACCGGGGACCTCTAGTGTGTGAGACTAGAGTGAAAACCAACTACATTACCCCATATGCAATTTCAAGTTAGCAATTTTCCATTCTTCTGGCATGTTGAGCATGTGATTTTGCAAGGGCATTGGATGGACATGAATGGTTTCTCTTCTGCCAGGTATATTCCCATGTCTTAATGGAATTCTCCTAAGGACAGATTAAGTTGAATTTTGATGTGCTCAAGAGGAAAACCGTACCTCAGGGGAGGTGGAGCTGCTCATTCGGGTGTGGCCATCTGAGTGTACTGTGCTCTCTTTTGGCAATGTGATTCCTCTAAAAGGGTAGAGCTACATTGATGTGGATGTGGTATGAAGACAGTCTAAAAACCAAATTGCACATTAGATTCATAGTGAAAATTGAAATTCTTAAACTTTACATTTCTGTCCTTGGCTTTGTTAGGAATTAGACGCCCTAATTCCAAACTAACGAGAGTAATAATAATAAACGCATAAGAAAGAAAAAACAAGTATGAAAAAGACAACAAGATTTATACAGGTTCGCCTCAAGGTGAGACTGCGTCCTGTCTTCTGCCGCTGCAATAATCCACTATGAAGATGAAATAGTTTAAAGAGAGATCGCATATACTTACAAGTGTTGTTTTTTCTCTAACCTCTCTCAGTCGCAATTGATGCTCCTTGGATGATCAGTGATGAAACTCTAATAGCGGCGCCTCCCAATTATAAACAGAAAACTAGGACAACCACTTTACAAGAGTGAAATTCCTAAAATGCCCTTAATGAAACAACAATTAATATATCGTGGACCGGGCGGGGATTCCGCCCCACACCCCCGGTAGGGGGGCTTCCTTGCCCCCTTCCAACCCCATGGCGACCTTACTGCGAAGGTCGATCCGCGTACTGACTCAGCGTAGGGCATTGATTAAGCACCACAACTTAACAAGTTTGTCAATCTAACCTAAATTCAAAAAGATAAAAAGATCTGAATGATTCCTAAGAAGTCGCCTTCTTAGTAATACAACAATATATTCTAGGCTTTATTTTTTAAAGGCTCATCCTTCTGATTCTTCTTCAAGTTCTTCAAATTGTTCATTTTCCACCTTTTTTCCTTTTGAAATTTCATGCTCCATCTCTTGCGCTTTAATGATGTTGGTGGCTGCATCATACGTGCTCTCTTATATGGACTGAAAATTTTTGTTTGATCTTGTTCGTGCCCATTGGTTGTCGAGACTAAGCCGTGGTGATTAGATGGTTTTTGCTAGATAAGAAACCACCTTGGCATCTGCTGAGTTAGTATGATAGAATTTGAGATTATCTAGATCTAGTTAGTATCTTGGCTGTGTACTGTGTATAATGTGCAGGGCTAATTCCCTGGTGAATCATTTGGTATATTGTGGAGTGTGTTTGCGAGGGAACCTTTTCTGCGTGATACTTGATATATTGGGTCGATGTATTCTTTCTGTTTGGTTTGCTCTTTTTTTTTTTTTTTTTGTTTGATACTGGTTTTATTTCTTGCATTTGATGACGGATGTACATGTTGTATATTCTTTCATCTTCTTTATGCAATTTTCATTTTTCTCAAAAAGATGTTTGATGGATAATTTAATTTTATCATAGATAAGAATATTGTGTTGTGTTATTTCCGAGTTAGACCCTACTGATCATAAAGTGGCCAGAATAGTAATGGAGAGACCTGTCTTTGTGAAATTGGTATGGTTTCCCATCTGTTGATCTCAAAGGGAACCTGGGGCTGGGTGTATCATATGGTACCCTCTGACATCACCATTTTTGTAGCTGATGGCTGAAATCTGCACATATTGCAAGGTTATGGTAGTTGAATTAGGCTCAGCACTCTTTTGGCAGAAGGCAACTGGAAGGCTGTTTTCAATTTGGGTGGTAACAGTTTTGATCACCCTTGGTCTTTCTTGCCTTTCATTTTAGGGAGGCTTTGATCATGGGCTTCCCTTGTTCTTCACTGCTTAGTCATTTTCCTTTTTTGTTTCGAAAAGGCATGTCCCATGTCCCTATAGTGTTTGCTTGTGATGGCTTTTCCCTTGTTTTCTTTGTTGAATGAGAGTGTGTTTGTAACTTTTCCGATTTTAACTAAAATCTCTATCATTAAAAATTTCTTGTATCTCGCAATGTAATCCATAAACAATGGCTGTATAGGTTTTCTTTAGTCATTGTCCCATTTTTGTATGAATACTTTTAGGTCCTTAATTGGTAGAAACTAAATGCAACAGGGTGCAGCAGGAATCGTCTGATGGAGCTGAAAGGAACCGTTTTCTTGTGAACTATGTTGATTATGCTTTTGATGATTTTGGTGGTAGACAGCCTCCAGTATATCCTGGCTTATCGACTGTGTGGGGAAGCTTGGCTCGTAGCAAGGTACATAATCAGATATGTGTTTATTAAAAAAAATTCTTATGTCTCCTCCTAAAAAAGGTATCCATTGTAATTGTTTGGTTGTTGCATTTTTTCTAGTGTTAGTTGTTACATTTTACATTATTATCTTGGGAGTAATTTCCAAATTCGGACCTAAATCTTGGTATAATTCCAATACAGACAATAGTATGTGTATACTCTTTTTTTTTTTTTTTTTTTTTTGAAATTTTTTTCCATGTTTCTTTCAGTTAGAATCAATTTGAGATTGAGTTGTAATATTTAGAATAAACTCTTGTTTTAGTATATATTTATGTTGGTGGGAATAATCTCACTAGGTTAATTTTAGGAAAAGTTATGTGATTGTTTGTTTGGAAAAAAAAGCCCCTAGCTTTGGCTAATCATTTTGGGATGGGTTTTGGAGCCAAATGTCCTTAGTCCTTGAAGAAGGTCAAGGGAATTCTTCTTACATAATTTAGCTAGACTGAAGATGAGAAAGAAAAAAAGAAGAGAAATGGAGGTTTGGATCTGAGTATTCCAGCATTTGGTGGCAAATTATTTGTGTAAAGTACCAGATTCAGGCTGACTTGCTTATCCAATCTCTCTTCTCTCTGGAAGGCAATCTCCTCCACTGCTGGAAATTTCTCACATTACTCTCTATTCGAGATCAGTTATAGTTGCTCTGGACTGTTTCCTGGCTCTCCAACCAAACTCTTGGTGCTGAATTTCAGCCATCTTCAGGCTGGCTCTGGACTTCTCCTGGTTGCTGAAGTAGCCGTAAGATCCTTCTAAAGGTGGCAGTTGGGTAATCTACGAACACTTCTTTTGGATCACATACTAGCAGAGATGGATCTACTCATATCAAAGCTGGATAAGCTGCACATTGGGTATGACAGGAAAGATAAGCTAAGTTAGATTGAATACCCCTCTGGAAATTTCTTTTTTTCCTCTTGCTACAGAACAGTTGCTGTGGAACCATCTGGGATCTGGATCTCCTTTCTCCCCTCTGCAGTTTCGAAGGTAATTGCTCCTTCAAATGTGAAGATGTTCCTTTGGTGCCTACTGAATAATAGAACTCTGGCTTATGACCAGTTTCAAAGACGTGGGATGAATCCTCCCAATCCCTGCTGAGAATTCTGTCTTAGTTAGCCAATGTCAATCAATCATTACCTCTTTAACTGCATGCCAAAAACTCTTTTTGAATTTATTTTGCAGCGGCCTTCATATTCAGCTTCCAAAGCTTGAAACCCTCCTTTGCTCATGATATTAGCAGCAGTTCCCTGGTTTCTATGGCAGGAAAGAAATGAATGTACCTATGCCCCTAGATTCTGTTCAAGTGGATGTATTATTGAAGGCCGCCCTGGGGACATTGAGCCATCTTCCACCACATCTCTGAAATTGTCTCCCTTTTCTACTGTTCATGGAATCATGTACTCGTTCGGCTAATTTTCTAGCTAATTTGCTGGCCAAGCAGGGAGCCTCTCTGTGTTGTAGTGGGCCTTGTAATTTTTGTGTTTGCTTAATAAATCATCCTCATCTCTTAAAAAAAATTGGAGGTATTATTGAAAAAACTCTTCATGCACTCTTACAGTGCCTAGGGAAGCTAATGCAGTGGCAGACCTTTTTGTTTGACGGGGGCGCATTTCAGGATTTCATAGTTGAATGTTTTTAATTTTGTACTTCATTTTTCTCCTTGGGGGTCTTCCCTCTTGCTTGCTGTTTCCTGTTTTCTCTTAATAACATACATCCATTTCAAAAAGAAAAGAAAGGATGAAGAAATGACTTTTCAGAAGGGTTTTACTGTCATAAGCTAATCTGGTAATATTTTGAAATATGACAAATTTATGGCCATATTTGGTTACAGGCTGAAGTTCTAGGCTTTGAAAACTGTTACTTGTGTTTCTTAAAGGGATTCTTTTTCTGTCATTATGAATTGGAGCAACTTTTAATTTTTATTTATGTTTTTTTAGATCTTTTGCTTTCCTGATCCTTGTGTTCCTTGGTTTCTTTTACAGGCTAAAGGATACCGAGTGGGACCAGTTTACGATGATGTCCTAGCAATGGCTTGGTTTTTCTTGGAGCTCATAGTCAAGTCTATGGCCATGGAGCAGAGTCGGCTTTTCTATCATAGTCTTCCTACAGGTAGGTCTTCATATGATACTAAATGATCTTAATGTTCAATACAGATGATATTTTTACTCTAATTTTGATAAAGAACTGACTACAGTGAAGGATTTATGGTGATACTTATATGTTGTGGCTTATCATGTAGTTTGAACTGCAATAGGAGATGCTTGGAGCAAATACCTTCTTAAATTATCTTAGTGCTTCAAATTGTTTAACTCCTTGAATACCTAATTCAACTTGTTCAAATTTTTGTCAGATGAGTAGAGAATCTTAAAAAAAGTTTCCCTTGCTTCAAACACATCCATAATAGGGAAATCTAGTGTATGATTTTTGCATTACCTTTTATCTACCTCTGGTACTTGTCAATGATTTCCGTCTTGGAGGTTTTTTATGAGATGTTCTGTATTTTTATTCAATTCCTTTCTAGCCTTTCTCAAAAAAATAAATCAAGATGTTCTGAATGATTCATGATAGTGAGGAGTCTCTTAACAAAAGTAACTGAGCAAATAAGTACCATTCAAGTTAATGGCATTCCTGACGGGTACAACGGGGAATTTTATAGAATCTGCTGGCCTACCCTGAGATTGGATAGTATATCCATGGTCTGCAGTTTTTATATTCCGGGAATCACCTTCAAAAGTGTCGGTGCCTCTCTTATTGCCCTGGTACCTAAGAAAGCTAGCGTTGAGCATCCTCATGACTTCAGGCCGATCAGCCTTGTCTCAAGTCAGTACAAAATCGTTTCTCGTATCTTGGCTCATTGTCTCAAGGTTATTCTTCCCACCATCATCCACAGGGGTCAAAGTGCATTCATTAGAGGTCGGCACATCCTTGATTCAGCTATGGCTGCTCACGAGATTATCGACCACTTTGCCAAACTGGGCCTAACGAGGTTTGTCCTTGAGCTTGATCTCGAGAAGGCCTTTGACCTGGTGAGCTGGTCCCTTGTAGATGACATTATGCACCGCATTGGCTTCGCAGACATATGGGGATTTTGGATTCGCAGTTCTTACTCTTTGCTCTTGAATGGCCCAATCTGCAGTTTCTTCTAGGGTTCTCGTAGCATTCGTCAAGGAGACCCCCTCTCACCACACCTCTTTTACATTATTACCGAGTACCTGTCGTCTATGTTCTACTTTGCTTGTAGTATCGGTTGGATCGAGGCTATTTTTGACTAGAGTTGTTCTGACATTCCCTTGCTCTAGTTTGCGGATGACACTATCTGTTTCGGTGTTGATACACTCGATAAGATCCGCAACATTAAGGCCGTCCTTGGCCTATTTGAGGTCAGTTCTGGTAAGAAGGTTACCTGGGGGGAGACAACCATCATGGGCTATTATATTGAGCTTTCCCTTCTTCAACACATGGCAAAGACTCTGGGTTGCTCGGTTGCAGTTACCCCTTCTCACTACTTGGGTCTTCCTCTTACTAACTGTTGGCCCAGAATGGGATTATGAGCCTTGGTCATTGAGTGGCGATTGTCCACTTGGAAGGGTAGGATGCTATCTAAGGCGGGTAGATTGACTCTCCTCAATTCGTGCCTTGCGGGTGTCCCAAACTATTTTCTATCTTTCCTGCCATGCCCCGCCTCCATCAGTCGGTGCATTGACATGATCAAGAGGCGCTTCCTATGGCGTGGCACTGGAACTGAGTTCCGTTACCACCTTGTTCGTTGGGATGATGTTTGTATGCCGAAGTCCTTGGGCGGTCTTGGGATCAGACGCACCAAGGAAATGGATCAGGCCTTGCTCCTTAAATGGTTCTGGAAACTCAACTCCCCCTCGGGAGCCTCCTGGAAGCCTATGGTGGCCTCTAAGCTTTGGCAGTAGACGCCACCTCTCTCCTATCTATAAGGCCATGTTTCATCTGTTTGCCACATTTCGTGATGCTATTAGGTTCTTCCTTGGGGATGGCTCTAGCCTTCACTTTTGGACAGATTGGTGGTCGGGCGATGGTCCTCTTGCCTCTTCCCACCCAGTTCTCTTTCAGATCACCTTTTGTCGTGACCTCTCGATCTCTGATGCGTGGAGGAACAACTCATGGAATCTTCGTCTGAGACGGGGCCTTACTGATGTGGAGGCCATATCTACTTGTGATATGATTGATGGTCCTGACAGTGTTAGGATTTGACCCCTGGTGACTTTTGTTTCCTGGAGGAACTGCTATTATGTCATACTTTGGTCCTCTCGGTGTTGCAGACTCGACCACTGCTGAGCTCTTTGGCCTTCTCCACGGGCTTTGTATTTGCCAGGATCACTTCAGAGGTCCATTGATCGTGGAGGGTAATTCCAAAGTTGTCATTGGCTGGTGCTCCACTGCCTCCTTCCCCCCGTGGCGTCACTGGTAGCTTTTTCTTGATATTATGGATAGTGTTTCCACTACCTCTTGTACTTGATCCCATGTTCTTAGATCAGCTAATTCGACTGCTGATTTATGTGCCAAATTGGGTCCCTCCCTGCAATCTCTTGTTGTTAGGGGAGGCCTCTCTTGATGTACTCGTTTACTTTCTTTCGTAATAAAATCATCATCAATTCAAAAAAAAGTTAATGGCCTTTCAAAAAAAAAAGTTAATGGCATTTATGATCTAATATTCCTACTTTTAGGTCAAAATGGATAGGAATTTGATGGCTGGTTCGGAGAACCAATTGACATTTTACTTTGTTTTTAAGACTAATGAATGGCTAAACGAGGGCTAGGGTTTATAGAAAGCTAAGACTTGAGTGGAAAAATTGTAAATAAAAAGCTAAGGGTCAATAATGCTAAAGAACACCTGTTGAAAGGTGCTGAACAGATTTCTAACTGAATCAAATCCATACAAGTTGAATGAAATGCAATTTAAGAAGAAATTGCCTGGCTAAATGACTTAAATAAGGCATATTCTGCACCCATTGGGTTTGATGCTGAAAATCCAGTCCAAAGCCACCCTGAAATTGAATTTTTTGACAGCTGAATAAGTTTTTGGAGGAAGCTAAACCAGGACCTGTAAAAAATTCCTTAGACGATTTATAAACAACTGGGAAATATGTTTTGTACTCATTTGTTCTGGATGAGGAGCATAGATCCCTTGATTTTGGAAATCAGTGTTAGAATTGAGAAGGATCTCTCCCTCAACTAGAAGGAGATATTTTGTAAAATTATAAAATTGAGAGAGGAAAGATATGAAATAGAAAGCTAGAGAGACGAATATGGTGGAGAAAGCTGTGTCAATGCAGCATCTTTGTTATTGGAAAAGTCGATTCCCTAACCTCTTTATTAATGCTTAATTGAATCATCACAAAAGAACACATTTACCCTTCATGACTTATTTGTCTATAACAGCTTATATGAAGATAAAAAAATTACATCTTTTGTCCACTACTAATAACAAGATAACCTAGACTAACTATAATGACCCAATTGCTTCCTTTATAATGACTAAAATACCCTTAATCTTTAACACTTTCTCAAGCTATGACATATGTGTCAAATTTTGGGGGGACTGGTGATGAGTCTTTGCAGAGCTCTTTTGGTGGCCTCTTTCGCTTATCTTTGCTGAGAGATATTACTATTGCCGAGGCTTGAAGTGATGGAGGATGGAACCTACACCCTTTGTGTGGTTTGTCAGATTCTCAGGCCTTGGATACTAGCCGTTTATTGGATTCTATTCAATCGTTGAGGATGCGTGCTCATGCATGTGACAAGTTAATTTGGTGGCCAGACAAGAGTGGCTCTTTCTCGGTCTCTTCAACCTACTACTTCATTAGAAGGTGGCTTTCCCACAGTGCTAAGCATGATATGGCCTTCACCTCTGGCGTCTATGTGTCCCTCCCAAAGTTAAATTCTTCATGTGGAGTGTCGGCCTCAACAAGATCCTTACGACAGATAATATTAGGTGGCGAGGGCATCCCTCGATTGATCCCCTTTGCTTGCTTTGCAGCATGATTGAGGAGTCGATCAACCATCTCCTTCTTCTTTGCCCCTTCTTGTGGCAGGTGTGGACCTCTATTCTTCGTTGCATTGGTTTACAGTTTTGTTTGCCTGTGGACCTGATTGCCGCTAGCCAGATGTTCCTTGGCATTGCCCTTCTTGGTCTAGGAAAGTTGATGATCTTTTCTTGTGCCGCCTTCATCCCGTGGGGTCTATGGAACAAGAGGAACTGCAGGTGCTTCAAAGCCAAGTTTGGGCATATTTCTTCTTGGCTGTACACCAAGAAGGCCTTCACCCCTTTTTTGGGTTCAGCTATTTGGGACAGCTGCCACTGCTTGGCTCACTTGCATGCTTACTCAGCCCGGTGTTCTCAAGTTAAAATTTGATGGCTCTTCTCTTGATATCCCTGGGAAAGCCGGGTTTGGTGGATTTTTTCGTGATTCATCATGCAACCAGATCATCTTCTTTGCTGGCTCTTTGGGAACTACCAATTCGACGACTATCGAGCTCCATGACCTCCTTTATGGGCTTCACATATTTTGTGACTACTGCAACGGTCCTATTCACTTTGAAGGGGATTCCAAGGTGGTGATTGGATGGTGTGCTCATGCTTCTGCCCCTCCGATGCGTCATTGGGATGTTTTCCTTGAGATTATGGATATTGTCTCCCACTTTGATTGTATTTGGTCTCACATTTCGAGATCCATTAATTTTGTTGCTGATGTTCTTGCAAAGCAGGGAGTTTCCCTCCAATCCCTTGTTGTTAGGGGTTTGCTCTCTTGAGCTTTTGTAGTCTTTTGTTTCCTTTTAATAGAATCATCCTTAGCTTTTTAGAAAAATTACCAAAATCTCGTCTTCTGAGGGCCTTTGTGCACATCTAATATGTTGTCTTGAAGTATGGAGTAACTATCTTTCCAATTATCACGATATTTCATATGAAATGGTAGTCCACCTTTATATGCATTGTTCTCTCATCAAATAAAAGGTTACTACCAACAAAAATTGCGGTTTAATTATCATACTTCAACACCATAGGATCTTCAGTGTCAAGTCTAAATTCTTTCAAAATTGACTTTACCCACATAAGTTCACTCTCAGTGGGATCTATCACACGGTATTCGACATTTGTACTTGAATGGGACACATTATTTTGTTTCTTACTCTTCTAGCTTTTGAGATTGCCTCGAACAAATACACAAAACCTTGGGGTATCGATGTTGAAACCAGCATAATCTGCATTAGAATATCCAACGACATCCAAGTGTGCATTGTAGAGCAACCCTTTGCCTAGAGCTCCTTCTAAATAATATATGATTCTATGCACTACCTCATGATGAACTTTGCGAGGATTTTCCTTAAATTGACTCATTGCACTTATAGAGAAAGAGATATTAGCTCTTGTCATTGTCGTAAAAATTAACTGACCAACTAGTCTCCTATACATTGTCTTCTCTTTCAATAAAGGACTCTCGTCATCAAACAAATTATGACCAACTTTCTTGGGTGTCTTTGCTGATCTAATTCCTAACAAGCTATACTTATTTAACATGTCAATAACATATATACGTTGTGAAGAGAGAGATAAGTATATTTCCTAGAATATGACAACAAAGGAAGGTGGCGATCAGGAGTGACACCGGGTGCTTGAAGGTTGTGGGATGCTGCTGGTCTGCATTGGCGACTGGTGGGCAAACGAGACGGTGGCTTTGATTTAGTGGCTGAAAGAGATGGAGAAAATGGTTGGCAAGTGGTGGCAACAAGAGAACAAAAGATTACTGGGAGAAAGATGTTGAAAAAGAATGAGAAAATGTTTCATTATGACCGAACGGTGTTGAAAATGTAAGAGTTGGGTGTGGAGTGGCAACAACAAATGGTGAGAAACAATCTTTTGTACGGTTCTGTTTGGTGGGGCATTCTTTTACTCAATAGTTCAAGGCTATTATATCAGAAGATGTGAATTGTGTTCGAAGCAAAGAAGCTTGGGTAGATAACTTTTATAGATGATTAATTTATTCTTTCATTGAAAATTTTGAAAAATACATCAAATACTTCAGACTTCTCATGAGGGAGGTACAACCTAGTAGCTCGACTGTAATTATATATAAAAGTTAAGAAATCTTTAAAACAAAATACACTGGGAACCATAGATGGCCCCTTACATGCGAATAAACTAGTTCAAAAGACTTCGACTAATTCATTTCTAGACATATTAGCAGCTTCAGGAACACTAGCGTTTGTAAACTATTTTTTCATACTTATCAATCACTGTGTTTGGACTTAACATTGTGTACACACTCTCTTTCTCCATTAATATTGGCAAGAAGACAACAATTTTTATTACAGGCAACATAGTGTTTTGTAAGAGGATCGAGTATATTGGAGTTGACTGTCACTCTATAAGAGATGTTGTGTTGTTTGCCAAGATTTTTACACTTTTTGTGTGATCATCTGAGCAAGTAGGTGATGTCTTTCACCCAACCTCTCCAAGGAAAGAGTTTACTATTTCATACAAGTTGGGCTTAGTAGGCACATATGCTCTAGCTTGAGAGGGAGTGCAAGTGACGAAATTTAGAAGGGCGGTGCTGTAATTCTGTTTCTCTATGGGTTTCTTTACAATATGTAAGTTCGCAAAGGTAGTTTAATCCATTTTCTCTCTCCTTCTCTTTTATAAATTCATACATTCTATAAAAAAAGGTAGTTTAATCCATGGTGTTGCGACGTAAAATTGAGACCTGACTTAGGGCCCTAAAATTCTGAGATAGACTGCCTGAGTTGACCTGCGACATGAGTGGACTCGGGGCAGGTCGGGCCATTGCAAAAGAATTGAGTTTAACTCCAGACCTGATCCGCTTAGACTAAAATCTGAGCTGACCCAGCCTAGTCGTGGGTTGACTTTGCAAGTCATAACTCCATAGTTTTAGTCAAGTCATTAAGGTTAACACAATTAAAGAAAGCTTCATCATGAAGTTCTCTCTCTTATACATATCCTTCCCAACCTTCATAGTGCAACAGCACCTGACTTGTACACAACATTGACATAACCTATTCTACATGTTGACACACTAGTCCTCACGTTCAGACAGGGATTCTACTGCCCTTTTTGCCTTGGTACACACGTGTAGTCTGTCATTCCACACTTTGCTCCCTTTTAAAATCTTCTACTGTTTGTATTTGAAATAAAAAAGAGATGCTGTAAGCATTAGAATTGGGGCAGTTGTGTATTTCATTTTTTTGTCATCTTAAAAGTTTCATAAGTTTTATATGTCATCCAAGTATTTAATAAACTTTGTAATTATTGTCTAACTGTGAATCATGGAGATGCGATTGTGCTTTTCCTAAGAATGGATACACTTTCATGAATATTTAGAATATTCCAATTTGAATATTTCAACCAGAGCCCTTTAACTGTTCTCGCATTGAAGTGGGCAATTTTCCAGCTATCTGAAATATAAAGTCATCTGTTGGAAATAAGACATTTGTTTTGAATTGAAGATTCTACTAGAAATGACTCTTGTTCCTATGTTGTTCTTTTAGGTTGTTTAGTTTTTCACTCTTTCAGTTTGGCCCAATTAGCTCTGTTGTGGATTTTAAACCCTATGTATTTTTTTAATCTTGTAATTAATTTTTTTATACAAAAAATTAGATTCCAGTATTTTTTGTGTGGATGTAACTCTTTTTCTGCTTTTTCTATTTGATGTAGATGAGGAAATTCCACCACTTCAACTGAAAGAGGGTGTGTTCAGATGTATCATGCAGCTGTATGATTGCCTTCTAACTGAGGTGCATGAGCGCTGCAAGAAGGGATTAAGTCTAGCGAAACGGTTAAATAGTAGTTTGGCGTTCTTCTGTTATGACCTTCTCTCTATTATAGAGCCCCGCCAAGTTTTTGAGCTGGTATGTTTTGAAACTGAGAAATCATCTTTTGCTGTTGTTATTGGCTGCAAAGCTGGTGTATGGACAACTAGTCATGTGGGCTCTGCTTCTATGACTGTTATCTCTTATCCTCATTGTATCAGTGAATCTGCTGGCATGGTTTCATTTTAAAAAAAATCTCTCTGTCAAATAAAAATAAGTTTATTGCTTGCAGATTTGCAAGCCCATAGGTGAGCAATGTAGTTGATGTATCTTCTAGAATTTTTTTTGACTATATCATAATTGTTGGGATTAAAAGTCACCTTCGAGTGTTGAAATTCTGTAAGAAAAGAAGTGGATGGATGAGGTAGGCTAAAAAGGGGATGAATCGAAAGATAGCGAGAAAAAAGAGATGAAAACTTTGAGACATGAGAGAATGTGGAACTATTGAGCTGGTTTGCAGTGGCTTTGGTTTCAGTCCGCAGGGCAACTGAGACCACAGTTCAATTAGGTCTCTTAAACATACTTCAATGTCTTAGTTATTTTACTTTTCTTTCTACCTACACAGTACTTTCTGGAGAAGAATATAGGTACTGACTCTCATAACGTTGCAATAATCTGCTTGTCTCAGATGATATCTTACTCAAAAAGCAAACAAACAATATAGAAAATAAAATTGGTTACTAATCCGATATCATGTGCTTAAATGTTTACCCTCGCTGAAAGCTGTGTGCCTCCAAATGATGTTCAAGAAGGCTTAAGAGCTGCTTTGTCTTTTGAAGACAAAATGGTAGGTGGTATTGGGATTTAATATTAATTAAAGCAAGCATGGCCAGTGTCAATTAATTGGTAATGTCAAATGCTTGACTATTATAGTCATAGGACTCCTGATGTATAAGTAAATCAGTAGTATCCTGCAAAAATGCCTTTGTGGATGTTTTGAAAAAATAACCTCCCAAGGAAGAAATAGATACTTCCCATGGAGGAATGTCAATAGTTTAATGCATCTTATTGTCTCATAAGCAATGAAAATCATTTAATCTTAGTTTTTTCTGCAAAGGAAAATGCATTTTTTTGTTATATTTCCGTGTTTCACTACTATGATGTGCACAACATTATATTACTTAAAAGTACACTTATTATCTTTACCATGAGAAGCAGCCTATTCAGGTTTCATCTTTCATTGCTATTTAGTTGAGAAATATCTATAAATCTCTTCTCCTAGCGGCAATGGTAGGCTCTTGCACTTCAAATTCACTTTTCCGTCATACAAAGTGAGACTATGGTATATTTTCTAGGAGTAGGTGCCTTCTTGATTGTTGGTCTCTGAGGTACTGAATTTCCTTGACGGGCAATTACATTTACTGCTTCTGCCTTTGGTTTAATGGCTATATTTGGAGTTCCATAATTTGAGGTCTAGGCTTGTGTTATGTATGTTAGACATCTTGTGTGTGTGTGTGGGGGGGGGGGGGGGGGGGGGGGGAGCAGTTCTTTGTTAGTGGGGATAGTCCCACGTAGATAAGTGTTAAGAAAGATCTTATGGTTATTAGTTGGAAATAACCTTCTAACTGCAGCTAGTCATTTTGGGATGGATCTATACCTAACTTAACATATTTTGTTAATTTAGAACTGTTGAAGAGATTCAGCCGCTCTTGCAGCCACTGTTCCTTGTTATTATCTTGTGAGTAAAAAGACTTCTTACTTTTTGCAGGTCTCTTTGTACATGGACAAATTCGCTGGTGTCTGCCAATCCATTTTACATGACTGCAAGCTCACATTTTTGCAGATAATATGTGATCACGATCTCTTTGTGGAGATGCCTGGGAGGGATCCATCTGACAGGTACCATTAGATTGGGAGATTCTGTTTTCTCTGAACATCATGAGGAGTCTATCTAAATAACACTTTTACTATCCTATCACAAATGACTCTATTTTTTATTGTTTCAAGGCTGCTTTAGAAGTTCAGCAAATTTGCATTCAACTAGTATCTGATCTTGAAAGAATTGCTATGGTTTCTGTCTTGGTGTCTTATAATCCGTCCTTAACTTAAAGGAACCAGGGACTGAAGAGGAAAATTGATGAGTTTCTGTGGAAATTTCTTTCTGAGATGAGGGTGATGCAACACTTACTTATGTGGAGGATCTAGCTGAGGAATAACTATGGACAAGAGATCACCCTAAAGTCATTCATGTTTATGGAAGAAGATGGAAGAAAAAAATTTCAATTACAAGAAGCTTGAATTTTCTAGTTTAGGCTTAAGTTCCAAGAACAGAAAGTCTCTATAAATTGAACTTTCCTATTTCAAGCTTGTTGAAATTAGAAGTTTCATTGGACAAGCCACCTGCTGGTTCTATGGGAAGCATCACTGAAATAGCAACTTGCTATTTAGGTTAAAAGCACCACTTAAAAGCTCTTTTCAATTAGTAGTTTCTTTATTTTAATTTGGGTCATTGTTTCTAAAATAAGGAAGTATAAAATTAGCAACTCTGTAGATTAGAAGTTGTTTTCTATTTTTGAGTTTCTTGTTCAGAAAGTACAGCTAATTTAGTAAGGCCTAATTAGAGTCTATTTCCTGTAATGGGCAGCATAGGTGTTTTATTGACTTATATGCCTATAAAAGGCCTTCATAGATAACATACATTTGAATTTTGCTATTGAATATATTTTGTTTTCTCCTGGATAAACTTATGTTTTTTGTTTTTCTTTGTTTGCTATTTTTCTTAATAGCTGCAGGAACCCTACATTCGGTCCTTCATGTTTTACCCATCAAACTTGAATTCAGATTGTAATTTTCTTGTTACTGAAATCTAAATTACCCATATTCTAGAGAAAGCATTAAATTTTGTTGTTCCTTGAATCTAAACCACTGTATTGTGTCTAAGTTAGATGTCTAAATTAAGGATATTAAATCCTGTAACCTCTTTCCTGATGAACTGGTAATTTTGTCCTTTAAATATCCTCCTGAAATTTCGTAGATGTTTTCTTTTAAAAAAATGGGTTTATCACTGGGAAAGACGACAGGAACAAAGAGAGTTATAACCTTATTAATTGAACGTAAACAATTTTGTTAAAGTTGGGTTTTGGTCATCCGTAAATGACTTGCAAAAGTTAAGAGGTCTTTTCCCAACTAATAACCTAAGAATTTTTCCTGAAATAAACCGATGTGGAGTTATTCCCTCTTACCCTCAACATAACTGGACAATAGACCTGTGACGTGAACAATATAAATTGGTATGAACTAGGCCCCACGGAGTATATGCTTTGCTTTGATTCCATATTAATGTTGGTTTTAGGTCTATCCCAAAATGACTGACTAAAGTTACGAGGCCTTTCCCATTTTTTAACAATAGTTTTTTTTTACATTAACTTACGTAGGATTATTCCCTCCAACAGATTTAAATTACTGATTTCAATACAGAGGTTGTGTCTGACTTTATGCATCTTTCTATATTGTTGGATGCAAAGTCTTATCAGTGTGCTGAAATTTCCCACTGTTCTTTGTCTTAATTTGCACAGGAACTATCTTTCATCAGTGTTAATACAAGAGCTTTTTCTTACATGGGATCATGATGATCTGTCTCAGCGAGCCAAAGTGAGTCATCACTTTATTGGTGCTTGGTCTTGATGAAAGTTATGGTCTTATAGATATCTATTTTACTTCTGTTATTTTTTCAATATTTGTCTTTCTTTTGAAATTTATTTGTTTTTAATCTTGTAGGCTGCTCGAATCTTGGTAGTTCTTATGTGTAAGCATGAGTTTGATGCTAGATATCAGAAGCACGAGGACAAATTGTACATTGCTCACCTTTATTTTCCACTAGTCGGACAGGTGCAAATCTTTACCTATATTTTCTCGTAAAGTGATGTGTTATGAACTAGTGTAAAGAAAATTGTAACATGATGTTTTGTGGTTTCCTTTGCTTTAGGAGCTTGGAGACCCCATTTTTATGGCAAAAGTAGATTTTTTACTTCAATAATTTGTAATGTTATGAAGCTGGACCTGGTTACCAACCTGGAAAGGTGGTCAGGTCTGGTTGAACACGGGTTAGCTGTGTTTGACTTGGTGTTGATATCATAAGACATCAAGTTTAAAATAAAAAATTCACTTGTCAGAAAGAGGGTGAGCTTATGCTTTGACACCTGTATTATATAGTGGTGTCAGGGAGAGGGAAGCTTTGCTGAGAGGGTGGGGGAGGAGCTTCCGCTTCAAAGAATTAAGGGAAGGAACCATGGTTCCCTAGTCCCTCCTTTTTTTGTTTGCTGATCATGGACGGCCTGCCCCCCTCCCCTTTCCAGTGTTGAACCTCAGCACAATGGAGGAGAACGGGGCGACCTAATGCTTCCAATTTACTGAAATAAGTTGAGGAATAAGTCTGGAATACGAGTACCTAACCTTTATCGTCTCTCTCTCTTCTCTTTTTCTTTCTTATATTTTTTATTTTTTATTTTATTTTTAGGAAGATGCTATTACATTAAGAAGCTAAAAGGTAAACATACAAGAATCAAGAAGGGAAATCTTTAACGATGAGAGATTGAAGAGATACCCCATTTTTAGCTAAAGAGTCAGCTAGGTAATGAGCTGAACTAAGGAATCAAACTCCATTTACAAACAAAAACTTTAGCTTAATCTTGAATTTCTTAAAAACTAATCCAATGCTGCCATAGGGGAGATTTCTTGCCCTCACACCAACTAATCACATTTTTTGAATCCCCTTCAACATAAAGTTGCCCTTGAAATTTGTTCTGAAAAATATGTAGGCCTTATCTAAGAGCAAGAAGCTCCGCTGGAGTAGAATCAGAGATACCACTATGTCCTGAAAAGAGATCAAGATTCTACCATAAGAATCTCTAAATACACAAACACCTGAAGGACTAGGATTTCTCAAAAATGATCCGTCAATATTCAATTTGATGAGATGGGAGGCTAGTGGAGAGCATTCAAACAACCTTGGAAGAGAACCTGATTGACGTAAGGCAATATGAGCCCAGTTATTTCTCAGCATGTCACCAGAAATATCATTATATAACTCCAAAGACTTCTGCTAACTTATGATTTGAGAGAAAACCTTCATAGCCAGAGATTCCCATGAAGAGGACTTGCTGAAAATGCTAGAATTCCTTTGTGGCCATATTATCCAAGGAATGAAGAATAAACAAACTTGCATCATGATCTTCCCACATAGGAAATGAATGCCAAAACAAAGAGAAAATAATTAAGAAATAGATGCTGGAATACCTAAACTTATCTGAAAAGCCCCAAAGAATCTGGTCCAAACACCAAGGATATCTGCAATGGAGCAAGGGATTGATTGTTTCATTCTCAACTCCGCAAAGCAAGCATTAAAGGGCTAGATATAGCAGCACCATGACAAAGCAGACTATCATGGGTGAGAGTATTCCCATGAAGAGCACTCTATAAAAAGAATTTAGCTTTCAAAGATCCAGATAGACCAGGCTGAAGCGACTATATGATCAGAATTAGTTTCAGCAATAAACATGCAAGATGACACTGAAAAAAGCTCCACCAGCATCGGAAATCCAGATAAGTTTATCATTCTGAGACCTTTGAATATAGATATCATCCAGATTGCATATGAAATCAACAAACTCCATGGGTTCATCATCATTAAGTTCTCGTCTGAAGAGATGATGTTCTTGAAATTCCCTCTGAAATTTTAGCTTGTTGATGACAAGCAAGATGAAATAACCGCTGATATTTCACTTTAAAGGGAGACTCAAGAAACCAAAGATCAGTTCAAAAACCAATGGAGAAGCCCAAACCAGCATGAAAACCGAATATTCTCAAGGGCGGGGGGGGACCAGCTTGAAAGCCAAATATTCTCGAGGGGGGGGGGGACCAGCTTGAAAACCGAATATTCTCGAGGGGGGGGGGGGGTGTTGCTCCTCCCCTGCAGTGTTGGAAGAAGGGGGAGGGGGGTCCCTTTCCCTGGTGATCCCATGAGGGAAGTTTTCACCGTGTGACCCAGTCATGTGCTGACCTGGCTGGGGAGCCATCTAATCATCAAAACTTGGTTTGTCAAATGAGTTTTGATTGGTTCATTGCTGTATCAGACTTGGAGATGGGTCAGGTTCCAGATTAACCTGGTTCAATCGGCCGGTTTGGTTCAGTCCAGATCTGATAACACTAATAATGAGTTAAGACTGATTAAATGCTATTCTCTTGTGATTTGTTCAACTCAGAGACTTTTTTCTCTTTTCTCTTAAGTTGTCATGACACAGTCAGTTGCTGCCACATCATGCTTGCCAAAATTTCAATTCAAGGTACCAGTGGATTTAAGAATCTTGGCTGTATCTTACTGAGTGTTATGCATGCTTGTCAGAGCACAATATAGATTCTATGAAGCAAGGTTGCATTGTTGAATACTGATGACACATGGGAGGGCATATTTCACTAAAAAAAAAAATAAAGATGAGAAAAACCAACTAGGAGTCTGGATCATTTTGGAACATAACATTAGTTGGATCCAGGTGCTTTCCCTTTCTAGTCGATCTTTTCTGCTAAAACTTTTGGTGTTTGAAGAATCAATAAGCTGTAGAAGTTTCCTATTTGCCTTTGGTTGGCCAGTGGAACTGCTTTTTTTGGCCAAGCAGAAAGAAACATCTAAGTCAGGTTCTTCATGTGTTGTTGTATTTATGTTAATGAGCAGCAAGTTCATGCTTGAATTAGTTACTGCTTCTTGAGCTATGCAACAGTGGCTGCCTAAGCAGTGCGGCGAGAATAGGTTAATAAATGCATAAATATGAATTCCCCCCTTTTTTTACTGACATATTGGTATGTCTGTCATGCCTGTTGCATTTTCCTTTTTCCCTAAACATATTTAAGTAATTGAGATGTGATGCAATGTTGTTTATTCTTATTTTTACATTTTCTCTAATTTTTTTTGCTTTTGTTGATGACAGATACTAGATGAGATGCCAGTATTTTATAACTTAAATACAGTGGAAAAACGTGAGATTCTGGTTGTCATGTTGCAAATTTTACGTAATCTTGATGATGCTTCTCTAATCAAAGCATGGCAACAAAGTATCGCTCGCACCAGATTATTTTTCAAACTTCTTGAGGAATGCCTTAATCTTTTTGAGGTTTGTCTCCAGAAAGCCAGCTTTATATTCCAATAATGTCTGATAGGCTGAGTGGATTTACCTTCAAACTGAAGAATGATCAGTTAAATGTCTTATTGTTATAATGTTTCCATTCTTGTAAGTTTCATGTCAGTTGGTGTCTGTTTCAGTTGGCAACGGAGTGAATCGACGAAGAAGTTGCTTACTAATTGCTGGAAGCTAAAAATCCCCATCTGTAGTAAAAAAATCTTAATATTAACATATGTGGGGCTATTCTCACTAATACTCTCCCTTATATTAGGCCTATAAAATGAACAATGGGTGTAAAACATGGACAATACAAACGAGGTACTAACCAAATGGGGCGCCTATCTAGGCCAAATAGAATCATTGTCCTGCTTTGATACTATGTTAGATTTAAAAATTTTGGGTTTAGAGACTCATCTCCTTATTTATAACTTAGTCAATTGTAAAAACTATAATTATGTCCATGCTGCCCTTGAACCCTAGGAATCTAGTTTGCATAGGAAAATACTTTAGTAGAAAACTAAATAAACTCAAATTACAACTTCCAACACCTCCTGAAGCTGGGCTGTATAGCTTCAGCTTGTTATGAAATATCTCACATTGTTACCCATTTTAAGCATAAGAAAAAAAAACACACTTGGAATTGCTACGTGGCTTCAACTTTGAACTTCCTCTTGTAGGTTGGTTTTTGAACTAAACTTCATTACTGCTGGTATTCTTGTAATCTTTCTTCTTCAAGCTGGGGAGCATTTGCCATTGATCCCCAACTTAAACACAATAAAAGTTTTTATTTTTTTGATTTCTTTTTCTCCCCTTAAATAGCATCTCAACACCTCAAGATGTCCAATTGGACAAAATGTTAGAATAAGAAAACAACGGAGAGGACTCTCATAGAAATTTGTAAAAATATACGGGTGACACTTTTTCATGTGTGTGTGCGTTCGTGTAACACAAAATGAGAAAATTTGAAATCAACATATTGTATGATTTCAAATACAAAGTAGTGATAACAATCATTTAGTGGTAAAAACTTCAATCATATAGTGTGGAAACAATTTTGACCACATATAGTCTTTCAAGTAGAGACAACATAGCTGATATTGTATCCTTGTACTTGGAATCACATTCTTAGGTCAGCCAATTATGTAGCTGATAGGCTAGCTAAATTTGGAACTTCCCAGCAACCTCTCATTGTTTGGGATGGCTCTCCCTCCTCTTAATGTTGCTCTTTTGAGCCTTTTAATATAACTCGGCACTATTTCAAAAAAACAAAAAAAGTAGAGACTACATCGATTAGGATAGTTAGAGCTTAATGGCAGCATAACCATGACACCAAAGGACGATAGTAGAAAATCTACTGAAGAACAGTAGTAAGAAACTACCCACTTACAGCTAGGTCCCCAAAGAGATTTTCAAAATGAGCCTCTATGCGCCCGAGCGTGCAGGTGTGAACCCCAAACTCCTGTGACCCTTCATCGGTCACCATCCCTATGGTTGGCGATCGAAACCCACGACACCAGACTTCTGGCAAGGATGTAGTCACCTTTTCCGACACTGATAGATGGCATGACAACGTCACGCCGAGCAAACACGAAAGAACTACAACCTCCGGTCTCGGAAGAAATCAGTCTAGACGCTCAGATTTCTCAGAGCTTCCCTCTGATGAGACTCTTGAACCTCCGACTCAAGGTTTCAACGCCAGCTGGAAGACGATCTCTTGGCGAAAGAGAAGAAATCATCCTTTCCATTTCAGCTACGGAAAGAACAGAGTTACAGTAGAGAAAGTCGACCGGAGCTTCGGCCAGGTGATTCACATCTCGTCTGTTGTCGGATCGAAGATGTCCTTCATCTACGTTCCAGTGAAGGCCATCTCAAGCTTCGTTCTCAGTTCCAAAGAGTCATGAACGAAGCCCATCGAACTCGTGAACTTTGGACATGGGATTCAAATTTCTTCCTGATGGAGAGCTCCTACTGGGGAAGAAGAGAATGCCGCGTTGTACATCGACGTGGCTCAGCTGTGCTCACCAAAATATATATTCTCGAGGCTACTAACTCAGGATTCGGTTGGAAGGAGTACGTAGAAGCCGTCCAGAGCTTCTCTTTGGCGCCAACTCCGGCAGGGGGAGCACCCAGCTCTGGCGACGCCATTCGAACTCCACCCTCCCTTTTTTTCGAGCCTACCCCTCATACCAATCAACCCCTCAGAACCTTTTTTCAGGCCACCATGTCCCAACACACCTTCACCCAGAAACTTCTAATGCCATCTAAATCCCTCCCAACTTACTCCACGAAGGGTGAAAATCCCTGGACCTCTCTATCCTATTCCGCACATCCCCTGGTATCGTCAAATCCAGCATCCTTCAATGGCTGGCCGACGAGCTTCACCTCCCCTATACACCCAAAATTTGCTACCTCAACCCCCAATCTTGGCTTGTCCATTTTGGAACCCAGCAAGAGTCTTATGCGGCCCTTGCTCTCACACCCCACTGCCCTTGGGCATCATTGGGATATCAGAATGACTCCCCTCGACTCCTTCTAGTCAATCAGGCAATGGCCTACATTTTTTTTTTTTGAAATGATGTGGATTTTTATTAAGACAAAAGCTCAAAAGAGCAATTTACAAAGAAGGGAAGCCTTCCCAAACAATGAGAGATTGCTGGGAAGTTCTGAATTTTGCCAATTTATCAACCAAAGAGTTAGCTGATCTAGGAATGGGATTCCAATTACAATGAGTAGAAGATACAATGTTAGCAATACTATTAGTGATGGGCCAATGGCGCCAAGGGGGGAAGCTGTCTTTGGAACACCAACTAATAACCATTTTCGAGATGCCTTCAATGATTAACTTGCCATGGAGACGATCAACAATGGGCTACATTCATCGGCCTCCTTGCGGGAATTATGGCAAAAAGAGGTTTTCACGAGCATCATCTTAGAGTTTGGCTCCATAATTGCTCTGGACCCTCTTATTGAGCACTGACATCGCCTTGATGAGGTCCGGATCCTCACCAATCCTCTACGTCCTTGCGAAGGAAATTACTTCCGATGCATTATGGTGGATAATGCCTGATTCTGGATCCGCATTGATTTGGCAGACATGGAAGACTTTAGAAGTGTGACCTCAAGTCCTGCAGCTGAACCTCGAGATTCTTCACAGCCTGTCCACCCATTGAGAGCAACCACCCCGGTCTCCTCTCTCCCCAGCAGATTAGCCCTCACCCATACAATCATGCAGTTGGCACTGATGCTATTTCAGCTGCCCCCTTGATAGTCTCTCCCACTAGCCTGCCACACATCAAGTCTTTCTCCTCCTCTCCTTGCTACCTACTAGCGTTGAAATAGAGGCCAGAAAAGGCAACTTCTTTAGGGAGGACCCAGTGCTACTACTTGATGCCCCCGCAATCCAGAGACAGGGGGCTTCATCTTTCTAGAGCTGGGTGAAAGAGCTCAGAATTTTGTGACTATTCCCCAGACATAATAGCATAAATATGACCCAGAAACTTGGACGCAGATAGTGGAACTTAACAAGGTGATGAGCACTGTCTTCACGGAGCCTCTGTCGGGAGAAAATCACCTGTTTGAGAAGTCCAAGAAGAAGAAAAATTATCAATGATTATTCTCTCTTGGAATGTTCGTGGAATTGGATCCTCTACCAAGGCAAATGTAGCTATTTTTCAAGAAACCAAGGCGGCTTCTCTTCCCCTTGGCTATATCCGCGAATTGTGGGTCCTTAAGGAGCCCAGTTGGATTTGTGGATGTGGTTGGATTTGTTGGCGGCATGCTACTGATGTGGGATACCAATACCATTGAGGTGCTTGATCGTTGCTCTGGCACTTACACCCTTGGAATCAAGCTGAGAGACAAAGGTTCAATGAACATTTGATGCCTAGTGTGTATATGGGCAACATCTCTTCTGGGATGACCTCTTGAGGACTTGTTAGATGTGGCTTATTCCTCTGATGTTTTCCGGAGACTTCAATGTTACCCGCTTCTGCCATGAGAATTCCCCACCCTCCCGGAGAATCACAACCTCCTTGAGGCTATTTGCGGACTTCATTGGATGTTGGGACCTAGACGAGATTGCCCTTCCTGGAAAGACCTTCACTTGGTCAAATGGTAGACAACCCCCCGTCCTCTCCAAGCTTGACCACTTCTTAGCCAATAATGACTGGCTCAACTATATAGGAATGTCACAAACAAAGTTCTCAATTGGGTCGTTTATGACCAATGATGGTTGATACCCACTTTGAAAGTCCCCCCACCCTTTTCAGATTTAACAATGCTTGGATGGCAAACCCCTCTATCCAGTCCTTTTGGGAGAGGATAGTCACTGTTGGCCCTAGCAGATGGACCTTCCCAGTTAAGCTCAAGTTGTTGCTGCGGTTCTGGGCATCCGAGAGAAAGGCCTCTACCTCACCAGAGAGGGCTTCCGCCCTTGCTCAGATTGCCACTTTAGACTCAAACGAGGACTCTAGAGGCCTCTCTTCCTCGAAATTAACTCAGAGATATGCCCTCCAAGGGCAAATGCAGTCCTTCGCCCACAACGAGCTCGTGCACTAAAAGCAGCGTAAAAAATTTAAGTGGCTCTTAGATGGGGATGAAAATACTAAATTCTTCCACGCAGTCGCCTCTGCACGGAAAAGAGCCAACCACATCACCTTGCTCAACGTCAATGGTGAGACTACCTCGGATTGAACCCTTATATCAACTCATTGGTGAATTTTTTTGCAGATTTATATTATGATCGCTAGCCAGTCTGCCCTTTCTTCCAAAGGGTTTACTTCTAGGAAATTCCATCAGCTGCTGCTAGCCTCATTGAGATCCCCTTCTCCAACCGGGAAATTGAAAAAGAAGCCATGGGTCTTCCTTTGGATCGCTCCCCGGGCCTGGACGGCTACAATGGGGAATTCTATCGTTGATGCTGGCCTACATCAGAGATGACATTGCCTGCATGGTTCGTTCCTTCTATCAGCATGGCATCAAAACTTCGTTGATCGCCCTAAAATAGAAGGGGCAGAGCTCCCATCTGACTTCCGGCCGATCAGTCTCACCACCGGTGCCTATAAGGTGATTGCGCTACTCCTTGCTAATCGCCTCAAGGCGGTTCTCCCTATTGTCATTTATCATGACCAGAGTGCTTTTATCAAGGGAAGAAATATACTAGATTGGGCTGTGGCATGTCACGAGCTCATCCACCATTTTAAGGTTTCGACAGAGTCAACTGGAAGCTTCTGGACACCCTCCTGGGGAAGATGTGATTTGGGGAAAAATGGTGCTTTTGGATCCAAAGCTGCATCTCCTCAGTGAGCTATTCCGTTCTTCTCAATGGAACGGTTAGTGGGTATTTCAAGGGATCCAGGGAAATCAGACGGGGAGACCCCCTTTCCCCCTTGCTTTTCAATGTGGTGGCAGAATATCTCTCCTCCTCGATCTATTTGGCCAAGAACTTGGGATGGCTCCTCCCCACGACGGATTGCGTAGCCTTTGGTATACCGATCCTTCAGTTTGTAGATGGTACCATTTGTTTTGGGGTTGGTACTATGGATCAGATCAGGAAAATGTGTGCTATCTTGGGATTATTTTTAATTGGCTTTTGGGCAGAACATCAACTGGAAGAAAATCACTCTCCTAGGCGACCACATCGACTCAGTGCTTTGGGGTATGGCCGACTACTTGGGATGCTCTTAGGGAAATTTGCCAATTACTTTTCTGGGGCTCCCACTTTTTGACTCTCGGCCTTCGGCGGCGCTTTGGTCCTCTCTTATTGAGAAATTTGAGAAGAGGCTAGTTACTTCGAGGGGTAAGCCTATATCTACAGCAGGTCGTCTCACTCTCCTCAAGTCTTGTTGGACAGGGTTGCCGAACTATCTACTATCATTCATGCACTGTACGACCTCCGTTTGCTCCAAGATCAACGTCATCCGTCGATGCTTTCTTTGGAGAGGGTCAGAAGACACCTTCAGATATCACTTGGTGAGTTGGAAGGTTATTTGCATACCCCATAATAGGGTTGGATTAGGCATCTGGCCTACGAAGGAAATGAACAAAGCTCTTATGCTCAAATGGATTTGGAACTTCAACGTCAAGCATAACAGCCTATGGAGAGATATGGTCAGATTCTACCTTCAATGTTCGGGTGCCTGGTGGAGAGTGGGTGGCGTCTCTCGCCTCTTATCCTCGATATGGAAATCAATTCAAAAGCTCCTCTCAGTATTCTGAGATGCTATTTCCTTCTCATCAGGCAATAGAAGGACCCTCCTCTTCTGGTCAGATGAATGGTGCGGCTCCCGCCCCCTCTCTGAGGACTTCTTGGAGCTCTCTAGGGTGGCTAGAGACCTCTTCTGCTCAGTGGCTGATTCTTGGAGGGAACATTCATGGAGTCTCCCGTTTTGTCGGGGACTCAATGATGAGGAAACTTCGCCTTTTTGCTCTCCTCTCCAGACTCAACAACACTACTATTCGTGAGCATGTAGTTGATTAACTGACTTGGAAGCCCAATATCAATGGCTGATTCACTGTTGCTTCCGCCTACTCTCATATCAGAAAGCAAGACTACAATATGCGTGAGCACAAGGCAAACTGGAATAGAAGCTCTCAGTGCCAAGTAAATCAAATTTTTCGTGTGGACGGACATCAGGGAACAAATCCTCACATCTGACAACATTCATAGAAGAGGCTTCACCACCCCCGATCGTGCTTGTCCCCTTTGTGGTGTGTGCGATGAGACAGTTCAACATGTTCTCTTACATTGTGGATATTTTTGGCAAGTCTGGTTGAAGATTTTTTGGAAGATTGGACTCCCAATGGGGCTGCACCAGGACCTCTTCGGCACCTATGAGATGGTTATGGGGATCTACCTTCTTTGGTTGGGCAAGTTAATTCTTTTGGCATGCCTTGTGCATGTTCCATGATGCCTATGGCTTGAGAAAAGTAACCGGAGATTCAACTCCAAAGCTAGCACCCCGGGCAATACGGCTTCACATGTTGTGAGCCTTATCTCGAGTTGGTTACATACCAAGAAGGAGTTTGCCTCTCTATCAGGTGTTTCCATTCGGGAAAATTGGAGTTTGATTGTTCATATGACGGGCCCTTGCAAGACTCCGGTTATGGCTGTTTGGGATCCTCCCCCTTGCGACTGCATCAAATTCAATTTTGATGGCAATGCTATAGGCTGTCCTGGGCTAGTTGGACCAGATGGTGTTTTCAGAGGTAACAATGGCGACCCTATTCTATCTTATGTGGGGCCGGTGGGCATTGCTGATTCAAATATTCCTGAAGTGAGTGCTCTTCTATTCGGCCTCCGAATCTTCAAGGATCGTCTCCATGGCAAGATGATTATTGAAGGAGACTCAAAGACTATCATCAGTTGGTGTTCAAAAGATAGCTCCCCCCCCCCCCCCCCCCCCCCCCCCTGGCACCGTTGATAAATTAGCAAAATTCGGAACCTCCCATCAATCTCTTATTGTTTGGGAAGGCTTCTCCCCTCTGTAATCTGCTCATTTGAGCTTTTGTCTTAATAAAATCCAGCACCATTTCAAAAAAAAAAAAAAAAAAATGAAAAAATGAACTACCCACTTATGGGTAGTAGAAAATCACTCTCCTAAGGGTAACAGAAAACAACCCACATAAGAATTGTAGAATGTCTCCAAGACGAAGTCCCTCCATATTCAAATAATGGTAAAACTGTCAAACACCTAGCAACTTCCCAGGAGGTCACCCATCCTAGGACTACTCGCGCCCAAGCTCGCTTAACTTCGGAGTTCTGAGTCAGATACCTAGCCAATACAACCCGAAAAGACTAGCCGTTTAAGGTGTGGACGGAACCTAACCCATCAGTGGACCAGGGGCGGACGGAACCTAATCCAGGTGGACCGGAACCACCTAGCTCTGACACCCACAGTTCCCGCTCCTTACTGCTCCCCACGGGATTCGAATGCGGAACGTGGTGCTCAGCTCTGCTACCATGTCAAACGCCTAGCAACTTCCCAGGAGGTCACCCATCCTAGGACTACTCTCGCCCATGCTCGCTTAAATTTGATAGACTAAATTTGAAAAAAGAACACAGATCTAAAGGGAAGAAAGGGTGACCGCTTAGTTACATAACACAAGATTAGAGAAGATGGACAAGGGAATTAAAAGGAAAGAAAACAATTTCAATAACACATTTTCTCTATGAGATGAGTTGATTGAATCAGCTGGCAGATGCTGTAGGACGATATTACCAAATAATAGAGAATCTTCTTTGCTTATAGAAGTCATGCAGTTATATCACCCAAATATATTGTGTGCTGTATTAAGACTCACACGGTTGAGTGTATCCCTCATGATAATCATTATAAATTGTACTAAGACTGGTTGTTTGAGAAATCAATGCTAGATGACATGATTGTATTTTTTGGGTTGTTTCATGAATTAATGCCAGATGATATAATTCTATTTTCTATTACCATATTCTAAAATCCCTTCTTATGTTTATTTCTTAAAGTTTGTGTTGAAGTAGTTTTTTATTTAACTAATGCAAAGAAGACATTTTATTAATTGAATTGAAAAGAAAGCTTCATAAGTGTCCTTTAGTTTCATGTTTTTATCTCAAGTTCTCTCCTGTTCTGTCTCCTTAGACTAACAGCGTAAATTGTTCTCTTGCATCTCTGTCTGCTGTTGACTCTTTTTGGATGCCATTTGTTTTTTCTCCCTTCCACTTAAAGTGTATCTCTTATTAGACTTCACAACAAGTATGGAATCGTTTGGAGGAAAAAAGCAAGGAAAAATAAGGCAGACTGGTTGATGAACATATTTTACATCTTGAAATGCCCTTCCATGCGGATTGTAGTCTCAACTGATATAGGCAGAACTGATTTGACTCATTCCTGATTTTATTACTTTTTATGTTAGTGTTTGATGTGGACTACAACACTTTACAGCATAAAAAACCTATGGACAGCGTGCTTATAGGAAGTAGCTCCCGCAGCCCTGATGGAGATGGTCCTGTTTCACCAAAGTATTCTGATAGGCTTTCTCCAGCAATCAACAGTTACCTGTCTGAGGCTTCACGGCAAGAAGTGCGGGTATGGTTTCCTCATTTCTCCTCTAGTTTGATAGCTTCCCTGGGTGTGATCCTTTGAACTAAAGTGCAGTGACTGAATAATAGAATGTTTCTGGTCACCCTTTCACTGAAACAGATGTAGATTGGGTATGTAATCATTCAGAATTGGTAATCATCCTAAATGAATGTGTGATCGTATTAGTTAGAAAGTAAATAATTTGCTTCTCTGCACAGATTATTACTAGTAATGTATTACAACAGTTTTTTTTTTATTATTATTTTTTATTTTTTATCTTGAAGATAATCCCATATCCATCACATTCAAAAGAAAAAAATGTCACATAGGGTTTGAAGTGATCCATGGCCTTGTATGAGAACTTGAGTTGGGCCTTTGAGTTTTTGATTTGGATGCCTTTCTTCATTTGATATGTGTTTTCTTGTATATTTTACATCCTTAAATTTGAATCCAGTAAAAGTTTGTCTCTCTCCTTGGCCTTCGTTATTTTTGTTTCTAGTTTTGTTAATAATCTGGTGTGGCAACTATTATTTATCCTTGCCCTTTCTACTTGCTCTATTGCAGAGTCAGGCAACACCTGACAATGGTTATTTGTGGCAAAGAGTGAGCCCTCAGTTGACCTCCCCCAGTCAGCCATATTCCTTAAGAGAAGCCCTTGCACAAGCACAATCTTCTCGCATTGGTGCTTCCACACGTGCACTGAGAGAATCTTTACACCCTGTACTGAGGCAAAAGCTGGTATATCATTTACTTGAAAGCTTGTAACAATGTTATGTTTTATAATGTTCAAACTCTCACATTTTGTTCTTATTCAGGAACTTTGGGAAGAGAATTTGAGTGCTGCAGTTAGTCTCCAGGTTTTGGAGATAACAGACAAGTTCTCCACTGCTGCAGCTTCCCACAGCATTGCTACTGATTATGGAAAACTGGACTGCGTAACATCTATATTTATGAGTTTCTTTTCACGTAGTCAACCATTAGCCTTTTGGAAAGTGTTGTTTCCTGTCTTCAACAAAGTCTTTTATCTTCATGGAGCAACTTTAATGGCAAGAGAAAATGATCGCTTTTTGAAGCAAATTGCTTTCCATCTTCTCCGACTTGCTGTTTTCAGAAATGATTCAATCAGGAAAAGGGCAGTTGTTGGGCTTCAAGTACTTGTGAGGGTATGGGTTTTTCTTTCATATTAGGATGTTGGTCAATGATCATCAAATTTTGGGTCCTCTGCATTTATGATCTGATGCATCTGTCTCTACTTTTGGCTCAGAGTTCATTCTATCATTTTTTGAATACAACACGATTGAGGGTGATGCTGACCATCACATTGTCAGAGCTAACGTCTGATGTACCAGTAACACAGATGAGGTCTGATGGATCACTTGAAGAAAGTGGTGAAGCTCGTCGTCTTAGAAGATCTTTGGAAGCTATGGCAGATAAAGATAGGAGCTTTGATCTACTTCTGGAATGTGGGCTTCCTGAGAATGCTCTCGCAGCAGTTCCCGAAGGATCGGCGGAGAATCGGTGGTCCTGGTCAGAGGCTAAACATTTGTCAAGTAGTCTGATTCTTGCCCTTGATGCCGGCCTTGAGCATGCTCTTTTGGTAAGCTTACACAGTTTTTTAACATTATTAAGGAAAGTGAATTGCTTTAATATGTTATGCCTGGTAAGTAAGCAGGTTGCACACCATGAAGTAGGGATAGACTAGGGTTAATGTTAGACATGCTTCTGTAGTCTAAATTTGTGTTTACAGAATGCTTTAGGTAAACAACACACTCACTATGGATGGAAATGAGCAGAGGCCAGTTTGAACCTGCACAGGCTCAAGATCAAGCTCGAGCCTCATATTGAGCTCGAATTCAACTTGAGCATAATTCTATAGGCTTGAACTCAGCTCGAGTTCTACTTGGCCTGGAAAAAAATCATGGCCTGGCTTGATCAAATGTGGTCCGGCTCAACCTCTTGTCTTTAAAAGGAAATAAATAAGTTCAACTAGCTTGCAAGCCTTGAGCCAAGCTCTACAAGAGTTGGGCTTGGTTCATTTTTGCTTGAGCTCGGCTCGGCACGGCGTGTGCTCAGTTGAGAATTGGGCCGAGCTGAAGTAGCTCGGGAGCCAACTTGGTTTAGTGCCACTCCTATATCTTGCCCTTAGTTATGAATAAAAGCTTTATATGAAGTTTGCCTTGTGTGGCCATCCTCCATAATAAGGTTTTGGAGGGAAGATCTCCGTTTAGCATAGGAGTGTGAACCTAAGTACAATTAAGGGAGGAGGAGATGCTACAGATATCAAGGAAGGCCTCCCAGTAGTCTCATCATTGGAGGCAACTCCAAAGTGGTGATCTCTTGGTTTTCCTCCCCCTTCTTTGAGCTCCACTGGCGAGCTTTTTATGAATCTCTTCCTTATTTTCTTGGTTTTCCGAAATCAGCTAATTCTTTGGCTGACTCTCATGCTAAGAATAGTGTCTCCCTCCAATCTCTTGTTGTAAAGGGAATGTATTCCTGATTGTTTGTTGTTTGCTCTCCTTTGTTTAATAAAGCTCATCAGTTTTTAAAAAAAATTGAAAATCGTGTTAATTTACAAAATGGTGTCCAAAAAATATTAATGTGATACACATATTAATTTTTTTGGCAGGGTTCTGTGATGGCTGTAGATAGGTATGCAGCTGCAGAGAGCTTTTATAGACTTGCAATGGCGTATGCCCCAGTTCCTGATCTGCATATAATGTGGTTACTGCATTTATGTGATGCACATCAGGAGATGCAGTCCTGGGCTGAAGCAGCTCAGTGTGCTGTTGCTGTGGCTGGTGTCATTATGCAGGTAATAATCATGTAAATCATTATGGGAGTCTGATTACATGAAATATTTTTTACTCAATTCGGTAGCCTAATAATTTTCCTTCAAAAATACATTATCAGTTTTGCCACATATTTGTAATTTTCGTTTTTTACTGTATTTTTCATTTCTAGTTTCTCCATTTTCTTGTTGGTTTCTTTCAGGCCCTTGTTGGTAGAAATGATGCTGTTTGGACAGGAGAACATGTGGCAGCTTTACGTAAGATCTGTCCCATGGTCAGCACTGCTATTACAGCTGAGGCATCCGCTGCAGAGGTAGAAGGATATGGCGCATCAAAACTCACAGTGGACTCTGCAGTGAAATATCTTCAGCTAGCAAACAAACTCTTTTCTCAGGCAGAACTTTATCATTTCTGTGCCAGTATATTAGAACTCATAATTCCAGTTTATAAAAGTCGTAGGGCATTTGGTCAGCTTGCAAAATGCCATACATCACTCACAAGCATTTACGAATCAATCCTTGAGCAAGAGTCAAGCCCCATACCATTCAATGATGCTACTTATTACCGAGTTGGATTCTATGGAGATCGTTTTGGGAAGTTAGATAGGAAAGAATATGTATACAGAGAGCCTCGTGATGTACGCCTTGGTGATATCATGGAAAAACTAAGCCACATATATGAATCCAGAATGGATGGCAGTCATACCTTGCATATTATACCTGATTCTAGACAAGTAAATGCAGATGAGTTGCAGCCTGGGGTGTGTTACCTTCAAATAACTGCCGTAGACCCTGTCATGGAAGATGAAGACCTTGGTAGCAGAAGAGAGAGAATTTTCTCTCTGTCCACTGGGAGTTTGCGTGCTAGAGTCTTTGATCGATTCCTGTTTGACACACCATTCACCAAAAATGGGAAGACACAAGGAGGTTTAGAAGACCAGTGGAAGCGTCGCACTGTTCTCCAGACGGAGGGATCTTTTCCTGCACTTGTAAACCGGCTGGTGGTGGTGAAATCAGAGTCACTGGAATTTTCCCCTGTTGAAAATGCAATCGGGATGATTGAGACTCGGACTGCTGCTCTGCGTAATGAGCTTGAGGAACCTCGCAGTTCTGAAGGTGATCAGCTCCCTCGCCTCCAGAGCCTCCAGAGGATACTACAAGGCAGTGTTGCAGTTCAGGTGAGTAGGTTGAGAATTTATGTTTTTTAACCAGCTATTATTGTATCAATGGGTGGTTCGGCTGGAACATGTTGCTAAAGGTTTCATTTGGATTTAAAATCTGCAGGTCAACAGTGGTGTTCTCAGTGTCTGCACTGCCTTCTTATCAGGTGAGCCTGCAACAAGGCTTCGATCACAGGAACTGCAGCAACTTATAGCAGCACTTCTTGAGTTCATGGCAGTTTGTAAGAGGGCAATCCGGGTTCATTTCAGATTGATTGGAGAAGAAGACCAGGACTTCCACACCCAACTTGTAAATGGGTTCCAGTCTCTCACCGCTGAGCTATCACATTATATTCCCGCCATCCTTTCTGAGCTGTAATACTGGAATGTCCATATGTCTTGTAATTTAATTTATTTTTAGCCATTGTTCCCAATCCTGATGTTCATATCCTCCAAAATGTTTTGGTAGTGTACATGGCCTCCAAGTTGTAGTTTTGTAACAATTTGTTTCATTTAGATTGTCAAACTCGTGCATTGTTGTCTTTTTCCAGCTCTTTTTTTGCTGCCCCTTTACCTCTGAGTTCACCGGTCAGGGCTTAAACGGGCTATTTTTTTCCACTCATTCAGGGTGGTTTATGGGTTCACTTATGGACTCAGGTCTTTAATATGTGACTGGCGCCATCGGGTCAAATGCAATCTACAAGGAGAAAATACTTTACAGTTTACTAGTGAGAGAGTTTCTATCATGACCAGACTTTTTTTTCTCTCAGAAGGCTATTCTTTATGCAACTCAATCATAGAGCGCGTAACTCCTACAATGGAAGCGGCTGAGTTTGCACACAAAAATTGACAGTGGCAACATACATGAGATTTTGATAGCAGGTGTCTCAGTCATCGGACTAGAACCAGTTTCAGATAATATATCAGATTACAAGGGACGTGCTTTGGTCGCTCTTACATGGATGTAGCGAAGGACACTAGGCAGTGAGCTTGGTGTATTTGACTTTGCAACTCCCCGTAAGGGCGAGGTTAGTGAGTACGTATCCCTCCCTAATTGTTGTTTTGGTCGCGTGTACATTCGGTTTTTATCGAAAAAGGTGAAGTCTGAAACCAACAAACATAAAACTGAAGAAGACTGATGTAACTTGCTAGCGAAGCTCGGGTTCTTTGTAAGACAGATAACTGCGATTGCTACACGTGTCTTCAGTGTCCTCGCCTTCGGCCCCATCTTGACATCTCCCGCTTACCTAGTGCGACACTCAAAGGCGCTTTTTGGTTGAAATAACAAACTATATCTGCGAATTACACGACCCGAGGCTTGGAGATTTGCTTGGCTTTC
The DNA here is from genome assembly GCF_029961685.1 of Aristolochia californica. NCBI lineage: Eukaryota > Viridiplantae > Streptophyta > Magnoliopsida > Piperales > Aristolochiaceae > Aristolochia > Aristolochia californica. The sequence continues at coordinate 146,296 of NW_027181992.1, read as the reverse complement.
CAACTAATACAGTTATCGTCTTCGAGAGATCACGTTGATCATGTCTACAGACAGGGAAAAAGTCATAGCTTAGTTTCAACAATGTGTAAGGACTGTCCTCTTTATTACATTTTATTTAGTAAATTAAGATGATGTGTAAATGGCAGCTAGCATGAGCTGCTTAGATTCACTACATGTAAGTTACAGACACTATGCATCATGCAGAGAGTTCCAAATATCTGTGGGAACGCCAAAAGCTTATATTACATGCACGTTACATCTTCACTGGACTTGCATGAGAAAGACGTCAAGTTGAGGCAACGGGTCTTGTAGCGGTACTTTGATACTCTGCCATTTGATTATTGAGGAACTCGAGCACTGAAATGCGCTGGATATCCAGAGTCATGGTCAAACAGTTGGCCAACTGGTAATGAGAAAGCTAACAATCAACAGCATAAGAAGCTTACCCGTTGCTCCAAGCCACTTTCCTCAGGCCCTAATGTCAAGGACTCCAAGCACTTTATCGCCTCTTGAAAACCATCAATTGCCAAATTGTCATGGCCGAGAGACCGATCCACATCAGCAACTTTGGCAAGAGATACAGCAACATCCACAACCTGAGTTCGTAATAAGTGGTTAGGTAAAAAGTTAAGAAAAACTGTGGGAAAAGGAAAGAAATTCATCATGCCAATAATAACTACTCCTTCCTCTTTAGTAATAATCAAATTAGAAACTAGTCACTTATGGGATAAAAGAAAATAGATAAATAATATGTACTCAGCATCCAAACTAGTATTGCAGTAAGCATTTTGAACACCGGAAAGATCCATCCACCAAATCCTAATAAAAAAGTACAACAGTACGATCGCAGGCCTGCTGACTCATGATCACAGTCATTTGTATAGAAGTGTGGATAGGGCCTTTTGGCTCAGTAGCCACATGGGGACTTTCTAGAGTGAGGTCTCATTTTCAAGTTGCCCGTAGTATAGGGTTCAACATTCCAAAAAAATAAAAATGGATTTGTGTGTTATAAACTAATCCTTGACTTTTAACAAGTTACTCAGCAGATAGCAGCAGAAGTAAAAAATTTCTGGATAAGATAAATTTAATTTCCTGAAGCATCCAAGTCTTGCTTAGCTTGGAGATATCCAGCACAAGTGTAGACAAAGATATGACCTTGCCCAAAATTTAAAGAACGAAATACCTAACCTGAGACATGACTTTTGGATTATCTCTAACTGCACTTTGACGAACATCCAAAGATTGTGAATAGTAAGATCTTGCAGCTTCAAGGTCACCATCATAGTATTTCAAGTCTCCAATTTTATTAAGAGAAACAGATAATGTGTGCACTACCTGGTAGAAACCACCATCAGCATATTAAACATTTGAACTACAGTAGTATCATGAGATAAAATATTTAGATAAGCACGAAGTACAGGGTAACCTCTAGATCTTTGACAGATAATTTTGAAAGGAAACCAACACTCTCTTTGTAATGGCTGATAGCAGATCCAGAGTCTCCCATTGCACGACTGCATTTCCAGAACACATGCATTTGAGCATGGCAGTAAAAATGGGGGTAGCAGGTATGATGCTTGGAATGGTTTTCTTATGAATATACAAATGCATTTACTCAATGTATCCAAACAAAATCCAAAATATTCACAACAGTCATTTTATCTTATATTTTTACACCACCTTATAAATTAGTACAATCAGGTTCAATTTTTCAATTAACCTTTTAAAGTTTATATAAATACCTTCTTGTTAAAGTAAATTTAATTAATTCATAATCATCACGCAAACAAAACTTCATGATGTAGCAGAGTGGATTAGACTCCAGGAAGCTTCTTATAAAATCAGCAAGTTGCTTGTCCAATAAAACTTTTAATTTTTGCCAGCTTGAAATAAGAAAATGCATTTTAGCTTGGAACTTGAGCCAAAAATAGGAAATTCATGCCCCTTTTAATTGAATATTTTTCCATAAACATGAATAACTTTGGGGTAATTCCTTGTCCTTGGATATTCCTCAGCTTTGTAATATACTGCATCACTTGAACATACATCAGTAGACTGGATATGAACTTAAGGCCTCAAAGTTTGAGGCAGGCCCATAAACAATCCACAAGGGGCATAAGCTACGTGATACATGTATGCCAAAAATGGTTAACGTAAAAGCCCATAAGGCAATTGTAAACCCTACTGTGTTAAGCCAACCATTTTTTTAAGAGCACAAAATGTGGTAGAGAAATATGTAGAAGATAAAGGTTGTGGGAGTGAAACTATCGAGGTGGATAACCGCAAAACTAAGACAAACAAATTTAGAATTAATATCAGAGATGCAAACAGAAGGCATGGAACTGAAACTATTGCTTTTCTCCCTTGAAAAAAATCGATTACAATAACAGCACCAAATAAAAGAATATACAGAGAAAATCTAGGAGCATTAGTGACAGAAGGATTTAACTGTCATTGAAGATGGTTTGGCAATTCAACATAAACAAAGCAAACAATTGAATGGACTTATAAAGGCAGATAAATTAACATTGATGAAATTTGTGAAAAATGAGAGCAAAGCTATCAAATGATAGAGCAAAATCAAGAAGGATTCATTTATTTTGAAGATAATTATGATGACGAAAGTTGCCACTTCTAATCTCCAACATTGTTTACCTCAAGCCTCAAGACGCCCTTGAGATTCTTGAGAGACGACTTGAGCCTCATGAGCGGAGCGTGCCCTATTGAACACCCTCGGGCTCGGCTCCCCTCCATTCAGGAGCGCCTCGTCACACCTCCCCTATCTCAACTCCTCTGGCGAGACTTGACAACGAAACCGATGGTGAAAGACCTCGCCGGCATAAGCAGCAGCAGCACGGCACGTGAATGACAACTGGTCCCCAAGGCGACCTTGACGCCGGCTGGCAAACGGTGGTCAGCCGAACATCGCGCAGAAGAATACGGGTGGCCTCGACGGGCGACACTCCCATTTTCGAGTTTCGATATGGGAAAGTGACCACAAGACCCAATGAGTGATCCAGAGACGTTGTGCAAATCCTCTCTAGATTGGGGACGAAACGCTCTTTCGTCACAATACCTCTCTCGGCGGCCGACTCGTTCCTCCTTTTGTTCGACAAGGTCCTCTTGAACGAAACTAGATGCAGCTTCAACCGCACGCTGCGAGCAGAAGACTTCACCTTCCACCTCTTCATGCAGCACCATTGCAGCTCCTTGGAGTGCAGTATCACCCAACAACGCGGAAATACAGTCATGGGTATGCTCTTCTTACCCCAAAACACAACCTCCAATTTTGGGTGGGCCACGTTCCGGTTCCACTCTTGTGTTTTACAAATCGCCCTCGCAACAATAATACCTCTGTCTATTCAACCACCTCTGAAATCCACCCCAAACATGCCTGCCAACTCCCTTCCTTTTCGCCAAACATGCCCAGCCAACTCCCATCCTTTTCGCCAAACATGCCCAGCCAACCTGATCACACGCTCCCACCTTCGCCCCCTCCACTGGTTCAGCATTCCGTAGATTTCACATCCCGCACCCACAGCCCAGGCCCTCACCGATAGAACTAGCCGCCCATTTGACGCCGCAGTGGTTACCGCCCAGCCTCCTGCTCCTCTGAGCCTCAAATTTTGGCACCCGATTTCCACTATCGGAAAAGCCGACTATCTCCCATATCAGCAGACATCATCGGCTGGTCCTCTTCAAGATAGCGAAAGAGAGGCACTTAGCAAAGGTTGCCTCTAATGAAATTGACTCCCCTCTGGAGCGGCTGCTGGAATGGTCCCCATACCTTACTCGCTTCTTGATGGGACAATGGGCAACAGCCAAGGAATCCCTGTTGAATTATAGTGCCGACACACCACTGAATGCATTGCCGGCATCTTTGGTGACATCCTCCGGCACGATGATCATTCTGATCCGCTGGTAGACCTCCAATAGACAGTTTTTCCTCCGGCCAAACCAACCAGTAAGTGGCCATAAAAAACTCAAAACTCATTTCTGGCACATCTACTTTTTGGGTACATCTTGTGTTCGGAGACCTAGCAACCCTATCCCCAACCCAATTTCGCTTGGCATGACCCTGACCCGGCTTGTGTTGAGTCAATTTGAGCTCTTGCCCCAGCCCCCAACCCCCCTGATGCGGCCCCAACTTAGGCCGAGGTCAGTCACCCCCCTGTCACTTGTCAAAATTCAAAATTCAGATCTTCTCCCCCCGTCCCCTTGGTTGGCCCACCCCTCCTGAGTCTGAAAACCCCCTCTGCCAGATCTGACCTCCTGTTCGATCATAAACACCTGGAACTGCCATCGAGGGTTCATCTTATCTTTTCAGGAGTTGCGGGCTGCAAATCAAATCCCATCGAACTGTCAGCAAAACCGAAGACTCCTATCCTATCTTCTTGGAGGCTTCCCCTACTCTAGAAAAGACCGCTCCGGCATCGCCTGCCACTTCGAGCCATCCGCACCCCAACCCCCATGCCACCTGGCAGCCCCCCCCTGCTTCCACCTAATTCCTCGCTCACCGAGCCTCTCCCACCTCTTTCACATCCCAATCAGTCAGCCGCCTAGGAAATCGAAAAAAATACTTCCCCTTAACCTTATGTCAAATCCTCGAGGACAGAATCAGCGATCGAGGCAACCCGTTACCTAAATAAGGCTGATCAGGCACTTGATGACCGACTGCAAGGCATGGATTCATGTCCCCAGTGGAATACCGAGGTGCCAGACTCTTCACATCAACCTCTTCCTGATATCTGGCTTCCACTTCATTACCCTTCCATCACTCAACCAACCACTACTATATCTACCCGAACAGCCCCTCACCATTCTATATCCCACCCTGCTCGCTCTCATGAAGCCCAGTGCACCCCTCCAACCCGAACTCTCTGATGCTGAATCCTCCAGCCAATCCACCACTACCCGATCAAGTATACTTACTTCCGTCGACGAACTAAAACCCAGGCCCAAAAAGATGCCCCAGCCGAATCCTATGAATCCACTACTATTCCCAATGACTCCCAAACCAAGCCTGCCCCCAAGGGCCCAACCCTGATCCCCAACGAGCGCTCCCGACGATTCATTGAGGCCCTCCAGCCTGAAAGGCACAGATACCTCCCTCGTGAATGGGAGAAGATGATGGAACTCCCCGTAGAATTCGGCGAAATCTACAATGGCCAGATGAGAAACGGAGAGGAGCCTGAACCAATCCCCACGGTCCCCCTAATATGATCATCCTTTCTTGGAATATTAGGGGAATCGGGTCGTGCTCCAAGCGAGCCACTGTCAAAGATATCCTCCTCGAATGTAAACCGTTGGTTGTAATCTTTTCAAGAAACTAAGCTTCACTCTCTTGATAATTCTATAATTAGTGAGTTTTGGTACTCCCTGGACCCAGAGTGGACCGATGTTAATGCCATTGACCATGCCGCCAACATCCTCATAATTTGGAACCCAAATAGTGCTGAAGCCATTCTCACTGCCTTGGCCACATACTCCATTGGAATCCAATTTTGGGACCATTCGTTGGGACATTCTTGGGCCCTTGCGGGCATCTATGGCCTGACTCGCCATCACGACCGCACCAAATTTGGGGATAAATTCCTACACCTTGTCCAACTCTAGAGCCTTACCTGGCTCCTCGCGGGGGACTTCAATGTCATCCGCCTTTACTATGAGAAATCACCTCCACCATGAGGGCTTTAGCTGACCTCATCGGCAATCTCGATCTTTCGGAAATCTCTTCGTCTGGAAAAGAGTTCACCTAGTCTAACGGGCAGATTTGCCTTCTCTGATGGCTGACCACACGAAAAATTTGATTTTGCTTGGCGCTGAGAGTTTCCAAGCCAGATTTGCCTTGTGCCATTGTATACTGTAGTCTTGCTTTCTGGTATGAGAGTAAGCAGAAACAACAATGAATCGGCTATTAATGTTGGGCTTCCAAGTCAGCTTATCAACTGAATACTCCCGGATAATAATACTGCTGAGTCTAGTATGTGAGAGAGCAAAAAGCCAAAGATTCCTCACCATTTAGTCCCCGGCAGAACGGAAGACTCCACGACTGATCCCGCCAAGAATCAGCCACTGAGTAAGAGAGGTCTCTAGCCACCCTATACAACCCCGGGAAGATCCACACTGGTCTTGCAATCGCCGTGCTACTCCTGCTCACCCGTAAGACTCTTGTTTGCGGTCGCATCTCGAAGCTCGATCTGCTGGAGGAGCAAAGGTTTATTTCTACCCCTGAGCTAATTCTTCGAAAACAATTAAATCGTGACTTTCATGACATAATGTACAATGAAACCATTCATTCGAAGCAGGGGGTCAGATTCCGCTGGTTGATTGATGGAGATGGAAACACCATGTTTTTCCACTCCATCGCCTCGGCCAGAAGGAAAGCTAACCATATCACCTCCTTCAGGAATGGAGATCAGGTGATCACAGATAGCCTCTCTATCTCTAATGCTTTTGTTAATTTTTTCTCAGATCTCTACATTGAGAAAACTCTGAATCGGCATGTCCTGCATCAACTTCAGCACAGCCGCATTGCCAATTAGGATGCTGATCGTCTGGAGCTCCCATTCACCTCCACAGAAATTGACTGGGCAGCTTTCGTGATGCCGATAGATCGTGCCCCAGCGCCAAATGACTTCAATGGGGAGTTCTACCGCCACCACTGGGAGACCATCCGAGAGGATGTTTATGCCTTCGTCAAGAGCTTCCACCTCTGCGGAATCCTGCATTGTGCCATTGGTGCCTCCTTCGTAGCCTTGATACCCAAGAAGATCAACATTGTGCACCCTAACCACCAGTTCATACAAGATCATCGCCCGAATCCTTGCGGTCCTCCTGCAAGTCATTCACCCTGCCAAAGCGCTTTCATCAAAGCATGCAACATTTTGGATTCTGCAATGGCAGTGCATGAACTCCTTGACTCCTTTAAGTGAGCCAACCTTCCCAGAATTATCATTTAGCTCGATTTTGAAAAGGCGTTTGATCGTGTCAATTGGAAGCTGCTTAACCACCTCATTGGGCAACTGAGATTTGGTACTTGTTGGCAGTTCTGGATGCGTAGTTGCATCTCCAACGTTTCCTTCTCCCTTCTGGTAAACAGTAACTCTTGCAGGCACTTCAACAGATCCTGGGAGATTAGACAAGGTGACCCATTGTCCCCTTTTCTCTTCACCCTCATTGTTGAATACCTTTTTGCTATGGTCCGGCATGCAAGATGCATCGGGTGGCTCAACCCCATGTCCGCTTACCCAAACCAGGATATTGCCATCCTCCAATATGTGGATGACAATATCTTCTTTGGCAAAGGCATGATGGACCAACTAACCCACCTAAAAGCCTTGCTTAACCTACTCAAGCTCTCCTCCGAACAAAAAATGAGTTAGGCCAAGTCATCCATCTCTGGTTTCAACATTAACCAAAATGCCCTTGAGGAAATGGCTGATTATTTAGAATGTAAAATTGCTAATACCCCCTGCACCTACCTTGGCCTGCCATTGACTCATGGCACTCCCACCAAGGACAACTGGCACCCGGTGATTGAACGCTTGGAGGGGCGGCTGGCCGCCTGGCAGGCTATGTTTCTTTCCAAGGCTGGCAAACTCACCCTTATCAAATCCTGCCTCCACGGTATTCCCAACTAGTTCCTCTCCCTATTCACTACCCCGCATTTGTCAAAAACCGATTAGAAAGCCTCAAGCGGCGTTTTCTCTGGGATGGCCCCAACGGGAAAAGGAAATACCATCTCGTTAAATGGTCTGATGTGTGCCAACCAATGCATCTCGAAGGACTTGGTATAAAAGACATTGCAAAAACCAACTTTGCGTACCTCATCTAATGGATCTGGTGATTCAACTCGTCTCCTGACCTGATCTGAAGAGCTCTGGTTGCTACTAAGGCAAACAAGATGAATGGTTGGTGGACCGGTGGTGACCGTCGTTATTTGCTGTCACCTATCTGGAGAAAAATCTCTCCTGCTCCCCACCTTTTCGGAGGCGGTTAAGTGCTACCCGGGTAATGGGCACCTCACTCCATTCTGGACGGATTGGTGGTTGGAAGACAAACCCTTGGATAAAATTTACGGCTCCATCTTGAGCTTCTCTAGACTTCTGAATGCTTCCATTGCGGACCTATGGTCCTATTCTGGCGGATGGATCCTCAATCTTCGCAAAGCCCTCACGGATTTTGAAGTTTTGCTGGCATCCAACCTCCTTTCATGCCTTGCAAATGTTAAAATCCGTGACCATTCCGGACGTCTTTAGCTGGACCCCTTGTACTAAAGGGTCATTCATTGTGGCTTCTACTTACAATCTTCTGCATGGCCCCAACACCTATCAGCCTCACCACCCTGCTGCCCTAGCCAGGTCCCTACTCACCCCTCCTCATGCCAACTTTTCTACTTGGTGTGCATGCAAAAAAAAAATTTTCACCTCCGATGCTCTCATCAGGCGAGGAACTCATTTGCCGGATCCAACATGTTCACTTTGGCGCAACTCCCCAGAATCCGCCACCCATATCCTTCTCCACAACAAATTTGCCCAAGCCTTCTAGCCCAACCTCCTCAACAGAATTGGAATACAATACTGTGTTCCTCACAACTTGCCATCTATGATCCACTCCATCACAAACTCTCGGCTCCCCAAGCTTGAAAAAATGCTCATCTCCAGTTGTGTGGGACACATCCCTTGGACTCTTTGAAAAGAGAGAAATAACTGGAAATTCCAGTTCAGATCCTCCCCAATCGAAGTGCTTGCTGAGAACATTGTTGGCCAGGTCTACACCTGGCTCCTTATGAAGAAGTAATTACTCCACCTAAGCAGCTAGGATTTCCGAGGAAACTGGCACCGAATTATTGTCATGGCTAGGCCCTCTCACGCCCCGAACATGACAATGTGGTCTCCTTCCCCCTGGCCACTTCAAGCTTAATTTCGATGGCAGTGCTTTTGGCTGCCTAGGGCCCACATGGTTTGGTGGAGTAATCCACGATGAAAATAGCTGCCTCCGTGACGCCGGACACAGGATAGTGATTATCCTGCCGGCAATGCCACCAGTAATCTGTGAAAAAATTTGGCAAGAGGTCGCCCTAAACAGAGAGAAAAATCTCCTGTTGCTGTTCAATTTCATACACATCAATAATAATCCTCCTCTGTACACAAAACTGGTTTTAACAACCAAAAAGGCAAAGCCCCCGACAAGCCCGGGCTACAGCTCAAAGCAACAACCCAAACCGGGTTCAGCAAGATGGATCCGATTATGTACCCGCCTCACGCTTCTCCTGCATCAGTCGCCTCGGGTTCGAAAGAACTCGTCCTCGAGTTCACACTAGCAAAATCGGAATCCAGAAAACAAGGACTCAAGTGTTTGACATTAAAGACATCAGAAGTCCGCAAATGACTGGGTAGGCGCAGTCTATAGGCATTATCATTGATCTTCTGCAAAACCTCACAGGGGCCAATCTTCCGCACCTTAAGCTTAGTATACTCTCCAACAGGAAAACGATCACGAGTTAAAACGGCCCAAACAAAATCACCAACGTCGAAGAGTACCTGACGACGACGACGGTTTGTCTGAATCTTGTACTGGGCATTACTCGCGTGAATGGCTTGCTTCACCTGCGCATGGACATCTCGAAGAGACGCTGCCATCTCATCTGCCTGGGGACTCCAACGACCCACACGTGGAATAGGGGCCAAGTCAAGCACCCCAGAGGGATTCTGACCATAGGCAACCTCAAAAGGGGTCATACCGGTGGTTTTGTGTTTCGACCTGTTATATGCAAATTCTGCTTGAGGTAATGCCAAATCCCACTGCTTCGGTTTAGTACCTACCAAACTTCTCAAAAGGTTGCCCAAACTCCGGTTCACCACCTCAGTTTGACCATCCGTCTGAGGGTGGTAGGCGCTGCTAAAGTTCAACTTCGTCCCCAGTTTCTCCCATAAGCTCCTCCAGAAATGACTCAAAAACTTGGTGTCACGATCAGAAGTAATGGAGCGAGGGACGCCATGTAAACGCACAATCTCCCGAAAGTAAAGATGGGCGATCCTGGCAGCATCCATTGTTTTCCGGCAAGCAACAAAATGGGCCATTTTGGAAAACCTGTCTACCACAACCAAAATAGAATCCACAGTCCGCTGGGTACGGGGTAAGCCCAACACGAAGTCCATACTGACATCAATCCACGGGGCTTCCGGTACTGTTAACGGGGTGTACAAGCCCGCATTAGCGAGAACTCCCTTGGACCGCTGGCACACATAACAACGCTCCACATAATGAGCCACGTCACTAGGCAGTTGGGGCCAGTAATAGCGAGAAGATATCAAAGCCAATGTCTTATCTCGCCTAAAGTGACCCTCGTTATGAAGTTCACGCATAATCAACTGCCGTAGGGAACACTCCGGAATGCACAACTGTAATCCGCGAAACAAATAACCATGATGCAAAAGAAAATCATGGCGGTGACCCTCAGTTACCTCGCGAAGTATCCTCCCGAATGAAGGATCTGCAGCATACATAGGAGAGAAAGCCTCAAAGCCTACAACTCTGGCGCTCATGGTGGTGAGGAGTAATGTACGACGGCTCAAAGCATCTGCGACACGATTCAGATTCCCTGCTTGGTGTCTCAGTGCAAATGTGAACTCCTGTAAGTACGCCACCCACTTGGCATGTCGGCGGCTCAGTTTGTGTTGGCTATTGATGTACTTCAAGGCTTCATGATCAGTGAATAGAATGAACTCCTTCTGGACGAGGTAGTGACGTCAATGCTTCAGGGACTGAACTATGGCATAAAACTCCAGATCATAGGTGGAATAATTCTTCTTGGACCCGAATAGCTTCTCACTGAAAAAGGCGATAGGCCGCCCCTCCTGACTCAAAACACCACCAATGCCAACCCCAGATGCATCACAGTTAACCTCAAACACCTTCTCAAAATTAGGAAGTGCCAAAACTGGGGCCTCTGTCATTTGTTGTTTGACCCGTTGAAAACTGGCCTCCGCCGCCTCGGACCACCGGAACTCACGTTCCTTGAGACACTCTGTAAGAGGAGCAATCAGAGTGCTGAAGTGTCGGATGAACCGACGGTAGAAGGACGCCAAGCCATGAAAACTGCGGACATCGTGCAAAGTCTTTGGTGTGGGCCACTCCAAGACCGCATCTATCTTCGACTGATCTGCATGAACACCATCAGTAGACACAACAAACCCAAGAAAAGTTACAGAGGTAGTGAAGAAAGAACAGTCCAGCCGAGCCACAAACAGGTGTTCCGTCCGCAACATTGCAAAAACAGCACGGAGGTGATCAAAATGGGATGCCCACGTCGGACTATAAATGAGGATATCGTCAAAGTACACGACCACGAATCTCCCCATAAATGGTCGTAGAATCTGATGCATAAACCTCATAAAGGTGTTGGGTGCATTGGACAACCCAAATGGCATGACCATCCACTCATACAACCCATGTTGCGTCTTAAACGCTGTCTTCCACTCATCTCCAGGCCTTATTCTGATCTGGTGGTATCCGCTCTTAAGGTCAATTTTGGAGAAGACCTTAGAACCGGACAACTGGTCTAACATATCATCCAGGCGAGGAATGGGGAATCTGTACTTCACTGTAATCCTGTTGATTGCTCGGCTATCAACACACATACGCCACGAGCCACCTTTTTTGGCACTAGCAGGGCAGGAACTGCACATGGGCTCATACTCTCACGGATGTAACCCCTATCCAACAACTCTATCACCTGTCGCTACAACTCTTCAGACTCCTTGGGGCTGAGGCGATATGCTGGCCGATTTGGCAAACTGGACCCCGCCACAAGGTCAATCTGATGCTGAATATCCCTCATAGGCGGCAATCTAGGAGGAAGGTCCTCTGGCATCAAGTCAGAAAACTCTGCTAGGAGCTGATGCACCTCGGCTGGTAAATCAGGAGGCATATCTGTGATACTCTTCCCACAAGGAAGTAGAGCATAGACGAGATCTTCCTTCTCTATCTCTACAAGAAACCTGGACATGGAAAGTAGGTTAGCGGGGCCGTCTATCGGGGTAGGAGGGGGGCCTTCCCGGCGAGGGGCTAACACAATCTTCTTCCCTTTGATGCTAAAGGAATAGGTATTCTTTCGCCCGTCATGAATAACGTTGCGATCATACTGCCAAGGGCGGCCCGGCAATACATGACAAACATCCATAGATACCACATCGCACCAAGCATTATCAAAATATTTCATGCCGATGGAAAAAGACACGAGGCATCGTCTATTTACTGCTACCTCACTGCCCTTAGTCAGCCACGTCAATTTGTACAGTTTGGGATGAAGATTTGTCTGCAACTGCAATTTCTTGACAACCTCTTCAGAAACGACATTCTCACAACTGCCACTGTCAATGATCATCTTGCAGACTTTATCTGCAACTGTGCAGGTCGTGTGAGACACATTGGTTCGCAACCAATCATCCCCTGAATCCCCCTTGGGAGTCAACAGACTCTTACAAACAACTAGAGTCTCATGGCCATCACCGTACAATACCTCTCCATCCTCAGCATCATCATACACAGGTTCACCAAGTTCCTCAGGCTCATCTACCACGTCTTCCTCAATCAGAAGATTTTTGCCCTTCTGACTAGCATGTTTCCTATACTCAGTAGCTTTATGTCCCGACTCACCACAACGAAAACATCGAATATGTGAGGTAGAAGGACCTTGGAGAGGCTGCTGGGCAGGACGAGATTCCTGAGGGCGAAATTGTCGGCTACTGGGATTGCTTCTGACCATTGGCCTTCTGTTCTGCTGTTTTTCCACAGTCAATGCACGCTAGTATGCTTCCGAAACGGTCCACAGCGAGTGAAGACTGAGGACATCCTGTAGGGGTTGTCGTAACCCCCCCAAATATCGTGCCACCATCTGTTCTTCTGTCTCAGATAAGTCATTCCGGGCGATCAACTGATAGAACTCCTCCGTGTAATCATCCACTGATCTCGAGCCTTGCCGCAACAAATGAAGTCGCTGAAACAAGGTTTGAGTGTAGCCGAAAGGAAGGAATTGACCCTTCATCTTCTTCTTCATTTTCTCCCAATCAGTGATTTTGACCTTGCCCTACCGGTCTCGTGATTGCCTCAACTGTTCCCACCACGCAGATGCTCTACCCTTGAGTTTGATGGCAACCAATTTCACCTTGACATTGTCGAGGACTTCCTTGTACTCAAAGATACGCTCTATCTCCTGCAACCAGTCGATGAATCCCTCGGCCTGTAACGTGCCAGAAAACTCAGGTAACGTCACTCTGAAACTGAGGTCTATAGGTCGGTCCCCCTGACCGCGATGCTCCCCAGATCGAGGTTGATTGCGATACGGATTTTCAAAGCCGGTATCGGAATCGTGACTTCCCATCTCACGATCACCAAAATCCTGCGCTGCCAGACGCTGAGTCAACTTTGCAACTTGCCGCTGTAAGTCTTCAATCACCACATTCTGAAGATTACGACCACGGAATGGAGCTTCCTCATTCTGGTGCTGCCCGCGACGACCACGACCACCAACCATAATTTTTTTTTTTTAATAATAATAAAAAAATAATATAATTTCCCCAAATGTAAAATACCTTGACGGCGAAGAACCTCCCGAAATCGGGATTTCGGAGCCCCCTTTTTTTTGAAATCAAGACCTCTCCGGTGGTCCTCCGGCTGTCGTCGCCACCTGCGACGCTGGCTCGCTCCGGCAACGAGGGTCTCCCGTCTCGGAACCCCCTTTCTCGGCACCACGAAACTCTGTTTCGGTGCTCGATTTTCCGTCAATCCCGAACCTTATCTGTTCGTCGAGCTCCGTCGACGGCAGATCCGACTACGGCGACGGCAACGGCAACGTCGCACGGTAGTTCCGGCGGTGACGACGTCGATGCCGACCCCTTTCCCTGCCGAATCCCTCTTTTCCGGCAAAGCCAGAGCCTCTGCTCTGTTTCTGTAACTTGCTCGGTCGAGTCCCGAGCTCTGCTCGGTCGAATCCCGAGTGTTTCCGGCAGCAACGTTGAGCGATAGCTCAACGGCGACGGCGTCGTCGTCGTCGACCCTTCTGCTCGCTGCAGCGTCTCTGGCGATATCTGCTTCTTCCCGAGCCTGAAGCTCTGATACCAACTGACGCCGGACATAGGATAGTGATTATCCTGCCGGCAATGCCACCGGTAATTTGTGGAAAAATTTGGCAAGAGGTCGCCCTAAACAGAGAGAAAAATCTCCTGTTGCTGTTCAATTTCATACACATCAATAATAATCCTCCTCTGTACACAAAACTGGTTTTAACAACCAAAAAGGCAAAGTCCCCGACAAGCCCGGGCTACAGCTCAAAGCAACAACCCAAACCGGGTTCAGCAAGATGGATCCGATTATGGATCCGACTATGTACCCGCCTCACGCTTCTCCTGCATCACTCCGCTACTCTTTCACTGGTCCTTTGGGCATCTCTGACTCCACAGCCGTTGAGCTTGCTAGGCTGCTCCAGGGCCTCAAGGTCTTCCGAGATTGTCTCTTTGGGACCCTCATCATTGAAGGGGACTCAAAAAATTATCATTAGCTAGTGTGCTAAGCGAATGCCCCACCCCCCTCGTGGCGGGAATTGGGATACCTTTTTTGAAATTTTTAATCCTCTTGCCTGAATTGTATATGGACCCATACCCCAAAATCCGTCAACCACTTGGCAGACTACCATACTGAAAGGGGCTCATCCCTCTAAAACCACATTGTGGAGGATGGTTCCTCTCTATAAGTTGTATTTATTCCTCTTTTTATAAATATTCACACATTCCATCAAAAAAATTATGATGACAAAAAGAGGATAAAAAAATTACCTTGTCACAATTAAAACCAATAGAAGAAGACATGTTCTTACATTCATCAGTCACAAGATTAAGCTTACCAGCAGTCACCAAGCATCCCCAGGACCGCACCTAGTTGTGAACATAACTCTAATGAGTCACCCGATAGATCTAGTTGCTCCCTCATGTCCTCCACACAGAGACTAAGTCTCGATTTGGTACTTGCTATATTCTGGGAATGGAATGCCTGGATATGAAACTACCTCTGATCAATGTTGCCAAAAGAACAAGGCCGAGTGAAATAATCAACAGAATAAGAGTCCAATTTGATATAATAATAAAAATTAAAAACAAGCATTCAACTTGCTTATGAAAACGTACAAGAAAAGAGGAAAATAAATTTACTAAAAAAAAAATTTACCCTCATAGCTTGTTGCACCAAGAAAGCTCCCCTCTCCATTGAAACGTCCTCATAAATGACATTTTTAAATTCATTTCCCATATCTTTTTTGTCTGCATGAATTGGAGATCTCCTGATTCTCGCATGCCCCTCAATGAAGCGATCTACAGTTTCCTGAAGGTCAGCATCTGACTCAATACTCTCAATGTCAGCCCCACACAGTGGGCAGTCCTTAAACCGTGAGATACATGCTCTGGTAAAATGCAAGAGAAAAAAAGGATACATGAGATATATATGTGAGTGAGAGAGAGACAAAGACAGAGAGACGCATCTTAAGTACTACTCACTTGCAAAACTTATGAGAACACGGGACACACTTGCTGCTCTCAAATAGAAGAGCTTGGCAAATCATACAGCTCAGAGGACCCAACTTGAATGTATGGGAATCATATCCAAGTGGGCACTTGGGTGACACGACACCAGCACTCTTATCATCCTTTACCTTGTCACCATCTCCTGAATGATAATTGTTATTGGATTTGACCTCCTTCATTGGGCAGACAGAACCAGCAGGTGCTGCACCTGCAAATGGGCAACCACTACTCATCTTGATCACAGCTCCCTGTTATCAAACTGGATGTTAGCAAAGCCAAAATAAAGAGAAATATAGGACAAGTCAGCCTGCATTTTAAAATAGGATCTATTTTTGAACGTGTAGCTAAGAAACATAATAAAATTACAAGCCAACTAGATCTTTTCCATTTCCTTTCGCTCCAGTTAATTCCAGAAATTCGGAGATCGAAAGCTACAAGCTAAACCAAATAGAGAAGGCATTACAACTTCAGAGAGTGAAAAAGATGAGAGCTATTTTTCCAAATAAAATATGAAGTAAGAAATCCAAAGTATCGGAATTCAATACAAAATAAAATTATATTATCCGATGCCACTTGAAATGCCATATCAGCGACCATGTATACGAAAAGGAGCAAAAGATATAAATTCACGTAACATCTGGACCATGTTAGAAATCCTTAGTATTCAATAGCGCTGATATGCCAATTCATCTACAAGGATACTTTTACACCCCAAAAATTAAAAAGAAAAAAGAAAAAAAAATCCTCCGGAACTAGAAGACATTATTCAAAGAAAAGATTGTATGAATGGTACAATAACAAGGCTGTAAGGCAGTGAAGTACGTAAAGATATGTAATGACTTGTGACAACACCAATCAACTTCGAGCTTCACAATTGCCTCGAATTGGATTTTTGTCACTATTTCTTCAACAAAGTAAATGGATACGGATAGACAACAACGCGAGGATACTGAATATAAAAGAAAGGACCTAATCGTGAGGTAACACTTTGAAGCAAATCGTGCAACAGATGAGATGAGCAAGGAAAAAAAAAATCGATACAGATTAATGTTCAGGACGTAGGAAAACCTTGATTTAGATAGAAGTAATGGAGGAAATCTGTATTATGAGAAATCAAGATAATAAGATTCCACCGTTTAAAAGAAAAGAAAAATCAGCTTCAAACAGGGGAAAATGAATCGATGAAAGATGAAGGAAAAACGCACCTGAAGAAATGAAGTGAATTTGGAAGTGGAAATCGAAGCTTATATCTGTAACCCTCGAAGAGATTTTTGTGGGAGGAATTCCGGACCGCTCTTTTTTTTTTTTTTTTTTGTTCCGGTTTATTTGGATTTATGGCCAACCTCTTGGTACATCTCTCGGTTCCCGTTATCCGCGGGATTTGATAACCGTGTTGGACATGATAAGATCAAAAGAACGGAAGCCCACTTATATTTTACTTATTGGGTTGGATGGTTTTACTTCAAAACCCACAATGTCACAAACCCATGAATTTTATTAGCAAAGACGCAAGGGCCAAGTGAAGATGCATCCACAACTCTTAATGAAATGGATGGTTTCCGATTTGGCCACACGTAATCGGTGTGAATAATAAAGTGAAAATCCTATAAAACCATTAAAAATTAAAACTAAAAAAAAAGCTTAACATAAAAATAAAAATAAAAAATAAAATAAATAAAGAGAAAGTTTTGATGAACTGTAGCTTACAAATATAATACTAGAATTTATTTTTAAGGGAAAAAAGTTTTAGCCTCTCAAATGTCGATGGGGCCTGTTATAAAGGAGGCAGCTAAGGTTCCCCTGTCACTGGTAATCTTGCAAGTTCCAATCCATCCCATTCAGACAGAGAAATTAGGAAGACGTCAGAGCAAACTAACCTTTTAATTTAATGTTCATCTGTTTGATAGGAAACGTATTAAATTCTTACCAAATTTAGCAGCGAATTTGTAAATGACGGTGAGGTCCTACGAAGATGCTGAGCTAATTCTCTCAAGCTTCACCCCTCCTTTTCTCTCTCTATATTTTTATTTTCTAAACAAAAATGTCTTCAGTCTTTCTGCTTATTACACTTGATAGCCATAGAAACAAACAGTGGCTCGTTTAGCAGATTTCTTCAGTCAAATGAAGTTGTTTGACCCGTATATGCGTCCAGTAAGGGAGGGGGAAAAACTACCAAAGTCCTTCAAGTGATGCATCTAGATTTGCTGGAGAAGCTTTAAATACTCTAACCTTGGTAATGAGGCCATGTTGGTATAAGGCCACCAGAGGAACCTCTGGATTTGAACTCTAAATTTGCACTAGGTTTTGTGTAACTGGGTCGTTCTCTTCTTCATCTCCTGAAGTCCAGCTTCCAGTGCTTGAGATACCTATTTCATTTTGTTGAGCAATCGAGCACGCATCGGCCGGACTTGGGAGGGATCAAGAAGAGAAGCAACCGCTGGCGACCATGGAAGGGCTGCAACTGGAGGAGACGATGAAAGAATTGAGAGGGAGCTTCCAGAGCCGGAGGACGAGGAGCGCCGCATGGAGAAGGTCTCAACTAGAAGGCCTCTCGAGGCTTCTCAGGGAGAAGGAAGGAGAGATTTTCAGGTCTCTGAAAGAGGATCTGGGCAAAGCGCCTGAAGAAGCTTTCAGAGACGAGGTAAGTGTCAACTGCCTGGCAACCTAATTAACCAGTTATACTGTATATATCGGTTAATCTATCTTTGTACGTGGTCTCATTTACTTTAGCTTCTTGAGCGTGTCACTTTTGTTCTGTTTTTTTTTTTTCTTGACTTATTTTAAGCATCTTAATGTGTTCTGTTGTCTAACATCGGAATGTTTTCTCTTCTACTACTGTTAAGTGGGGAGCTGGATGTTTTTCAACATTTGAGAGAAATAAAAGAACTAAAATTACAGTCAATATAGAACTCTGTACGTTCTAATCGTGATAGAAGCCTAAACTTAAAAGAGTGTTATGGATGATTTCATAGTATCTAAAGGAATTTCTTAATTTCTGTTTGATATTGAGGATACGCAGCTTTCTCTACCTCTCGTATACTTTTTAAGTTTTTTTTTTTTTTTTTTGGAGTTTTTGCAGATCGGGCTTTTGTGGAAGTCTCTTAATCTTTCAACGGCCTCCTTGGAAAAATGGATGGCCAGCCAAAAGGTGAGCCAACACAGGCTTCTCGCTTGTCCATGAACTCAATTCTTTGAAATGCTGAATTCAAGATCCAATCTTAGGCAAGTTGACTTGATGCGTTCGCCTCAAACTATGTTCTGTGCATATGGGTCTATATAGATAATAAGCTTGGGCAATCATTTGAAGAAGATATCTAAGATCCAGTGGTTCTAAAGACTCCCAAATGCCAAATATACGTCAAATAATTAACACCATTTAATAGGGGTTGAGAAAAAAAATGTTATTTTCCCGCTCGTACTTGAAGATGTGTGCAAGAGTAAAATGGGAGGGGAGAGGGGGCCGGGCACCCACTTGCCTAGGCCAAAGGGATTATGATCCCATGAAGAAGAGGGAAGGCAAATGGAAAATCATTCGTCGGGGCCCCGGGTGATTGATTCTTGGTTGTAATTGATTGACCAGCGGCTAGGAAATTCGATACGATGCTCATCTTTTTGGTTTTTTTTTACTTACCGAAATGTAACGTAGATCTGTAATTTACTTAAAAATTCATGGCAGGTTGCTGTGCCAGTAATCGCCTTCCCGACGTCAGCTGAAATTGTACCTGAACCGCTTGGCGTTGTTCTCATAATATCCTCGTGGAACTTCCCTTTCGGTGAGACCACAATTATGTCCCTCTTATACTCCCATCTCTCTTCCGGTTATAATAATTAATCAAAGAACAAGAGTTCATCATGAGTTCTCTCTGGCTGTTTGGTGACGAGGCAGGGTTGTCGCTGGAACCCCTGATAGGAGCCTTAGCTGCAGGCAATGCGGTTGTCTTAAAGCCATCAGAGTTGGCTCCCGCGTCCGCCTCCTTTCTTGCGACTTACATTCCCATGTATCTGGACCACAGTGCTGTCAAGATTATTCCAGGGGGCCTCCCCGTTGCCCAAAACCTGCTCGACCAGAAATGGGACAAGATTTTCTTCACAGGTCCATCCATATTGCATTTATACCCCTAACGCCTAACGATTATTACTTCTTTTCACTTTTCATTAATTCGACACTCTAACCCAACTGGTGCTCTCCGATTACTTCAGGAAGTGCCCGCGTTGGGCGTATAATCATGTCCGCAGCTGCAAAGCATCTTACTCCCGTTACTTTGGAGTTGGGGGGGAAATGCCCCGCCATTCTTGACCACCTCTCCAGTTCAAGAGATAAAGAGGTACTAGTCGACAGTCCACATTTTTTTTTTTGTTTTTTTCTGAGTTGAGACCTGAACTCGACCACAGTACTCAGCAGTTCCAATTTTAGTGAGGATAATGAAAATTAGATTATAGACTTTATGGGCATGCAAAATCACAGCCATCCTGTTTTTTAGGTTCTTATCTTGTTTATTGTTGATGGCAAAATATATTTATGTTGAAGGTTGCCATCAAGCGTATTGTGAGTGGAAAATGGGGTCTCTGCAGCGGGCAAGCATGCGTTGGAATTGACTATCTACTCGTTGAAGAAAAGCAATCTTCTTCGGTGGTAATAATCTCTCTCTCTCATATTTTATAAGAATAATTAAGAAATAAAAAGCAGTAGCGCGGGTTTTTTTTTATTAACGTATTGAGTGATATGTTTTATAAAGTAGGCATTAAGTATCACTCAGATGATCTTTAATCAACTGCTTCATGGGGCTTCATTCTTTCACAGATTGATCAAATCAAGATCCGCCTCAAGAAGTTTTATGGGGATAAGCCGCTGGAAACTAACAGCATGGCTAGGATTGTGAATTACCATCATTTCGACAGGCTGAGGAAACTCCTGGAAGGTCCAAGGGTTGCAGCTTCGATAATCCATGGCGGCGCAGTAGATGAGGAAAACTTGTACTCTTCTAACTCGTTTTTTAACCTTCAAAAGAGATGGCACTCACTTCTTCTCTTTATCTTATCTTTTTGAAGAGACGATAGAAAGAGAAAAGAGTCCTGCTGCGATTTTTCAAATTGGAACAGGGAATGAGTTGAGTAGCTTATGTTGCAGTGAAGACACGAGTTGACCTTACTATCTTTTGCAGGTTTATAGAGCCGACCATTCTGTTGGATCCTCCTTTAGACTCTGAACTGATGACAGAAGAAATATTCGGTCCGCTGTTTCCCATAATCACGGTGAGATGCCTCCGACCAAGGCGTTCTTAATTTCCACATTTATTTTCTTTCACTATTTATCCATAGTTATTGGAGATTTTTTTTCTTCTTCTGGTAAATGAGGGATGAAATATTGCTGAGTCGTTCTTCTCTTGTAGCTGAAGAAAATAGAAGATAGTATCGACTTCATAAATGCAAAGCCGCGTCCTCTTGCTATTTACGTGTTCACAAAAGACGAATCTCTCAAGAGAAAGGTGGTCGCCGAAACATCTTCCGGGAGCGTGACGTTTAATGATGCTATTATTCAAGTAAATCCATCCCTCTGTCAATCTTTAATTCCCTCCCCCGGCCGGCCGGCCGGCTTTCGGTTAACCACATGAGAACTGATCATCTTCCCCAACTCCTCCATTAATCACAGTTTGCTCTGGACACGTTACCCTTTGGAGGCGTCGGCGAGAGCGGCTTTGGGAAGTATCATGGGAAATTCTCCTTTGATGCCTTCAGTCATGCAAAGTCAGTCCTCAGAAGAAGCTTTCTTACTGAATTCAATTTTACGTATCCACCATGGAATGATTACAAGCTCCGATTCCTCAGAGCAGCCTATAACTTTGACTACACATCCCTGTGCCTTCTGCTGTCGGGACTGAAAAGATCATAGGCACGGCACATGGTGGGTGGCCCATCTCGCCAGCGCATGTGGAGGATCGCAGTTGAGTTTTATTCCCAACGCCAACTAATAATTAATATGCTAGCACTCTTAAATACTTTAGAGAGAGGCCTGTTTGGTGTGTCTTTGCTACTGCGGTTTATGTTGGTATTTGCTTCTTTGTATTTGCCTACGTCTCACGTATTTGATCAAATGTTTCCCTTTACCTTTTTGTAATTAATACATATAATTTATATGATGTAAAATAGGGAATTTTATTAAATTAATCAATTTTAATAAAATATTTATCAAAATAATAACTCAGAAACTTAATTTTTAATATATCCAATTTTGACCGATCATTTTTCTATTATTTTCTTTTCATTATTGATTTAAGTTATTTTGTAATTAAAAATATTTTTTAAAATTTATTTTAGTTGTTATAGATTAGAATGTGATTTTTTTTTAATTAGTTAATATTATAAAATTTATATTTTATTACAATAAAAAAGAAGGTAATAAAAGATGTATCAACAAATATGCTTTTTAAAAACTGAAATAATTTTTAAAGAGTATTTTAATATTAAAAATATCTTAAATAAACAATGAAAGGTGTTAATTGGATTAAAAGATGATGTTTTAATTAATTAAGATTTATTTTTTATTTTTTATTACTATAAATAGAAGGTAATAAAACGTGTATCGATAAATAATTTTTTTTTAAAATAAAATATTTTAAATTGATAATGAAAGGATATAATAAGATTACAAGAATATTTTTTAATAATTAATATATAAATATCTTATTTTATTATTATAAATAGAAATTAATAAACATGTACCAAAAATATTTTTATAAAATAAAAAATTAAATTAAAAATATTTTAAATCAATAATGAAAGGTGTTAATTATATTAGAATAATTTTTAAATAATTAATATAATATATAAATATAAATAAATAGAAGGTAATAAAACATGTACCAACAAACAGTATATTGAAAACCTATAATATTTTTTTTATAAAATATTTTTTAATTACTAAAGAACTTAAATCAATAATGAATAGAAAAAAGGGGAAAAAAAAGGGCTAACATGGCACGTTTCTAATACGATAGGCTAAGTGACAAATGACATGGTAGATGATGTCATTGGTTGGCAACGTTGCTGCTGATGTGGCACCACATGGTGGTCAATGTTGACATGTCACATTGAACTTTTTTGTTGGGTTGTTGATAGGTTGAAGTTGGAAATTTTTAAAATTAAGTTTTTGAATTGGTTATTTTGATAAATATTTTATTAAAAAATAATTAGTTTAATAAAATTCTCTAAAAAATAGTTCTTGGAAGTCATACCATAATTCTTGGGTGTGGGGGCAGGCCTCTTTTAACATAGTGGTTGAGATTTGAGAGCAACCCTCTTTAAAATTGAACCTATATTGCATATTGAAATAGGTTGGCCCCTTCTTGACAATGTTGGAGGCACCATGCATCCATATTTTCTTCTTTTCCTTCTTTTCAAAGCTGCTAAATAAAAAGGGGAAAGAGTGGAACAGTTTTTTAATAAAATAATAAGTGTTTTAATTAATTAAAAATATTTAAATATCTTTAATAGATGCCTCTGTTGCATTCTCGGTGAGTTGAAGGTATAATAATTAAGCCATATAATACCAAGTTATCATCTAAATGAAAAATATAGGAATCTCTCTTTTACAGGTAAAGTGTATAGTGTTAACTGAACGACAAGTACAGAAAGGAGTGTGCGAGGAGGATGAAGAAAAAACGCTCGTTTTTTTACATCTACTACAAGATGCACACATTGGGGAATTTTGTTCTGCATTTTTCATATATCATCCCATCCCATCCCATCCCATCGCATCCCCATGAATTCAGTATTGCATTCTGTATTTAGTGCATATTATGCTGGGTAAAAGAAAAAAAAACCCACCACGCATCGAGACTCACAATTCGTTGCACAAACAGAAGGGTAGGGGGCCCCTCCTCCCTCTCGTGATTGTCATTCATTCTAGCATGAAATGAGAGCAAGAGGGAAGATTATGTGAAGCTTACACTATACACAGGAATTGGGAATAACCGACTGTAAGAGTTGTGGCCAGTGGGGGATAGCTAAAAAAGGTGGCATTTCTGAAAAACGTAAACGTGGGCAGTGACGCCATCTACTTGACGTCGGCTCTACGAGGATTCAGCGCCTATTTGTCCTATATGTTTCATGTATTAGTTGAATTGATTTTTTTCGGGAAGAAGCAGATGAGCAGTCAGCATGGACCATTTACATTAAAATTCCGGTCAGCGGGAACAATGAAGAGAGACAGAGAAGGAAACAAGGGAGATGTATCTGCATTCTTGAATTTTGACGCCGGCCGGAGGAAGCCGCCACATCAATCCTCTGCTCTCTCTCTCTCTCTCTCTCTCTCTCTCTCTCTCTCTCTCTCTCTCTCTCTCTCTCTCTCCACCTTTTCAAAATATCCAACCCACCCGGGCGGCTCCTGGGTTCGCTTCCCCCATTTACGTTCGCTATTCCTTGTACCAGGATATATATATATATATATATATATATGGGCACACCCCATAACCGTCTGTTCACAGCTCTGACCTATGCACAATAGAACACAGCTAGCACGCGTCGATCCTCTCCTACACAAAGCCTCGGACAGATTCATGCAGCGAAGGACAAGGCAGCCTGTAGATACGATGAAAATCATTATGGGAAGGACTAGAGAGATGGATGCCGAGGCCGAACTGAATCTACCTCCGGGTTTCCGCTTCCACCCCACCGATGAGGAGCTTGTTCTTCATTACCTCTGCCGCAAGGCCACTTACCAATCTCTTCCCGTTCCCATCATCGCCGAAATCGATCTATACAAATACGATCCGTGGCAGCTTCCAGGTGGGTATATCCTAGTCCCTACCACACCTCACTTAAAATTCGTTTCTCGTTTCTTCCATTCTGTCTTCTACCCCTACGTTTTAAAAATATCCTCTGTTTCGACTTAGTTTCAATTTGGTTCGCTTAATGTACGATTCATGATTTCATTAATCTAACCCTTCTGTTGGTATGTAATGCATCATCTATAGTTTGTCCTTGGATCCATTCTCTTGTCTTAATATATCTCTTTGAAAATTTCAGATATGGCTTTGTTTGGACAAAATGAGTGGTATTTCTTTACCCTACGCGATCGCAAATACCCTAACGGGTCCAGACCCAACAGGGCTGCAGGAAGCGGTTACTGGAAAGCAACTGGTGCTGATAAGCCCATCAAACCAAAAGGGTATACGCAACATGTTGGTATAAAAAAGGCTTTGGTTTTCTACGCCCGCAAGGCGCCCAAAGGAGTCAAAACTAACTGGATTATGCATGAGTACCGGCTAGCAAACCCAGCAAACCCCAACCGCACCAAAATAGATGGCACCCTCAGGGTAGGTCGCCTACTTCCCACATCACTGCCACTTCTAACATGGTTGAGTTCAAATATTAGACAGACTCACCTACAACGTCTACAATGTTTCCGCTTCTTGCAGTTGGATGACTGGGTCCTTTGTCGGATCTACAATAAAAAGAAGAAGATCGAGGTAATACAACAACAGCAACAGCTGCCGCAGCAGCGAACTGAAGAATCATCGTCTGCAGAGGCTGCTGATTACTTGAAGACAATTCGAGATCTCGGCTCAGAGATAACACCTAAGTCTGAAGTTGAAGATCCATTCGTGGAACTCAGCGATCTAGGCAAACCAGAAGATGACACGACATTACACAGGATGAGGATTGACCCGTCGGTTAGCTTTCAGAGAGGAGCGGCTGTCGAGGAAGATAACGAATGGTTTTGGAAATTAAATCTTGACGATTTAACCTCTTCCAATGCAGTACTAGACAGGACAACGGATCCGGACTTGATGAACCACGATTCTTTTTTCAGGGATCTTTCTACTCCTCTACTGAAGCCTACAGAGGTCGATATGCGTCCATTTTGAAAGCAAAGGGTACGTCTGTCTGTACGGTATGCAACAACCCAAGAGAATTAGGTCACTCTTTTAATTTCTCCATTGTATATTTTGCATACCAGATTCTTTTGTTTGCTGCTTGTGCTTTGGCACCGCCAGAGGCTCATGCCCGACATCTGGGTGGATGCTTGAGTGCAATTCTATTCCTGTCATGGCCATCTTGAACCTGCATTGGGTATCAAATTTGTACATAAAAAGTTTTGTGACATCAAATTTCTCCTTTCTAATGCTTGGGCAAGAATGTGGTATAACATTTATCTTTAACTAGTACAAAACCTACACTGTAATACTCGTCAGCATAAAAATGAATTAACATATAAAGGACTGTCAAGTATGCAATTGAACCTTGCATTATGTAGGGGGTAAAGGTATTGCGCTCCTATCCCTGGCTTCAGTTGAAATTCCGTACTAGAAAACGTCTGCGGATGAGCCACAAGCATGTCACTGATCAACAAAAAGCCTGTATTAGTGTTCGCCCGGTACTTGTCTCCCCACGTTACTTCTACGAGAATGAAAAGAGGGTCACTAGGACGGCTAAGAAGCAAAGATGCTCGAACTCTTCAACACTAAAATACTGATGACGCTGCTTCAATAGCACTACCCAATGGCCACGCGGCTTCCACTTGATAAGCACCGTACTTGACTTGCTTGACCAACGTGATCTCTTGCCACGGATCTAGAGCTGAAAGTATTATAGACAGTGCCAGTGCATCAGAATTAAACAAAAGGAAATTATGAAAATCATTAATTCAAATAGAGATACCAGCATAATTTAGTATTTTAAAAAAGCCCTTACCAAAACCATCTACCAATAGAGTGAACTCATAAACAAGGTCCATGCACAAGTAAGGCAAGTTTGCTTCATCCACACGTGGATACGTACTTCTTGCAACTTCAATATTTAACTCACAGGCACGCTTGGCTGCATCCTCAAAGTCTGCAGGCTTTACCCAAGCCTCTGGCTGCTTCGGATCCACAAAACCAGCCTGCACACATATGCAATCTTTATAATTATGAAGAAAGGTCACACTCACTAGGAAAGCATTTCACTCTAACCTTTTCTGAGTCATAAAATCTTTTCTGGTCAACAGAGCTACTAGAAATTTGTAGTTGTATTCAAACAACTCAATATGATAGAATGAAAACCAGAAAGAAAAAAAATGGAAGTGAAGCAAAAAGGACATATATGAACAAGGAGACACAATAGGAAGGATATTGAAGGACATGATAGGAGGAATAATGTTCCATGTGGAACTGCATTGCTCAAGTTATGAATTTCGGAATTGTGTTTGCCAACACATAGCAATCTGGTGTACCTACGCCCACAATATAGAATTGCAGATCTAGCATGATCTTTGGATTTACTGGTTACAGTAGAGACTAAAAAAAAAAAACGAGAGAGAAAGAAATAGAAAAATAGAAGACAGAAGAAAGGGGATTAAGTGAGAGAAAGAGATGGGAAAGAAGAGGCAAAAGAAAAAGAGGGAACAGAATATGAGACAAGGAAATGGCCTTAAGCAGGATGAGAAGGAAGAATGGCCTACAACAACAACTCAAGTAGTTCTATTGCTATATCACAGGAAGTACCGCTTGGAAGATAATCAAAATTTATCAATTCAAATGCCAAAAAACACCTGAAGGGAATTTTATAACAACAAGGGTCCTCAAATTCAGTCGGAGGTTTACCAATAATATACAGACACTAGTAAGGTCCATCCAGCTAGTCGCTTTGATCATTTAAAGAATTTCTACTTTGTATTATGCTTTAAAAATAAATACATTTTTCAATATAGAAAATAAGTGGTTCCAACTAAGACAAATACTAAGCCAGACACCAGCTTTCTGGTCTATTAGAAAGCGATTTCCCTGGGAGTATCATGTCCAGCATAACAGGACATGAAGATAATGTCTTTTAGCAACTTGATCAAGATATAAATTTCATTTTCTCAATAAAAAGGAGCAACCAACAATAAGGTAAAGGTTTTCCACTCCTGAAAAAGAGAAGTGATCATCACCTCAGCAGCTCGGTCAAAGAAGAAAGACGCAACAAATAGATTCTTCTGCCCATCTCCACCACCACCATTCCAAATACCACCAAATGTACACTTCATGTGTGTACACATGGATTCATTCACTTTAAGAGCCTTGATAGCAACTCTCCTGCATGTGTTAAAGCTTGAGCCAGAAGGTGAAGCTGATGCATCGTATCTTGAACCACCATAACTGTAAGATCCTTCATGCATAAAAGACAACATTTTAAAAAAAGTAACACCTTTTAAAGAAAAAGGTGAGAAGAAGATGAACAAACATAACTCCCAACTCTAGAATTTCCTATACTTTTACCAAAACATAATCAAATGAAATAGGAAGAGAGGACACTAAAATAAAAATGCCAGTAACAAACAGTTCTTAAAACTGTCATTTTACTATATAAGTAATTAGAAATTACTTTGGCAATACTGACTTGATCGAATCTGATTTAAGAATCAGAGAGCTTATTTCTCTTTCCTTAAACAATTGCCTATGCAACTTGTAGCACACGTTAGTGGAAACTGACATCTAATCAAAGGTTATGACTGCGAACACCAGCTATCACCAGTTCAACACTTGAATTTTCAAGTGACGAATGAGGAATTCTTAAAAACTTTTTTTTTTTGGAGGAAGTAAAAGAAATTGAAATATTCTTCATATTGTCCTCTATATTTCCTAACACTTCTTCCTGTTCCTTTTTACTGACATCAACATATATACCCAAGATAGAAGCAATCAACTTATAGCATGTCAATAACCAACTGCCGCCCGCTATGCATTTTAAGTCAGGAAGAAGGTTCTTGATCATTTAATTGTCTTGTATAGTTTTCTTTATTTAATCATGAGAAGATAATACATTTAGGCAGCTCCCTAAGGAGCACAAGAGCAGTCCAGCTGCATTGTTATTTTCTACAGAAAATAATAAAGTTTGGATGATTCACAAAATGTACTAATATTTGAAATGTCCTTGAAAATGAGAAATATTTGGAATATAATAATGCTCACTTCCTATATTTCCTTTTCCAAGTTGTTGGAAGATAGGGCCCATGCCCACACGACCAAGGAAGGCCCACATATCCAAGTGTGTTGGAAGATGGGCTCTAGACCATAAGACCAAGGAAGGCCCATACATCCAAGAGATATAGAAGACGGGTTCAAGGCCCACATATCAAGGAGAAGGCCCATAGGCCCACATACAATGATGGCAGGATGGTAAATAAAGGGTCATTTCATAGAGATGGCATTGATGTAATTAGGTTAAAATTATAGGGTTAAAACCCTAAACCCTAAGTTCAGAGGTATTATTGTAATATAGTAGTTTCATTAATCTATAAATAGAGCTTCAGAGGGAGGGTTAGGACATCAGGTCCATAACCCTTCTTCCTCTGGTTTTCTCCCAATAGGTCTCTCCCTTTTTTTCCATGAGCTAAATTCATGGAGTCCTGAAAATTAACATGGTATCAGAGCTTTGATTTTCAAGATTTCAATTATGGTTTTTCAGGTTTCATTCGTCTTCTTTTTTTTCATAGTTGCTGAATATTAGTTTTTTTTTTTTTGTTGATTATTTTCTCTTATTGCCCGGCATTACTCTACCATTACCAAGCCTCTCTGCCATCACTATTCCGAGAATTATTCAAACTCTGCTCAGATTAGGCATCGTTGCCGTTCTGTTCGGTGATCCAAGAAGGAGATTATTGTTGCCGTCGGTGATTCTACTCAGCCTATTTTTGCCATCAATCTGGAAAATAATTCCGCGTTAACGCTGGTTCATCATTATCTGTTGCTGATTAATAACAACGTTCATCTCGTTGTTCTTCACCGGAAACCAGATCAAATTTCCGAGAAGAGCTTTTTGTCTATCCTCACTTTGTCGAGAGACAAGCACGAAAGGCTATAATTATGGAACATTACTGATGATCTGGTATTATTTTTCGGAAATTACTGCTATCGATTCTACATGGAGCTTTGTTACTGTTTTTGGAGCGCACTGGCAACCGGACTCTATTCCCGCCGAAGTATCGCTGAGTTACTTGCCGTTGAGTTATTTCTCTCCGAAAATTATCGAAGTTCTTAGCCGGCCTTGACTTTGCTTTGCCGGTAGCTTCTGCTGCAACTAGAAGTATTTTTTCGTTGCGCCGGAGAAGACAACTTCTCACGACGAGGAAGTCGCCAAGCATTGCTCTGTTGATGTTTACAATCCGAGATGTCTTGCTGTAGTTTCCGTTCTAGAGGTGGAAGACGACTGCTGAGCTTCCGGAGCGCTAGCACGGAGTTGCCGTTTTTGGACTGTTTCCTCCGAGAGTCTTTTGGCATCGGGGAGGAAGAAGGTAATGTTGCCTTATTGATGTTTCCTAACTTAGGAAACTGATTTAATCAAGCGCCGGTTCAGCGCTTGCCGAGCAACCCGGACCAGACCGAGTTAACCCAGCGAGCAGAGATGATTCAGCCCAGCGGTCCAGGTCAACCCAACTTGGCCTACTTATTTTCTGCCTCGGTATAAGTGTCCAAGTTTATACATATTTCTGCGCAACTCAATATTTTTTCTATGGCTGGATTATTATTTTGAAGTATTGACAAATTATTCCTTGGTCAACATATTATTTGGTACAGATACTTGCATTAGATTATTTCATGGATTAATTTTACAAGGATTTTTGGTTCGTGTTATATGGGCCCAAGCCTATTTCAGCTATTGCTATTATGTCTCTTTGGATGAGACATTATTATTGAAGCAGAGGTGGCCTGATACTATCATTTATTTGTCCCTGTAAAAAATATCAAATGTCAAAGGTTGGTATTCCATGATGGAGGAACTCAATACCCCGTAAAAAATATCAAATGTCAATGGTTGGGATTCCATGACGGAGGAATTTAATACCCCGTAAAAAATATCAAATGTCAATGGTTGGGACACCATGATGGAGGAACTTATTATTACATCTATGTTATACCCCCCTAAATTGGCCAGTTGGGCCTCATGGAAGAAAGCACCAACGTGAGGGGGAGTGTTGGAAGATAGGAGGACTACTATTTTATACAAAAAAAGATCTCATACATCATTTGCAGCAAGTTGGGAGTTCATGCTGTTCTCTCACCCCCAACTTGAGGAGGAATGTTGAAAGATAGGGCTCAAGCCCACACGACCAAGGAAGGCCCACATATCCAAGTGTGTTGGAAGATGGGCTCAAGCCCATATGACCCAAGAAGGCCCTACATCCAAGAGAAATAGAAAACGGGCTCAAGGCCGACAGATCAAGGAGAAGGCCCATAGGCCCACATACAATGATGGCAGGATGGTAAATAAAGGGTCATCTCATAGAGATGGCATTGATGTAATTAGATTAAAGTTCCAGGGTTAAAACCCAAACCCTAAACTTTAAGTCCAGGGGTATTATTGTAATATAGTAGTTTCATTAATCTATAAATAGAGCTTCAGGGAGAAGGTTAGGACATCAGGTCCATAACCCTTCTTTCGCTAGTTTTCTCCCAATGGGTCTCTCTCCCTTTTTCTCCATGAGCTAAATTCATGGAGTCCTGAAAATCAACATTTAGTCATGAGAAGATAATACATTTAGGCAGCTTCCAAAGGATCACAAGAGCAGTCCAGCATTGTTATTTTCTACAGAAAATAATAAAGTCTGGATATTCACAAAAGGTACTAATATTTGAAATGTCCTTGAAAATGAGAAATATTTGAAATATAATTATGCTCACTTCCTATATTTCATCTTCCAAGTAATAATAGTAACAGAAGCTATATAAGAAATAGCTCAGTATCATTAATTATAACTCTGAACTTAGACTCAACCTCTTTAAACAATAATTTTCTGATTACAACAAATCTCTGAACTTAGACTCGACCTCTTCAAACAATAATTTTTCTGATTAAAACAAATGAGTACTGAGGAATATGTTGTTGCCCTCATGGTAGGATTTGCTGTTAGAGCACAGTAGATCAAGAAAGTATTTGCAAAAAGCTCAAACATTATTCAGGAAAAATGTATATCTGTTAAGTTTTTATTTAAAAAACGAGAAAGCTATGCCAACATGACATCAGCACTACAATGGAATCAAGGTCCACTTTCCGTATAATAACTCGGGCCAACTTTCAAAAGGATCACTAAATCTTGCTCAAAATTATCAGGACAAAAAGCATGCAGTACTATGTTTATCATGTTAAAGCTGACAAACATAAAACTTTTGCACCAATAACTTTAAACTTTTTTGGGCCTCTCAAAGTCTAGTTTTTCCTTAGAGATAATTGAGGGGCAAGATTCTTACTGCTGATAATCTAAGGAGGACAGGCAATTCCGACCCTAAAGTCCTTTCTGACTTCTGTGGGGATACGAAGGAAAACATTAATCACATTTTGCTTCACTATCAATTTGCATAGAGAATTTGGATTCATTTTTATTTTCATTTTTTGAGAAAATTGGGATTTTGACCTGCATACCTAATATCCTCTCCCATCTCTGCCAACTTGGGAAGGGAACCATCCTCCCGAAGCTTGGCAAAGCTCTATTGCCGACAACATTAGCTCATATCCCTTGGGAGTTATGGCTTGAGTGTACCAGCAGGCACTTCAACAACAAAGGCAGCTCAAGGGGTGAGAACATTATAGAATTACCAGATTTATTGCTAGTTGGCTGGGGACCCATAGAGATTTCAAGAGATTTTTTATCACTTCCCTTCGGGACAATTGGAAGTTCCTCGCTCAGATGTCCCTTCTCAAACACACTGCCATGATTGAATAGTCTCCTCCCCCGTCTGGTGTCATCAAATTAAACTTTGATGGCAGTGCTCTTGGCTATCCCCGGCCTACCAAAATTGGTGAAGTTTTTAGAAATCATGAGGGGCTGATTCTTGCCTCATACTAGGGTCTTATAGGTCGTGCAGATTTTACCATTGCGGAACTTGTTGCACTCAAGCAAGGCCTTATAACCTTCTCTGAGCACTTTGGGAGACACTCTCATATGCAGATTTGGATCAAGTGAGACTCAAAAGTTGTTATTGGATGGTGTTCTTCTCCACCTAAACCCCCTTTACGCCATTAAATTTCATGAGATTCTAGATATTTCTTCTTATTTTGATGTATTTTGGATTCATATTCCCCAGTCAGTGAATTCTTTGGTTGAAAAACTCTCTTGCTAAGAAGGGGGTTGCTCTTCAACTTCTTGTTGTCTCGGGCACCCTCCCTCCTGTGTTGCAAGTTGTCTCATTTCAATAAAATCTCCCTTCTCTCTCAAAAAATAAATAAATAAATAAATAAATAAATAAACTTTCATAGCTAAAAGCATTTAATCACTGCAAAAAGAAGTATTGAAAGAAAAATTTCCGGTTTATTTTTTCAAACATTCTGGTGCACTAAGACAGATTTAGACTTCAATTTAATTAGTTCTTCGATTTTGTACAAATAGTTATGTTTGATGACTTATGACCAAAAGCTTATCCAAATCTTTGGTCAAGAAAACTGTATTATATTGAGTCCAAAATCTCGACATCATACACTACACTATAACATTTGGCTTAGTTGGTGTGGACAATAGAGACCTTAGGTAAGGGTTGGCATGGGTCAGGTTAATCGGGCATCCCAACCTGTACTTGACCCAATTTTGGTAAGGACGGAGTATCCCTTCCACCCCTCAGGGTAAGGGTGTGGTGATGGTAAAAACTCTTTGCAGGTTCAGGTGAGGAGGGTTTCCTTCCCAACACCAAACCTGACCTGTACGGTTTAATTACATAATTACCCCTCATTATTTTTCCCCTTCTTTCACCTCTCAAGTTGGGGATGAGTAAGGGGGAAAACCTCGTGTAGGTTCAGGAGACAACAGTTTTTTCCAATCCCACCCTAGACCCGATCTACAAGGTCTAACTACATAGTTATCTCTCATATTTTTACAAATGAAAGGTGTTTAAAAAAAAAAACATTTTTTTTTGTTTTCTTTTTGTTATCGGTCTATTTAATAAGTATTTTTGGATTTTTACATACAATTGGTATAGGTTTTGTGTAATTTTATTATTCCATTGTATCAAACATATATTCATAAATTATACACACAAACGCACACACGTTCTCAAGATTCTTATAAAAAGAGAAGCTAATATAAAGTTGTTTGTACCATGCACTAAAAATTGATAAAAAATGGAAAAACAAAAGTTCTCTGGTGGCATATGCCCGATGCATGAAATATTCTGGTGCAAACCTACCCTTATAACCATTCAATACACATGGGTTACCAGACTCCTCTCCAGCCATCAGAATCTCAGCTCGAGCTGCTAAAAGACCATAATGCAAGTAACTGCAAACATCAAAGAAAAAAGAACATTTTAATCAAAGGAGGTTAATGGCTCATTTATATTTATAGAAATAGAAAATGTAAGCTGAGTCCTAGGATAGTTGCAAGAATAACAGCTTTACACAATTTTATCACTTTTAAGTCAACAGTATCATATCATAAAGAGTTAATTGCCTACATACTCATGGAAGATGGCATAATTGCCTATATACCTGTCAGCTTCAAATTAATGACTATTTATCCCAACAATATCACCAAAATTGTCTTCATACTCCTGTCAGTAAAGTCAGATAAAACTAACTTTGGTATGTAAAAAAGACAAAAAAGATTTCCATAAAAATGATGTTACAAATCTTTTATCATGTGGACTTGCCATATGGGCCCATTCAAGTATAGTAGAAACCTACTTAATGTGGGTTAAAAAAAAATTACAAAAAATGATGTTGAAAACCGCAGTAGGTATTTCGATGAGCCCCACAACACTTCTATAAGCCTACATTGACTTACTTGTATGAATACATAAAGAGTCATAATGTTATTTCATAAGGATACTTTTGTCTTTCACACATCAAAGTTATAGCTAGTTGACTAAATTTACTAGCAGGGGCACATGGGCAATTTTAGTGATAACACAAATAAATGAATTTGAAACCAGGGTCTTGTAGCCAATTATACAACACTTCATGGTGTATAAGGAATTCTTCTTATCATAAATGTTTCAGATGAAATTTAACAATTTAAACACATTACGAGGAATAACATTCCAGATATCCTATCTTTTCTTGACACATGCTTTGTTGATAAATTTAAAAATAAAAGAATAAAACTTTCAAAATGGCAGAAAATATTGTGTCATTTTCGGAAAAGAACAACAAATATATAACAGTCCGTCAAGATGATTATGAAAACTATGGTCCAGGGTCTTTTGGTAATTCCATATAAAAGTTTTTCTTTTGATAGTGAATCTACTGTATAAGATCACCAAATAGTCTGATATACCTGTGAATATAAAGGTGATATTTGGCCCCTTTAAGAAACAGTTCCTTCACATATGAATCCTCCCCATCAGTTGGTTTTGGAGCCTTTGCAGCATCCTGTTCTGAGATGGCATATGCCATTTGAACAGAACCACCTCCAAGGTCCACCACTCCAACTGTCTTTGAGTATTCATTTCCTAAGTTTCCTAGCAGATAATTTATTGTGACCTGCACATAAGTGAATTTGGCTAAAATTCAAAATGCCAGAATTTGCCCCACAATGAATAAGACACAAAAGAGTAGCACTTGAACCATCAATGCACCTATCTAGGATCATTCTTCGCAAAGTGTCACAAGGAGAATGGCACATCGCTACTATAGCAATTAAGGAGCAACAAGGTGTCCAACAGTAACAGCAGCTCTATCACAAATTAACCATGTTGTCCTTCCAACTGGAGCTTCCTCCAAGAGTATGTGCTAAATGTGTTCAACAGCAATGGCAGCTCTCTCACAAATTAAGTGTGTTCACCATCCAACTGGAACCTGAAACTTCTTGCAAGTGTATGTACTTAACATTCACTGGAGTGAGGGCTAATCAGCTAGAGTAACACACATCACATCCAGTAGTGCAGCAAAGATGAATAGAAAGTACGCAGAGCTTCACTTGCAACTGAACCAGTTCTTAATAAAAAACATATCATCAAAAAGGAAAAGTCCCAAGTAGAATTGGCTCTTTCAACCAGCCTTCACAACATTGATTCACATAACTACCTCAGATGGCATCACAAGTAGATTTAGCTACACCATGCCAATAATTGTTTCAATGAAGAAAATGCTGCAAGTGCCTACACTCCATATCCCACGCACTCCATATCCCAAAAGAGATTCTTTCCCCAAGGCTCAATCATATGAACAAGGGGATGATGGAGAAGGTTATAAGATACAGAACGAAATGCAGAACAACTAAAGTGAAGATTAGCATCTGGAGAGCTATATAATAGAAGTATGACAAGAAGATTCAAGGAATCATTCCAGAAAATAGTGTCAAGAGAACTAGATGTTTCTTTCTTCTCAAAAATAAAAAAGATGTTAAACAAAGAAAGGCTGTTTCAACGGCCATCTTGCAGGGCATAGACAAAAATGTCAGGCATTGAAGAAATAACAGCAATAAAAATGAGCATGGGGTGATGAAAAATATGGAATTTTTTTTTCTGAAAAACTATATTTGTTACAAGAAGGAGATTTCCAAACAACAACCAGGCATTCCTAATCTGTGAGGGATCAAGGGTTTCAAGTTTATTCATGGAAGAAACAGATGCACTTGACTATTTGCCACTAAGAAGAGCCTAAAATTTCACAAGTTAATTTTAGTAGATTTATAGACTGAAATTTAATAATTTATTTGGTCTTAGGAGTTATTTGAATTTTATTTTATTTGGGTACGTTTAGTTGGGCCTTATCCAAATTAGCTTTAAGACCCATTAGTTAAACTAATGGGCCTTGAGCCTTTGGATCAACTGTGACATGGGGTGGTTTCTCGTGTGAGGTTTTGGGTTCAAGTGGCACTAGGGGAAAGGGGTGGGTTTGCTTGCATAATCAACATTAACAAAAAAAAACCTATCCCCCAGATTTAGTTCACTAACAAATTAGTTTGAGCATTATGGATACATATGGAATTTGAATATCCTATAAACTTATTTCTTGGTTTTCAAGCATCTACTTCAATGAGTTATCTCAATGTCAATTACCAAGACAATTAAAAAGATCTGAAACAAGAAGAACAAGTAAGAGATCATGCAGCCCGACTTGAAAAGAGCCAAGTTTCAAGACTACCATTTATCAACCCTTTTTTTTTTGATAAAGATGTATTTATATTAACAAGAGAAAAATTACAAAGGAAGAGGGAGTAGATCCTTAACAACAAGAGATTGTAGGGACACTCCCTACTTGGCAAGCACATCTTCTGCCGAATTTGCAGATCTCAAAATGTGAGACCAAATACGAGAGAATAGTGACGTAATATCTAAAATCTCCCAAAAGATGTCCCAATGTAGCCACGGCGGAGGGGAAGCACACTCGCACCATCCAATTACCACCTTGGAGTCCCCTTCAATGTGAGTGGGACCACTGCAATTGTTTCTGAAAATGTGGAGCCCATTAAGGAGGCCATAGAGCTCAACGGACGTTGAATCGGAGATGCCTAACGGATTGGCATAAGAGAAACACTGATTGACAGATGGATCTGAAATAACTCCCCCAAAACCAGCGATCCCCGGATTGCCGAGAGAAGAGCCATCAAAATTCAACTTTAGGTATCCAACTTCCGGGGGAGTCCACTCCTGCATGACTTGAACCTTGGTCCCAAAGTGCATCTTTGCCAGGTTGCTCCAGCTATCACGGATAGAGGTACCCTTGAAGGAGGAAAATGACTTCTTAGTCAAAAGCCAGGTGGAGATTTGCCTCGACACCCTATCCGCTACTCTTACCTCTGATTCACTTTTAGCATCAAAACTCCTTCGGTTACGTTCATTCCAAAGCCCCCACGGTACGAAACTGGCACAAGCAAAGATCATCACTTTGCCGAGACCAAGAAGGGGATAGCCAATGATCGACTTGCTGAAAGAGATCAGATCAACTGATATACAGAATTGCAACCCCAACTTGCATAGGACAGAGGTCCACACATTCCATGAGAATTGGCACTATAGCAGAATATGACTAGTGGATTCAGCCTCAGCATTGCAAAAAGGACATAGGGGGTCGATAGATGGGTGGCCCTTTCTTCTAAGCACATCTGTCGTGAGAATATTACTTTGGCAAGCGCTCTACGTGAAGAATTTTATCTTTGGAGGTGCACAAAGACGTCATACAAAGTAGATATTATGCCCCCTTTGCATTGAATCCCAACCATTAATGTATCTGTATGCAGATGAAACTGAGAATTTACCGCTTTTGTCAGGCCACCAAATGAGCTTGTTTGCATCGGAAGGTCTCATTTTGACAGAATTCAAAGAATCCAATAAACGGCTTGCTTCCAAGGCCTCCGTATCGGAAAGACCCCTTCAAGGATATAGGCTCAAACCTCCCCTCTCAAAAGCATCGGCTACTGATATCTCCCTTTGTGTGGAAAGAAGGAATAGATTCCTGAAGGAGTTCCGCAAAGGTTCCTGCCCTGTCCACCAATCATCCCAGAATTTAAGAGATCTACCGCTTCCAACAAAAAATCTACTGGCTGAGGCAAATTTCTGATGAAGCGAGTAAAGTGATCTCCATATTGAGGATAACCCTCTCCGATTTCCACCTGACATCCACCATGAAGAATTCCAACTCAACTTGACACGAACCATATCCTTCCAAAAGTTAGAAGAATTAGTGTTGAACTTCCAAATCCATTTAAGGAGCAAAGTGTTGTTCATTTCCTTTGATTTCAGAATCCCCAACCCACCCAATCTCTTTGGAAAACATACATCATCCCATATGACCAGGTGGTAATCAACCATTTAAATAATTGAAAAATAAAATCATCCACTTTGATGTTATCATTTGCATTTATCATAGAATAGACAGATCATTTTAATCATCTATCCTGGATTGAAGATGGCTACCTTAGAGCGAGAAGGAAAGAAAAACAACATAGACATCATAATGAGAAAATGTTAATGAGCATTACCCATTGATAGGCACCTTCTTGAGTACCATCAAGAACTGTGACCCACTGGGGCTGAAATTCAAATGAGCTTTTGTTCTCTAGAAGATCCCTCACCTAAAGAAGTATGTTCAAAGATTAGCAAATCAGAGAGAGTAGTTTTAGAGTTATAAGCTACACCAATGAAGTCAAGATTAGAGCTCTAATTCTTTTGAGGCATAGAAAGTGTTTCATAGTGACAAGTGGCAATTAAGCCCATCTGCAACAAAAGATTGAGTGTTTCTTTAACACTAAAACCAAACAAAGTGCCGTGAGCCAGTTATGAGTTATGGCACTAAAAAGTTTGAGTAACATTAAGCTTTTTATATTGGAGATAACAAGAAAGCTAATTGAAGATGTGAGGT
Organism: Aristolochia californica; assembly: GCF_029961685.1. Lineage (NCBI taxonomy): Eukaryota > Viridiplantae > Streptophyta > Magnoliopsida > Piperales > Aristolochiaceae > Aristolochia > Aristolochia californica. Next base: position 107,468 of record NW_027181992.1, on the reverse strand, counting down.
GATATTTTATTGCTTGAAAATTAGTGGGCCAATACAAGTTTATCAAAGTGCAAGTTCAGCATTTTCAGCTCAAACATGTGAGGCCAAGTTGAGCTCCAATAGTTCCAATTTGATCCACTCTAAAGCTAATATAGTAAGCTCTTCAAGAACATTATCCATCACAATTTTTTTTAAGGCATAACATTCATTAGACTTATGTTGAAATTCAAGAAAAAGGTGTAAAGTACGTTAAAGTTGGTGATGTCTTTCATAGTCAAAATTCATAAAATAGTAAAACCTTTATAAGGGATCACATAGAGAGCATATGGGGATGTCTCTGTTTAATTATCTAACATTAACGAGAGAGGTTGCTTGCCTTAAAAGTAAATGATTTCACATAGAAGACAAGATAGTATGGCGTAGATTCCACACCAGTCTACACCCCTAGATTGCTTAATATCATTTGCTCACCACAAGCAAAGGAGAAATATTATTCAAACGGAATCCAATTCCACCAACAATAGTGAAATATTATAGATGAGATACAACACTTGGTTCTTCAGGTGCAATAGTTATTTGCAAGTAATGTCTGTATACTAATATAATCAAACCCAACCAACTAAGGTGGTTGGGTCTGAGTCAACCATCTAAACTGCAAGACATCCGTGGTTAAACCAATAATAATGTCATTAGCAACAATTTTTTTTTTAAGTTAAAGGAGAGGATGGCCCTTGCCTCTCAAGGAGGCAGGGGAAGGGCCCCCACCATCATGGAGAGGGCCCTCCTCTATTTGCATAGAAAACAGGGGTAGGGGGAAGGGGAGGGGGGGACAGAGCCGCACACTCGGATCATAAAGAAGGACAAATTACCGCTTGCAAAATCTTATCAGATGCATCACCCTTCAATGATCTAAGACCTGCAGTTGCCTGCATAAACATAAAAATGCAGAGATGACAATCACGTTTTGCAAATTATAGATCAAATATTAGCCTCATTAGATAAGAAAAAATCAAAGCCTTCAGAATTACCCCGACTCTAACTGGAGTTTTACTATGCAATGTAGGGGGAACTGCATTTTCAGCTTCCACCAAAAGGGATTTGAGAGAATCTGCAGCTTCCTGGGGATTGCTAGCATATGAGCTCAAGCCTGGCTTTTTCTGTTAATAAAAAAATAAAAATAATAATGACAAATGGCTGAGGCAAAAAAGATTTTTACATTTGGATGATGACATATGAATCTAAGAATTAGTGGAAACACTTAAGAGACATCTCAGCCATTGGCAACACATATCAACAAGAGACTACAATAAGTAAAATGACATAAATTGCAGGCACTTTGTCACTCGTTAGTAAAAAAAAAAAGAAATTCACCTTTGTTAAAGAGATAACTAATGAAGAGTCTTACATGACTCTAATAGAAAGAAGTCTCATAGAGGAAGAATCAATATGGTGGAGTCTTACAAGAGTATCATGGGAGGAAGTCTCATAGAAGCAATAGTTTAGTTCCAAGGGCTTTTAGTTTTATTAGTTCTCTGTAGGTGTTGTTTACTTTGTTTCTAAAGTCTCATAGAAGCAATATTTTAGTTCCAAGGTCTTTCAATTTTATTAGTTCTTTGTAGGTGTTGTTTACTTTGTTTCTAATTAGGAGTTCTATTCTGGGCGTAACTGGGACATAGGTAGCTTAATTTTACTCTAATTTGGTGTTTTCTCTACTATAAATAGAGACCCAATGTACTCATTCTACAACAATCAATGAATTTTCTTTCTCCTCTAAAATCTCAACATAGTATCAAAGCAGGAGTCTATGAGTTGACTCAGCCAACCACTGAGGCGGTGATTTCTACTCATTTCTTCTTTAAGTGCTTTGTATTTTCTTAAATGTCCTATTTTCTCTTTACTCTCTATTTTGCTAATTGGAGTCTCCTTATTATTTATTTTGTTTATTTTCCCCTCTAGGTTCAACTAGCTTTTTAATTCTTTTAAGTGATTTCAATCAGTCACTAAAACAAGGTTCTTGTAGTCTTGTTAGGAACCCAATCATCTTTCCTAATTGAAGCTCTTCCGATTATCACAAAAGTCATCTAATATTAGGATATGCATAGTCTTCCATTGCCCTCAATCATTTGTCCCATTTGTCCTGGCAACAAAACAAAATGAGGACAATAACACTCCCATTTCAATTCTATAACGAACCTAAAAAGGTTTCAGAAGCTCCAGAGATGATCTATTGGTCGAAGGAAGCATGGAGTGTGCTAGAGTCCAAATGGTTGAGGATCAATTCGTGCTTCCAAAAGATTGTGTTGGGACCACCATTCAGAAATCTTGCACTCACGGCCGTAGAAAAAAGATTCAATGATTTGTCCCATGGAAGAAAGTTACAGCTTGATTTCAAACAAATAAAAAAATAGAGAAAGAAACATAAAAATTTTAAGTAGAGGAGAAATTTTTCATTACACGATCATGGATTCTGCAATGGAAACATCGGCCAAAGTGCGATGAAGGAATCCACTAGGCTTGATTGCCCTGGACAGGTTTCAATCTGAGGTCTCCTTTGATTTTCAAACATCGGGAATCAATTGTCAACAATGGAGCGAGAATTTGTAGATCAAGAGATTGATTCCCTTGTCTTTGTTCCACCGCCGACCCATCTCCTCCTATAGTGATTCCTTCGTCTCCCATCAAACTTCTCAGTAGAGGAACCATGGATTCTGCAATGGAAACCTCGGCCAAAGTGCGATGAAGGAATCCACTAGGATTGATTACCCTGGACTGGTTTCAATCTAAGGTCTCCTCCAATTTTCAAACATCGGGAATCAATTGTCAACAGTGGAGCGAGAATTTGTAGATCAAGAGATTGATTCCCTCGTCTTTGTTCCACCTCCGACCCATCTCCTCTTAGAGTGATTCCTTCGTCTCCCGTCAAATTTCTCGGTAGAGGAACCAATCCCAGTGTTCCAAACTCAGAAGATGACAATTGAGACTATTCGTACAAGTGTTTCTCAGTTTCAGACTTGAAGAAAAAAGTTCTAGCAGGCAGGCCTTTGCAATAATTATGAAAAAAGAAAAGGCCAATGGAGGTACCTAATCCTTGGGTAAGCTTGCAACCATTTGAGTATGATGGAAGACACAATGGTTTTACTCAAGACGGGGAGCTTGAGCAATATCTAGAGAAGTCGCTCAAAAATTGGAACTCAAATTCAACACTAGCTCACAATGGGTTTAGATTTCTATGCAAGGAGTCAAGGTGCTATTTACTCAGACTCACCAAACACTGTTGAATGGTAATTGATTAGAAATTACAGGCGAAGGCTCTCGAGATTCTTGTGTGACACCTCATGCCTCCTAAGCAGATAGTGCCCTATTGCACCCCCTCAGATTTGACACCCCTCCATTCAGGAGAGCCTCGTCACCACCCCAGCCTCGCCTCCTCTGGCGAGACCCGACACCTAAACTGTCGGCGAAAGACCTCGCCTGCAGAAGCAGCAAAAACACAGCACACGAATGACAACTGGTTCCCAAGATGACCCTAACGCCTGTTGGCAAACGGTGGTCAGCCGGTCATCATGCAGAAGAATACGGCAGGCCTCAACAGAAGACACACCCGCTTTTGAGTTTCGATATGGGAAGGCAATCACATCTTTCGGAAGAACCATGAGTGATCCAGAGACGCAGTGTGAATCCTCTCTAGATCGGGGACGAAGAGCTCTTTCATCACAATACCTCTCTCGACGAGCGACTCGTTCCTCCTACTGTTCAACAAGGTCCACTCGGACAAAACTGGTCACAGCTTCGGCCGCAAGCTGCAAGCCGGAGACTTCACCTTCCACCTCTTCACGTAGCACCACCGCGGCTCCCTGGAGTGCAGCATCACCGAACATTGCAGAAATACAGTCATGGCATAACTAGGGGTGGCATCGAGTCGAGCCGAGCTCGAACTTGTATATGTTCGAGTTGGGCTTGATTTAAATACTTCGAACTCGAGCCCGAGCCAAGCCCAGCCTTGAGCCTAAAATTGGAATCAAGCTCGAGCCCAATAATTTTAACCGAGTTCGAGTTCGAGCTTGAGCTCGAGCTTGTTTCGAGCTCCAACCTATATTTAAAACTTTGCATAAAATACATGTCAAATAAATGTACATAAAATTATGCCTAAATTTTACTTAAAATTAGACATACCTCTACATAAAAATGAACATGACCTCTATACACAAACTTTACATAAAATTGTCTATACACGGCATAAAATTATCCATAAACACTGCATAATATTATGCATAAACTTTATTTAATAATCAAACACAAAAAAAATAAATGAAATATCAAAATCAAATTTACAATCACCCAAACAAAACTATAAATCCACAATTTCTTTTATTAATAATATCTCAAAAAAGAAAATAATAAAATAATATTTTAATATATATTGTCACTATGTTCTTTTTGTCATCCAGTCTACCATAAATGCTAGCGTACTAAAAAAGGAAAAAGAAAAGAAAGCAATAAATTTGAACCCATGAGCTGAAAAATGAAACCAAAAAATTCATTAAATAAAATATAAAAATAAAAACTCCCCTCATAACCAACCAACCCTCTTATGAGTCACTGAATGTAAACAACAGTTGGTTGAATTTGATAAATATCACAAGTTGGAGAGGGGTTGGAAGGAGATGTAGACGAAGATAATGGACGGGAAGAGGACATGCTGTTCAAGAAGCGATTCAGTTGAGGGTCCCAAATTTGAAGATCGCCCATGCAATCAAAAGCTGGAATTCGACCACCCAAGAAAATTTGCTGAAAATTCTCAGAGGTCGACTATGCTATCTAGGCCCCTTACAGGCAAGGGCGAAAACATTGTTACTAATTGAATGGATTGAAGGGGATTTTAGTAAACATGCATCCAGATCGTTCATAATCCATAAAGGAGGACCAAATCATAACGGAGAGCAAAAATATTTCGATATGTGGCTTCCTTTTCTCCCATAGATGGTTTTGCTCTTGCTCCATGTTCTTTCCGTCTGCTCCACAAAAAACCTAAAGCTTGCTCCCTTTCTTTGGAAATTTGTCAATAGAAAGCACAGTGAGAGAAGCCTCTGTCATTGTCGAGTCCCAAATGGGATTTTATTTAGTAACCGAGTCGGCTTGCGACCTCGCGAACCAAACCCCGACTCACTCAAGTTCGGCTCGGTTACTTAAACGAGCACGAACCTAAAGCTTGAACTCGATTCAAATTGTTTTCGAATCGAGCTGAACCAAGCTGAGCTCGAGCTATTCGCGAACCGGCTCGGTTCGATGCCACCCCTGGTCATGGGTATGCTCTTCTTACCCAAAAATACAAATTCCAAACTGGCCCAAGCCCTCTCCGACGGAACTAGCAGCCTTTCAAACGCCACAGTGGGTACCGCCCAACCCTCCTACTCCTCTGAGCCCCATATTTCGTTCTGGCTCAGCACCCGATTTCCACTCTTGGAAAAGCCGACTATATCCCATATCAACGATCATCACTGGCTGATCCTCTTCAGAACAACAAAAGACAGGCACCTGGCGAAGGTTGCCTCTGATGAAATCAACTCTTCTCTGGATTGGTCCCTAAACCTTACGCGCTTCCCGATGGAACAATGGGTAACAGCCAGGGGAATCCCTATTGAACTTTGGTGCCGACACACCACTGAATGCATGGCCGGCATCTATGGAGACATCCTCCTGCACGATGATTGCTCTGATCCGCTGGTAGACCTCCAAAAGACAGTTTTTTCTCTGACCAAATCAACCTGCAAGTGGCTATCAAAAACTCAAACTCATTTCTGGCATATCTGTTTTCTAGGTTCATCTCATGTTCGAAGACCTGGAAACCCTATCCCCCATGATCCCCCGACCCAGTCTCGCTCACCATGACCCTGGCCCGGATCGTGCTGAGTCAACTCGAGCTCTTGCCCCAGCCCCAACTCAGGCCAAGTTAACTCACCCACCTATTACTTGTCAAAATTCAAAATTCAAATCTTCTCCCCCAGTCCCCTTGGTTGGCACGCCCCTCCTAAGTCTAAAAACCCCATCTGCTAGATCTGACCTCCCATTCAATCTTGGATACCTGAAACTACCATCAGGGTTTCATCTTAGTGTTTCGGGAACCGCAGTCTGCAGGTCCAAATCCCATTGAATTGTCACAGATACCGAAGCCTTCAACCCTATCTTTTGGAGGCTTCCCCTACTCTGGAAAAGACCCCTCTGACATCGCCTGTTGCTTCAAGCCGTGCGCTCCACAACCCCCCAAAAAATCTCCCCCATGCAAACACCTGGCAGCCCCCCTGCTTCCACCTAATTCCTCACTCACAGAGCCTCTCCTGCTCCTTTCACATTCTGGTCAATCAGCCGCCTGGGAAATCGACAAAAATCACTTCCCCTTAGCTTTATGTCAAATCCTCGAGGACGGATTCAATGATCGAGGCAACCCTTTGTCAAGTTACCTAGATCAGGCTGACCTTGATGACCGATTGCATGGCATGGATTCGCGTCCCCAGTAGAATATAGAGACACCAGACTCCTCAAATTAACCCTCTCTTCCCGAAATTTGGCTTCCACTACATTTCCCTTCCATCAGTCAACCCCCCCAACTGCTATATCTACCCGACAACCCACCCCACTCGCCATCATGAAGCACAGTGCACACCTCCAACCCGAACTCTCTGATGCTGAATTTTGCAACCAATCTACCACTACCCCGATCAAATTTACTTACTTCCATAACTCAAGCCCAAAAAGATGCCTCGACCAAATCTTGTGAATCCACTACTTTTTCTAACGACTCCCAAACCGGGCTTGTCCCCTAGCAAGCGCTCCCGGAGATTCGTTGAGGCCCTCTAGCCTGAAAGGTACAAATACCCCCCTCATGAATGGGAGAAGATGATGGAACTCGCCAAGGAATTCAGAGCAATCTACAATGGCCGACTGAACAACGGAGAGGAGCCTAAACCAATCCCCCCGATTCCCTTAATATGATCATTCACTCTTGGAATATTAGGGGAATCGGGTCGTGATCTAAGCGAGCCACTGTCAAAGCTATCCTCCTCGATTGTAAACTGTCGGTTGTAATCTTTCAAGAAACTAAGCTTCAATATCTTGATAACACAGTAATTCATTAGATAATTATGGAAAGTCTTATATAAGTCTCACAGAAAGACATCTTGCAATGGAAGAATCAATATAGTGGAGTCTTATAAGAGTCACATGGGAGGAAGTCTCATAGAAGGAATCTTTCAGTTAAAAAGTCTTTTAGTTTTATTAGTTCTTTGTAGTTTTTGTTTTGTTTCTAATTAAGAGTTCTATTCTGAGTGCAATTGAGACATGGGTAGTTTGATTTTACTCTTATTATAAGTGTTTTATTTATTACAACTAGAAACCCAATGTACTCATTTTACACCAATCAATGAATTTTCTTTCTTTCCTAAAATCACAACAACCTTCACAATCTCTGATCACAAGAAAGAATTAATAGTAATGTAGGCTGTATTCTAAGGTCAAGAATATTTAATATAACTTTTTTTGTACATAAGTACTATAAAATTATATCTCAGGGTCTTGAAAGGTGCTGCCTTCAACCTTATTACCATTGAAATGCATGACCATGTTCTCTGGAAGACAGCACACACCAAAAATTTCCACCCATAAATACAATAATATATATTCCTTAACTATTCCTTAACTATTCCTTAATTTCTTGGACCCAACTTCACATGGTATCAGAGCAGGTACTCGTATGTGGGCCTCCACCCAAATTATCCACATGTAAGAGCCCAGAGGGCCTACACGTGAGGGGGATTATTAAAGAATAGTCTCACATGGATTAGTAAGAGCAAATATGTTGAGTTTATTAGTTGGGAAAGAGGTTTTTTAAGATGGCTAGTCATTTTGGGATAGGCCTTGGACCTAACTTCACATGGTATCAGAGCAGGTACTCGTATATGGGCCTCCACCTAAATTATCCACTTGTAGAGCCACAAAAGAGGGTCTACACGTGAGCAAGTACTCATATGTGGGCCTCCATCTAAATTATCCACATGGACTAGTGAGTAGAAAATTTTTGAGTTTATTAGTTGGGAAAGAGGTTTCCTAAGTTGGCTAGTCATTTTGGGATGGTCCTTGGACCCAACTTCACAATATATATATAGAGAGAGAGAGAGGAAACAATGATGCTCCTTCATGCAACAATTCAGTGGCTCTTGAAAATTTGCATAGAATGCAAATATATGCTGAGAAACTCCAATGGAATGGTTATTGCTAGTTCAAGTGTTTAGGTCTAACAAAGAAGGCATTCTTTTTCTCTTTCTTATTTTTCTTCTTTACTTATTCTTCACTCGAGTCATCCAACACCCTTTTTCTTTTGTAGTCTTCTTTATGCAAGAAAACAATAACATAGTACCCACTCTCGTTACGTCTCCCATAAATCCAAACATATTACCTGATACACATTATCGGCGTACGTGCACCCATGGTTCAAGGTGACCGAAACAATAAAAGTTTAAAGAAAAGGTAAGAAAATGCAAGTTCAAAACCAAAATCTTTTTTAACAACACTAAATGAATTCCCATTTGAATTATCTACTCAATTGAGGATGACCAACAAAGTGTTAAAGGTAAGATGAAAAAATTTTTAAGAAATAAAATTCTGCAAAGCTCTAAAGAATTGGCCATGGGGTTAGACACAGGAAAGGAGAAAAACAAAGATGTATTCAAACAGTTCATTGAGGGGGTGTAGGAATTCTCAGACCATCACGGGAACGAAGGTGCAGCCATTAACTTAAGATGCCATAAAAGCAACAGGATTGTCAAAAGCAATGGAACCATTTCAATCAAAAGTTGCATCACAAAAGTAGCAACACGGAAGGTGCCATGTATGAGAAGTTGAACTGAAGCTGAATTGAACCACACTTTTGCATTGATTAAGAGAAAGGAAGATAAGAAATCTTATCTCCTAAACAGAAGGGAAGATAATCCCTTATCATGCCCCCTCAAGGTAGGCCACAGTTGGAGAGGTCAATCTTGTATCGTAACAACTGAATTTTTTTTTTTTTAAGAAGAAGAAGATGTATTAATAAAACGGAAGAGAATTACAAAATTTGTGGGAGCACGTCCCTTACAACTAGTGATTGTAGGGTAGCTCCCTGCCTGGCAAGCACATCAGCCATCGAATTAGCAGATCTCGGAATGTGAGACCAAATACAAGGAACAATTGAGGTAATATCTAAAATTTCTTTAAAAGTACCCCAATGCCTCCACGGAGGAGAAGACGCGTTCTCACACCAACCTATCACCACTTTGGAGTCCCCTTCAACATGGAGAGGTAGCAACTGAAATTGTGAACATGGCAATGGCTTTGTAAGGAGATCATACCCGTTAAGGACGAATTTGAGCCAAAAGGGAGAGGCTTGAATTTGGAGAGAGATTTGCAGTGAGTCGGAACTGAGAAACAATGAGGAGGCAGTTGTTGACTGCAGATTTTTTTTCACTCTCGCACGTGTGAGTGACTTAGGTCACACGTGTGCCCAACTCCCCTTTAGAGCTTCGATTAATCGGGTTGATTAATCGAAGCTCGACACAAAGGGAGTGCGATTGGCTGGCTCCCAGTCTTTAACGACAGAGACGGAGGTGATGGTCTTCGATGACGATGACAAAGGCGAAGATCGACGACGGCGAAGGTCGATGGCAACGATGGGAATGTTTGAAAATAGAGGAAGGAGCTCGGTGTCGGTGACATGTGATGATGATGGCATCGCTGCGAATCCGACGAGGGTCAGGAAGGTTTGGTTGTTCTAGCTAGGGTACGATAAGCCCACAGTGTGAGATATGGGGGAGAGAAAGAGCTCGTCGACGTTGGCAATTGTGCGGTCGACAATTTGACGAGAAGTCAGTGACAGAAACAACAACTGAAATTCAAAATCAATAGGCGCTGGCAATGGGTTTTGATCGATGCGACATCCTATGACAACCCTAGCAGTGGTTTGTCATGGTCTCCTTTCAGAAATGGCGACTGAGGCTTGAAATAGTGGCTGAAAATTTGTTGCCAAAGGCCGTAAGCAAAGATGGAATGGATTTTGGGTATTATGAGATCGTCAGTGCAGCATGGATCAAAGGTGTGGCATGAGCAGAGGAGAAAGGGAACAGGAAGAGATAGTGGGGATGCAATTCATCAATTCCAGTAGCTCAGCTTGAATTTTTGAAGGCGCATGAAAGCTCAACCGGTGCAAGTTTCGACCATTGAGGGAGTTGAAGAGAGGGTGTGATGGGCAGAGAGGCAGAGGAAGCGATTTCAATAGAAATCGGAAGAAGGTAGATGCAGAGGATTAATCGATCTGCTCTAATATTATATGAGAAGGTAAACTGAACCACACTTTTGTGTTGATTAAGAGTGGTATTTATACAACCAAAAGGATAAATACAACCATCAGAGATCTTATCTCCTAAGCCGAAGGGAAGAAAGGAAATCTTATTTCCTAAAGAGAAGGGTCACCTTGGTGGAGATCCCCCATCGCGCATTGCCACTTAGTCTTCATGGTAAATAGTTAATACAGGCATGTAGAAATGAGATACAAAACAATCGGTAATCAAAATTACCTGTACGAAAAGCTCAAGATCTTTGCCAATTGGGAGGAGATTCAACTTTTCATCGAAGCAATAGACGTGGACCCTACTGCCCGAACTGCCAGCGTCGAAGATGACAGCGTAGCTCTTGGAACCCGAAGAAGTGATCTTTCTTTTAGGAACGAACCTGCGGTTGCCAATGTCATCTGAGAGGAGGGCATCATCAGGAACGCGAGGCATGAGGAAAAGAACGAAGGAGATGAGGAGGAGAGGGATGAAAACGACGAGGATGGCGCCACGGTAACGATGAATCTTGTCTGAGAAGGATTCTTGCCTCCCACGCTGCTTCATCCTGTCAGAGGGCGGGGACAGGATCTGGCCCTCGAGTTCGGCGGAGGAGGGAGAGCGATACCGGATCTGACCGTTGACGATGGGAAGCTTCAAGGACAGCGAATCCTGGAGGGGATCCAGCTTCTTGTTCGTCGACTCGTCCACTCACTCTCCTCCTCTTCCTCGACTGGATCGGGGACGGACTGTGGAGGTAATAATAAAAATGGAGGACAGATCTATGGGGTCCAGATTCCGGAACCGCAACTCACCGTTACACAGGTTAAATGGGTTTGGGAAGGAGTAGAGGGCATCTATGGCACTCGCGAATTGCATGCGGAAGAGGGGCAATCCATTATCGGAGCAGGAAGCTGTTGAGTATTGTGGCAGGCAGAGGGTAGTATTTGGACGTAAAGGTTATAAAACGAAATAACGGCAGCAGTGTCGCGTTGGGCCCTTTACGGTAAAAGTTACACTAATTATAATTCATAGGCTTAAAAGTGACTTTGTGACAATTGACGAAAGGATTGTACGTCAACAAAACAAACGAAAATTTGAAACTCATTTTTATCTCTTTATTTAAATTTATTATATTCATCTATATGAACTTCATCTTCGAAAATAGTCCCTAAACCCTAAACCCTAAACCTTAAACTCGGTGTTAGTGTGAACGAATTCATATGCACTAAAAAACAGTTTCCTTATTTAAATTTATTGTATTCATCTATATGAACTTCATCTTCGAACTTGGTGTTTGTGTGAACGACTTCATATGCACTAAAAAACAGTTTCCAGTGTTAATATACCAACATGAGAAAAATATAAAAAAAGAAAAAATTCATAAACCCTGACAGTATACTTAATTAAAACATAATCTTTAAACTCCAAATTAGGTAAAACATGCATTATTACTACACAAATAAGGAATTTAATGTATACTTAAAATATATTAATATACTAAATATTTAATTATTACATTTTATTGTACATTAATACAGTAATTACGTGAGCCAATGAAATACATACATAATTAATTATAAAAATAAAAAATAATATTATAAATAACATAAATGAATGTAATAAGTTCAGTTATTAATTTATATACTTTAACCTAAAAGGATGATTAAATAGGAAAAATTGATCTAATCATAACTTTAACACACTATATATTTGTATATATTATTAATTAATAGTATGTTTTCGTTAAATTTAAAATCATTGATTTTATTAAATAAAAAATGGGTTAATTAAACCAAAATAATTGATCAAATGCTTGATTTAACAATATCTTAATTACCACTATTAAATCACTAATATAATATATTTATTAAAAAATAAATATAATGAATAAATAAATAATTATTTTATTAATTATAGAAGATAGCTTTTTTACATGGTATTAATTAATAATATATTTCCAAAAAATTGAAAATAATTAATTGATCAAATGCATATTGTAACTATCTTTTATTTACCATACTTAAATATCTATTTTAATATAGCAATCAAATTTAATAAAATAATAAATAAATAAATATACAACTTTTTTAATAACCTAAGAAAGATTATTCTAATAACGAGTTCGTGTCTTTAATATTAATATCATCAAATTACAAGTTTAGTACATGAGAACAATGCATGTTCAAAAGCAATAAGATACAATCATCATTTATCATTCCACATGCAAGTTGCTATATCATCTTGAAATTGTGCGGCTCTAATGGATTCCAATGCCGCCTCCGAAAACTTGTTGATTGGGTATCTTCTTCCACAAGACCATCGCTATTATAGATGTATGTATCATCCATTACACATCTATCATAATGGCATAGCTAATATCTTACGATGACGACAATAATATATGTCAATCCAACAAAACTTGCAACCCCTTCTTCATCTGTCATAATAGCCATGGAAATCTGCAAATTTAATCTTCTTAAAAGTCATAAACAAAAATAAACATCAATCTTCAATCATAACCTATTCATCCATACTCAACAATTATATTCATAGCCATGAAAATCTTTAATTGACCACATCCATACTCATCCACCATATTCATCCACATAATATATTAACACAACAATCATATAAAATAAATATATTAACCATACTGATAAGTCTGGCAATGTTATAATTCAAATATCGTCATTAATACATGATAATTTTCCCAAAGAAGATAATGTACTTAAAACGCATTACAAATATTTTTTTGCACAATATTTAAGCTACCCGACCCGTTCTTCTACTGTCATTACCGTAAACATGACCTTCTTACTTGGCATATCCAACCTTTCAAGAGCGTAAAACTTCATGTCATCTGACAGGTCTAGGATTTCCCTAAGGGCATTGACACAATATTTTTTTACACCGCCCTCGTTAGGCTTTATAACATTATTCAATGCTTAAGCGATACGGTTAACTGCCTCAATGAATTTACTACTATCATCATTGAGCAATTCACTTATCTTTCTACGATGACTTGAAGATGACGCGTTACTTCTTCGAGATTGCTTAGCTATCGACTCATTTCCGCTAATGAATTGCGATGGAGTTTCCTTAACTACATCGACATCCTCAGCTCGTTCATTGGGACTTGATCTGACTCATGGAGGAGTTCATCGCCCATATCTACAAGAGTTATACTAGTTGTCCCTATGGCTATTGAATTTTTCACTCCTAAAGCCAATTTGTCATAAAAGGGGCTAGTTGTCTATAATTTTCAGCATCTCTATGCTCCTACAAGAATAAAACATCTTTTAGATGACTTGGAATAGAGTTTTAGGAATGCAAAGACATACAAATATTTTATAGTACATCAAAATTTACTGACTTTTATGTAGTTTTGCCATACAAAATGACATACAGTAACTCGTTGCGTGGTTGTATCCTAACCGAACCCACTAGTGTTGAGACAGCTCATTACCATTTGGTATATTTTCTTCAACGATCTTGTTCAATTCTTGAGCTGCTCAACGAGTATTTTATTGATTGCGTCTTCATTGAACTTATTGACACAATCCATATATAGCTCATGCTTCCAAACCCCATTGGGCAACTTGTTCCCTATATTAACTTGGTCGACCAAGAGATCGAGCATTTTGCTGTCTTCTTTGAAAGTCCAAATATCATAGGATCGAGCAGTTAGTTGTCTTCTTACAGCCATTTACAATATAAATCTGAGATGGTCCTCATGGAAAAAACATTATCAGACAACCATTACCTGTCGCGGAAAAAAAAAACCATAAAAAAGAAAATACCATGTGGTGGATATTTATAACACATGAATCATCTCACCACATGGCAAAATCATTCCATAACACTTCAAAAAATTTCAACAGCATTCTAAAATATTCCAAAATTAATCAAACTATTTCCTTTGCAGATGCACTAAACAACACACACATCGAGTCCAAATTCACTGAACACCCCTATAAGAGCCTCATATTACTTCACAGTTACCACAAAATGTACCTCGTAAATGATGAGGGTCGGGTTTCGTTGGCTAATGGACACTGGAGTAGGCGACTCGACCTTGTTTGAACAAGACTAAACACCCCAAACTCTAAACCCTAAAGAAATTACCCTAAACCTTCAATCCTAATTCCAGAACCTAAACCCTAAACCATTGATCTTAAAATCCCTAAAAGCCCAACACCCTAAACAATTGATCTTAAAACCCCTAAAAGCCCCAAACCCTAAACCTAAACCCTATCACCCCAAAACCAAGAACCCTAATTTTTTTTAAAAACCCTAAACCCTTAAAATACCAAGCACTAAACCCTATCCTTAATCCCAAAATTAAGCCCTATATAATCGAGATTGAACCATAAATACCCTAACCCTAAATCCCCAAATTACGCACAAAAATTAAAATTAAATCAAATACATCACTAAATTAATCCAAAAAAAATTACTTGATGCAATTTGGGGAAAACCGAAGCAGAATGGGGAAATCAAAGCTGCGTCGAAGTAGAATAGAAGAAATTGACGCCGAAATGTCAAAAATCGTAATCGAAATGGGGAAAATTGAATGAAATCGAGAGATATTTTGGGGGAAAAAAGAGTAGCGACAGAGAGAAGAGAGTAGGAGACCAAGAAGGATAGGAGAGAGGGAGAAGCGAATGGGAGGCCGAGTGCATGGGAGAGAGAGTGAGGCCGAGAAGTCGTTTGCAACGAGAGGGAGAAAGGAAAGGGAGGCCTAGGGGGAGAAGGGAGAAGCGAGAGAGAGCATGGAGAACAGAGATGGCCGCAAAGAGATGGAGGAAAAATTCGAGGAGGAACAAGTGCTGAGAGAAGGAGGAGACCAAGAGAGGGAGGGGTTCGGGAGAGAGACCCAAAAAAAAATCGACAGAGTGTTCGAAGCGCGGTGCCAACTTCATCTGGATGATTCGCAATGTACTGCAGAAATCTGATTCGGATTCATTTTATTCATCTACATGACTTGAACGTTGGTGCTCCACTAATGACGTCAGGAGATGAACTAAGTAATGTGGCTAAAGTTCATCTCCTGTATCAAGTTAACTAACTACAAACTATAAACTCTTCTCTATTCTTGTTTTCTTGTATATATTCAAGTTTTAAAAATTAATCACCTGGTTATGAAGTATAAAATCAAATTTATCATTTTAAATGTAAATTTTTTGAAATTCTTAATTCTGTAATAAGTTAATACAGATAAGCAATCCGACGTCTGATCCATTCAACAAGCAGGGGATGCCCTTTATTCATGTCAATTGTGATCAGCGTTTTAATTTTATAATAGATAAATGTAAATTTCTTATACAAAATATAAATTAGGAAATATAAAATAGTTTTAAAAGAGTGATTATAATTGTTTATCTGCAAAAAAACTTATCATCAAATACGAAGTGGTATTAGTGATCATGTTCTCAAATTAGAAAGGAATAAAAAAATATAGAATCAATCTTATGTCAATGTGATACATTGAAGCAAATATATATGAACCGATTTGACTGGGTGGACGTGGGATTGATAGCGCACAGTTGGCTGTCTGTTGCGGGCCCCATCAGAGCACACACGTGTTCTGCTGAAAAGCTACTAGCTGTTCATGAAAGCCGACGACAATCATTCAGCCGTAAACCGTCCTGGCCGCACTCCCTCTCGCCTTTCACACGCTCCGTTTTCTATTTTCACTTTTTCTTGTTTGGCTCACATGTCAATTACTTATACATACAAAACAATCACATAAACTGCCATAAATATTAATAATTATTTTATATATTGCTCTTTCTATAAATATATAAAAATAATAATTTGATATATTAATATTCACAAAAAAAACTCAGGACGAATCGGGACTGCCTTAAATAATTATTTAGATATATTTTATTTTATTTTTATTGAATTTATATTAAATTTGTTACATTTGATTGCATAAACTGAGAGGGCTGATCCAATAAGAAAAATTATTTTGTGCCAAACATGAAAAATACTATTTCAACTACCTCAATTTTCGCACCATGGTTTTTCGTATTGGCCAACCAATGTGATATAAAAAGGTGTGTCTGCCCCGTTGGCGGGCCATAGATGAATAAATTGCTGAAAACACAGCTTTTTAGCGTTTGTGACCAAGCTCTGATCTCTGCCACTGAAACTCTTGAAGAGATGGATAGCAAATGAATGGTGCACAACCAGAAGATTTCCGACTTTAATTTCTCTTTTCTGGGACAAAAAAATGGCGAAAGTGGCTTCTGGGGGTTTTGTGGGTTCTTGAGCTTCTGATCTTGATCCTGACAGAATTATTCCAAGGGAGAAAAAAGTACTTGCCTGGTATTAAAAGTATGTTAGAGACACATTCTCTTTGATGAGTCCTAAATTTCGTTTAAAATTTCAAAGCATTCAAGTTAGTCAAGTGGGATATAAATTCGGAACCTAGCCCATTGATTCGATATTCAATCAGACCCTTATTCTTCCTTGGGGTCATAGTTATTTAAGATTCAGATTGGTAAAAACTCAATGGACTAGACCGTATTTGTAGGTTTGATCAATGAACCAACAATGGATAGGTCATTGCGACATTCTTGATGCACAAAGGCATTACCTTCTTTCCCTTTCTTTCAACATAGGGAAGTGCTATTGCACCCTTTGCCCTCAAGGACTAGGATGGAGGCTCCTAGCCCATTAAAACCAAAAAGTTTTAAGGGATGGGAAGCCCAAATGACTCGATGTCATCTAAAGTTAGGAAAAAGTCAAATGCAAATGATAAGAGTTCAGATTTTTAGTGACACTATCAAGACGATGACTAGGTTAATTTTTATAACATTATCTTAAGTATAAGAATTTTCATTCGTTGTTAGAAATTTAGAAACAATGATGTCCAAATTGAATGAAAATCCCTTTTAAATGTTTAAGTTATATTGATTGAAGCCAATGTCAAAAAAATAAAAAATAAAAACATATTCAGTCACCAATCGAAAGAGATGATAAAATATGAGTGAGCATAGGTCAATCTGGTTTGACCACTATCTAATTCGAATAATGTCATTATTATGTTATACAAAAATACTAAAAAAAATTAGGGACATATCTCCCCCTTTTCCCTTTTACTTTTAGTTCTCCAATCCCTCTACTTACACAAGGAAGTGGGTTGGAGTAGGACTCCCTCCTTTTTTGGTGTTGACAAGTGAGCCCATTGATGTTGAAATAGATGGAAGGGGGATTTTCAGTCCACTCGTTGCATCATGTACCAGAATTTTCGTGTGCAAGGCTGAGTAAGTTCAGCCACAACTGGTTCCATCGAGTTTTATAACATCTGTTTGAAGTATCACATTAGATTCTTCTAAATTATTTTATTCTTTTAAAAAATAGGAGTTATCATTTAGACAAACTTTGTTGAATCTATAGAGTTTTATCTACACTTACTACAACAAATTAATAATATGTTTATTTAAAACTTTTTAATTATATTTGAGAAAATGGATGCACTCGGAAATTATATATTTTTTATGAAAGTATTTTGTTATATTAGAGATTTATATATAGAAATCAGTGGAAGATTTATAATTTGCCAGTTTAAAGTACATAAAAAACTGAGGTAGATTTGATTGAAAGACTGGTAAAAGAGCAAGGACTGACTCATAAAAGAAGGAAAAAACAGGTAAAAAATAACGCCGCCAAAAACGTGTTATCGGGGAAAAAGCAAAAAGCGAGCAGGGGTGGGGGAACTGCGGGACTAACGCATAAAATTTATTCTGCAAATTCACAACCTTTATCCCCAGGCTGCACGGCGAAAAACATGGCTAGCGACCCTTTATCGGATTTCAATGAGATCGAATTCAGAGAGTACAATCCGACTCCATACAAAGGTGGATACGACATCGCTCAAACATACGGGGAACCCCTCCTTCCGTCGGACGCTCTATGTTATCCTCGCTCTCTTTTGGCAGAAGTATCTGGCAATCGTGAAATTATTCCAGTCTTTGCGGGCGACGAATACGAGCAGGATGGCGTGCCTGCAGATAAGTGGTTTCGAGATGGAAGCAACTATGAGGATATCGGACAAGGGAATTGGGCGGGCGCCACCGTTCCTGTCTGTTGCTGCGACCTTGGATGGGGAGATATCTTCTCCTATGACTATGGGGGCCATGTTGAAGGTGAAAGATACCGGGATAGTCATGGAGGGGAGGGGGGAACTGGATCCGACCAATATTACGGCCTACCAGATCCTCAACTTGCATACGATTCGCTTGGCATCATGAGTTACATGGATTCTTTCGGAGGTTCTTGCGACGGCGGCTTAGTACAACAGGCAAGGGACTATTCATATGATCAAACCAAGCAAAATCCGTGGAAGGAGACAGCAGATTATCTGTTTGGAAATTCTAATTCGTATGGCGACTACGGATCATCCTATGACGAGACGTATTCTGAACCGTCCAGCTACGAGCACGCGTCGATTACCAATCACCAATCAAGCCACTACAAATACCAGTCTTACAGTTCCGAAACGTATCCGCAATCCAAAAATGTAAGTCGCCAAACTTTTTTGTTTTTACTTTGTACAACTTGAATTCTGCTACATCCTACAACCTTTTTTCGTGTTAATACTTTTTAGCTTTCTTCTCGTTGAAAGTATTATTACTAGAACGCGGGATGGAAGCATCCGCTTATCGGTTATGAACATAAAAAACAAGAGTAGCGGAAATGAGCCCCTTTCCTGTATGTTATCTATGATAACCTCTGTTTTACCTACCCTTACTTCTACTTAAAAGACTTGGATAACCTAGGGTAAAAGCGGTTCGCATCCAAGGTTAATTAAATTGGAGATGAGGTCTTATATATATATAGAGGTGATCATAGGGGCTTGGGTAAAAGCGGAAAAAAGATGCTGAAGCCAAGAGAGGAAAACCAGCCACATATGGAGGAAGCGCTCGTGTTCTAAACATGATCAGTAGGTACATATGTAGGCTTCCCTGATTTCCTTTCTCAACTTGTTGTATTCCAGATGAATTCATTCGGCATTCTGGGATTAGAGAACGAGGATGCAGAGCAATGTGAAATTCGACAATGAAGAAACTCTGAAATTCCATTCCCAGCTCAGGGACCATTGTTGTGGATGCTGAAGTGGAGCGAACCCTTAAATACATTTTTTTTTTCTTAGTGAACCATGGTTTGTCCTATATCTATTAGTGTGAAACGTCTGGCCGTCTTAATTCTGAAACAAGCCATCTTGGATTCATGGTCACCGAGATTTTTTTTTTTTTATTATTATTATTATTATTTTAATTTGGTCGAGTTGTTCTAGTATAATATTTCGTGTTAATTATAAAATTCATTATAGTAAATTGCAAAAAATTGACCCAATCTTCAACTCGGTGATGTGATTGGTCCATCCGAAACTGGTTGAATCAAGTTTCTATAAATTTTATTTTAAAAAATTAGGAAAATATGACAATTTTTATGATTCAATTTTAAGTTTTAACCTAACAATATAAAATTAATAAATAATTAGAAGTTAATACGAGAAGAATCAAAAACTAATAAACATCACAAAACAACACATATACTTACAAGAACAGAAACTTCAATAAACCGAGATTTAAATAGAAAAACAATAATGATCAAATTGTTGAGGCAACTGGGAAGCCTTCATCCTTTTCGCTAGTCTTTCCATACGTAGTTATTCCTACAAACGCAAACGTAACGCAACAGATTATTATAATATAAGATTGGAAAACATAACAACTATATGGATGACCCAAAAAAATAGTACCCACAAAAAAAGAAAAAGAAAACCCAAAAACAGCTCTAATCTCTGTTTTTCTTCTATATTTCTAATCCCCACTAGTCGTAGGATCTGTGATCGTCACTAAAGTTCCTGTTTGGGACACAATGGCGGCGAGATGTCAATCAAATAGGAGGAAAAAAAAAAAAAAGGAAAAAGTGGAGAATCACTTATCAGAGTATAAATTTTGTTCATCGTTGAGCTCGGACAGTGAGATCGATCGACTTGAGATTGTCATTAAGAAAGTTTCTAGGATCTACAGAAGGGAGATTGTCAATTAAGAAAGTTATTTCTTATTGTGTAATATTTCAATAAATATTTATAATACCATTAAAGCTATTAAAGTGATGTTTCCATTTGATGCATATCTCCAAAAATATGATTTTGAGATCTACAAAATTAAATAATTTTTAATCTAACCTGCCCTAGGCATTAACATTGTAATCCAACTTGAACACTAAATTATGTTATTTTATGTGGTCAAAGTTAGTAAATCATTTACTTAATACTCTAGTTAGATGATAAAATCCAGTTAAATCAAAGAATGATGTTCTTTCAAGTTTGGACTCTTTTCTATTTTGTGTGTTTTATTTAATCAAAATGTGACTTAAGTCTTCCAAAAACAAAGTAGTTGTCATATTACACCAATAAATCATGTTTGTTTTTATATTATTTATTTATTTGTGGTTTTGAAGTATTGTTTCAGCCCTTTTGGATCATATTTGAGATACCCGTCTTGCCCAAGGTTGCAATGTCAGGTTCAAGTACCTTGCCCAGGTAATTGCGTATGCCACATCTACAGGAAGATCCTCATTCCAATTATTGGTACATTTCTTTCTGTCTTGTAAGTTAGTTCAGAGGTTTAACTGAAGAAGTGTAAGCAGCTCTGCATGGAAAAGTTGAGAGGACTGCTAACTTTTGTCTCTTCTTTTCAATGTCTAAATTTGGTAGTAATATATTTTTGTTGCTTCGTTCTCGAGGAATGTCCATGAACGAAAAATATACTTGGAAGTTTAATAATCGTACAAACTATTAAGAGTCGATTCTGCTGGTAAACTAAAGGCACAGGCCAGATCGATACCCGTCCTCGGTGGTTACCACAATACGTGTTGTAACTTGTAAGTACCAATTGACGAAAAAGAATCGGACTTCGATAATGGGCCTGTAACCTGTCATCTCAAGCCAAAATACGTAAGATGACAACGTCGATCAAAGGGGAAAGACTAGTTCCAATCCGTTTCCAGGCCAAGAGACCCAAAACACCGGATGCGTGCAGAATTGGTATCTGGATCAATGATTATGAGGAAGCAAAAATTCTTTTTAGAAAGCCATATCTTTCTAGCCGCTCATCAAATCAAAGTGTTTTTCACCCTCGCGCCATTGTTGAATTGATCCATATCCAGTTTCTGTTTGTATCTTACTGGATCTACGGCTAATTTAGAAGGAGAAGACTTGCAAGCTAAGTAACAACATTGTATGACATTTTTTGTTTAAAGAAGCAAGAAGTTTCCAACGTCAATCTTCTTTCTATACCATATACCAGAAAAGCTCAGACAAAGAAAAACTAAAATTTTGACTAATTGCATCTCACCTGGCGCACTCTACGTGTTTGATTAATTTGTCGAAACAATAAGAATGGGGAGATGTTCGTTACGTGAGCAACGCTTTATTGGGCTCTACGTGTTTGATTAATTTGTCGAAACAATAAGAATGGGGAGAAGTTCGTTACATGAGCAACGCTTTATTGGGCTTTCTATTGCTTCGACAAGATGCTATCCTCTGCCATGACCAGTGGCAAAGCAGTCTATGCTTCATGAAACAGGACAATCGATTTTTTCCACCAAGTACTTTTTGTTGCGATTCGAGATGGGAATAAGCTATGATGGTTAAACAAAGAAAGGAAATGAAATTGTACTTGATATGTGGATTCAAGCGTTTTTTAAAAGTACTTTTTGCATAGGAATAGTTTACTCCAACAAGTAAGCATGCAGTTTGATACACTAGAAGCCACCTGCGGA
The DNA here is from genome assembly GCF_029961685.1 of Aristolochia californica. Taxonomy (NCBI): domain Eukaryota; kingdom Viridiplantae; phylum Streptophyta; class Magnoliopsida; order Piperales; family Aristolochiaceae; genus Aristolochia; species Aristolochia californica. Next base: position 85,329 of record NW_027181992.1, on the reverse strand, counting down.
AAAGCAGGAAGCTTTTGTTCATTGCCTTCAAATTACAATATATATATATATATATATATATAGCTGCTGCAAAAAATTGGGTATGCATCGGTGAAAGATTAGAGACAGAAAGGTAGTGCTCGCAATGCAGTGCAGACACACCATCGACTCGAGTCTGCACCGCACGGTGGAGCTGCATCTTGCAAATAAAATTTGCTTATTAAAAGAGTAGCTATCGGGTGACTTATCCTACTCCAAAACCTTTCAAAATAAAATATAAATGGGAATTGCAAAGTCAGGCGGGTAGCGCAGAGGATGGTGACCTCGGCGACGGGTACGGTGTCTGCTTATAAGTTGGATCTTCCTCTGCTCATGAATCATGATCACTGCCCATTTCGTATCATTTTCATTTCATTTTAGAGTCAGTTGGCACAACTGAGTTTTTCTTTTTAAATTTTTTTTTTTTTTTTAGAATATGGATAGAGAGATCCAGAGTAGTCTACACAACGACCACAAAAGCAAAAGGAAAGGTAACTTTCTCTGCCCTGATCTGCATTTGCTAGGTCCTGGTTCTGGTAAGGTCAGGTTACGTCGGGTCCCGCCATCCCACATGGATTCCCTATTATATTTACCTTTCTCTTTTTTCTTTTTGCGGCTTTGATTTAACAGTTATCAACCAAAAGTCTGAGCCACCACTAGTTGGGTTTATACGATTAACGTTATTTTACCGCATCAGCGACAGCGATCGAGTGTGGCCAACGCGCGCGCGTACAACAGAGAAAAAAAGGAAAATGCGGACGACTAATTTAGTTGCAAAGTTATATATAGTTGTAATGGGATTTTTTGTATATTTTGATTCAGGAAATTTTTTAATCAAATCAATCACTAACTTTGAGATGATTAGTTTGGTCCAGAAAATTCTTGAACCAAATGGTACAAGAGATCCCCCATGTCAAAGCCCGAAGGCTGCTGGCCTAACCTTAAACCCTAAAAGCTAGCGGCAAGGGTGAGGATAAAATTTAAGAATTTACTGGAGGTGGATGGACGACACAGGGCTGACAGGGTCACATGCGAGCAATGCGTAGGTGGTGCGTGGCTTTTTGTGTAGTACTTTTTATTATATCTTTCCTCTGCTTTCGTTCACAGACCAAGTCCGTGTTGTCACTAGTGTGACTACACTACAGTTTAGTTATACGGAAACCCAAAGGACAAGAGGCAGCAAGCACCGCTTGGCAATTCGGCCTGCTATTAATTAAGTTGTAAGCCTTCCAAAGACGAATGCTTGGTTTCAAATGACAGACCGAAGGAAGGCGAAGGCGAAGGCGAAAGTAAGTGATTATGAGAAGACCCATGCATGGATCACAAAAATCGCAGGTTAATTGGAGAGGGTGGAGTAGAACGGAACGGGAGGGTTAGGAAGCATATGCATGATAAGATTTAAGTCGAGGGCAGACGGTTCCGTGGGGATAGATTTGATTGGATTCGAAGAGGTATGAATTAGGAAAGGAAGGATTGGTGACGCGCACAAGACAGAAGCAGCAGAAGAGAAGAACAAGGCCAAGTTCATAGGTCGTCATTCATGGTGGGACCCGGAATGTACGTCTGTAGCAAAGGGTGTATACTCTATTATTACGCTTTTAATTTATTTTTCAACCCTGGGCAGGAACCTGTCGTCGCAAATCGACAAAAGCATACTGTCATTACATGATGAGCTGAGCTACTCAATCCTCAACAGCCATGACTATGCATGTGCCCAGAAGGTCCCAGAGGTGGGGGCCCTGTGCCCACTCACATCGCTTTTAAACTTTCTTTATGATCAAGTGGTCTCCCCGTGAGCGAAATGTTTGACAATCTCTTTAAACTAAACGATCTGATTCGATTCCATTCAATTATTAGAGGGAGATGATAGGAGGCGGAGCCGCCTGAGTTGTTCACGTTTTCATTTTTTTCAGCAGGCATCAATGTATACTCTCTGGTTCCTGCTTACTTGACTACGTATGGTGGTTAGTTTTGCCTGATCACTTCTCGCATAGCTTATAAATAGAGTTGAATAAGCGATTTCATATAGATGTATTGCTATATAGAATTAATTTATTTACCTATTTATATATGATGTATTGAAGGCTGAAGAAGAGTACAAGATAGGGTCGCATCATACAACGTTTCTGGGGTTTTGCACCCATTTTTATCTCACTCAGTGGACTGCTTAGCCCACTGGTTCTCTATTCTTGCTAGAATGTTTTATTATCGCCTACATATGTACTAATAAATCGTTTATAGATACCAACTCATGGCACTGACGAAACTGCTCCTTGGCTTGAAGCTATGAATCTAAGCTATTTTATCTATATCTTCCACCATTCTCAATAAGAGGATGTCCCAGCAACATCTACACAAGAGTGAACCATCAGAGTACCTTGAGACATGGGCAATTTGGCGTGAGTACGCCTCTCAAATCTTTTAGGGTTGTTCTAGTAAATAGAAGAAAAAGAGAATTTGATTATTCTTATTTTTAAAAATAATTAGTGAAAATGAAATAATGATCAAATTATTTTTTTATTAACATTTTTTTTGGAAATTTTCTTTTCTTCTTCTTTGTGGGTTCCAAACTGACCCTTGGCTGCTATTAGAGTTAATTTCTTCCCATTATATAGCAACGACAAATGAGATTTATTGTGGGTCCTACGTGAATGGGTTGGATCATGCTTTATTGTGTTACATATGAGTAGACCCGCCAATGCTAATTCAATGATTATCCTAATGGTATCCCTTCATGAGGGTGGGTACTACTCCCCCAATCTTAGATGTCTAAAACTTATTTATTATTTGTACTGCTTCCAATTCAATAACTAATCGTATCCAAACATCTCATATTGTACTCCAATAAAAAAAAAATATAAAGTTAAGAAAATCAAATAACTAATATTACATAGATGAGGGATTTAAAGGCTAAGATTTGTTGAAATAAATAACTACTTACCTTTGAAACAGGAGGATGCAAATGATCTCCTGATCGACACCCATTCACCATGTAAATTATATAGGACGTATTCAAAGGACAAATCATGATCGAAACTATGATGAACTAGCAATTTGACTTTTCCCAATTCTTGGCCTGAATCTTTCACTCGAAGCTTCTAAATCCATGTACTTTGGGGCGAGTCTCTGTTTTCCACCTCTCAAAGCAATATCTTCATGCAGTAACAGGGCCCACTTCACCGATGCCATTGTCCTCAAATACTGTGCGAATCTTGTACACCCTCCTTGGCTTCGCTGTAGACATGAGATCAGTAGGTAAAAACACCTAAGAGGGCGGAGAGTAAGAATTACAAGCTTTACCCGTTCTAACACCTTGTATGGCCCAAGATAGTTGGAAGCAAGCGTTTGGTTTGGAAGTAGGAACGCACCTTTCGCAAAAAAAAAATGAGTCCATCAGTTGAGCCGTAAATAAATTCAAAACATCCAACATATACCCCATTCAAAAATAGAGTTATAAATCACATAAAATTTCATTCTATCGTATGCTACTTGATCTTGTCTCTACCTTTTCGCTTTTTGTTTCTTCATGTAACTAAAATTTCACCTACCTTTGTGCTATAGTCAAAAGTACTAGATTTTCTATTGCCAAGAGACCTGGTCTAATTTTTATATGTAAAACCTTCAATATTAATATGACTATGTCACTTATAGAGCAATCCTTAACTTAAGATTTTTTCTTCATATATTGAAGAACCCGTTCCAATTAGTGGTGGTAATTGTACCCGATTACCTAATTACCCACCTTACCTGTATAAATATAAAAGGGTATGAAGAACAATTTTACCCATTTATGAATTTGACTCAACTTACCTGATTATCTATGACCTGGGTTATAAACAAAAGGGATATAGATAAATATTTTTTTACACCAAATTACCCATTTACACAAGTTTTATATATATAATATACATTCAACCTAGAGGGAGAGGTAGAAGACAATAAATAATTTTATTAACATTATAAAGATAGTTATTAGTTTTATAGTTCTATAATATTTTATAATTTTCATATGAATCTTTTGTGACTTTGTCGTTTAATTTTAATATTTAATTATTTTAGCTATTATTACCATGTTTAAGTTTGAAATAATATATTAATTATCCCCATTTATTTACCTACTCGTAAACAAGTAAGAACATTGGATACGGAATAAATTGTTAAGTATTCAGGTGAAATGGGTAACTAAATTACGGTATGGTAAATGGAAAAGGTATAGAATACCCATTACCTGTTTATTGTCCCCCCCCTTTCAATGCAAGCCTGTAATACTGTTGCGGTCGAAGCACAAATTGGTTTATCACACTAACAACAAATGAGATAGTAGGTCTTGTTACAGGAAGATAAATAAACTTGCCAACAAACATTGAAATATGTCTACATCTACCTCATGACCTATTTCAACACATCATTTGATGTTTGAATCCATAGGGTGTGAGTTGACCTATACCCAAGCATATTGGTTTCTTCCAAACTATCTAATACATAGTTCATTTGAGATAGAATTATGCCATACTGGGATTGAATGACTTCTATCTCAAAGAAATATTTGAGCAACCGAAGGTCTTTTGATTAAAATGCTTTACTTGAGTCTTTTTTCACATATTGATTGCCACTAGTGTCATTGCCTATTATAACAATATTATCTACATAAATAGCCATAAAAATCATGTCTCTATTAGTTTTCTTGGTAAATAATTGAGTGATTAATATAATACTTTTTAAATCCAAACCTGAGGATCACTTTGTTGAATTTTTCAAACCAAATGTGTTATGATTGTTTCAACCCATAGATTCTTTAGCTTGCATATTTTCTCCCCCTCAACCACAAAACATGTGGTTATGACTATAAACCTCTTCATGCAGATCACCATTAAGAAAAATATTCTTGACATCCCATTGATAAATGACCACCAAAAGTTCGCAGCAAGAGAGATAACAATGCGTACTAAATTTAGTATGGCCTCTTGGGAGAACGTTTTATCATAATCAATGCCAAAAGATTTAGTATAACCCTTTGCAACCAGTCATGCATTATATCAAATGACATTGTCATATGAATTATGTTTAAATGTAAAAACTCGTCTACATCCCACAAGATTTGTATCATACATGGCCATCTCCTTTTCCATTAGCATCCTTCCATTTGGATCTTGAAAAACCTCATCAAAAGTTCTAGGAATATAAAAAAAATAAAAAGGAACAACAACTCGAAGAAGAACTGTGAGTAAAAAGAAAATTGGAAATAAGATGAGATGTAGAAAGTATTTTTTAACACATGACGAGTCACTTTGCTGATAGCAATAGTTCATGTATCATTTTGTGTTCCAAACACAATTGGTGAACATGGAGACGTATATACCACAAGAGTATCACTTGACTCTACGAGTGATGGATTAGCCAAAGGAGAAAAAAGGTTGTTGATGGAAATCTGAATTTTGCTCATCCAATGCTAAAGAACTTTGCAGGTTTAGTGGAATAAAAGGTTGAGGCATCCTTGTAGAAGAGTTAAATTATGGAGGAGATGTACTTGAATAAAAGGTGTAAAAGGTGTACCGTCAAAGATAAAAGATTTTATGAAGAAAAGGAGCATAACAAACATTACCTTTTCGATTTCTACAATATTCCAGAAAAAATACATTTGATTGCATGAGGATCTCATTTATTGCAATGATGAGATAAGTGGTGGACATAACGAATGCAACCAAACAGTCTAACAAGTAATGGAAAACATGAAACATCTACATTTTGTTTTGTTCCTTTTTTGGTCATTTGGAGGTGGTGTTTTGGAGGGAGATCCATGTGTTTATTTCTTTAGTTCAAGTTGAGGTTATGTGTGCTTTAGCCCCTCTTTTTGAGAGAGAAAAGTGAAGGAATATGATGGTGTTCGGTTGGACTTATTTCGAACCAAATTTGTTACTATTAACAAAAAATATTAATACTCCAAGGAAGGGGAGATTAGCAGATAAAGAATTGAAAGCAAATTGCAAGCTCAAAAGTAGGAGAAAACAAAAACAAACAATTTTGGAGTTGTTGAAGCCACATGAAGGCCAATTTTTGAAGATCAAATTTGTAAGATGATCTTGATGATAGAGATGATAAAATGAACCTAAAATGAAGTAAAGAGGAGGAGGCTCTTAGATGGTTATTGAGGACAAATGAAGTAAAACAACATTTAATAAGAAGAGGAGAAGAAAATATAATAGAAGTGGGAGAAGAAGAAGCAACAAAGAAGAGATAGTAAGAAGGAGAAAGTGTAGCCAAAAAGATGGGCATACTCCCCTTAAAAGACAAAATGAAGAGAGCACCATAGGAGGACAAAAATTAGCTTGTAGGAAGTCACCTAAAAGACCAAGGTGAGCAAGGAGATACAACTAGCTTAGCTCCAAAAGGGAAATTGAATCCCCAATTTTAACCATTGGTTTTGTCAATGTATGATGTTTTTAATGCCCACAAGATCCCTCAAAAGACGGTTGTGCGGTTGTTTGTGATATTTTTTAGACGGTTTATACATAATTGTGGGCACTATATCGTGGGATAGTGTAAACTTTAGGGCAAGCACAAGCACATACAAATGTAGATGAATTAGAAAGGAAAAGAAATATAGTAAATGAAAATGCACACAAAAATTTGGTAGAGACAAATGAACATTGACATGGGTAGCATATCTATTCTATCCAGTATATATTTTGAAAATATTAGAAGGGGGAGAAAAATCTGAGTAGATATATATATAAAAAATCAAATTTAAATAATCCAAGGGTCAAATGAACAATCATTAACTGTGTAATAAACTCAGGGGGAGCAAAGATGACAAATAGATAACAAACTCATGAGCATCTGTTTGTCATAACTCATGCATATGCACTCATGTACACTTGTATTGTCATATGCTTATGAGGTTTTGTCATCATAAAAAATGGGTGGTAGTCTCAAGTCCAAAGGAGTCGAAGAGGAGAAGAAGGTATTGATTGAAGACGGTTTAAAAAATCTTATCATTTGTCTATCAAGTGAACTTGTTGTATGATTTGAATTGGTTTGAAAATTTTGGTCAATGGAATTGTATTTCAAAATTCCAAGCCTCAACGTGCTTTTACTTTGAAGTTCTCTAATTGAACTTGGCTAAGTACACTTTAAAATCATTCATTAACTTCAAATTACTACTTAGGAGCTTATATTGTGAGATCATTACTTATATTGAGCTATTTGATATCATCACCCCCTATTTGAATAATTTTTTTATTTAACTTTAAGCTTTGATTCTAAAATTTGGTCAAACTAAAAACCCATTGAGTTGTTATTTACATCGTATAGGCACATTGGTTGGTTGTATTTATTTATAGTGCATATGTTGTAAAATCTGACTATTTGAGAGGTTGTCATATTATGCTGAATTGTAAAGAACTAATCCTTGCAAAGTTGGTCAAGCTTGGTGTAAACAAGACCATCTTCTTCTCAAGTTGCTTGAGAAAACAAGTGTGTCTAGAAGTAAAGGTTGTTAAGCCTTGTTTCTCATTGTTGACCATAACTCCCTATGTAAGGTGGTGTTACAAAAAATTCTCTTGCGGATCTAGGCTAGTTTCCCTAGTGAGTTGCGAAAAAATCCCTTTCTGGGTCTAGGCAAGATTGCTTAGTTGGTTCCTAATAAATCTTTTTGTGGTTCTAAGTTGGACAACCTAGTTTGCTACAATAAATTAAATGTTAAAGTGTGTTTTGGCTATTGTGATAAATTGAGTGACATAAGTCCTTATATGAGAAGCATTATAATTGATTGTAAAAACAATTGATGTAAGTAGCATTTGGCAACCTAAACATAGTGAATTCACTCTGTCAACAAATACATTGGAAGTGGATTAATAATCCAAGTAAGAATTGTGAACCGCTATATATATTAGTGTTTTTTTTTTAGTTTTATATGTTTGTGCTTATTCCTTTAATTTGAAATTGATATTGCACATTGAAATAATTGAAATCGTGAATATACATTGGGGCAAAGTAAAAAAAATCAAATAAAAGTTAACAAAACTATTTGCTCTTCTTTCCTACTCTTACTCTAGGTTTGTCCCTCATGGGACGTACTACCAAATGTCTCAATTATTGTGTTTAAGAATGAATCCATTCTTACTTTCCGGTACGCCCTATTTGTTCAATTGAATAGAGGAGGACAATTTATAAAGTGTCCTGCAGTAATGATCACTCTCTCTTGGCTTACCATTTAAATCAATCAATATCAAATCAAGGAGAAACCTTCCCAAGATCTTTACCTTTAATTTTATTTTAAAAAAAAATGTCCTAATGACATCGTTGAGTCAATTGACAATCAAACCATTCAAATAGATCCAATTACTTCGTCATGAGGACGGTTAAGTCAAATTTTATAACATTAGCATAGATAGAAGGAAACTAGTGACAAGGATTTTTTTTTTTTTTACATTAAAAATCTTAGAATAAAAACAAATTGTCATGGAAAAATAAAATTTCTGCCTTTTACTGACGTTTACGTAAAATTTTAGATTCAGACAAGTCATAGAACTTCATCTTTAAAAAGCGATTCATCAAATTTTGTAGTGCGTAGTAGAGGTAAGAAACGAGTAGGATTAGACTGGGTCATTATAGCACTCGCTCTGGTGAGAGAGGAATTAGATTGGGCAGCGGGACTTCCCGATAAAGAGGGTGAAATCTAATGTAAAAATGCTTTTCATACTATCTGTTGCCTTATTTGTTATTACCATCTACAGAGTCGAGGGATCTTTTTGGGGTGAAGCGGTCGGAGAATTCCAAAGAGTAGGCAATTAGTGTGTGGAGAGTGGTGAGGAAATGTGAGCTGCGGTTCAACTTGGATCCGGTAAGTTTGTAGCGGCGCAGAATTTTATGTTCACTACGGAGTGAAGAGTAAAGAAGAGCGCAGAGTGGGGCTTAAAATGGATTAGGTTTGCCTTGTAATTGCTCCAATTTTTTGCAGGGGAATGGAAGTGGAACTGTTCGCGGAAGATCTTTCGCTTTCTTTCTTTGTATGAATGATGAGCTGATGTGACTCTCCCTTCCCTCTTTATCTTATATAATTGATAATTCGCCGTTGCACTCATGCACACCTTAAGGCCTGCCTAACCATTAAGTGACGCATTTTGGAACCTTTTCCTTTGTGGGCGCTTTAAATAGCTAAAGTTGTCTTCGCCCTACTTAATATAAAATTTTGAATAGATGGGTTTGTCCGGCAATTAACGCCTTGAAGGACATCATTAGTGATGTAGTGAGGCTTTAAAGAAACTAGAAAAAGCCATAATAACCTCTTGCGATCTGATTTCGAAATGTTGAACCGGTGAGAGTGTTTCTTTGTTATGAAAGCTTGAAACTTGAAACATGCAAAGCTCAGATGAAGTTCGCCTTGGTCACCATTCTCCTCTGTCCTTTCATTTTCGCCTCTTGCGGCTGCAGTGCATCTCGACAGTAACTGTAAATGGCACAGTTTTACTGGTGTTTGTTTCTGGTCCATTTTTTTACTTTCGCAATGGAGCGTGCCATGATAACAGAGCAGGTAAAAGGAAAGAAAAACACACTGAAACTGAAACCGCGGAGCTTCTCAGCTTCAATCCACTCAAGAAAAGAGGAATGATGGCCCAATAAATCATTCTATCCGTTTGAGCTGTTGAGGCCTCGGAAATAAAATATTTTCACTGCTGTTTGTCATTGTGGGTCACTGCATTCATAATGGGAATCTGAAAAAGTAGACCGCTGTGTCCAAGCAGCTTCAACAAGTGCCGTGCACATGTGACAGGCATATAAAGATCATCGGCCAACCATTTTTTTTTATTTGTTTTTGGTCTTCTCTGTTTGAGTAGATGCTACAGATAACAGACTATTCTATGTTTTATGTTTTCGAACAAAAAGCATTTAGTAAAGCCCATGGGTAAACGAGAGAAATAACGAAATCCCGTGTACTAGTATGCAACGGGATAGGGTGCGGCAATGGATGAGGAGCGAAAATTCGAAGAGAAAGCCGATCTAACTGATAGTCATAACTTAAAAAAGGGGAGGATTAGGAAGCTTTGGGGGTTTCCTAATTCAGATGGTTGGAAACTTGGAATGGGAAGAGGACCACACAGTGACACAGTCGCAGACCGCAGTGCAGGGAAACTGGAAACTGGAAACTGGAAAGTGTCAGAGCAGACGATCTGGGCAGGGGCTCAGTTGAGAGGGCAAAGTGTCCGGGTCCGGGTCCGGGTCCATATCCGGTCAAAGTATTTCCACGTGTGCGTCTCCCTCTCGTGTGAGAACAAGATGCCTCTTGTGTCATGTGTCTGATTTGGTTGGAGATACTTTATATCCGGTGGGCGCGCCCGGCCATGTGCTTCTCTGAACGATAAAAGTGGGTCCGCGCACTTTTAAAAGTCTCTTTGTCTTTCTTTCATCTAGGCTCTCGCACAGGGACTTGTGAGCAGAGGGCGACTAAGAAAAAACCCTAAAACAGAAAACTTTCGAATCACCAGGGAAAACAAAAACCTTAGACTTGAGGGAGAGGGAGAGGGAGAGGAAGCGGAAGATGAGAGAGCCGAAAATCTACTCCTCATCATAGCTCAACAGAGGGGAACGGGCGATCCAGAATAGAGATTGCATAATGCGGATACAGTGAAAACTTAAACATTCATCCATCCACCTATCATTTTTATTTGTAAGTTGTGTGGGGACATCATAAAGACGACAACAAAAGGGAAGGGAGAAGAAGCACAAGATCATGTGATCCCTTCCTCTGCGAATCCCCATAGGATTTGTACAACACGACAACAACTCACTCTCCTCAATCGCTGGTCGCTCCCTTCCCCCGAGCCCTTTCTCCCTTCTCTGCTTATTATATTATTAAACCCCTGCTCTTAGTCTCAAAAGGTAATGTCATTAGAATTAGAAATATATATTTCCGTTACTTAACAAGGTGGAGAGAGAATCTGTGAGAGAAAGAGTAATTACTCCATGACGACGACAACATAGGAAAAAAATTGCGGGGCCCGGTGCCCAGATGAAGCCTTTTAAGAAGCTAAAATTAGAGTGGTAGTGAATAGTGATCGGAGGAGCATTGACCCGGAGGAGAAAAAACAGGGAGGGGCCTCACACAGTTCGCTTGCCGAAGGGTAAGGGAAAGGAACCAGCAGTATTTGAGGTAGATCTGGATCTACACTCTCACACTCTTCACTCTGTTCCTCTCCCCCCTAACAGATGCTGAGGGGAAAAAATAAAATAAAAAAGAAAGAGGAAACAAGAAAAAAAAAAAAAACGCATAGGAATCCGTCCCCCACCCGCACAGCCCTAGGCTGCCGTGCTCACTGCTCTTGCAGGCTCTAGTCCTTCCCAGTTACTCGTTTATGAGAGCAGACGGCTGCTGCTCTTCGCCATTGATGTTGATGATGATGATGCTGATGCAGCAGCGACTTCTGCTCCCTCCGTTACACCGGTGAGGTGGCGTCCCGGTGGTGCTCGCTGAAGAAGATGAACCGAATTCTGCAAGAACAACCAAATCAAATGGATTTACGGGCCTAGAAGAGTTGTATTCTGCAGAAAAAAAAAAAAAACTAGTGGCAGTGGAAGTTCGTTCTCCTGCGGTCTCTCTTGGTTAGTGGTTACTGCATCTGTGTTCTCCTTCCCCATTTTTCTTTCTTTTCTTCCCTCCTTTTCCTCTTTGTAATGTCCACCGTTTCATCATCACCTTTTGGGAACATCGGCTAGAGTTCCAGCTCTCCCCGCTACTTTTTATCTTCCCACGGGAACACTCACCTTTCCTTCCCTTTGGGCCTTTTTCTTCTTCTTGCAGCTGTTTTGCGGGAGTCGGAAGGATTCCTATAAGATCTCCGCCCAACTGCCGAGTACTCTACTCTCCTCTCGCCTGATTTGCTCATGACCATGGACGCCTACGAAGCAACGAGGATCGTCTTTTCCAGGATCCAGAGCTTGGATCCTGAAAATGCCCCTAAAATAATGGGTCTCCTCCTCATACAAGACCATGGCGACAAAGAGATGATACGCCTGGCCTTCGGGCCGGAGGCCCTCATCCATTCCCTTGTTCTCAAGGCAAGGAAGGACCTTGGCCTGCTCCCGGCAACTACTCCGTCCACCCCTTCCTCGTCTCTCTCTTCTTCTCCCTTTATCTCAAGACAAAATAACTCTTCAGCATCATCCTCTTCTTCTTCCTCATCTCCCTCCGCTCGCCTTCTCTCTATGAGTAGTCTACCTCTGTCATTAAGCATGCCTTCCTCCTCCTCCTCCTGGGTTTCGAATTCCTCCCCCTTTTTGCGCAACGGTATGGTCGATTTGCAGAACCCCGAGGAGCTGATCAGCCCCAATTCTGCCTACGGCGTCAACGTTGGATCTTCTTCATCCTCGTCTAATTCCTCCTCTTTCTTTGGCGGCGGCGGCAGTAGCGATCTCATGGAAGATCTACAGCTGCAAGACCATCTCTCTTTTCTCAATGACCCAACAGCTGCCTCCGCATCTCCCTCCGTTTCCATAGGATTATCAAAGATGAACAACAACGGAGGCAGCGGGAGTGACTTGTTCTACCCACCGGAGAGTCCCACCAGCCCCAGCGAGCAAGGTATGCTGTTCCAATACGGGAGTTGGGGAGCCAATGGCCACCATCGCCGGAGCTGCTCCGTCGCTGATGTGGATCTAATTGGCGGAGGGTTCGGGTGGAAGCCCTGTCTGTACTTCGCCAGGGGCTACTGTAAGAACGGTTCCAGCTGCAGGTTCCTACATGGACCACCCGATTCAGCAACAGATAGTGGCGCCGGAAAGCAGCTCGACGTGGTTGAGCACTGCCAGGAATTGCTCAGATCGAAGAGTCAGCGGCTGGTCTCTCAGCTCATGCCTCCCTCACCATCGTTCCCCTTTTCCAACGCGAACAAATGCATGAATTTTTTGCTGCAGCAGCAAGGACAGAATGACACCCAGAGGTCTCCCTACTCGTATCCCTACTATTTCTATTTTTTCCTTGTCGTAGTCTGTTTTCTTTCGTTTTAAGTCAAGTAACCCGGTCGGGCAACCTGGCGTGTAGAGCTGCGACTGCTGCAGCGTTAATATTGGGCGATGAATCACACAAATTCGGGAGCAGATCGATGATGAGAATGGAAAGGAATGACTTTCCGGCGGGAGCTGGGATATTGAATCCAGGGTCGAGGCAGATCTATCTTACGTTCCCGGCTGACAGCACCTTCAAAGAGGATGATGTCTCGAATTACTTCAGGTTGGTGACAATGTTGGAATGGTATTTGCTAGCTGCAACTGCGGAAGAGTTTCCCTATGTTCTATTTTTCCTCCTGTCTAAGATTGATTTGAATCCAAAGGAAGAATGAGATACTTAGACGAGCACTCTGTGACTAATTTGGTGTTGTTACTTGAAGCATCTACGGACCAGTACAAGATGTGAGGATCCCATACCAGCAGAAACGAATGTTCGGCTTTGTAACGTTCGTCTATCCGGAGACAGTGAAGCTCATACTCGCTAAAGGGAACCCGCATTTCGTTTGTGACGCTCGTGTGCTCGTCAAGCCCTACAAAGAGAAGGGCAAAGTCCCTGACAAGTACAGGCATTTTCCACCACTCTCCTCACCTGTAGTCCTCATGAACAGTTCAAACTACGAATTAACAACTGTTGCCAAATTTTCTTAACCGCTTCGTTCTCTAGTTAATGAAGTTTCTTATGTATGTTTTTTTTTTTTTTTTTATGCACAGGAAGCAACAACAACAGCAGGCTGAGAGGGGGGACTTCGCTGCCTGTTCGCCTCCCGCCACTCTTGAATCAAGAGAGCGCTACGACCTGCAGCAATTGAGTAAGCATCAAGCGTCCGACCTGGTTTTCCTTGTATAAATATCCTACCCACATGTTTTTTCCGATTTCACTAGTACTGGTTACTATGCTGATTTCAGGTGCTCGGATGTTGTACAACAACTCTAATGAGGTTATGCTGAGGAGAAAGTTAGAGGAACAGGCGGACATACAGCAGGCCATAGAACTCCAGGGTAGAAGGTTGATGGGCCTGCAGCTTTTGGACGTTAGCAGGAGAAATCTGTCTGGTGCTAGTCCGCTGCCTTCCCCCTCGCTCGATCCCTTTAGTCACTACGATTCGAACCCTCCGGACGGACCCGAAGGTGATGGATCCCCTCTCTGATCTATTTGATCTACTCCTTTTGGACTACTTGGGAACAACAAGCAGAAGGAACCACCTTAATTTCTTTTCCTTGAACGCAGACACTTGTCCCAGTCCTGCTGCAACCGTTCATCCGACTTCTGATCAGCGGCAGTTGCAGAAGTTTCATAACGACCCCTTTATGCTGTTTTCGGATAAGGTATCTACTGGCAACGAAAGTGCGGCTGAAGAAAGGCTACAGCAAGAGAGCAATTACCCAGAAAAGTAAGGAAAGAGAAAAGCTTTTCCTTCGACCGGCCCTTTTCAATCTGAGCTTTTGATTTATTTTTCTAATTATAATTCTAGTTCTGGCGGAATGAATCTGCGTCTGATGACTTCTGTTCGGTCTGCATTTTGACTCCAGCAACAATGTGGAGCACAATCTTCCGGATAGCCCATTTGCATACCCTACCAAATCGCCTACAGATCCGCCTTCCTTGTTCGCTTGTGAAAGGAGCTCTTCCCCTCTTGTCAACATTGGAAATGCGACTTCCAGTAGTATTCCCATCGCCTCTTCCTTGTTCTCTGGGACGTCCTCGTTAGACATGGCATCCTTCAAATCATGCTTCTTTCAGATGCCCAGGTTGGATTGCTTGCTAGTTTGCGCTGGCTAATCTATTCTCCAAATACGTTTTCTTAGCCGATGTTTTTAGTGTTTTCCAGGTTTTCTTCTGGTCACGGTGCTATAGGAATGTAGGCGTATGAACTTGCCTGCATAATAGCATTCGGGCGAGAAGGAGATTGGGTTCAGACTAGGTGTTGTGATTTTTCTGTTGTATCAGATTTTGTTATTCTTTCATGTCGTTTTTCTTTGGGCTTGAATGAATATAATCACGGACATCTGACTGGGTTTTTCTTGAATATCTTTGCCAGGTAAATACCAATTATGCACATCATACGTAGTAAAGCCGAAGAGACAAATAGGGACAGCTGCAAATACCACCATACTCACAGTCTATACACTCATTCCATACGTACAGAAAGATGACTGATTTTGGAATACTTGATGGGCAAAACGTTCTTGCTTTTCTTACATATATAGGCAAAACAGATAGATAGGCAGATTGATCCTCCACAACAGAGATTTATATAAGTAGCTGTCTCAAGAATAACCTTGTTATTCCCGTCTGCAATTGCCTCTTCTTTTTCTTTACCATGCATCTCCAGTGGGGGTTATAGAAAGAAATGCAGTGGATTGGCAGCAGAAGTGGCTGGGAACAACGTTTACCAAGGATCAACTTTTGATCATCAGGAGGAAAAGAAATCTGACAAACTAGTGCAGAGGAGGAGAAGACGCCAGAAAGGGTAAGAAAAGGCTTTCTCATGTTGAACGTTGATGCGAGCACCGACAGGGTTTCTCCCATCCACCACTCGTTTGTTTCTCAGTTTTCAGTTTTCAGTTTTTACTTTTTACACAGGCTTTCTCTCAGAGCATTAAACAAACGGATGAATAGGGTAAATGATTAATCTTTGACGAGAAAAAAGAAAAAGGAAAATAGTTACTTGTATAATATGACTTACAAGGATCTGCCTCCCAATTTCTCTGATGGATTCTTTCAATCTGAGCTTGTTTCTTTTGTCGCGACGCGATGTCTCCTTTTTGAGGCTCTTTTCAGTTTTCTCATGGAGTGTCACATGGGTGCTGACACTACGACGGGCCTCAAGAGTACAGCAAACAAGTTGGATTATGATCTCTACAGCGTTTTTTCTTTTCTTTTTTCTTTTAGTCCTTTTATCAAGATGGTGGGTTTTTTGTCTGTAAGGCACAGGGCAATAGAGCTGTAAGTGCTCATTATCTAACGTCAGTTCCGCTATAAGAGTTGGGACCGCGTAAATCGCCGGGCATGCAAACCTTAAATTTTATCGGCTGCGCATACTATTTATAGTAGAAGCCCAAGTAAACCTGTATCAGGCTCTACAGATATGTCTCTGGCTTTAAAATCAATTAAGTTATATCAAATATTGCATTGGCACTTCCATATCACCAATGCGTTTGCCACTGCTTTAAACAGGCTCAATAAAGAAAAACTTTTTATAGGAGATTCGATTTGTTGTAGTCCATGGACGTGTCTCGTCCAATTAAAGATGGATAGAGATCTCTCATCTCTTTACAGCAGTAAGGGGAAGCAATCTTCACCGTCCCTCCAAATTCCCCCGATTTCAAAATTGGCTCCGTATTCTACTTATTATATGAATGAATCTCATTCTATATTACACGCAATTTACGGACAGATAAATCCCATTACTTTGAACATACTCTGTTCTTATCAATTACTACGAGCATTATTCATTTTCTCCTAAAAATTACTTGATTATTTATTATAGACTTTTATGAAATTTTTGTCATTCATTTGTAAACGAATTAAGAAACAGGAATTGTCACAAGAAACATTCATATCACATATCTAATTCCCCAGTTTACTATACAAATGAATGAGCATTGTAGATGTTAAACCTTCATTAAGTTCGACTACAAGTCTAAAGAAGAAAAGATGTCAAATTCGATGAAACTTACTAAGATGGGCCCAAAATTGAAGAATTAGAGTTTAATTTCTAGACTAGTTTAGACTCAAGAATTCTAGCCAAATATAACAGACCAGTTTGAACCGAAGGTAGGATGGAGCCTTAGGTCAAAATGATTTTTGAAAGTATAAAAACACTATATCAATTTTTACAAGTTTTCCAATGATTTTTTATTGAATATACAAATATTTTTAAATTCAAAAACAATTTTTCAATAACAACAAAATAATCCAAATATGAAGATAGTCAATCAACCCAAATTATCAAATGATTGATTAACAATGTTTTTATGAGTTTTTTTTTAATTTCACTAATGAATTTGTTGACAAGAATTGGGATTCTCCATAATCAATTAAATTAAAGGCATTGAGTAAAAATTTAATCTGACTAATCGATTGCATACGAGTATTGTAAAACAGAGAACTGAAAATAGTAACAGAGATTGAACGAATGGTTTTTCGATGATTTTTTATTCTTCTCCTTTAGGAGGCTATTTATAATATATTACAAGATTTTAGGATCAATTTAGATCCTAAAATCAAGGAATAGAATCAAGAATATAATCACGGGAACGGAGGAAACAATCACGCTATACAGTTTCCTCCGATCACGCTATACAGTTATACATTTCAACACTCCCCCTCAAGTTGGTGCATAGATATCAGTCAAACCCAACTTGTCAATTATACCATGAAATATTTTCCCTGATATTGCCTTTGTGAGCATATCAGCCATCTGACTCGCAGATTGAATAGAGGAGAATTGTATAATCTTTGCATCGAGGTTCTCTTTGATGAAATGACGATCAACTTCAACATGTTTAGTGCGATCATGTTGAACTGGATTTTGTGCAATTGCGATAGCTGCCTTGTTATCACAGTGAAGATTCATAGGTTTGTCGTATTCAATCCATAAGTCTCTCAGTATATTCCGTATCCATAACAACTCGCATACACCATGAGCCATACCTAGAAATTCAGCTTCAACACTTGATCTTGATACTACCTTCTGTTTTTTGCTTTTCCAAGTAACAAAATTCCCTTCCACAAAAGTAAAGTAACTTGACGTGGATCTTCTGGTTGTCTGATCACCTGCCCAATCAGAATCTGTATACCCTTCAATATTAGAGATACCATTTTTTGAGAATCACGGACCTTTTCCTGGAGCACTCGTTAAGTATTTCAAGATCCGATAGACTGCTTCCATATGTTCTTCACTTGGTGCATGCATGAACTAGCTCACAACGCTTACTGCATATGCTACATCGGGCCTTGAGTGGGATAGGTAGATTAATCTTCCAACTAATCGCTGATAACGTCCTTTGTCTGCTGGAATTTGATCTGGAAGAATTCCGAGTTTATGATGCATTTCCATGGGCGTCTCTATTGGTTTACAGTCAAGCATTCCGGTTTCGGCTAGAAGATCCAACACATATTTTCGCTGTGAAAGGAAGACTCCATGTTTCGATCTTGCAACTTCAATCCCCAAAAAATATTTAAGTTGTCCAAGATCATTCATTTCGAATTTAGTAGCTAAATACTCCTGTAAAGCTTGCATTTCACCTCGGTCATCTCCTGTCATGACCATATCATCAACATATACAATTAATGTTGTTACCTTTCGTTCTTTGTGTTTTATAAACAAAGTATGATCTGAGTTACTTTGTTTATAACCAAACTCCTTCATTGTAGCCGAGAATCTCCCAAACCATGCTCTAGGTGACTGTTTCAGCCCAAACAATGACTTCTTCAATTTACAAACTTTACCTTGAGACAAAGAACCACTTTTTACACCTAGTGGTAGTTCCATGTAGACTTCTTCTTCTAAGTCTCCATAGAGGAAGGCATTTTTAACATCAAATTGTTGCAGAGGCAAGTCTCGATTTGCTGCTATAGATATAAGAATACGAATTGTATTGATCTTAGCTACTAGTGCAAAAGTATCCTGAGAGTCTATCCCATACCTTTGCGTATATCCTTTTGCAACTAGCCGAGCTTTATATCTGTCAATGCTTCCATCTGGTTTGAGTTTCAATGTGAACACCCATCGACATCCAATTGTTTTTATTCCTTTAGGTTGGGGAACAAGTTCCCAAGTGGCATTTTTTTGTAGAGCCTCCATCTCTTCGTTCATCGCTTTTTTCCATTTTGGATCAGCTAATGCATCCTGCACATTACTAGGAATAGAAACCCTGGATAATTGTTCAACAGTAAATGCATACGATTTAGTCAACCTATGGGAAGACACATAGTTATTGATTGAGTATTTGGTCTTGGCTTCAAGATCAGGTTCATACTGTTTTTTTGAAACTCCCCTATTCAATCTTTGTGGATATCTAGAGGTTATGTTTTCTGTAGGAAGACATGTTTCATTAGACTCATCAAACATAGGATTCGTATTTACCTGAGGAGGAACATTCCGGGTTGATTCTTCAGTTGTTGGTGCAGACGGGGGCAACTCTGGGGGTTCTTCAGGTGAAATTTCAGAATCACAGTCTCTTTGCACATCATGACACTTAAAAAATTCATTCACTACTTCTAACTCAATAAATTCGGCACCTCTTTCAGCATCTCTGTTAGTTTCATGTGGAACATTCTCTTCATTTGAAGTCTCCCCCTGAAGAGATGTCTAAGAAACTCCCCCTGAATAATAAGGGACTGATTCATGGAATGAGACATCTAAAGTCACATGGAGCTTGTTGGTGTATAGATCATAACACCGATATCCTTTTTGAAAATCAGAGTAGCCAACAAATACACATCGCTTGGCACATGGATCAAGTTTATTTCGCAAGATCTTTGGGATCTGAACATAAGCGGTACACCCAAAAATTTGGGGTT
Source organism: Aristolochia californica (assembly GCF_029961685.1). Lineage (NCBI taxonomy): Eukaryota > Viridiplantae > Streptophyta > Magnoliopsida > Piperales > Aristolochiaceae > Aristolochia > Aristolochia californica. The sequence continues at coordinate 65,780 of NW_027181992.1, read as the reverse complement.
CAAGATTCGGAAGATGGGGAATTGAAATCAGGGATTGCAGCTTGTGTAGAGGAGTTTGAAAATCAAGTACTCTAGAAGGTGTTCGATTGATGAGGTAGGCAGCAGATGTGATAGCTTCGCCCCAATAAAATCGAGGCATGTTCATGCCAAAGAGAGAGGTACGCACTACTTCTAAAAGTTGTCTATTCTTTCTTTCTGCCAATCCATTCTGTTGGGGAGTATAGGTGCAAGAAGTCTGGTGACGAATTCCATGAGTGGTCAGAAAAGTTTCGAGAGAAGCATTAACAAACTCAGTACCATTGTCAAATTGCAAAACACGAATATGCTTTTGGTATTGAGTATGTATCATTGTATGGAATTTCTGAAATGCTAGACACACATCACTTTTTTGGATAAGCAGAAATACCCAAATCATTCTAGTGCATTCATCAATAAATGTCACAAAGTAACGAGCTCTAGAAATAGAAGGAATTTTGGCTAGACCCCAAACATCAAAATGAATAACCGCAAAAGGTTCGGAACTTTTATTCAAACTCGGGAAATAAGCAATACGGTGGCTTTTAGCCAATTCACATGTGTCACAATGAAAATGCACATCAGTCAAACCTGAAAAAAGTTGAGGTCGCAATTTCTTAAGATAACCAAAGGAAAGGTGGCCTAATCGTCGGTGCCATAACCATACAGTTGTTTGAGCATTATCTTCACTGCTAGCTTGATTTGTCTAACAAATTTTTGATCCCCCGTTCTCTGTCAACTCCAAATAGTAGAGTTTGTCCCGTTTAACACCATAACCAAGAATCTTCCGGGTTAGAATTACCTGAAAGACACAAAATGAGGGCCAAAAAGTTACAGTACAAGCAAAAGTGGAAGTAATTTGGCTAACAAACAATAGATTATATTCAAGAGAGGGAACCACAAGGACAGTATCTAATGTCAGATTATTGGATAATATAACAGATCCTTCCCCAGTAATAGGAGAGGTACTACCATTGGCTATTGAAATAACAGATTGTGGAGAAGGTGAGATGGATTGTAACTGACTGGGATCCCTTGTCATATGATCGGATGCACCTGTATCAATAATCCAATGTCTATTCTTAGAATATACAGAAAATACTAATGCATTAGCGAGAATACCTGGATGGGCAACATTTGCAGTAGGTAGCTCCTGATTATCTTCCATGGATGTCACCATAGCTTTCCCATAAATCTTGTTACGGGAATTTTTCGAGAAATCCCACCACTCCGAATAGCCAATAATCTCATAACATCGGTGTTGTGAATGTCCTTTTTTTTTGCAGTGAATAGATACACGATTGTTACCTTTGCCAGAGGGTTGAGGGTTCCGACTGCTTGATGATCCTTGTCGGTTTTGGTTGACCAACATCTCCGAGTTCTCGGAGACTGGGCGATAGCTCCCCATTGTCTGTCTCTGTTGATATTCGCGTCTGACATATGCATATGTACTCTCCAAATCAAGTTTGGGATCTTTTCGCAAAATTTCTCCACGAACTTGATTAAACTCGGAGTCAAGCCCACTGAGAAAAATATGAACCCAAAGCCTAGCCATTGCAGAGTGCAACTGGATTAGCCCTTCGACTGTTTCTTCCTGAGATATAGTTCTATGATCAATCTCCTGGAAAATAGCAACCAGTTCATTGTAGTATGTGGATAACGGTCTACCATTTTGTTTGGTAGAAAAAGATCTCTCGTTCAGCTCAAATATACACGTTTCATCGGATCCATCATAGAATGTTTTTGATATTGCTTCCTATATCTCCTTGACAGTGGAGAGGCGAATAAATCGTTGCATGAGTAATGGACTCATGGAGTCAATAAGCCAACTTTTGACTCTTTGATTTTTAGTAATCCATGCTCTTTGATTTTCAGTGGTGGCCATCGATCTGAAATTTTTTTTTTCTTTTTTTTCTAATCCGGTCCGGTTCGGTTCAGTCCGGTCCGATTCGATCTGGTCCAGTACGATCTGGGCGGATTCAATTCTGGTCCGCTCCAGTGCTGGTCCGATCCGGTTTGGGTTTATACCGGTTCGGTCCGATTCGGTTTACCCACCGGTTTGGGTCAGCAGGAAAAATAAAGGAACAGTAGTTCCTAAGTTAAAAAATACCTTCGTCTTCGTCTTCGACAACGGCAGTGGAGCGTCGGGTTCAATCGGAACAGGGTGGTGGTGCCGTCGTTGGCGCTCGTCGGCACTCGTCGGCATTCGTCGGCGACGTGATTCCGACTATAGGACCGTCGTAAGAGAACTCTGTTCTCTTTCGGCAATTTGGCTTCCCTCGGCGAGAGTGGTGATCGGCGGTAATAATAGGAAGGTGGAACTGTCGTCGGCGGTTGTCTTCGGTCTTCACCGATCGTCTTCGGGCGTCGGCGACGTTCTTTTGGCGTCAGGACAGCCGGAATGCGGAGTTGCAGAAAAAACAGAGTTTTGCAACTCCGACGGATTTTTTCTTCCTCCGGCTTCCTCCTTCGGCGATTACAGGAGCACTTAGCTCCGACTTTCTGCGACGGAAAAGAGAGGATAATTCTCCTGCTCTGATACTATGTAAAACAGAGAACCGAAAATAGTAACACAGATTGAACGAATAGTTTTCCAATGATTTTTTATTCTTCTCCGTTAGGAGGCTATTTATAATACATTACAAGTTAATTTTAGGATCAATTTAGATCCTAAAATCAAGGAATAGAATCAAGAATATAATCACGGGATCGGAGGAAACAATCACGCTATACAATTTCCTCCGATCACGCTATACAGCTATACATTTCAACAGAATTTAATTAACTGATTAACTACAAGGTATATGATATGATGTTAGTATAATAGTTTTAATACTTTTTTATGTGTTTAATATTTGAGGAAGGGGTAATTTTGGGAATTAATAATTGAGTTAAGGGGGCATGAGTCAAGTGTGGATTAATAACATATGGAGGACATTTATGTCTTTTGTAATCATAGATCAATACCTAATGAAAGAATGGGTGACGCACGAAAAAGCTTGACCTAATTTCAATTCTTTCCTGTAACCTCATACTTACTTGTCAATAACCCACTTGCAGCCCACAATTTGCATTTAATTCTATAAGAATATAACAAAATGGTATGAGAGGAGGACACTGTTCCAGCATAGTATCACAAAGACAGTCGCGGTTTCTAAGACTACTATCCATCCAGCAGCAGGTTAGCTGAGTTTTTTACTCAAACTTGCACTTTTTCATTTCCATTCTATCGATGGCACCAGAGACGAGCAAGGACAAAATTAATGCAATGGCTAGGAGGCTGAAGGCAATTAGGGTCAAAATGCTTCAACCCTTCCAATGAGGAGCCAAACTTTGAGAGCAATGTACTGAGGGAAAGTGTCAACTTCACTCGTGAAAGGTCTTTAGGGTACAAATTCGAGAGAGAGAAGAGAGAATACAAGAAAAAACAGTTTTAGGTGGTAACAAAAAAAAAAAAAAATGCTGGCAGAGAAATCAAATTCACTTGGCATAATGGACTTGTATCAGTGAATTTAAAACTTCCATCGACAGAGCTCTTCCCATGAATTTTTCTCCTTCCCCAGAAAAGCTTCTCCCAATAAATATTGGCTACGAAAAACCTTAAAACCTTCGAACTTTCAATGTACTGGACAATAGTTTTTTTCACTTAATTTTTCTTTATTTTTCTATTTCTCCCTCCTGTTTTCAATTTTTCGTACTTTTATTTCCATTTTTTATTTGTCTTTATCCAAGAACATAACTCAATTAAAAAACGAGGAAAATACTATTTCTCCCCTTTTTTTATTTCCTTTTCTTTCTTTTTTCCCTTTTCCCTTATTCTCTATTTTTTTCCTTTTGAAAGAAGAGAATCAAATTGAAAAAATGGGAAACAACTTATTTTTCCTTTTGAAATTTGCTCAGAAAAGTTTTTTTTTTATTTAGGTTTTAGTTGTTTCTCTTCTTTTCCTTGTTCCCCTTGTTCTCTTCTTCTTATTCTTCTCTAATTTTATGTTGTGAAAGCAGAGAATAAACTTTGGTAAAGATTGTTAATTTATAATTCTCCCAACAAAATTGAGATTTTCATTGGGAGTAGTTCTCTTCTCCCAACGAATTTCTTAGTTTTGTTAGGTTAAAGTCTCCTTTCAAAAATCTAATCCTTTTCTTTCTTCTTTTTTCCCATTCTTTTCTTCTATATACATATTTAGTGACATCTCATGCGCGTAAACACATGTAATTAAATCATTAATGAAAGAAAATATAATTTTCATACTTTCATTAACATTCTAAACACTTCATTCCTTGAAATAATCTTTCAAAGAAATACACCCATGTTTTTAAAACTATCTTTCTTCAAATTAAAATGTTGTAAGTGCAATCATCAGTGTAACATATTTAACAAAAGGCTATGAAAAGCTACGGACAAGGAAAAAATATTTCTTATTCTTCTTAGTTTTTCTTGATTTAAGAAATGGTTAAGAGATGGTAAAAATGACATCTATATGGTTAAGAAGCTACATCTAATTTTAATTTATTTTTTATTTATAAAAATTTCTACCACAATTTGACCTAAAATAATTATTTGTGTTGTAATTTTTAATACTTAAAAATTTAAATTTAATGGAAATATTAATTGGTCAATGTAATAATTACCTATTAATTAATGACTAATTAATTAATTAATATTTTAATTGTGCAAGTAAGTGATTAATTAATTATTTCTTGTATTAATATACAAAAAACTTGTTTAATAGAATACATAACTATTTGAAGGCAGCTAATACTAGTTAATTAATTAAAAAGTATATGTATTTAATAATTAAATAATATTAATTAAGTAAGAAAATAATAAAATGTCTTATGATTTTTGTTAATTAATTTGCCAATTGACCTTTTTAATATAATAACTAATCAATTATTTAAAGAAATAGGTAGTAATTCATTAATTAAATAATTAATTGATTCAATTAATTTGGTTAGTGTGATTAATGGAGTTGGTGGGAATAACAGAATGACATACTATTTGATCACAACTAATAGCAGTCGATTATTTAGTAATTAATATATTTATAATTAAATATATTTAATCATTTTCCATGAATAATTTTAATACTTTTATTGTAGTTTTCTTTATATTTTTATAATTTTCTTTTTTCAATTTTAAGAGAAAAAAAATTTGTTTTACTTAATTTTTTTTCTTTCCATTTTTCCTTCTTATTTTTTTTTTCCCTTCGTTCTAAACACTATAGCTGAAGGTGGTGATGGATATATCTTGAAATCATCACTGGACTCCAGGGATAGAACAACCGATCATAGCATATTAAGGATACCTTGGAGTAGGTGAGAGATTAGGAGAAATTAGGGTTGTGAGCACGTTATCTTTGCCCTTCCCCTCACACCTTTATCTATATACTTGAGGGCAAAGACCCTAGGACATGAGTGAAGTAAAGAGACTTAAAAATTTAACATAATTACATCTCATACCACTTACTCTCTCAATTACATAAAGTATCACTATCTTGTTTATTACTCCAGTGAGAAAATATCATAAATTCCCAACTTGGAATATGCCTCTAAGAGAGATTTTGTAATAATGACCTTTGTGAAGATATCTGCTAGTTGATTCTTGGATGTGATGTATTGCATAGATATTACACCAACTTGCAATTTTTCACAAACAAAACGATAGTAACCCAATATGCTTGGTTCTGTCATGAAACACTAAGTTATACGTAATATGAATGATTGTCTAATTATCACAAAGAAGTTGCATCGGTTTATTTACTTGGACAGTACAGTCATAAAGGATTTAAGTCATAATAGGTCACTTATTGCATGTGTCATTGATATATATATTCTACTTTTGTATTTGACCTTATTACCACATTTTCTTTTTTGCTTCTCCAGATGACTAAATTAATACCTCTAAATGTCTGTATAATAACTAGAGGTTGATTTTCTATCATCCGGTGAACCTACCCGGTCTACATCTGGAAATCCTTGAATATCTATATATCCATGGTTCTTGAATAATAACCATTGATCAGGAGTTCTCTTCTAGAATTGAAGAATCCTTTTTAGTGCTTCCCAATGACTTTGTTGAGGTCGGCGCATAAACTGACTCATGGTTTTAACTGAATAAGATATATCAAGTCTTGTAGTCGAGAGATAGATTAATTTCCTTACTAACCGTTGGAACCGTCCCATATCAACATCACTTGCACCTTTAACAACATAATTTAATATTGGGCTTCATTAAGTGAATCAGTTGGTTTGCGTCCATGAATTGTGGTTTCTTGTAACAGATAAAAAATATACTTCCTTTGATATATAATTATGTCATATTTTGATAGTAGAACTCTTATGCCCAAGACTCATTTGATTTGAGAAGCCCCAAGTCTTTGGTTTGAGATTTTTCTTTGACTTGTTGAATTCCATTATAGTTGAGAGCAATATCATCAACATATACTACCATGAAAATCTTCCCTTTGAGTGGTATTTTTGAGAAATACCCAGTGATCGCTCTCATATCTCTTACATGACTTGAGTGACAACCATAGTACACTTGTCAAATAAGATTCTTAGGGATTGTTTGAGCTCATAGATGGGTTTTTTAACCGACATATTTGATCCGCCGAAACCTTTTATTCAGGTGGTAGAGCTATATAAACCTCTTGTGATAGATCACCATTTAAGAAAGTATTTTTTATTAGAGGTTGGCATCGGGTCAGGTTTTACAAGGAAGACCTGATTCTACCCAAAAAACCCAGGTTCAGGTTTGTAATTTCACCCCGTGGATCGAGGACAGGTGGGGAAAAAAACCCACCGGGTCTCGGTCGGTGGGTCCAAGACCCACATAAGAGACAAATATATAGAACAGGGTTAAGATGGGTCTGGTTTTACGGACTATAGCCTTTGGCCACGAACCATGCTTTATATCTTGCAAGAGTCCCATCTCGACTATATTTTAAGTGTATAAACCCACTTGCAATGGATCGTCTTCTTACCGAAGACATGCCCTTGATTTATGAGTTAATAAGTTGTTAATGGGCCCTCATTTTATGGGTTTGGTTGGGGATGGGTGGGGATGGGGGAACGAGGTGGGGGCAGGGATAGGGCGAGGAAGAGGTTGGTTTCCCAACGCCATACAGTTTTTTTTGTTTTGGGGACAGGGATCGGTTCCGGTTTGGGTTTTAGGAAACCCGTGCCCACCCCTTGGGTGTCTACATGGGCAATCACAAATATTGAGTTGCAGGCCTTAGAGCTCCTAGCTCCCTTGAAGGCTACAATATCAGGGTTTGGGAAGCTGCTAAACCCGTTCAGGAGGGAGCATGAACCCATGGATACCATTTTGAGCTCTTGAAAGCTCCTTAGCCATCCAGAATCCTTCACTTTGTCAGGTGGGAAACAAAAGAAAAGAATTCTAACACATTAGGAGGTCCACAAAAACATGTTCTCCAGCATTACCTCTTAGCCTTCACATTTTGGGAAGCAGGCCTCAGCAAACTAGGTTAGAAATGTTTACTGGTCACATTTTCATAGTTTAGCTCTCAAAGCCATTGTTGATCGTTCCCTAAAATTGGAAGAAATCTTTGGAAGCCAGCCATGCCTGCAGTGTAATTGCACCTGTGGAAAGAGAGTGAAATGACCATACTAACCTTATTTTAGAAGATATATTGCAGGCATTGCCCATGATATCCTCTTTTGGGTAAAATCCTATAACATTCTCCCCCTGTTCTTAACCTCAATCACCAACAAGTTCTGAATGACTTTGCCAATTTCAAATCCTCCTCCCACCCCCCTTAGGCCACTGATGATGGCTGGCAAAAGGTGGACTTTGGTAACATTTCCAAGGGGAAGACGGGGCCTACTGGGTTTTGAAAGAGCTACTAGCAACCTTACGGACATTGTTCTTCTTTCTTTCAGAACTTTTATTTGGAGAAAAGGGAAACTCTATTCCAAAGCCACAAGGCAAATGAATAAAACTAGCAAGGAAGAACAAGAGATTGCAAGGACACCAAATTTTTAGCAAGTGAGGCAGCCATCTGATTGGCTTATCATGGATTATGACTTCAAATACAAAGATAAAGACTAGCAATTTCACTGATTTTGTGGAGGAAGATCATCTAACTTGGAACACCACTCAATGACAACACTGAACCTCTTGCAACCCGAAGTTGACCACCAAGTAAGGAACTGAAGGTGCTTTTAGGCCCAATCGAACTATGAATAAACCAAAGCTGAAATTAGAGGCCACCTCCATGGTCATAAAACATCCATTAAGCACTTCTTGGGCCCCTTGGTTGCTGAAGGTGAACTCTACAATTGTAATCAATTGGATGAAAGAAAAACATATCCTTTATGAAGGCAAGAGCACTTTTTGAAAAAAATAGTAGATTTATGAGGTCGGTGGTGTCTTCATCCATAATTTTTTGCTTAAATGGCTAGCTCAAAACGAGGGTCAGGATAAAACAACCCAAAAGAGTAAGATTTAAAACCGTGAATTTGTAATAATCATTATATCCGTCTGGAAATGTCCCTTTCTGGCAAGTTGATTGGCCATTTCATTAGCCTCCCTTAGTATATGAGACCAGGTGATATTCATGCCAAAGGATAACTCGTCAATCTGGGTGAATTCCTGATCAAATCTCCAGCTGCATTAACAGTCCCCTTTGGCCCAGGCAATGCTACTTCTTAAATCCCCAACCACCACCAGGAGAGTGCAATATTGAGCACAAATTGAGCCTGTTTTACCCGAATTGGTAATTCCTAGCGAGCCATTATATGATATTAAGGCATTGTTGTAGTAATCACTAACCTCTCCCTCATACCCAACAGGTTGCTAAATGAGCTTCCGTCAAAGTTCAGCTCCAAGTATCAGGGGGAGGGGACCAACCTGTAGAACTCCAAGTACTCCAAATCTTAATGGATTAAGATCTAAATCCCATTTCCGTTTTTCAAATAATCTGTTTATTTGCTATTCTTGCCTTTTTTAAGATAAACCCTTTTATATTTGCAATATTTTTGTCTTTCTTATTAATTATATAATATTAATTATGTTTAGTTCGTCTTGCTTGATTAATTTACTATTTGTTATGTATCTTTTATGATAGTTAATAACTTGATACTGTTAGTATTTTTATTTATCAACGTTTTTGAAGTTCGTTTAAATTGAGCATGAAATTACTAAGCTAGTCTTTGAAAACGAAAACTCAACATGATATTTTAAATTATATTAAAAATTTATGTAATAGTAATCAGAATTATTTAACTCTTCGTTATCACTAATTATAGTTTGTGCAACTAGGAGGGGAGAGTTGAGTTAGACAAAACTCAACCCAAAATGCCAGGGGTTTGGCCACTCACACAAGTCGGGTCCAAGGACCAAGGTGAAGGGAAGTTCTCCAGCCCTATCCATTAAATTTAATTTTCTAAGAATATAAAAAAATTGAAAAACTATTAGGCCAAAATAATGATTGATAAAAGTTTGATGTTTTACTGGCATGTTCTCAGCAATTAAAAATTAAAAAAAAAAAGATCAAACTTCAAGTGAGAAAGAAACATTACATTATATTTTTAGTTTTTATTTATAAATATACATATTCGCTTTCATTTATCTCACTCACTCGATGCTTTGAGCATCTTTAATTTAGTTTCACTAGCTACAAGTTTTAAAAATCCATTGAAGAATTTTTAAAACCACAATTTTAAAATTCAATCTTAATAACCACTCATAGATGAAATCCTCTATCAGCAGAAAAGTAATTCAATTCCAGCTTCGTTTTTATGATGCATGCGAGTTGAATGCACTGGAACAGAAAAGTATAGGAACACTACGAGTGGATCATTGTCAGAAGCATGAAAATCTACTCCTGATATGGTACATTGCAAGAGGCTACTTTACAGTGAAGTACAATGAAGATGGCCACATCATTCCACACAATGTACGTCCAAAACCCTACCACTTGCTCATCCAAACAACCCAGAAACAACTAAATACAAGAAAATAGAATAAAGATAAAACATCGAAATACACTTCTTGGTAAGGCAATAGAAACAAACACCTGCTCCTCTCTCCATCATGCATCCACCTCCCACCTGTTACTGAGTTTTTGGCTTTTGAATCTCCACATATGGAAAGAATCGCAAGAAGTAAATAACCTGAGGATTCCATCCTAGTTGTTGAGCACGACAAAACATTAGAAATGTATTTGCAAAGTACGAACTAAAGCCCATAAGCACATGCCAAAGTGCGTGGCCTTGTGGGTTGATAAGCCAGTCTGATACTCCGTCACAGAACATGCGATCAAGCAACCAACAGAGGCTTGCTAGAGAAATTGTCAGCACATAAAATTGCGCTAACCGCTTGGCAGTCCCTTCCTTTGTGTATATATAATACTTGTACATACGAGGAACACAAAGAAGAGCAAGAATTATATAATGCACCTTAAAGCCAATGCCAAAACGCACTTGTGAATGAACAATAGCGAACACTGCACCATACAAAAACAAAAAGGTTGGCATCGTACTCCTGTAATGCCAATCTGGTGAGTAGAGGACATAAATGTAGAGCAGCATCTCCCAGACCATTGGTGTTTCATCACTTTGCTGTAATCTGAAAGATAGGGTGAAAGACTTAAGTAATGACGACGGATTGATATTCACAGAGCCCACACCCAAATTAATTGATATTTCACTATTCAAGCTAAAAAACAAGAGTGAAGAATATTGTGCCCTGAAACTAAAACAGCTTTGTCACCAGAATGATGAAATGCCCATTTTTTTTTATAAAGATGTAATATATTAACAAGAAAAAATTTACAAAGGAAGAGGGAGCAGATCCCTAACAACAAGAGATTGAAGAAGGGACGCTCCCTGCTTGGCAAGCACATCTGCTACCGAATTTGCAAATCTCGAAATGTGACATACAATAAAGTAATGAGGTAATATCTAAAATCTTCTGAAAGATGTCCCAATGCCTCCATGGCGGAAGGGAAGCACGCTGGCACCAACCAATGACTACCTTGGAGTCCCCTTCAATGTGAATTGGACCACTGCAGTTGTCTCTGAACACGCGAAGCCCATTAAGAAAGGCCATATAGCTTTGCCGACGTAGAATCGGAGATGCATAATAGACTAGCATAAGAGAAGCATTGATTGCCAAATGGATCCGAAATCACACCCCCAAAGCTAGCGATCCCCGGATTGCCAAGAGAAGAGCCATCAAAATTCAATTTTAAGTAACCAACCTCTAGGGAAGTCCACTCTTTCATTACTTGAACCTTGGTCCCAATGTGCATTCTTGCCAGATTGCTCCAGCGAATGGAGATGCCCTTGAAAGAGCAAAAAGGTTTCTTAGTCAGAAGCCAGGTGGACATTTGCCCCGTCACTCTTTCTGCTACTCTTGCCTCATTTTCACTTTTAGCATCGAACCGCCTTCTATTATGTTCATTCCAAAGCCCCCACAGCACGAAACTAGCGCAGGCGAAGATCATCATTTTACCGAGACCAGGAAGGGGATAGCCAATGATCGACTTGCTAAAACAGATCAGATCAATAGATATACAGAATTGCACCCCCAACTTGCATAGGACAGAGGTCCACACATTCCATGAGAACTGGCACAAGAGCAGAGTATGATTGGCGGATTCAGCCTCATTGTTGCAAAAAGGACATAGTGGGTCTATAGATGGGTGACCCCTTCTTCGAAGCACATCTGCCGCAAGAATCTTACTTTGGCAAGCATTCCACATGAAGAATTTAATCTTTGGAGGGGTACAAAGACGCCAAACGAAGTAGATATCGTGCTCACTTTGCGTCGAATCCCAACCAATAATGTATCTGTATGCAGATGAAACTAAGAATTTTCCGCTTTTGTCAGGCCACGAAATGTGCTTGTCTGCATTGGAAGGCCTCACTCTGACGTGATTCAAAGAATCCATTAAACAACTTGCGTCCATAGCCTTCATATCAGAAAGACCCCTTCGAGGATGTAGGCTCAGACCACCCCCCTCAAAGGCATCGGCTACTGAAATTTCCCTTTGTGCGGAGAGAAGGAAAAGATTTCTAAAAGATTCCTCAAAGGTTCTTGCCCCGTCCACCAAACATCCCAGAATTTTAGAGATCATCCGCTGCCAACAAAGAATCTACAGGCTAAGGAAAATTACTAAAGAAGCAAGTAAAGAGATCTCCATATTGAGGATAGCCCTCTCCAATTTCCTCCAGACATCCACCATGACGAATTCCAACCCAGCTTGGCACGAACCATATCCTTCCTAAACCCTAAACCCTGAACTCCAAGTACTCCAAATCTTAAAGGATTAAGATCTAAATCCCATTTCTGTTTTTCAAATAATCCGTTTATTGGCTATTCTTGCCTATTTGAAGATAAACCCTTTTGTTTTTGCAATATTTTTGTCGTTCTTATTAATTATGTTTAGTTCGTCTTGCTTGATTAATTTACTATTGGTTATGTATCTTTTATGATAATTAATAACTTTATACAGTTAGTATTTTTATTTATCAATGTTTTTGAAGTTTGTTTAAATTGAGCATGAAATTACTAAGCTAGCCTTGAAAACGAAAACTCAACATAATATTTTAAATTATATTAAAAACTTATGTAATAGTAATCAGAATTATTTAACTCCTTTTATGAATCGCAACTTTAGAGGGAACGCCCACTCCCTTCTACCAAAGCTTGAACCTACATCCCACCATCCATCAATAAGAGCTTCAAAATTTTCCTCCATTAACCATGAGTTTTCGAAACGGAAAGGCGAGGGCCCCCATTTTTCGAAAACGGTAGTCAGCAAGATAGGCCAATGATCAAACCCTACCTTGTTGAGAACTCTCCCAGTGACATTCCCAAACATCTGCAGCCAGTCATGGCAAGCCAAGAAACGGTCCAATTTTGATAGTATGGGCTGCTGCTGGATGTTAGTCCACGAATTCTTCCCGGACAGGGGAATCTCATCCAACACACACCCGCCAATGAAGTCTGAGAAGCCTCGCACCGATGGAGGTTTCTTCTCATGACAATATCTAATAGCATTGAAATCCCCTACAAAGATCCACGGGAGATTCCAATTCTACTAAAGCGAACTGAGCTCTTCCCAGAAAAGACTACGATCCCTGTATCTGGTTGGACCATACACTCCGCCCACACACCAAATTCTGCCGAAGTAGAGATCTCTAAACTGAATACCTAGAGAGAAGCGGCCCTCAATGACATTAATAGAGTCAAAAAATTTCGAGTCCCAGGCTACAAATATACGTCCGGAGTGGCCAATAGCATTCACAGTTGCCCACTTAATTGAGGGGCACGACCAGAACTCCTTGGCAATGGCATCTCTTGCACTTTGTTTCTTGGAAGATAACTATAGAAGGCTTGAATTGAGAATGGAAGCTTGATATCATGCCGCGCTTCCGGACAACACAACAAGATCATTTGCTACCTCGGTTTTGGACTCCCGACGCAGTACTGTCCCCAGGCAGCTGACCTTGATAAACAACGCCCATTAGGCGCACCAATCGCATTATGTGTTGCCATGTCTCTTCGTCATATTAATGACGCTCCACTTGGAGTTCCTCCACAAGATGAGTAGATCTGTCGTTGGGGGGGGGGGCGCTATTCTTATAAAGCATGATTGCATAACTCATGTCAAATCATTCTGCAACACAGCCTAACATAATAATGGGCTGATCTCAAGTGACACACATAAAAAAATGCAATATATGATTGGTGATTCTACACACAATTTGGACCCTCCAAACAACATAACCTACATAAACTATTTCAGAAATCAAATGACTCTCCCCTTTGTGGACCTAAACATAGGCTCTTCACAAAGTGAAATATCCACATAGCAAGACCACATACATGGAGTTTGAAAAATCCAAACACTGTTTGGACCATCAAACAGTAAGGCATAGCACGAACGACATCACAATCACATAATCTTAACCCTTACCCAACATAGTCAGGACAACCCTCCAATAATGATGATAATGAAAAACAACACCTCCTTCCTGCCCCTCAAACCAACAACCTAAAAAAAGTTCCAGCATAAAAAACAAACAGTTAACCTGCAAAATTTTAGTTTACCATTTGGATTGGTAGTTTGACAAAACATTTGCTTTAAGTTAAGAATCGAGAAAAATTTTGGTCTTTGAAGTGTCGCTGTGACTTGGCTGAGTGCCTCACATGCTCTGTTCTCCATGATGCCTGCATCCATCTGCATGCTAAGGCTGCTGATTGGCACGCACTCCTTCTGGTGCCTTACACATCATCCAAGCTGCTGCCCTCGCACAACTGAACAACATGCGAAAGGGACAAGGAACCCATCCAGGGTTCCAGAGGCTACTACACAGCCGCATCATGTTGTGCAAGGGAACCCAGAAGTTTCTTCTTCAAACAGTCCCTCCCACTAAATGACTGCCGTCACAAATGAAACAGGCAAAGCCCTCGCACAACTGAACAACGTGCAAAAACCCATCCAGGATTCCAGAGGCTACTACACAGCCGCATCATGATGTGCAAGGGAACCCAGAAGTTTCTTCTTCAAACAGTCCCTCCCACTAAATGACTGCCGTCACAAATGAAACAGGCAAACTTCTTGTCCTTACCTTTGCCTTCCATCCCATCCTTTCTTTCATATTCCTTCTTCCGATACTTGCCTCGATTCAGAAGCTGTCTTGTCCATCGAGTCAGTGGCATTCTTGCCCCTCTAACCAAAATTCCCCTTAGCCTTCATAGAGAATTCTACAAGCTTTTCTGTCGTGGCTAGTACCACAGCTAAGGTCTTAACCTGCATATGCTTATACTCCTACTCCACCCATGCTAGAGTCCCAACATGAAAGAGAATAGATGGACCTCATAGAGCCTTCTTTTGACCCCAATTAAAAAGAGTCAACCCCTGTAGGAGACAGAAATCCCCTTTGGCCCATGCAATGCAACTTCTTAAATCCCTAACCACCACCAGGAGAGTGCAATATTGAGCACAAATTGAGCCTATTTAGCAAGGCAAGCACCTCCATTTTACCCAAATTGGTAATTCCTAGCAAGCCATTAGATGATATTATAGCATTGTTGTAGTAATCATTAACCTCTCCATCATACCCAGCAGGCCTTGGATTGCTAAATGAGCTTCCATCAAAGTCAGCTCCAAGTATTAGGGGAAGGAGGGGACCAACCTGTCGAACTCTTGGGCTTAAAATTGATAAAGAAGCCAGTGAATTCCAACTCTCTCTCATAATGGCAATCGAGAAGTCTAGCCATTCAGGAGAGAGTTTCGACAATTGGAGTATGGTCTAGATCAAACACTCAATAACTTTGCACACTGACCAGGTTTATCCGAAAAAGTGCATCCATTCTTTTCTACCAAATAAACCAAGGAACCACATACATAGTCATTCTCCACAATAGCCTTCCCACCCTCAAAAATCAGGGATGGAAACTGTAATGCAAAAGATAGCCCAATTTGTTTAGTGTAAGAGTACCAAATCTCACGAACAAATGAGTAAAAGAACAAATGATGATTGATAGATTATGATTCGGTGTTACAAAGTTTGCAGTTTGGGTTATTGATGTACATACCTTTGTGTTATAGCTGCTTGCATATGAGAGTACTTTCTTTTCATTAAGCATAGAGAAAATAACTTGCCCTTTTCAATGCAGTTGTTGGGTAGTTGAAGCAATTATTCGTGACCTAATGATCTGATAGTAACAAGTAGCGGAGAAGACCCCAAAAGTGGCAGCTGTCCAAATGACACAATCCACTCCCAAACCTCTATTGTACAAGTCGTCAAGTTTCCAACGAAATTCACCACTTGGACCATCTCCCGATCAAAGAGAATGTCTAAGGTTGAGGTTGAGGTTGAGCTTCTAGCACTTGCAGCCAATAGGATCGATCAAATGGCTAACATAAACTAGCTGTTAGAGCAGCAACTAGACTCCAGTCATGATTTCCATCAATTATTCCTACAGGATGCACAAATGTGATTTGTATATGCTGATGCAGTTATGAATCACAGCTGTCTTTCTCTGGTCATTCAAAGCCCTCATGTTCTATGAGAGCTTCTTCATGGGTCAATGTGTGAGCTTTTGATTGTTGACAAGGCCCATCCCAAAAGGTTCCCATCAGCCTTGTGCCCTCTCCAATTTGCATATCAAATTCCTCCACTAGGTGCAGAATCTTGGCCTTGATGACATATTCAACCTCCTCTAGTTGAACCATTTGGATTGGGACAATGTCCAATGCCTCTTCTTTCACCACAATGATCTCGTCATACATGATTGCTTGACCGCTTCGTTTTTGCAACTACAAACACCATTCTCGCCCATCTGTACAGCATGCAATCATGGAAGGAGATCGTTGGATGAGGGAGAATTTAGCCCATCAACTATTGAATGAAGCCTCCATTAGGAGGATTTCATAAGACCCAGACCGGAGAGATTAATACAAGGGATTCGTTGTCAAAAGTATGTTTGCATAACTTAGGATCTTTCCACCAGCTCCAGCATATGGGCCTCTGCTGAACTATGGCTTTCTTCTCCATCATAAGTGTTTACTCACTAAAGAAATCTCTCTGCTGCTTTTCTATCTTAAGCTACCCCTTTCCCCTTGATCTTCTCAATGGTTCTGCTTCTCATACGTGTCCCCACCTACCCTGTAGTGATGATGCAACTCCTATTGGGCATGTGTTGATCTCTTGTGTTGGGGATCATGCTCCACTAAAAAATTCGTGAGTGTATATTCATTTAATGTGCTTGTTGAATTTTCAATACTACCAATCTCTCCCATCACTGCATATAGGTTAGTCCAACTCATGGATTCAATAGCTAAGAAAAATTGTGGGCCCAAGCTGCACCGCTAGCGATTGCTCCCCTTAGTTTGATTGAGGGCCCAAACTGCCCACTAACTTGATCAATCTAACAAACTCCCCACAGCACGCAACATTCGCTAACATCATCCAAGTCATACTCGCATTCTCTCTGTTGCACCACGTCAACTTGTGCAAGCTGGTGCTCCTTGCAGTCACATCTCCTTCACTCACAACCGCCTAAAGAGGTGTTGAGACACCGTATGCTCTAGAGCCTCAGCAAGTTATTATCACAACAACGGGCAATTCTCGGTCTCCTTGGCCTACCGCCATCTTATGGGATGGACTCGGCCACCCGCCCCCCACCTAGTAGCTTTTGTTTGGCGCCTCTCAGCCCCACCCAAAGTGAAGTTTTCTCTCTGAAGTGCCTTCCGCAACAAGATCGTCACTGCAGACAATCTTATTAGGTGTGGTAACACCACTCCCGATCCTCTCTGCCCCTTCTGTGGGATGGAGGCTAAAACTATGAGTCACCTTCTACTCCATTGTGGCTTCGCCAGGAAGGTCTGGATTTACATGGTTGACAATATGGGTCTCAACTTCTGCATCCCACTTGACCTGAGCACCATGTGTCGTTTCTCTTTAGGGACCGGCCTTCCCAGCCGAGGCAAGCTTCTGTTGGCTGCCTGCATTGCTTTCATCCCTTGGTGCCTTTGGAAGGAGAGGAACTCCAGACGGTTTGACTGTAATTTTCGCTTTGTTGCTGGACTTACACTGCCACAGGGCTCATCTCTACATGGATCCGCACCCGAAAAGAATTCACATGTCTCTCTTGTTCCCAAATTTGCACCAGCTGGAAGATTATTGCTCAAATGTCCGTCCCCTCTGCCCCCTCCCCAAGTTGTTGTTTGGGAGCCTCTTCCCACAGGACATTATAAGCTGAATTTTGATGGTAGCGCCTTCGGGAACCCAGGTTTTGTCTGGTTTTGGCGGGGTGATTTTTTATCCGGGCGGCTCAATAATATTCTCTTACTCTAGCCCTCTCGGAATTGCTGACTCGACCACTGTTGAGCTATCTGGTCTCCTTCACGGCTTGCGTATTTTTCAAGACTACTTCACTGGGAGGGAGACTCCAAGGTCGTCATCAGATAGTGCTCCACCTCATCCTTCCCCCCATGGAGTCACTGGCAGATTTTTCTTGATATTTTGGACATTGTATCCACCATTTCTTGTACTTGGTCTCATGTACTTAGATCAGCCAATTCGGCTGCCGATTAGCGTGCTAAACTGGTAGCCCCCCCCCCCCCCACCACCTTTTCAATCTCTTGTTGTTTGGGGAGGTCTCCCTTGAAGTATCTTCCCTTTCTTTGAAATAAAATTATCATCATTTCAAATAAACAAAGCAATGAATTATCTTCAGTTTTGCATAGTCTAATCTCCTACAATCGATGGCATCCTCCTCCAATTCAACTAATGCTCTCACTATTTCTGCTATAGCGCTCAGTGTGCTCTTACTTCAAATCTCAACTGTTTTTTTTTTTTTTTTTTTGCAATAATATATCAATCAAAGGGGACAAGCAAACAATGTATTACCATGGCCATATGTCAATCAGTATCGACATAGTCCCTTTTTTCCAAAGAAGCAGAACCTTCTCATGTTCCTTCAGAGGCAATGACGAAAAGAAATTTCAAAGGTCTAAGGAAGACCACCTTTGGTTGTTGGTGGAGATTCCATGGAGTTATGCCTAGTCTACAAGCTTAATGGGGTCCCAATTGTCCTTTGTGGTCCTCCCAACTAGACAACACTAAAGAAAGATGACCCTCTCCTAAACTGATTTGGGATCCATGAGAACATATTTTTCACTCACAGTGATCACCGTGCTTGCTCTACCTGCCGCCAATCCCTTACCAACTTGAGCAACTTCAACATATGTCTCTTGAGGTTTTACTCCAAAAAGCGGTGGTGCGAGTGAAAGAAGCATATGTGCATCAATATTGTGCTTCCTCCAATTTTGTTCAAGGATTTATGTAATAGCATTATAACATTTTACCATATAGAGCCCTAGATTATCCCTAAGTTGGAGGATGTAGGCAAATTCATCTACCACCACAATTCTCACTGAACTCAACACCGTTACCCCTCATCTCCATTGTACACAAAAAAGGAAGACCAAGTGGCCATTCCAAATCTCTGTCCTCCTATTTTCTTCCATCGTTTTTCGTATCTACTTAACCGTCATCACCAGTGAATGCACGGGACCCCAATGAAATCATTGTAACAAGATGATTTGACAAAGATTTTAATTGTTTCCTTATCACCCATTGGGATCCCTTCCACAAACACCCTTCGTTATCCATTTCGGAAGTGAAAGATAAGATATTTGCTGCTACTCCATTTCAGCTCCTAATAGTCACCCACTTTCCCTCAACAAGAACATTTGTTCGTGGATCCTAGGCAAGTTGTTTGCCATAGAGTCGGGTCCCTGCTTTGCTAGGAAGCCAATTTCAGGTTCTTCTCTCCTATTTCTCTCTTCTTCATTTTCACTCCCACAAACAGACAAAGCCTTGCGCCATCTCGACAACTCCCAGAGCCTCGGCACTTCTCACCACTTCGTTGCCTTCCAAATCGCCTTAATGTCACTATCTCAATCCTATTATGCTTGTCTTCATTCATACTTTAAGAGAAGTGTGTCATCAACTCCTTTGAGAAGAAAATTCCTACTACATTTTGTCAAGGCAGCTCTCTTCACCTTCTATGAGGCTTGTTCTCTCCATCCTCCATTATGTTCGATTTAATAATTTTTTATTCATTCAATTTTAAATTTAAGAAAAAAGGTCTTAACACAAAACAATGAGTATAGAGCGCCTCATAACTGAAACTTGCACAATCCAGGATAAAGCAAGCAGATTAAGCACAACAATTGCTTGAAGTAGCAAGCTTATCAACACAAATGCCACCTAAATTTAAAGCAAGGGACAGAAATGTTGAAGCCATCTCCTCAAATCGAGAGGGAAAAAGCAAGAAAGTGACACAAAAAGGCCTTATACAGAGATATGATGGCCCAGTTGACATTATTGAAATGGTTGTCAATCTTGTATACAGGCTAACCTTGCTAGAGTTTTATGAAACCCAACAATTCGAGCAAGAAGATGAAACCACCTTGAACAACAAGGTGGAAGGCCAAATGAAGAACTAAAGGACATCCTACTAGTTGGTGAAATGGAAGTTCCCTAGAAATCAGGGCAAAGGTAAAAATTGGTATTTTTAAGAGCTCATCTAATCCTAAATACACTCAACGAAGACATCAAAGAATTGAAATGGTGGACCCCTCAGATAGCTGGCTCAAGCAATAAAACACAAATTGGACTAACACCACATCAAGTGCAGTTGCAGTATTGGCAGAAGGCAATTCGGATGTAGAATCTACACAACATGAACAAGAGCATAATGCTAGTGGGAAGCGCTCTGTTAAAATATAGGTAGATTGATTGGATAGCATCCATAATTGCACAACACAGAGATAGATAGCAACAACATCACAATGGCTGTAACTTGCAGTAAGGGCTGTCAAACATAAAAGCAATGCATGTTGGCATTCAATGACAAGTTGCAAGATTTCAATTATTGCATGAGATAGTTTCAAAAAGTGGCAGATGCCCTTAGATTGCATGGCAAAACATGATACCTGCCAAAGTATTGGAAGATTGGATCTTTTTCTTTGAGAAAGGTATATTTCTATTCAAGGCAAGCCAAGAACAAAATAACAAAACAAATAGACACTAGCAAAAAAGCTCTCCCTTAACAATGAAAGATTTGAGGGAGGCTCTTTGTTTGACAAGGGAATCAGCTAAAGCATCAGCTGTCCAAGGAACATGAATCCAAATACAATTAAGTGAGGAGAAAATATCAATAATTTCATGAAAAAATTCCAATGGGACCAAGCGCGTCAACAATCTTCAAGCACCAACCAATAAAAGTCTTCAAATCACCCTCAATAAGGACCTGGCCACTAAAATGATCACAGGAAACGAGGAGCCCATGAAGTAACGCATGCAAATCAACCTAAGTGGAATCCGAGAAGCCAAGGGACCCACCACAAGAGCTAAGAATTGTCCTTCAAAACCAGCTTAAACAGGTTTGCCAAATGTGCAGCCATCAAAATTTCAACTTCAAAGAATCCCTAGGGGGCGAGCACAATCCAAGAAGGTTGGAGGCATAGAGGAGGCAACCACTTGGGTAATGGCTTGCTAATTCTCTATCAGCAGAAGACTTCCAAGGTTTGATTTGTGAGCTTGTGAGGTCAGACCAGTAATACGAGTAGTAACCTCATCCACCGATGAGAATTTGCTGTTGAAGCGCCTGTTCAGTCCATAGGCCTCGAGTTCTTTACCCAATCCAGGCAAACACAGACCCCTCCACATTTGGCTAGCAGTGGAAAGGTCACTAGAGATGCAGAATGAGCACCAGTTTCATTGAAAAGATTGGTTCAAACCATCCAAGCAAACTGATAGTGCAGGGGAATGTGATTAATTTTTTCTTCCTCATTGTGGCAAAAAGGGCAAGTCAGATCAGGTATAGAGTTTCCTCTTCTTCTCAAATTTCCAGCTGTTAGAATTTTTCCAAGTGAAGTACTCCAAAGGAAGAATAAGATGTTAAAGAGGCCCAGATAATTTTGCTCATAATGATCAGCACTAGAGTCCCCTCCCATGATGAAGTAATAGGTGGACTCCACAGAGAATTTACCAATTTTGATAAGAATCCAGATCAGTTTATCGGCCTGCTGGGGTCTGTTTATAATGTCCTCAAGGGATGAGAATAGAATGCTGGCCAAGATTGCTTCATCATCAGTCAACCCTCTCCTAAAATTAAGATTCCTACTGCTATTGGCACTCAAGGATTCAGCAACTGTAATGTCAGGGTAGCAGGCTAAAGTAAAAAGATCCGGGTAAGCTTCCTTTGAAGGACCACATTCCAATAAATTGTCACTCCAGAAATTGATTTTCAGTCCTTATCCAGCATAGAACTTGATAGCAGAGGTGAACTTAGATAGCAGCGGGTAGAGTGCTCTCCAAAGAAGTGAGAGACTCAATCTTGTGCGTCCTGAAATCCACCAAGGGGAATTCCATTTGGAAGATTGGCAAAGAGAAAAAAAGTATTGGACAATTAGTTTAGCTACAACTTAGGAATATAACCATTGTGTGGGACATATGGTGAGGTAGTTTCAGCCACTACTAAGTAGTTTCATATTGAGGCTATAAATATTCCCAAGGACTTGCGGAACAGGAAAGGCGTTATTTGTATATTTTAAGTCAGTAACTACCCTCTTCCTCCCTTTCTATATCTCTCTCTTTGTCTCTCTCCTCTCTCCTCTGCCGCTCTCCCCCCTCTCCCCCAAAGGACAATAAGTTGCCTTAGTTACCCTAGTTTACAATGAAATGAGTAACTGCTGACATATTTATCATAGTTCTCAGACATTTAGTGATATTTATTTTGTTCTTGAATATAAAAGATCCACAACATTATCGAGTTTCATCCCTTTTCACAACATGTAGGCTGTAATCCTGATGCATCTAAAATGGTCTCCATGTCTCCTTTTCTTTTGCTTTAGTTTGCTTCTTCATACATTGTCTCTAGCTCTCACTCCTTACCAATTAAATAGGTCATCACATGCCTAAGGTGTTTATGAGCATTTTACCTTCACCTATGAACTTTTCATACATACAGATATAATTTCCATACTAATAATATCAATTAATCTTATTTTACTTTTCTAGTGTTCAAAATATCCGAATGTAGTTTGTTCATTACCAGCCAAAGTTGATGTTCAACTAAAATCCACGACAGACATGTATTATTGTGTACATATATGTATACTTCATAAAGATATATGTATATCAATATGCCTCAATCCAAGCCAACTAAACCTAAATCTGAATTCTCTCAGTCATTACTGAACCTGACCCTCAAAAAAGAATTAAACCACTCAAAAAACTCAATGCTAACTCTGCTTTTTTTCAAGTATGCTCAACCAGGCTTGGTTAACCCAAAACCAAATCGCACCCGTAGAGGTATGCCAGCTCAATCCACCTGTTTCTCATTTCAAAGGTTCTAAAATTTTGAGGTACATTGAAGTGCAAGATGTCTACATTAAATAAAAGAAGCCAAATATTGGCACCAAGAAAATATGAACTATCACAGCATCCAAGAACTCTATAATGCCTACATTCTTTCTACCCAAGCTAACGAAATTTGTGCCAGGACTTCTTTTTACCCAAACATAGGAATTTACAAGTGTAATAAATAAGGTAAAGGACAATATAGTGTGGCCCTCTAAAATAGAAATACAGAGACACAGCCAAGCTGATACATTAAAGCTAAAAGGTCAGTCATACAACTGAACCATAATTTATAGCCTCATAAATTAAATTTGATCCTGAAATGAATTCTTCTTAACAGGTTTATCTTTGAATAGTCAACTACTTATAATTGCATTCTACAAAGGGTAAGCTACTCTTATGCAAAGGAAACACTACAGAGGACAAACCAATAAATTATAGTGAGAAGAAGTCATACCAACCTGAAACTATACGCATGTGAGGAGTCTAATCTAATCCTATGAAGATTGTATTTTTACCACTGTCGGTCCATATAATCTCTTATAGAGGAAAATCATGAAAGACAGGAGTATAATTCATACTAGGTAAATAAATCAAAATAAAAATCCCCTTTTTTCAGTGACAGTTGCATGCAACTTTAAAATACTAAACAATAATTGGAAACAGGTCAGAAGCCCATTCTTTAAGAAGTATGTACAAGTAAAATACATGAATAAAGAAAAAGACAGAGAAAGAATAAAAAGTAAGAAAACAAATTTCATTTCTAAGACACCCTACAGATTTGTTGCTCATTATTTTTAGTTCTTTTTATTTAAGAGAACAAAATAAATCAAATTCACTTTTAAGATAGAGTTAGATTTAAATCAAATTAAGAAGAACAAAAGCACCAAATAACCACTTATCTAGGTTCAATTTAAGTATAAAATTAGGGGACTCTTTACAGAAGATTTCAAAACTTCTGACTAAACTAGGACATTCTTTCGTTTTAATAGGCCAACAAATGCTTATTGCTGTCAGTATTATAGCAGCCTTAAACCACCATGTTCCCCTAGCCGCAAAAGCCATCCATTCAGTTATATCATTTACAACGTTAAATCTGCTCTAAAATCAAAAGGACACCCACATATTGCACAATAGAAGTGGTAGAAAAACTTCTTATCAAAAGCAGTTCGATTTAGAGCACAATCCCAATTACTAACCCAAGAAAGTGTGGTTAGATGATCTCGGCCAACTCTTTCCTGATATAATTATCATAACTATTGAAAGATTGGAAAAGTAATGGATATTGCAGAAAAGATTAATACAAAATTACAAAAATGGAATGAGCACAACAATGAATGACCATGTAAATAAGTTACCTAGAACCCTCAACTAATACATGACCCTCGTTTTTTTTCTTTTTTTGAATGATGACCTTATTTCTGCACTCCAGATCAAAAATTGCACAAAATAAAAGATGTGAAATGCTACTTACACGTGTTGTAGTGTCGCATGGTATAACATGCTCCCAATGGCAAGTATCATATTAGAAATATGAAGGATACTAAATCTTTTCTCGAACCTTTGCCGTAAAGCATTTACAAGACCAACGAATGCCAAAATAATGCAAGGAACATTGGATATGGTGTTGTAGAACTCTGCAATATAAGAAGAACGAGCATAATTTTTCTCACACCACTCAGTGGTAGAAGTGACAGGACCCCAAAAACTTGATGCTGTTGTATCACCCATTACTTGAACACTTCTACACTGCCAAAGCCCAAATAAATGCAATAGAAGCGCCTTAAGCAATAGAAAGCAGCAGAAAGTTCAGTCCAACCACAAAACATGAGCCTGAAAAAAGAAAATAGATGGTAACTTAGTACATGTACCAACATCAATTTATAAGATGAATTATCATATGACCAATAAATGACACTTACACCTTCTAAATGGCTATGTTCCCTAACAACTAAAAGAAATGAATTTTAAAGTGGGCTATGAATGTGTGGATTTCAGGAAACATGAATATTTGTGAAACAAAGAACAACAACATATAATAAAACGAAATGTAAAAATCAATAGGACTTCACAACTAACATTAACTAGACAAATTAGTACCTTGTTCATATATGTGCTTGGCATATATCAAGACGGAACCTCAACAAAAACCTGAATCCTCAATTATAATGGTTTAGATAAGAACACTGGAATTAACAACTAGTAATCACAGTAAAAGAATAACATATTCGACATTAAAAAATAACATATTCATTGCAAATTTATCAGTATACCAACAACAATGACGAGAGTCTGCCAATAATCAGTGCGAAAATGACTTAGACCTAGGTCTTGGGTTCAAGCCTCACCAGGGTAAAGGGTTTCAACATTCCCAAAGATAAAAATTATTAGTAATAACGTAGAGAACAATAATGTGAACTCGGAATAATGTTATATAAAACCAAAATAAACAACGAATGGATTAAACAACATCAATAAGTTGCGAATCTATCTTAACAACCAGACCCTAGAGAGAGCATTGAAACGGTTTTTGTGGAAAAATAACATAAAGAAAAAAGGGAAATCCTAAGGCAATGAGAACGAACAAGTATGGTTCACGAAGGTCTGCGCGGATCACAAAGCTGCTAACAACCAGTTCCAAACATCAACTAACATGAAAATTAAATATCCAAATCGCCAAACCCTAAAAAAGAAAGAGATTCTACCAAGATGAGATCGAAGAGATGACCAGATTGAGAACCGCCAAACGAAAACTCTTTCCCTCCCTCCTGGTTCTTTTACTCAAGGTATCAATTCGCTCTCGAAAGCAGGTCAGGACAGAAAGGTCCCAGGAGCCATCACGGCTACCTGATTAAGTTGTGGAAGAAGGCCGTACAGAACGCAAATGTTCGACGTTTTATCTATTTCTCTCTAGAATGGTTAATTACTCTCGATACCCTCGAGACATGTGCAAATTAGTCGCGGCAACGGGTTGGGTTAAACGATGAACCAACTAAATCCGACCAGATCGACCCGACTGGACTGACTTTGAGCGGATAGAATTTCTCCTTTAGGGGGGTTAGTGTACAGTGTACGTGCAGGGGGGGTGGAATGGAAAGTGAAGAACTTTCACTAGGGAGAGTGAGATGGAATATAAAATATTTGTTTATGTTAGTGTGTAATGGAAAGTACAATATTTGTTTATGTTAGTGTGTAATGAAAAGTACAGTGTAAAATACTTGTTTGTATTAATGTGCACAATGAAAAATATGGTGTAAAGTACACAGATTATTTATTAAATAAAATATTTTGATATATCTGACTTTCAGAAAAAAAAATAATACAAATATAACTCAAACAGGGTTGGGAGGCACAAGGGAATTACACTCGCTCCCCCGTGCTGCACGTGGGAATATCTAAGTTGTTAATGATTACATAATATAATAATTATTTATTAATTTTTAACTACTCAAATAATTTATTAACTATTTAAGTATTAATCAATAAACATATTTTAGTCATTTATATTACAACTATTATGTTTTATTTTTATTACCATAAATTCAACATTAATTAAAATACACATTTCACTACTATACCAATCATTAATCATTAATTTTTAGCCAATAATTACCATGATTTGATTAATGAATTATTAGGTGTCTACTATCAACCACTAATTAGTTATTAATTACTTTATAAACTGCTTCAGTTACTTACTAGAAATTAAATATTAATTAAGTCTTCGTTGCTAATTACTATTAACAATGGTAATGTTAGATTTCTTCGAAAATTCCACCTGGTTGCCTTGAAAATATTACCAATAAATCACATAAGGAAACAAGGGGGTCTATTTTGTCTACTGATGTCTGACGGCTACCGCGACAGAGACCCAACTGTTGCCATGCCGGAAAATTGTTTGAGCACCAAGGAATGAAATAAATATTGAGAGAAACTGAGGGAGAAGAAGAGGAAACAACAAGCACGGGAAAATACATTGTAGAGAGACTATTAAGCGCTAAAATCAAACACAAAAAATTACACAGGATGGTCAAAAAAGGAGGAAGAAGATGAAATTGAGAGAGGAAGAAGGGGGATGGGGACTAAGAAGCGTCATGATTACCTCCCAAATAGTGAAAGACATAGGATGGATATAAAACGGGAAACAACAAAGGTCGTCGGTGCTTGGGATGGCGAGAGGAAGAGAATCGAGCGCCGGAGATAGGTCGCATAGAGGGCGATTGAAATCGCCGAAGGTCGGTCGCAAGCGAGAGAAACAAAAATTTTCTCTGAAACCCTCGTTCGACAGAGCCCTCTCGACAGCCCTAGCCCGAACACCTGATGTAATTGAGGGAGGGAAAGTGAATTCAAAGCTCGACCCCCTCTAAATTCACTTTCCCTCCCATTATGCCTAAAACTGGGAAAAGTGAAATACAATTGTATTTTACTTTTTCCCTGCACTTACGCTGGGCACTAATGACTTTTGGCTCCTTTTACCCAGCGTAAGTGAAATACATTTCACTTACAGAGGGCACTAACAGGGTCATAGAGTCGGTTTTACTGACTCTGACCCACATCATCTACTTGCAAGTTGCATGGTTATTTTAATAGGTTTTAATGTTTTATGGTTAATTAACTAATATACGTTAATTTTTACTACCACAAATATATTTTGTATATAATTTATAACTAATTAGTTTCGTTCAGCCAAACCTAAAATTTCTCTCCAAAAAAACCCACCATGGTGGGGATGAGTTGGATTTAACGAACCTGTGACAAAATGGGTTTTAGGTCAAGTTCCTAAGGTGAGTTTTCAAATAGCAAATGATTATGGTACTCATTTACAAAAATTGTTATGAAGTATACGAGATTCTAAAATATATATTATTAAAATATAAAAAAATTTAGTAGTCTATGTGAGATAAAATGGAAGAAAAATATAGTTTATTTTACTTGGATATGCATGAAAAGATAGAAATATTTAAATTTTTTATGATTAATATTTTCTCTAAAGTTTCTATTTCTTTTATTTTCTCTCCAAATTTCATCATTTTGTGAAAGAAAAATTATTAACTAAGATTTTCTCTCCTATTTTATTTTCTCTTAGTGATTCTCTATTGCCAAACAATAAAAATAACTTTCCCATCTCTTTTTTACTTTTTTTTTTTTTTGTTCCAAATAGACTTTAAAGTTCTGTTTGGAACACAAAGTGGAGAGAACAGAACAGAAAGAGGAGAAAGCAAAAATAAAAGAAAAAAAGGTTTATTTTCTTTTGTTTGGATGCCCATGGAAAATGAGAAAAAAAATAGAAGAGAAATACAATTACTCTTGTTTGGATACATGTGTAAAATGAAATATTTTAAAAAAATTATGATTAAAATTTTCTTTCAATTTTTTTTCTTTTTTTCCCCAAATTCCATTATTTTGTGAGAGAAAATTACTTCCTCTCTTATTTTATTTTCTCTCAATGATTTTCTCTACCAAACAACAGAAAATCTATTTATCTCACTTTTTTTTCTTTTATGAGGGTTCCAAACAAGCCCTAAAGTAAAGGGATTGTCGTCAATAGAATTAATTTGGTAAGTAAAAATTCTGCTGACACAACTCTACTAGTGAAAATAATATTTTCATCGGTAGAGTAACTTAAAAAAACTCGAGTGATGGGAACACTGCAGGGATTTTTTCTTTTGATAGAATTATTCTGCCAACAATTTTTTTGAGAAAATTGTTTTTTCTGTTAAAATTTTTTCATCAAAATAAATTTGTCAAATAAGTTTTTTCCATTTTCTTTATTTCATTGAAATTTTGATTTAGCGGGGAAGGTTTTTAATAACTCTATTAACAAAAACTTAACTATGTTGCTACAAATCTTCTTTTACGGCAGAAATAAAATTTTGTCAAGAAAGTTTGATTGAAGGTTTTTAGATTTCAATTTCCCCTTTTTCAAATGTCTTATTGAGAAGGATGAGGTGATGTTTAGTGAGAGTGAGGGAGAGGATAGTCTCCCTTTATCTATTTTAGGGTTTAGGGGTTCTTGGATGGCAGCGAGTACAGTGATGTAGGCTAGGCGTGGGGGGGAGGGTGTGCGACGGACGAGGCACATGTGGGTTTTTGCTTGCCAAGGTTCAATCAGGAAAGCAACGCCATAAGCAATGCAGGCGGGGTCTTTAGTAGGGGGCTCAGGTGGGGGGCGGGGGCTGGCTCGGGTGCACTACAAGTCAGCGATGTAATATAAAAGAAATTTAGTTAAACAATAACAATAATTTAATTAATTAAATAAAAATATTATAATATAATTCTATAAACTAAAATTTTAGGAAATAAAAGTAATTATAATAATTAACCTATGATTAATTTAATTAATTTAAATCAATTAAAACAGAACTTAAATAATGAAAGTATATTTAAGTAAATTATACGAAGTAACTAAAATTATGTCATGAATATAACTATGTAATCTTGGGAAGCACCCATACAAAAGCATTAAATTATAATAAATATTTCTCATAATTATGTTTTCATATTTAAATTTATAATTTAAATTTTTCATAAAAAAAATTAAAAGCGATTTTCTTTGTTTAAATTACTTTGTTTAGGTAATGTAACTTTTTTAATAATGTGTATAAATGGCGAGTAAAATAAAATGCTACTAATATTTTTTTTACAACAAAGAGAATACAAACCCAATTACGTACAAGTCCTTGACGGAATGACTATAATCAAGACATACAGTTTAATACACTCCCTATACGATACTCATCTACTGAGTGCACAATGCAAAAGCAAGAACACGGTCTAGTAAAAGTAAAGTAAATCCAAGCGCTCATCCAAATAAACTCACCAGAAACTATCAAGAGAAGATTATGTATGATGTGATATGATTTCCTTTACTAATCGTGAATCATCAGTCTTCTAAGAACACATAAAACCTCGTTGCTTTGTGGATGGGAACCATCCCCTGACAAAAAAACATGCACTGCTCCCTTCAACCGAATCCAACTGCAACCAGGAGACTTCCTCAAACCCTTCATACGCATTGTCACACTCAGCAACTCTTCTTTTCTATGCTCACCATTTGCTACATAAATATTACGTAACAGGATGTGTGCAGGAGCATTCAACGGTTCAAGCTGAAGGACTCGTTTTGCCACACGTCTCGCTATAACCACATCTTTAACCCCAATACTACACATTCCAAGCAATGCACCCCATATGGCATGTCCTGGCTCAAATGGCAACCCTAGTACAAATTGCTCCGCCTCTGAAATCCTCCCCGCCCGCCCAAGCAGGTCTATCATGCATATATAATGTTCCATGTCTGGTCGAATAGAGTATATTTTATTCATGGAATTAAATAATTCCCACCCTCTATCAGTCAAACCAGAATGGCTACAAGCAGTTAAAAGGCCGAGGAAAGTTACAGAAGTTGGTTTTATACCATTGCTTTTCATTGATTCAAAGAGTTCAAGAGCTCTACCACTGAGTCCATGGTGAGCAAAACCAAGGATCATCGAGTTCCATGAAATAACGTCACGAATCATCATTGAGTTGAATATGGAAGCTGCCCCATTTATATCCCCACATTTAGCATACATGGAAACAAGAGAATTGTTAATGACAGGATCAGATGAGAAGCAAGATTTATGTACTATACAGTGGAATTGCAGACCCAGCTCAAGAGAAGCCAGTGCACCAGAAACACTGAGAAGAGTCGAGTAAATGGAACTTAAAGGAGTAACACCTGAAATTTGCATTTCCTTGAACAACTCAAATGCCTCACTGAATAACTCATTTTGAACCAATCCTGATATCATCACTGTCCAGGAAACAGCATCCCTAAGAGGCATCTTAACGAAAAGGAGGAATGCATCTTTTATATGCCCTGCATCAAAAGACCCAGAAATCATTAAAGTCCATGATATTTCATCTCTTACGGGAACTGCGTAAAAAAGATTCTGAGCTTTTTCAAACTCTCCAATACTCATATAGCCATTCATCATAGAATTCAACAAACCAGCATCACAAAATGGCAAAGTCTTATTAAACAAATACTTAGCAGTATCCATCATTCCAAAGCGGGAATACATATAAATCAAACTTTTTAACAATTTTAGGTCTTGGATGCAGAAGCACAATTCACTTACGACCAGATACCCATGTAATTTTCTCCCAAACCTGTCAAAACCCAATGCAGCACATGCATAAAAAAGAGAAATAAACGTTTCTTCATTTGGTTGTACCTCATGGTTCTCCATCATGTCAAGAAAGAGCTGCAATGCCTTTTCATAAAAACCATTCCAAGCAAACCCTCCAATCATAGCTGTCCATGAAATCACATTCTTCCTGGGCATTTTCATAAAAAGATTATATGCCTCTTCGACCTCCCCAATTCGACAATACCCTGAAACCAAACTTGTCCAAGTGACCACATTGGGAGCACTCACCATCACATCAAACAAATGTCTCGCTTCTCCCATTCGCAAATTTTCAGCATAACCCGAAATTACGATGTTCCAGGAAACCAGACTCCTCTCGGGCATTCTATCAAACAAAGCTCTAGCTTCATCCAACTCACTGTTCTTCACCAATGCAGAAATCATAGAATTCCAAGATACCACATTTCTTACAGGCATAATATCAAAAAGTCTCTTCGCCTCGTTAATCCTTCCGTGACGAGCAAGCCCACATAAAATACAAGTGTAAGAGACCACGTTTCGTTCTGGCATTTCGTCAAATAGACGAAGGGCTTCAAAAATTCTACCATAACAAACATAGGCAGAGAGCATTGAATTCCAAGTGACAATATTGCGTTCGGGCATGACATCAAACAAAGATCGAGCTTCATTAATAAGGCCATGTCGTGCATACTCTGTGAGTGTTGCAGTCCAAGTAATGACGTTGGATGGCTTCGACGGCATTCTGTCAAGTAACAGACGTGCTTGGGAAAGCCTTCGGTCATATAAAAGCTGAAAAAGCTTGGAACCATCTGCACCATGCACGCCAGCATCCACAAATGGAGAGAGTCGAGGGCAAAAGTTGGTAACACGAAGAGAATAATAATAGTGTGTGAACAAGGAAACAAAATGCCGAACCTGTCGTGGACTGAAATGGAAGATCATTTAGCAGCCAGAACTCATCCGTCACCGATTTACAACTCTGGAGTCATCCTGCTCTGCTCCGGGCAAAATTTGGAGATTCGAGCTATCGAACCAATCCGTTGAAGTCGACACATGTGTAACGGAGTCTAAAATTTGCACGAAATCAGTTATAATTCTTGTTACGAATTAATTGTCAATTTATAAAAAAAATATATTTTAATGTAACAATGAAATTTTAATTCAAAATTTTAAAACTGAAATCAAATTTCAAAGACAAAGAAACTACATTTCCTATAATACCTACTGATGACACTATCTTGATCAGGATAAGTAGATGTGTCTATAACTTAAAAGAAGGTTGATCCGATACAAAAAATCATTATTATTATTATTTAATATTTATTAGTTATTACTTATATTAATTACATATTTATTCAAAATTTTAGTTGTATTCTTATTATTATTATTATTATCGATTAGAAATAAATTAATACTTATTAACTATTTTGAGAATATATAATAATTGTTATACGTCATAATTACAATTACACTATACTTATTAGTTATTAATTATATTAATTATATATATTTATATTATTATTAACTATTGTTATGAAAATATTTCCTCAAAAAATTGATTAGAAATAAAATTGATTTATTAATTATTTTTAATATATATTACAAATATTGACTATAATAATTATCATACTTAATAATTACTACTACTCTTTTAGTACTCAACTATAAAATTAATACTTTTTAGTTATTACTTATATTAGTGACAATTATAAATTTTAGTTATTATTATTATTAACTACTATTATCAAATAGTTATTACTCTGAAATCAATTTTTTTTCATTTCATAACAAATCATAACATAATTTATACTTATTTAATAATTAAACAATTAATATGTAACAAATTAATAATTATGGTACTACTTTAGCTAAACTTAGGGGCCCTAAATTGGGGCATAATATCCCTTAAACCCTAATTTTTTCCTTGACATAGGTGCATTAAACAACTCAGCAACATTAATAAAAATTAATAAAATAATATTAATAAATGTAAAAAATACTAAAATATATATTTAACAATGAAATAATTCCTAAGAAAAAAGTTAACAAATACATCACCTTAAATGGAACCAGAAGGGTCAATGGAAATGTGAGAGTCTCAATCTGATCTTGTCGTTCGCAATTGGTTGATGATGGTTTGACACAAAAACGACTGAAGGGGTAAAAGAAAATAGCTGAAATGGTTTGGTGCGACTCAACCAGGCAAGCCATCATTCCTCCGTAAACCTCAAACTTGGTAAAAGTTGGCTTCATAAAAAATGGCGCCGTTTCTCCTTCCCAAAGAGGCAACACAGGACATCAACAATACAACTATTAGAATATACATACCATTTATCTTTTTTCTATTTATTATTTTATTATTTCATTACACTGTATTGTATGTATTTCATTATTATGTATTTTTTATCTTTCCATCTTGATGTATAAAGATCGTTGTAATTTCGAAATCAATGAGAAATCAAAAATCACTTTTTCACTTCGTCTTCTCGGTTGTGCCTCCCCGACGGTCAGAGCTTAACGGCTCTTTCGTATTTTAAGCTCTAACATGGTATTAGAGCGAATGATTCTCCTCCTCCTCTAATTTTTCATCGTCGGCGCAAGGTGTGCCTTTTATTTCCGATGACGAACACTTGTTTTCTTCTTTCTCGCCTATTTTCGGTGATTATTTCCAGCGACGATTAACGGCGCACGAACGCTTCCTCGCTTGACTCCTTGGTTGATTCGGCGAGAGTGTTTGCTGAATCTTTTTGTGCCTCGACATTCGACGGTGGGACCACAAAATTTGGTTTCCGTACAGACAACAGACACGCAGCCTTCTCGACCGTAGGCTCATCAGGCGGGAGAGTTGGGTTTCTGGTTTCGTCGGCAAAGAGGTTAGATTTCACATCCTCTCTCTTTTTTTTTTTCAGTCCGTCTGGTTATTGTTGCCGAGGGATTCTGGATTTCGTTTTTGTCTAGATTTGGATGATTGGTGGAGCTAGTAGAAATTCTGGTTTGGTTGTTGGATGCCGAGAGGTTAGAAATTTTGGATTTGGTTGTTGGTGGCAAAGGGGCTAGCCGAAATGCTGGATTTCGTTGTTGGCCGAGGGGCTGGCCAGAATTTTTTTTGCTGACGAAGTTTGATTTATTGCTGCTTCTGTTGATTTATTGTGGTATCTCATCACTCAATGGCGACTTCTTCCAACTTTGGTGTTCGTAACAGTTCGACACGTTCCGCCATTGAAGAACCTTCGAATCCCTATTATATTCACCATTCGGATAACCCAGAGCAAGTTCTTGTATCGCAGTTACTTACCGGTGAAAATTACATCAATTGGAGTTGTGCGATGTTGATCGCCTTATCCGTGAAGAACAAAGTGGGATTCGTCAATGGTTCCATTCCTGAACCTTAAAGTACTGATCCTAATTTGCTCAACTCCTGGACTCGGAATAATAATATGGTCATCTCTTGGATCTTAAATGTGGTTTCCAAAGAAATTTTTGCGAGTATCATTTTTGCTGCTTTTTGACCTTTGGGATCGTTTTCAACAGAGAAACGACCCTCGCATTTTTCAGCTTAAACGAGAATTAATGAACTTGCGTCAAGACAAGGATACTGTTAGCACTTATTTCACAAAGTTGAAAACTATTTGGGAAGAATTGAGTAATTACCGTCCTAATTGCTCTTGTGGGACGTGTTCTTGTAGTGGCGTTAAAAACCTTACTGATTATGATCACATGGAGTATATCATGTCCTTCTTAATGGGCCTTGATGATTTTTTTTTCCCAAGTTCGTGGTCAGTTGCTTCTCATGGATCCGATGCCTCCAATTAATCTTGTTTTTTCTCTGATTGTTCAAGAGGAACAGTAAAGGAAGACTACTCATGCCTCTGATTCGAACACTCATAATGCTCCCACTGGCGCCATGGCATTTGAGGTTAAAACAGGAGTTGCTAAATCTGGTTCTCAAAACTCTCAGAAATTTCATTCCAGTTACAATTCTGCCCAGAATCAGAACAACAACAAGTTTCATTGTAATTATTGCAAGAGAGATGGACATACCATGGACCGTTGCTACAAGCTTCATGGCTACCCGTCTGCACCTAAAGCCAAAACCAACAACTATTCTAATGTTGTTGCTCATCAAATCTCTACTGTTGATGATAGTCAAGGTTCTACATCTATTGGTAGTTTTGTTTAGAATCTGAACTCAAATCAATATCAGCAGCTCATGTCCATGTTTTCCACACATTTGAGTAGCTTTGCAAAGATCTCCACTGCTCCGGAATCTTCCACAACCAACTGCCTGGCAGGTATTTATTTCTCTGTGTCTTTAAATCCCCTTATTTCTTCACAGCAATTCTGGATTGTCGACTCAGGAGCTACTCGACATATTTGTTCTCTAGCTCCTGCTTTTATTTCCTTGCATGTTGTTTCTCATACTACAGTTACTTTGCCTAACCATTCTCAAATTTTAGTCCATTTTGCTGGTGATGTTAAACTACATTTTAACCTTGTACTTAAATACGTACTGTTTGTCCCTCAATTCAAATTCAACTTGATCTCTGTTAATGCTTTAGTTACTGCATCTGGGTTTACCGTATGTTTCCTTGCTGATTGTTTTGTTATCCAGGATCTATCCACCCAGAGGATGATTGGCAAGGGTGACAAAGTCCAAGATCTCTATGTTCTTCGTGCTCAATGTTTGAATTCTGCTTCCACTGCTTTTGTTAACAATGTTTCTGCTCATGTTTGGCATAATAGGCTAGGCCACATTTCTTTTACGAAACTTGACTCTTTAAAAGATCAGTTGCAATGTGATGTAACTAGATTATATAAGTCAGATCCTTGTTATATTTGCCCTCTTGCTAAACAACGTAGGTTATCTTTTGAATCGCATAACCATTTATCAAAATTTCCTTTTGATCTTGTGCACTATGATATTTGGGGACCATATCAAACTATTTCCTATACTAGTCATCGTTATTTTTTAACTCTTGTCGATGATTGTACTAGATTTACTTGGATTTATCTATTGAAAACTAAATCTGGTGTTGTTTCCGTGATACCGAAGTTTTTTAATATGGTTTTTACTCAATTTAATGCCAAAATCAAGGTTTTTCGATCGGATAATGCCCCTGAGTTATCTTTTGTCGAGTTTTTTCAAGATCAAGGAGTTTTGCACCATTTTTCCTGTGTCGAAAGGCCTCAACAAAACTCAGTTGTTGAACGAAAACATCAACACCTCTTGAATGTGGCTCGTTCATTGTTTTTTCAATCCTGAATTTCAGTATCTTTTTGGACAGAATGTATTCTGACTACGACTTTCTTGATTAATAGAACTCCTTCTCCTCTCTTGCGCTATAACACCCCTTGTCATTTGCTTTACAATACAATTCCTGCTTATCCTTCTTTTTGCGTCTTTGGCTGTTTAGCTTTTGTTTCCACTTTAGCTGTTCATCGACCCAAGTCCCACCCTCGCGCTCGGGTTTGTGTGTTTCTTGGTTATCCTGCTGGTGTGAAAGGGTATAAATTCTATGATGTGGAGGCCAAACATGTTTTTATTTCAAAAGATGCAGTGTTCTATGAGGACGTTTTCCTTTTTCATACTATCACCAGTTTAGATCAAAGTACTGATCCCTTTCCTGATTTGGTTCTGCCCCACTCCTCCATACAAGTTTCTTCTCTTCCAGAACTTGGCTCTTCCTCTATTCATGATTCCCCAGCTATCTCTGATGTTCCAGTTGATGATATTCCAACTAATGATATTCCAACACTTGTTCCTTCCACATCTGCTTGTTCTACTTTCCGCCAATCTACTAGGAAGACTCATCCACCCCATTATTTGCAGGATTATCACTGCAATTTACTTGTTGGTTCTTCTCCATCTCCCTCTGTGTCTTATCCGATATCTAATTTCATCTCTTACTATGCCCTTTCTGATTCGCATAGACAGTTTGCGCTTAGTGTATCTTCTTAGGTTGAACCTCAATACTATCACCAAGCAGTAAAGTGCCATGAATGGAGGTTAGCTATGCGTGACAAATTGAAAGCTTTGGAAGCTAACAACACCTGAACCGTCACTTCTCTGCCTCCTGATAAGCATACTATGGTTGCAAATGGGTATATAAAATCAAACTTAAATCTGATGGTTCTCTTGAGCGATATAAGACTCGTTTGGTAGCCAAAGGCTACACACAACAAGGTTTAGATTTTGTTGACACTTTTTCTCCAGTGGCCAAATTAGTTACTGTGAAGGTTCTTCTTGCTCTTGCTGCCTCTCATAATTGGCATCTAGCTCAGCTTGATGTCAACAACGCCTTTTTAAACGATGATCTTTTTAAAGAAATCTATATGGATCTCCCTCTTGGCTATCTTCGATAAGGGGAGTCCTCTTCCCCTCATAAAAAATTAGTTTGCAAGCTTCACAAGTCACTTTATGGTCTCAAACAGGCTTCGCGGCAACGGTATTCCAAATTTTCTCATGTTTTGATCAATTTTGGCTTTCTCCAATCGAAATTTGATTACTCTCTCTTCAACAAAGGTCATGGTTCGTCCTTTGTTGCTCTGTTGGTTTATGTGGATGATATTATCCTTACTGGTCCTTCATCTAGTGCTATTGCTGAGCTCAAAAAATTTCTGCATACTCAGTTTAAGCTAAAAGATCTTGGTTGTCTCAAACACTTTCTTGGTTTTGAGATTGCTCAGTCCAAACAAGGTATTGTGCTTTCTCAACGCCATTACACCTTACAATTACTTGATGACACAGGTTACTGGGCTTGTAAACCCACTACTGTTCCAATGGATCCCAAACTTCATTTAACTGCCACTGAAGGTGACCTGCTTCCTGATATAACACATTATCGACGATTTGTTGGGAAACTTCTTTACCTCACTTTATCTCGCCCCGATATTACCTTTGCAGTTCACAAGCTCACTCAATTTGCGGCTCAACCCCGCCTTCCTCACCTCAAGGTCGTGCATCACCTGCTTCGTTATCTCAAGAACAGTCCTGGTCAAGGTTTGTAGTTTTTTTCTACTTCTTCTTTGCAGCTGCGAGCTTACTCTGATGCTTGTGCTCCAGTGCATTTGAAGGCTTTTTCTGATGTTGATTGGGGATCATGTCTTGATTCTCGTCGATCTACTACGGGTTTTTGCATCTTTATTGGTGATTCTTTAGTCTCTTGGAAGGCCAAAAATAGACCACTGTTTCTCGCTCCTCCGCAGAGGCTGAATACCGAGCTCTTTCTTCTACTGCTAGTGAAATTATTTGGTTGCAGCAACTTCTTCAAGATTTTTAAGTCAAGGTTGCATCTCCTGCGTTACTCTATTGCGACAATCAAGCTGCGATACATATTGCTTTGTTAGGTTCTTCTCTTGCTATGGATCGAGTCACCCTTCTTTCCTCTCTTCCCTCCATGGATGATCTTGACGTTGGAAGAGAACCCTTGTTTCTTGGTCGAGTAATGGTGGAACTCAATTAGAATGAAGGAGTTTTGGAGGAAGCTCAACCTTGGACCTCAAAGGGAGAATTCGACCTTGACCTCTGAGGGAGAATCAGACTTGTAAAATATAATTTTCTCAATACTTGCCTCTCTTTTCCTTCGCGTCCCCTTAAATAGGGTTGAGGACGAAAATACAAAGATGACCCATTAGGTTAAGTGGTTCACGCCACATTATACTGAACCAACCCAAAGTAAACTAAACCAATTAAAGTAAACCACACCGAATTGAAATTACATGAAAAGTAAATTGACTTAATTTAATTCCTATGCCTATGGATAACTCGTGATGCTATGGAGTCCATAACATGCTTCTAATCCCACCTTTCTTGAGCGTACTAAACATATTGAGATCGATTGTCATTTTGTTCGTGAACATGTTACTTCGGGAGTCCTCAAGTTACTTCCCATTCGATCTCAATACCAGTTAGCCGACATGTTCACTAAACCTCTTCCTTCTACTCAACTTTTTTCTTTATTGTCCAAGATGGCTGTCAAGGACATTTATAAGCCACCTTGAGGGGGAGTATTAGAATATACATACCATTTATCTTTTTTCTATTT
Source organism: Aristolochia californica (assembly GCF_029961685.1). Classification (NCBI taxonomy): domain Eukaryota; kingdom Viridiplantae; phylum Streptophyta; class Magnoliopsida; order Piperales; family Aristolochiaceae; genus Aristolochia; species Aristolochia californica. The sequence continues at coordinate 26,647 of NW_027181992.1, read as the reverse complement.
ATTATTTTATTATTTCATTACATTGTATTGTATGTATTTCATTATTATGTATTTTTTATCTTTCTATCTTGATGTATAAAGACTCTTGTAATTTCGAAATCAATGAGAAATCAAAAATCACTTTTTCACTTCGTCTTCTCGGTTGTGCCTCCCCGACGGTCAGAGCTTAACGGCTCTTTCGTATTTTAAGCTCTAACAACAACCTTTGTGTAAAAAGGCCTTGTGTGGTGATGTTCTATCACTCCTAGTGTGGTGCCAAGCATTTTATCGTTGCTTACCAGTAGTATAGCCTTGTTGGTGCGATAAGAACTGTATAAAGTACACAGTTTAGTGTTTTTTAGATTTTCGATTAATAGGGTTTGGGGATTCCCTCAAAGCCTAACATAGCATGTTGGATTTGCTTCTCTTTGTTAGATTTGAACTGAGTTTTAAAATGAGATCGGGTCCTATCCAAATCTGTAAGCCTACTTGTTGGTGTTGATATGTTATTTGCTGCAACTATCAAACGGAGATGTAGACGTTCTATTGCTCCTTGTGGGGTAGTGTTCTATTGGCCCTTACTAGCAGTACACCCTTTGTCGGAGCGATGAAAAATGTATAAAGTAAACAATTTAGTGCGTTTTAGATTTTTGGTTAATAGGGTTCAGGAATTCCCTCAAAGCCTAACATAGCATGTTGGATTTGCTTCTCCATTTGAAATTTGAATTAAATTTTAAAATATTAACCGGTCCTATCTAAATCTGTAAGTCTACCTGTTGATTTTGATATGTACTTTGTTGCAACTATCAACTGAAGCTCGCAAGTCTTCCTAGTTGTGTATGTTCCATTTTCAAGATTAGATCTAAAATAAGTGTTCGTAAAAACGTATCAGCAACTAATTAATAGGCTAGGGCTAGAAATCCTCTCCAATTTATGCCTATTTCCTTTCTCAAGGTGATTCCTCTTTTTAATCAACTAGAAAAGATCAACAAGGAGCCGGAAAGAAAGGTTAGAGAATTGATGTTGCATAATTCATGGAGTTGATCAAAAGCATGTGGGGAGTGGACACTAGAAGAGAGATTTGAAGGTATAGAACAACCTATGATACAACAAAATGATCGGTGTGTGTGGGCATGTAATATTTATACGGAGCCGTTTGATGATACAACATGAGTGGAAGTGGTGGTTGCATGGAAGCCAGCTAAGCTCCACTCCATCCTCATACTGGGTTAAACAGCTACAACAATGGTTGTTCACCACCTCATGTCAGTAAAAAAGAAGCTACCAAACTACATGCGAACTCAGGCATGAGAGCCACAGTGAGTCTTGTATTTACCAATCATATTTTAGCTATTGGATGATGCAAACACAAATAGAATAATAGGAAACAGTTAGCAAATGATCCAATCCAGCTGAGCCAGGTAAACTAGCACTCGAGCCTTGAACAGGGTCATTTACAAGCGATTAACTGGGTTTAGAACGCCTGGTAAACCTACCCAGACCAACCAGTCAACTGTGACCATGAACCGGGTGACATCACCGAAGTTAATCAAACAGTCATAACTAAAATGAAAAGACAAACATATAAACACTCCACTTTAATATATTAACATTTTGTTTAAGGCAAGGATCCTCTTAAAACATACCCAAATACCACAAAAAAAAAAAAAAAAAACACCGACTGAAGGGGAGGTACTAATCGAATCATCAGGTGAAAGAGCAACTTCATCTGTTGAACCCCCAACCCTATGCTGTCTTGGTAGTACTGGAACCCCCTGCTGCACATTTACATCAAAGTTCTCCTCCAATGGGCTAACCCGGCGATATCTGAACCTGGGAAGAACACTAATATCTGCTCCTTCCTGACCCGCCACAGCATATAAAAATGCTATTATGCAAGGCAAGCAACAGCACAGAGCAATTCCAATGACGCAAGCTAGTAAGATGCAAAATATTGCAAAAAAACAAATCAAATGCAAGAAAAAACACTGTTAACCTGCACATGAGAGTAAAAATCCACGGTGAGATTGAGAGTATCATTCCAATGTGCACCAGAAATAAGTTACATGAAATTGTACAAAACCTACAAATTTACTGGAAATTCTTTAAGACTCGTGATACCAGTGCATCACACTTACCCAGACCTGGTAGTAAAAAAAAGGTTCTAACTAGTACCCAGTAGCTGTCCTAAATAAAGGTCATATACCTCTATGAATAATCCCAATATAGGCTATTACCTATCTGCTTCAATATTGGGAAACACTAACACACCAATTTTGCACAAATTGCAATTTGAGAAATAAAAATTAATGTAACTTTTCATAAAGTAGTTGAATTGCATGCTGGCAGTTCACTCAGATTTTTTTAGCGTCTAAAGCTTCCTGCTAATACAATGGATAACTAAACATTAATATAATTTTTCATAAACAAGTTGAAGTAGGCCCTGCAGTCCGTAGGGCGTCATTTGACTAAACTATCTCTCCTCACGATTCAACTTTTTTTCAAGGACAAAAAATCTTTTGCAATCATCTAGAATGAAAAATAAAAAAAAGGATCCTTTACCAATATAGACGAGGAGCATCTTGCAGCAATGTTTGGCCACCAACCACAATCCACCATAGAAAGGAGACCATGGTATTCGTAGGCTCCAACCTTTTGGCAAACCTGAGATTAAGAAGGAAAAGTCAAGAAAAAAAGTCTGATTACACATAAATAAACTTTAAAAAATATACGAACACCATATTGTTTTTCTTAATCATGACAAGCAGACGAGAAATCCAGTTTTCCAAACAAATACAAATAAAGCACATCAATCAATAATATCTATGCTGAGTGAAACTAAATAGGGTTCAGCAAATATGAGTGACACACAACCTGGTATATCTCAACGATACACTCAGATCCCACCTAACAAAATGAACCATTATAACTTTTTTACCCAACCACCAGTTGAACCAAAAGAAAAGCACCAATTAAAGAGATTTTCTCAACCCAAACACATCAAAGGATCAATGCATGATTGGCAGAAAAACACAAGCAAAGACAATGTTTTTAGTGTTTTTGTAAATGTCAGTTACCCATAACCCATACAACTAACTTAATGCTGGCGAGACTTCGACCCAAGACAAAGAAGAGCAGATCACACTCCTATTAGAATTTAAGTGATGATACTATATTTACTGCAGAAACCTATCTTTTCAATTTTTGACCATCAAAAAGTTAAAAAAAAATGTCATATGTTTTTAAAAAAACAGAAAAAAGCAATAGACACAATAAAGTAGCTTTAATTCTATAGACTAAAATTCACAAATCTATCAGAAATAAGGTCAACCAGTTCCCACATCTCAACCATTAGGGTATAATAAACACAGATATAATTTGCATTCCAACTCTCTGTACTGCCAGCTTACTTTGTAGTGTAAAACATTAGATGTAACACAGAGACATAAGCTTATGTTTACACATAAAAGTCAGGAAATGTAGGTCCCAAGCCAAAGCCAGGGCTAGTATCATACTCTAAATCTGACATTCTATGAGCAACTTGAGTCTCAAATACAAATGGCCAATCAAAGAACAAGGTGCTTCAACATGGAAACTTTCAAAAAACACAGAGCTGCGTTTTTAAGATTCAAAAGCAAAATCATAGAAGAACAAACAAAATTTGAAGGACACAATTACAAAACCATCAACTTAGTTCTCTAAGAGAAAGTTATTAAAAGAGCTGTGCTCAAAGAGGATAATCCAAAGATACATATAATGAAGAGACTACAATTAAGACAAAGCTAATACTTAGCTGACAAAGGCATTCAAATGTTGACCAATAGAAGCTATTACATAGAAACATCGAGTGACTGCCAGATATCATTAAGAAGACTGGTAAGAAGGCAGTTGAGAAAGCTACACTTTAGTAAACTAAAATCTGCATTATTACAAGCACAGTGCAAGCACTTGCAAAACCACAATGAACAGACCAAGGTTCACAAAATTGTGAGACTAAAAAACCTTGACCTCAGATTTAGGGTTTCTATGTGAGTCACAGATTTTTGTCCAACCCCTGGGACATTAATGTGATAGCTCAAGCCCCGGAAGGTCAGCAGGAGCCAGTGGAATCAAGTGCAGCCAGACATGTCATCAGTTCAGAAGCATTCAGTATGGAATGAACCTCCCTGGCCAGAGTTCTAAGCAGATCGTACAAATTGTCCATGTATAATAGGATAACAGGACCAATGCCCAAAGATGAACATAATGAAACAAGATGCATCCCAGTGACATTATGTCAAAATCCTTGTAAATAACTGCTCTTAGGAGGTTGAACAATGGAAATACAAGAAACTATATGTAAAGAAAAAAAAAATTATGGTTAAAAGCTCTAAGCAATATCAACAAGTGGCTGATCAAGAAAAGTACAGAGTTTACAATAAGAGTAATATGACTCTATTGGGATTTGAACCCTCCAGTTGCCTGGTGCCATACCGTTAGGCCATAAAGTCTTCTCAATATAATGGAAACAATACAACTAGTATATAACTCAAGGCAGCTAATTATATAATACACCTAACACCTCAAGGCCTGCATAGTCATCCCTAAACCCTGCAATATCATAAGACACTTGTTATCACCTGACTCACTTCTCGTGCTCTGCTTTCTAAAAGTACCTGTTTTGATTTTTGGTGACCGGTTTGTGAATTTTCAGTCAATATTCTTTTTCACAACACAAATATCAAAGTTCAATACTTTCTTGATTAATTTCACTGTCAAGTTCAATATCACATTACAAGATCAATACAATACAATTCAGCATGAACAATTTCAGCATCCAGATTTAGTCACATGATAGAAACAAATGCCAACTACAAAGCATAGTCCAGCATTGAGGCATAGCACTCAGCATCAGTAAACATCTGATTTCTCTGTTAATTGCTGTGTACGGAAATACTCAGGGGCAAGGTAGCCAAAACTTCCTTGCACTATGGTACTTAACATGGGTTTGGTCCAGTGTAGGGCCTATCTTTGGCAGGCCAAAGTCTGCCACCTTTGCGACCAAATTTTTATCCCATAATATGTTAGTTGTCTTAACATCCAGTGTAAGGCCTATCTTTGACAGGCCAAAGTCTGCCACCTTTGCGACCAAATTTTTATCCAATAATATGTTAGTTGTCTTAACATCCCTATGAATTGGATCCTCGCAATCCCATAAAGCCACGCAATCTAGGAGAAGTGCTCTAGATATTACAGATCATCTTGGTCATCATATGAGATTTTCCAGAGCTTCTGAATCGGGTACGGCTGGCACTGACAGCAGCAGGCAGAATAGCAGACTGAATCAGAGCACCAGCCATGATTTCTGATAACAAGAGAAACACCAGTACAAACACCAAACTGCAGGGACTGAAGACTAAAAGAGATATTATTATGAGAAACTAAAAACAAGGGGCACACAGAGATACAATTATTCTAAAAAGCCATTTCAGAAAGCATTCTTTACAGTCAGAAAAGTAAAATAGCAACTGCCAAATATTAATGTTACAATCCCAAGGTCAGAGTACAACGGTACCAAATGAAGAAAACGAACTACTTCCCAAATAGACACGATAATGGTATTAGACCATCCTATTTACCAACCCACAAACTAAAAGATTTTTTTCTCTGAACATCTATTACACTTCTATTTTACAAACCAAGCACCTTAAAGACTTGGGTGGGTTTAAGACCTTGCAACAAACCTTCCCATGTGAACCATTTAGTGATAGGTTTATTTTACTAACTAAAAGGAAGCTTAGGAGAAGTATGATGCAATACAATTCAAATGATTTTATATTCAACGAATTACATTGTTATCAAAGTTTTTACATTTAAAATAACATAGTAATTTATCATTCGACAATGATACTATGCGTCCCAATTTTGACCTGAATAATATAAAAGTCATCTGCAAAATTACTTTGAACAAGTAAATTGCAATCTGCATTCCACAAGTTCCAGAAACTCTTAAAAAGGGAAGGACTTAATAGGTGAAAGCCACAAACTTGCTCAAGAGAGTTCGACTAAAAGACACACCTATATAATGCATCCGAAAGCTACTTTTAACGAGTATGCAATCTGCCTTCCATAAGTTTCTTAACAGAGTAAGCCCAAATAAATCCGACAGCATAACTGTTTTAAAAAACAAAGCAGAACTCGTTTTAATCAATTAGTAATTTGATTAATGGAAAGTTGAGTGATTACAATAAGTAAAGGTTGAGATAGCTATATAGCAAAAATATACTATGAGATCAAACTACTGCCAATACAAAATGAAAGGACAATTCTCCTATAGACAGAAGCAGTAGATGCAACAGACCCTGGGTAACTAGCAGACAAGGTCTGAAAACATAAGGCTCCATACCAAGTTCTATCATCCACAATGACACTAGAGTTTGCACAACAATTGATAAGAAATAGTTCCCTCGGAGCCTCTCCAAGAGCAATATACAGAAGGGAGAAAGGTATGAAAATCAACCAATAAGAACCCATCACTTTGACCTCCTTCCTGCACACTGCCGACAATATTTTAAAAACCGGAATCCTAAACCAGGCGGCGATGGAGACTCAAGGAAATATTCCAAATGAAAAAAAAAAACTGCTTAAACAGATGAAACAAAAAAAAAACCCGAATAATCAGACAAAGCAATGGGAATGAGGCGAGGTGAGTTTGATTATGCGTCGTTCGTACCTTGCGATGGAGTGGCAACCAGACGGTGATGGCGTCACCAGAGACGTTGGAAGAGGGAAAACAGAATGAAAGAAAGAATAAAGGATAAGGCGCCGTTGGGAATGAGTGGTATAGCGAGGAAAAGGAAGAGGACGACGGCGAGGAGAGCAGAAGGGAATGAGGTGAGGCTAGGCGGCGGCCGAATGGGTTAGGCGAGCGGGGGAAAAATGAGAAGAGAGCGTAGCAGTGCCTAAATTTTTAGCGATTGAACGAGGTTTCGAGATAGGTGGTGCCGCCTCCGTTTTGAAGTGTGAGGAAGAGCAACACAGTCGCTGCAAAGGTCAAAATTAGCAATGGATTAGCCGGTCTGATCGTCGCCTCCGGCGATGTCTAAGCAGAAAGGCAGAGAGCCACATGTTTAAGCAAAAAGGGAGCCAGAGATTCTCAGCCATTTACACAGAGTATAGACCGGGCTAACTCAATCGTGATTCGGTCAGGTTAGCTACCGTTACATGGCCGATTGGAACAAACCAGGTCAAAAAAGGGTGTAGCTCGGGTTAAAAAAAAATTAGGAAGCAAAAAGACAAAAACTCGTTGAATCCCATATATGGGTAGACTTATACCAATTTACTTTTTGGCTTGTCATTATTTCATAGATGGACACAATGGGTTTGTTGCTCTGAATTTGATTAAAAGATGCTGACAAAAACAAATGTGTCATCGGTGAACAGAAGGACAGAAATATCAAGTTCCAAGTTGTCATGGATCTGGTTTAGCCAATCGAATTCAAGCAATTGTTAGTCCTAAAAGACACTCACTAGGTTGAATAATATCGGGAATAAAAGGTCCCTTTGCCTAATGCCCCTCTTCTAAAATACCTGTTTTACCTCCTCGTTTAGAATTACGAGAATGTTCTCGATGAATTGCAGCTCATTATCTATCTCCTCCCACAACCCATCCTTAACATAACAAAATCCAAGAAATTTCAACTCACTTCATCATACACTTAAACCAATCGTTATGAGCACTCTTTGAAGCTTGCATTTAGGAAAAAGATCCACCATCTCATGAGCAACAAGCAAGGTATGTTGTAATGGCATATTGGTTGGGTATAATAATGGAAGGAAGGACATGAATTAATTGATTTGATAGTACCTTCAAATGATTTTGATGCAGTGCTTCAATGGAGAAACGCAGTGAAGGATTGCCCCACACCTAAAAATTGATGCAGTTTTCGCTCAGTGCTTCAATGGAGAAACGCAGTGAAGGATTGCCCCACACCTAAAATTTGATGCAGTTTTCGCTCAGTGCTTCAATGGAAAAACGCAGTGAAGGATTGCCTAACAGGATTACATATCCGGTAAGATTTTGGTTTTGTTTCCATTCTGTTTAATAAATGGCAGACCGAAAATTGAGCAATCGGATAAAATTGACACCCCTACCTAAACCTTCCAACCATTGCAGCCTAAAATCTTCAAACCACTAAAGCCCTAAACCTGCAAACCATTGAAGCCCTAAACCTTCAAACCACTGAAACCCTAAACCTTCAAACCATTGAAGCCCTAAATCTTCAAAAAGTTCAAAACCTAAACCTTGAAACCATTCAAACCCTAAACCTTCAAATCATTCAAACTAGTCAAACCCTATCAAACCATTCAAACCCCAAACCTAAACCTTGAAACCCTAAACCCTAAAACCTTTCAGTTTGACGGGGGACTTTTTTGCTTAGTCTTTTTATTTGGTCTTGTTTGTATATTGGATTGTCTTTCTAACTGTTAATCTCCTCTATGTCTACATAGATTAGGGTTTGGTGCTTAAGGAACCCTTGAAACACTTCAAATCTATACAAACACAAATAGGGAAAGATAAAGGAAACGTATGCAGCTTTTTCATCTATCTTTTGGAAGTGGAAGAAATGCCATTGCAGATTTCTTCAGCATTTGAGGTAGGGTTTAGGGTTTAGGGTTTATGCCCTTTAAACCTTTTTTGTTAGTCTCACTGTTTGGCTTTTTTATTTTCTTTTTGTCTATTAAAGGGTATAGGGATTAAAGGGAACCTTGAAAGCCTTGAAACCTATAAATTGCCAAATATTAAAATTAAAGAAAACATTCCTAACATTTGGTCACTCTTAGGAAGGTGCAATAGCAAATTTCTTCCAAGCCACTCCAAGTTAGTACCACATGTTGGATATTCATCCTACAAAATAGAGGCATTCAAGTTTGGCATATAGGGAACATCTAAACCTAAACGAACAAAGATAACAAAAGAGATGTCAAATTGAAAAATGCAAGGATTAAAAAAATCGTACAGTTCTAACTCTGAGAGAGGGAGTAAAAAGCAGAAGACTTTTGTAAATGAAATTATTATATATAACAGAAACTCACTACAAAAGCAAAGCAAAATCAGAGTCATTCATCCACAAAAAGATAAAAAGAAAACCATTATTCTGTGATATTCAAGTCACACTCAAGAAAAATCCTTATAAACCCAATAAATCAGCAAATCCAATACATTACGAAATACACAATTAAACAAAGAAAAAGCACTTTAACTAAAAATAATAATTTAGAAATAAATTTCGCTGAGTAAAGAAACAAGCTTAAGACTACTTCTAGTGCATAATAGAATGCATTTGGCATGGCTCGGAAGAGGTACCACACACAGAAGCATAAATGAAGAATACTAGAAGAAAAAAAAATGAACACCTCTGGCTAATCATAATGTTAGAACAAAAATAGAAGAGTCTATAGTGAATAAAACAACCATAAACAATAAAAATCACGGGAGAAAATTAATATACAAAACAATGATAGCATGCAAAAAGTATTATAGACATCACTGAAGAATTAGTTTGAAGGGATATCATAAAGGCAAGAGAAGATTTTTCTTGGTTAAGTGACAAATTAAAAATAGAAATTAAAGTTACTAGCAAATTTTCATGCAATAACTAGTATGATTAACAAACCAAGATGTTGAAAGACTCCAATAGAGCAAGACCAATAATTGTTGTAGGAAGGATATGTAGAAAGATTTCATACAATCGCATTAGCCTTTTGTATTATATGCTTCTATTAAAAAAAGAATTATCATGATCATACTTCCAGCCTACTTGGTGGCATAGACATGATAGGAAACATTATAAACTCTTAAGTTAATTCCCTCAATTTAAAATTACACAATTGACCAAATCAGCCTACATTTAGTACATTAATGAAAATAGTATATTCCTTCAAATATTTCCATTGTATATCAATACACCCATGGTAAAATGGTAACTGAGCATATTAATGATATATAACAGCATAGAAATAGACCATTGCAAATTGACAAATTTTAGAAGATTAAAATACAATTCTCCCAACAGAAATGACTACAGATATTGGCCACAGAACGTACACAATTGTCAGTTATGCCCTTCAACAGATGTTGAAAGACTACAGCAGAGAAAGAACAACAATTTCTATAGAAATGGTATTTATAAAAGCGATTTCTTATGATAATAAGGGTGCACACCACATTTGCATTAGGCTTTGGCATTTTACACTTCTGTTCAGAAATAGCAATATCAAGATAATACTTCCAGCCTACTCACTGGCTTAGACTTGGAAGGCAAGGTCAAAACACTGTAGAGTTCATTCCTTCAATGTAAAATTGCATAATTGACTAAATCCACATACAGTTAGTAGCTTACTTATTACTGACCGGACTTATAAAAGGAGGTATGAGAGCATTTTAAGAAAATTTCAAATGTTCTCCACTGACAAAAAAATGAAATGTAAGCCACACTATTTTTAACTAAAACTTGACTATTTTACTACAATATTTGACTTTAATACACTAAATTTAGAAAGACTAACAAAAAGACCCCCATGAATATAGAGAAATCTTATAATAAGGCATATTCAACCATCTTTCCTGAACAAGAGGACGAGTTTATGAACCTAGAGTCTAATTCTGTGGCCATAGATAACAAGAATACCAATTATTACATATAATGCAGATTACAAGAGCCAATGATAAGAAAGAAAGAAAACAATTCACAAGAAATGCCAATAGCCAAATTCATGCGTACAAAAAACTTCAGCTAGAAAGTACATTTTAACAGACCATCACACTCATCAATTGCATCTTCCCCAATCCAGTTAAATCAAATAAAGCTTTTGAAATGATAAAATATATTTTGACAGACCTAAATATAGAACAGCTACACTTAAGAGTAAATAGAATAAATATCAAATATTCAAAAAAAAAGATTTATTCATACCCCACCGAATAAACAACGCCGTGCAACTACTCTTAGATTTAACATCCACAACATGATTTCACTTCATTATCATTTGACAAGATAAACAATGAGACTTAAAAATAAGCGACCACATCCATCCATACAAATTGAAAAGCAAAGCACACGATAACAAATAGAAAAACGAGATTCACCACTGAAGCAAAACACATAAAACACGTAGAGCTTTCCAATCGACGACTAAACTATAAGCGACCAAAATCTAAAATAAGCAGCCACGTCCATACTTTGCAAATCGCCAACCAAAGCAAACATCTAAATCAAACAAAAAAATAAACGTGATTCAACTCTGAAGCAAAACATAGGAGGAACGAAGTATTTTCCTAGCGGCGGCTAAACCTATGAGCAGCCACGTCCATACTCTACAAATCGAAAACCCAAGCACACGCCTAAACCAAACCAACAGATAGACTGAGATTCAAGTTTGTAGGAAAAAACATTACAAAAGTAGTACTTCCCAAGAGATGGCTACAACTATAAGCGACCAAATTTGAAAAGCACTCAATATGGACCAAAATACACCTAACAGGGAAAAAGTATCATGTATAATAATGAGAGATGAAAAAGAAGAAAAAAAGAACCCACCAGCAAAATGATACACAACAACGATAGATCGAAAACAAGTAGAATGTTCACTTGAAATGGCACGCAGACATATCTCCAGAGATCAGCGCTAGAAGTGTAGGCTTCTACGAGTGACTCTGAGTGACTTAAATTACTTACATAACCCTATGGGCGAAGCAGGACTAAGAATGCCGAATAATCAGACAAAGCAATGGGAATGAGGCCAGGCGAGTTTGATTAAGTGTCGTTCGTACCTTGTGATGGAATGGCAACCAGACGGCGACGGCGTCACAGGAGACGGTGGAAGAGGGAAAACAGAATGAAAGAAGGGATAAAGGATGCCGCTGGGAATGAGTGGTGACGACGAGAAAGAGGAAGAGGACGACGGCGAGGAGAGGCGGAAGGGAATGAGGCTAGGCAAGGCTACAGGGCTGGGCGGCGGCGGCGAAAACGGCAGCGGCCGAATGGGTTAGGCGAGTGGGGCGAAATGAGAAGAGAGGGAAAGAATGGGGAACGAGTGGCGAGCGGGAGAGTCGAGCGCAGCAGTGTCTAACTTTGTACCGATCAAACGAGGTTTCGAGATAGGAGGTGCCGCCTCCGTTTCGAAGAACACCGTGGCTGTAGAGATCAAAACCACCAATGGAGCAGCCGATCTGGTCGTCGCCTCCGACGATGTCTAAGCAGAAAGGGGGAGAGCTGGAGATTCTCTGGGGGGGTTAGTGCACAATGTCAGTGAGGGGAAAGTGGAATGGAAAGTGAAGTAATTTCCCTAAGGAAAGTGAGATGGAATGTAAAGTACTTGTTTGTGTTAGTATGCACAATAGAAAGTGAGTGCAGTGTAAAGTATTTGTTTGTGTTAGTGTGCACAATATAAAATATATTGTAAAGTACTTATTTGTGTTAGTGTGCACCATGGAAAGTGTTGTGCACAATATAAAATATATTGTAAAGTACTTATTTGTGTTAGTGTGCACCATGGAAAGTGTGGTGCAAAGTACAGATAGATTATTTATTAAATAAAATATTTTAATATATCTAATTTTCAAAAAATAAAAATAATACAAATATAACTCAAACTCCCCCGTGGGCACGTGGGAATATCTAAGTTGTTAATGTTTACATAATATAATAGTTATTTATTAATTTTTAACTACTCAAAAAATTTATAACTATTTAAGTATTAATCAATAAACATATTTTAATAATTTATATTACAACTATTATGTTTTGTTTTTATTACCATAAATTCAACATTAATTATGATACACATTTCATTATTATACCAATCATTAATCATTAATTTTTAGCCAATAATTACTATGATTTGATTAATGAATTATTTAGGTGTCTACTATCAACCACTAATTAGTTATTAATTACTTTATAAACTACTTTAGTTGCTTACAAGAAATTAATTTTTTTTTTTTGGAAAAGAAACAACGAAGGGTTAATTACTATTAACAATGGTAATGTCAAATTTCTCCGAAAATTCCACCTAGTTGCCTTGAAAATAATATCAATAAATCACACAAGGAAACACTTGAATGTGTGGGAAATAAGGAAAATCATAAGGTATGCAAAGAAGGGGGTCTTTCGAATTGAGCCGGAGAGGTTGCAGAGAGGGGAGAGAAGTCGCTGACGGTTGTCGGTGCTGGGGGCGGCGAGAGGCAGAGAATCAAGCACCGGGGGGGAGAGGTCGCAGAGGGGGCGATTGAAATCGCCGACGGTTGCGAGCAAGGGAGGAGCCGAAGAGGTTACAGAGAGGGGAGAGATGTCGTCGAAGGTCGTTGGTGCTGGGGACGGCGAGAGGAAGGGAGTCGAGCGCCGAAGACAAGGTCGCACAACAGAGGGCGATTGAAATCTCCCAAGGTCGCGAGCGAGCGAGAGAGAATTTTTTTTTCTCTGAAACCCTCATTTTGTCGACAGAGCTTCCTTCCCAAGCCCGAGCCCGAGCCCGAGCCCGAGAGGGAAAGTGAATTCAGAGCTCGACCCCTCTAAATTTACTTTCCATCGTTTTATGCCTAAAATGGGGGGAAGCGAAATACATTTGTATTTTACTTTCCCCCTGCACTTACGCGGCGCACTAACGAGTTTTGGCTCCATTTACCCAGTGTAAGTGAAATACATTTCACTTACATTGCGCATTAACAGGGCCTCAACGATCTCAGCGATTTACACAGAGGTATAGACCGGGCTAACTTGGTCAGGTTAGTCGCCGTTACACGGCCAATTGGAACAAATCGGGTCAAAGAAGGGTGTTGGCTCGGCTTAAATAAATTTTTAGGAAGCAAAAAGACAAGAACTCGTTGCATGCGATAGGTGAAACACACCAGGTTACCTCGACTTAATCAGAGAAAACCGAGTCAACTCAGACACGAGTCAGCAAGAAAATAAACTGTCACAACGGCTTCGTAACAACCGATATGAGGTTTGTAATGGACTACTTTAAAAAAGTAACGGCCGAAACTTTCTAATTTTCAGTCCCGAGATGTCATAACATATCGGCCGAAATCCACGTGTGCCAATGCGTCCCGCCAGCGTCGCGCCTTTGTGGCGATCGCGTTACGTGTGGCAAACGATTACACACGCGTGGCGGTGCCGTGGTTCACTCGTGTCACACAAGTGGCAAAAAACACATCAAATGGTGAGATTAAAAACACATCATATGCAAGAAAAAACCACTATTAACTTGCACATGAGAGTAAAAATCCACGGTGAGATTGAGAGTATCATTCCAATGTGCACCAGAAATAAGTTACATGAAATTGTTAAGAACCTACAAATTTACTGAAAATTCTTTAAGACTCATGATACCAGTGCATCATACTTACCCAGACCTGGTAGTAAAAAAAAGGTTCTAACTAGTACCCAATAGCTGTCCTAAATAAAGGTCATATACCTCTATGAATAATCCCAATATAGGCTATTACCTATTTGCTTCAATATTGGAAAACACTTACACACCAATTTTGCACAAATTGCAATTTGAGAAATAATTAATGTAACTTTTCATAAAGTAGTTGAAATGCATGCTGGCAGTTCACTCAGATTTTTTTAGCGTCTAAAGCTTCCTGCTAATGCAATGGATAACTAAACATTAATACAATTTTTCATAAACAAGTTGAAGTATGGCCCTTCAATCTGTAGAGCGTCATTTGACTAAACTATTTCTCCTCATGATTCAAACTTTTTTTCAAGGACAAAAAATCTTTTGCAATCATCTAGATAAAAGGAATTTGTGTGTGTGTATAAAAGGACAATAAATCTTTTACCAATACAGACGAGGAGCATCTTGCAGTAATGTGTGTGTTTGTGTGTGTATAATTGTTATTAGATTACAAAAGGAATTTATGATCCCCAAGAACAACACACAATAAAAGAAATGCCCAAAGAGTTTTTCAAAATTTTAACCAAAAACTTCTCGAAGTTATAGGGAAACAAAAAAAACAACACCGCTGCACATAAGAGGAAATAGCATAATCTGTTGGTTGTGCGTCACAACATTTGCAACAACACCCCTTGAAAGAATAACCTTTTCTCGTTTTCACTTTTCTTCAATCTTTGCAACCTTTAATATGGCATTATATCCAATATTTTTTTTTCTTCATAAAGTTAGCTTGAAAATAGGTATAATCATGACAAAAGTAGGAGAAACAAACAAAAAAGGAAGCAAAACTCACTCAAGAATGCTTTATGTTCATAATAGAGATGGAAAAAACAATTCAGTTAAGCATGGTTCTGGTATCATTTAAAGAACAAATACCAGGATGATGAACCATGCTCAATCAAGAGGTAATTTAGGTGCATTATGATGGGTCGACCAGCAACATTGCAATAGAAACATTTTTCAAAAAAAATAAAAAAAATCATTGCACTTGGAACACACCTTTTGTAGAAATTATTGTGAAATTCAATAGCGTGTTGATAAATTAAATAAATTACTGAAATAACTTAAGTTGCTAATATTTAATTTAGTATTATTGATGTAACTAATAATTAATTCAAAGTTGAAATAATAAATTAACTGATCAATAAATAGTTTCAAAAAATAAACAACAACAATTTTAGTAAACATTATTAAAAAAAGAGTGAAGGCCTCCCACCACTGTCCATGGGAGAGCTTTCTCCCTCAAGCAAAGTAGAACACGAAAGGGGGAGGTTGTCCTCTTCTTGCGATCGCCTTTTTGTCACTAAAATTAATGGGTGACTACACTATGCTGACCTTTACAAGTTACAGAGATCAGTGAGAAGAAGAATGGGCAAGGGAGGTGGTCCTCCTCCCATCACTGGAACGGGAGGACGACCTCCCCTTCCCCTTTCCATTCTCCACTCTAGTCTACAATTTTCAAAGGATGCCAAGAAGAAGAAGGGAATAGGAGACGCCGTCTCCCTACCATTGTCGGCTTTGGGAAGGCGACTTGCAAGTGGAGGATGACCTCATCTTCCTCCTTCCCCTTCTCGTCAGCTTCTTATGAATAAAAATAAAAAAGAAGAAGAAGGAAGAAAAAGGAAGAAGATATATGAACCATAATGAACCAAAACAATACAAACTTATGTTCCACCATGAAAGGTGAAATTTCACATTTCATCGTTTTGTCAAAGAATGAGTATGAAACTAATTTGGCCACTGGTCCAACTTCTTACCAACTAATAAGAAACATAAATCAAAAAGATAAATAAATTCATTTTCCAACTAAACTAAACTTACAAGTCAGTTGTGTCAAAATCCTTGCAAATAATTGCTCTTTGGAGGTCTAACAACAGAAGACCTATTGTTAAACCATCCAACGGCTTTCTACTTCATTTGAGGTTGTCTAAATCAAAATTTAATAGTAAAATAAAGATAATAATATCATTGTAAATATAATGAAGTAAACCATATTCTATTACATGATCGACAACAAAAGCAAGACATCTAAATCAAACAAACAAATAAACGTGATTCAACTCTGAAGCAAAACATAGGAGGAACGAAGTATTTTCCTAGCAACGGCTAAACCTATGAGCAGCCGCGTCCATACTCTACAAATCGAAAACCTAAGCACACGCCTAAACCAAACCAACAAATAGACGAGATTCAAGTCTGTAGGAAAACACATCAGAAAAGTAGTACTTCCCGAGCGACGGCTACAACTATAAGCGACCAAATTCGAAAAGCACTCAATAAGGACCAAAATACACCTAACAGAAAAAAAGTATCATGTATAATAATGAGAGATGAAAAAGAAAAAAAAAGAACCCACCAACAAGATGATACACAACAACGAAAGATCGAAAACGAGTAGAAATGTTTACCCGAAATGGCACGCAGACATACTCTCCAGGGATCAGCGCTGGAAGTGTAGGCTTCTATGAGTGTGACTTAAATTACCTACATAACCCTATGGGCGAAGCAGGACAAAGAATGCCGAATAATCAGACAAAGCAATTGGAATGAGGCCAGGCGAGTTTGATTAAGCGTCGTTCGTACCTTGCGATGGAATGGCAACCAGACGGCGACGGCGTCACAGGAGACGGTGGAAGAGGGAAAACAGAATGAAAGAAGGGATAAAGGATGAGGCGCAGCTGGGAATGAGTGGTGACGGCGAGGATGTCGGCGGCGGCGTCCGAATGGGTTAGGCAAGCGGGGCAAAATGAGAAGAGAAGGAAAGAATGGGGAACGCGTAGCAAGCGGGAGAGTCGAGCGCAGCACTGTCTAACTTTTTAGCGATCGAACTAGGTTTCGAGATAGGTGGTGCCGCCTCCGTTTCGAAGAACGCGGTGGCTGTAGAGATAAAAATCACCATTGGAGCAGCCGATCTGGTCGTCGCCTCCGACGATGTCCGGATATTCTCAGCGATCTCAGCGATTTGCAGAGGTCTAGACCGGGCTAACTCGGTCAGGTTAGTTATCGTTACGCGGCCGATTGGAACAAACCCGGCCAAATAAGGGTGTGGTTCGGTTTAACTAAATTTTTAGGAAGCAAAAAGAGAAAAATTCGTTGCATGCGATAAGTGACATATCGGATATCGTAACATATCGCAAAGGACGTACGTATCGGCGGATATCCACGTGTGTCAAACGCTTCGCGCCAGTGTTGCGCCTGTGTGGCGATTGCGTGGCGCATCTGGGACCCACGCATGTCGTCCTAGTGGCGTGCGCGTGGCGAACGCGTGTCCTCCTCTTGGCAAACACTTGGCGCAAGCATGTCGGCCAAGTGGACACTTGGCTCGCTCGTGGCAAACTAGTAACACAGGTGCTGACAACGTGGGTCTAGGGTTTAGACCCTAAACCCTAAACCCTAAACCCGAAACCCTAAACCCTGCACGCACAAGGTTCAGTCATTCACGCACGTGGCACCCTTGCACAATTACTTATTATGCTTATTAATTATTACTTATATTGATTATAAATTTATCCTAACCATTAGTTTTTATTATCAGTAATTATTGCTCTAACTTATTGATTAGTAAAAAAATAAATTAATAAATAAATTGAAATCTGTATTACCAATTTTATATTATTAATTAATACTCATTATCGTGGGTCTATTATTAGTTATTACTTATTTATATAAATAATTTGTTGTTATTATTATTTATTACTATTATCATCGATTATTTATGTAAATAACCAAACTTATTAATTATTTTTTAGATTATGTTACTAATATTGTTTAATTAATTATTATTATACGTCATACTTAAAATTACTCTATACTTATTAGTTATTGGTTCTATTAATTATAGATATAGAATAATTTTTATTTATTATTATTAACTATTATTATAAAAATTATTACTCCAAAAATCGATTAAATGTGAAAAATAATTATATCTATATTAAAAATATTGATTATAATAATTTCATACTTAATTATTATTATTATTACTCTATTATTATATTTAGTAGTAATTATTTTTAACTATTTTATAAAAAATATTTATTTATTTATTTCCTTATAATTATTTAATAATTAATCAATTAATATGTAATAAATTAGTAATTATGGTACTACATTAGCTAAACTTAGATGCCCTAAATTGGGGCATATTATCCCCTTAAAAGGAACTAAAAGGGTCAATAGAAAAGTGACGGTCTTAATTTGATTTTGTCGTCTTCAATTGGGTATTGGTGGTTCAACGCAGAAATAATTGAAGGGGTCAAAGGAAATAGCCGAAATGGTCTGGTGCGACTCGACCCGGCAAGCCATTAGTCCACTAAAAAGCTCAATCTAGTTAAAAGTCAGCTTCATAAAAAATGGTGCCATTTTGAAAAAATCCTCTTAACGATTTGCCATCTTTTTTAACATGATTTCGTCTTCCTTTGTCTCTTCACTTTCTTCTTAATTTTTCCTTCCTAGAGAAAGGCAGCATAGGGCACCGATAGTACAACCTTGGTGCAAAGTGGTCTTGTGAGGTGACGTTCTAATACTTTTTGTGCCGGTGTAAAGCATTTTACCGCTCTTTACCAATAGTACAACCTTTGCCTTTGCTACAAGAATTGTATAAAATATGTAGGTTAGTCTTTTTTAGATTTTCGGTTAATAGGATTTGAAGATTTCCTCAAAGCCTAACACAGCATGCTAGGTTTGCTTATCTTTGTTAGATTTGAACACGAGTCTTAAAATGATACCCAATCATATACACATTTGTAAGCCTACCTGTTGGTTTTGATATGTGACTTGTTGTACAGAGATGTAAACGTTCTATCGCTCCTTGTGTGGTGATGAGCCTTTGTCGGTGAGACAAGATTTGTATAAGGTAAGTTGTTTAGTGTTTTTAGATTTCCAGTTGATAGGGTTTTTGGATTCCCTCAAAGCCTAACATAGCGTGTTGGATTTGCTTATCTATTTGAAATTTGAACTGAATTTTAAAATATTAGCCGGTCCTATCCATATCTGTAAGTCTAAACCATAAACCCTAAGTCTACTTGTTGATTTTTATATGTCCCTTGTTTCAACTATTAACCAAAGCTCGCAAACCTTATCACCCTGGATGTTTGAGAGCCTCCTGATAGGATTATGGTACATGTACGGAGGAAATAACAGATATAAATTGACAACAAATAGGGGATAGACATGATGAGACACAAAGTTTGTTATGGGATGAGAAATAGAAGGCATGGGGCATGATTTAGGCTCTTTTCTAATATCAATAGGACGAGTATCATATTCTGGGCAAAAAATCCATTGTTATTATCTGCTCACTGATATTTGTTTCGTTCCTACTTTCCCTTTTAATCTTTTATCGATTAGTCGGCTCACAAAACATTTTAATTGCTCTATCACTTTCTCACCCTCTTTATGTGTGTTTTAGGATCTTACAACGAAGTGGGTGATTGGTGGAAGTTGTGAACAAGGGGTGGCTCTACTACCTAGATGTGCCACAAATAAATACTGCATCCACCTGTGACACTGAAACCAAGTTATGACACAATTGGTTAGGACATCCGTCTACCCCATCTCTTCATCACTTTTTTCCTAAACTGCGATCGGACCTTCATTGTGAATCATGTCAAATTAGTAAACATCAAAGGTCTACATACTCACCTCATTTAGAAATGAAAAGTCTCTCCTTTTTTTGTTAATTCATATTGATGAATGCTCCAACATTTCTCACGTGAAATATTTTATTAAATTAATTGATGACTTCACTCGTACCACTTGGTTATTTTTGTTTAAAGATCGTTCTGAAATACCATTGATATTTAAATATTTTTATGCAATTGTACTCACTTAGTTTGGGCAGTAAATTAAAGTCCTTTGGTTGGATAATGCCAAATAATTCACATCCAAAGATTTTGACTCATTTTTTCAAGAAAATGACATTATTCATCAGACATCATGTGCCTACACCCCTTAACAAAATGGTGTAGACAAATAGAATAAATTCTTCAAACAACTCTCATTACATTTTTTTTTTGTTTTGTGAAAACTTTTGTAGGATTTTTGACCCTATAATATAGAAGGGTGCTTTGTCCTTAGGCTTCGACTTATGCAAGACAATTAATTTCATATTGTTGCAATTGGGGTTAAGTAATAGAATCTAATAGCAGGGTTGTCTCTATAATTTTGTTAGTATTGTGTCCTCTTCTGATGCGGATTATCTAGAACACCCTTTCAATACTGGAGAAATGGATCTGGCCTCTCTTGGCCTTCCTAAGGACAAATCCCTTAGTCCAAATGGTTTCAATGGTGAGTTCTATCACAGATTCACAAATTTTGGGGAGTAGTAAAGAATGATGTATATGCATTTGTTCAAAAATCATGAATACCTTATAATTCTTTGGACTACACTTTAGAAACTAGTCTTCATTATATAAGTATGTTTTATTAGTAAACTAGCTAGTTGAATCGGATGTAATATGACTTGATCCCTTAACAAGTCAGCTCATTTGGATCAAACTGAGTTGACCAATTTTGGTTTACTCATTCCCTAAACCAACCCCAATTCTGGTTTATTCTTTTACCGAGCTTCTACTTTCACATCCTTATTTACATAGTATCTTTTGTGACAGAGAAATTGATCTTATACTTGACATCAAAATAATCACTTTAATATTTGATTTTGATAGGTCATTTGCATAATTATTAGAATCTGGTGGAAGAGTTTCAAAAATTCAAGTTCTTAAATATTTTAAGTTTGAAATTAACTTAAGATTTACACTGAGCCTATATCACAACAAAAAAACCGGTTCTACCATTAAAAAAACCAGACAATGAATTTAATTTTGGTGGACGAAACACCACTTCAAAGATTCGCTGGGAAAATTTAGAGTTTTATGGTTTAGGGGTTTAGGTTTTAGGGTTTAGTGGTTATTTCGGGTTTACGGTTTGGAGCTTTAAGAGGTTTTGGGGGTTTATGGTTTAGGTTGGTTTGGGTGATTGGGGGGTTGAGGATTGAGGGTTTTTTCGGGGCTTAGGTTTTAGGGGTTTTGGGAGGGTAGGGTTTAAAAAAATACGAAAAAGGTACCTCATACTTATAGAGTCATGGAAGGTTATCAGGATTGGATTTTCGAGGCACATGTACTTGCCGATAAAGGGATTTTAAAAAATTCGAAAAGAGGAAAACAGAAAAGAAAAAAGATAAAAAAGCTACAATTAATTAAAGATATTATGGATTGTGAAACATAAAACGTTGTTATATTTCATTTTGTGGAGAAAGGAATAAGATAAAAGAGGGGTATTTTGGTACTTCTGAATAAATAATTTTAAAAAACATAAAAAGGAATATAAATATTAAAGAAGAAAAATTTATATCTTTTGGGAACGGGCAATTGGATTTCCGAGGCACGGAGCGCTCTTCCTTTGGATTTCGAGGCATCTCATTGAACACCGAATGGCAGGTGGTTTTGGTGTAGGGTTTAAAGAGGCTCGGGTAGGAGAAGATAGCCAAGAGGAGTGTAGGGTATTCGATTCTCCCACTAGCATTCTTTCCCTCTCTTCTCGTTTTGCCTCGCTCACCAAACCCATTTCGACTTCCCCGCCGATGGCTAGCCCTGTCGCCTCGCCTTACTGCCTTCCGCCTCTCCTCGCTGTCGTCCCCTTCCTCTTCCTCTTCCTCGCCGTCACCACTCTTGCCACGCCTCATCCTTCTTTTTTCCCTCTTCCTCATCTCCGGTGACGCAGTCACCCTCTGGTTGCCATTCCACTGCAAGGTACGAAAGTCTGGCTTTGTTTTTTTTTTTTTTTGTGCGCTTATTCTTCTTAAATTTTTGATTAATTTAGTCATGGAGTGCACTTTTATTTTTATTTACATTTTGAATATTTTCTAGAGTCTTCTTCGCTTTCTGGTTTAGGGTTTCAGTTTTTAAAATACTGTAAAGCGATGTCTGTATTCCTCCCCCTGTGCGCAGGAAGAAGATCGCTGTAATGGTCTCTTATTGTTAGTTTTAGGGTTTTAGGTGTCCTAGGAGACAGATCCTTGCTCTTCTCCTGAAACTCTTGGCTTTCTGAACTATGTCAGTGCACACAGCATGGCTGTTTCTAGGTTCCAGCTATTTCACCTGCTTGAATTCTACCTTTGCAATCTGGCCGTGCCTTGTGCACTAAAAGACCTTTTCTTCCTCATTTATTTCTATTATATCCGTCTTTTGGCTCTCCAAAAAACCCAAATTCGTCTTTTTGCTCGCCCATGTCCATATGCTCCAACTCGTAATCCTTGAATTTCCTTGTCAACATTTGTGCTGTTTGCTTCTACTCCCTTGTTTTCTTTTCTTGTTTGGTGTCAGTCACAGTGTTTCCAGCATTAAAATTTAATTTTTCCAACTATTAAAAAGTTTATTTTTTTTCAAAATCTCCCGTTTGGAAGACTTTGAAATACCTTGCTCGAGTACTGTACTTTTTTCTCCTCACCATTGATGTCTAATCACTCTACTACCGCTTCTCTGTATCTTAGAGGCACTCTTGAGTTTTTACCAAAGATCCTTGCCCTGTGCACCATGCTTCTCCTCAATCTGGTGTGCTGTAATTTTGACCGTCTCCTATCCTCTTCTTAGTCCTTGATTTTCTTCCAAATCCGTTCAAAAGTTCGCCACTTGTGTCCTACAACTTCCACTCATCACTAGTACATGGAAATTTTTGGGAACATCTAGAATGTCTTTTTGAAAGTGTTCATCCAGGTTCATATTCTTCTGGGAAACAAGTCACTCTCCTTCTCAAGCACAAGCTTCGAGAAGCAAATAATCTTTAACCCTAGCAAATCCAAGAAGTACATTACCTCTACTTACCTACTTTAATCATATTTTAATGCTTTGGCATTATCTTTTTGTTGCAGGTTACTGTGTTCAAACAACTAGGTGCTACCTATTCTGGTGCTCCCTCATTTACACTTAACATTCTTTTGTTCTCCCCTTGATCTGGTCTCTTTCTGGATTTAACTGCAGTACCATTTGATACTGTATTGACCACTTACCTTTTACTAGTTACTTGATTTATGATCTGACTATGAACTCATATAGTGGGAGTTTTATTTTATTTTATTTTTATTTTATGAAAACTTTTTGAAATTCTTATAAACTGATATACCATATTATCTGCTCTAGGGTTTTAAGGTTTCGATTTTCATTGTGGCAAAAGATGAGTTAAACTGTGAATCTTTTTACAGATTCAGTTGCATCTGAAGGAGGCATACATTTTTCTTCTTTTTTTTTTTCTTTTATTTTTTTTGAAACTGGGGCATACTAGACATCTGATTACCCATTTTGGTTTTTGGTCATATTTTTCATTAGTTTTGATATATTTTGTTTTTCCAGGATTGAATTCAATAGCTTTCATACGATTAGTTCTGATTATATTGTTTATCAACTAATCTGTAATAAACAGTTACTTTGACGTCTTATGGTTTCAATTATTTTGCATCCTCTTTTTGGGCTTAGTATATGTAATTCTCTAAATTAATTTTTCCATGCTAAGTTTAAATGCAAAATGAACTGATTTTACTTTTTTAATTTCTTGGTTTCTCATCTTATCTCCCTTTTGGAGCATATTAGAGTATGATATCTATGTTGTCTTTTTGAAGTATAAGGCGTATGAAATTTTGGAAATTTATGATTTTCTCCACTTTGCTAATGTTTTAAGTTTTTTCGTACTTGTCTTTATTGCCTAAATGTGTGGCAATAGTATCTAATA